>NW_024063022.1:2748333-3435416 GCF_006381635.1 Hibiscus syriacus | reverse complement strand
TTTTAATCCCTAAATTTTTCCAATCTTTGTACTTTGGCCACCAAACTTTCAAAATTTACATTTTGATCACTAACTAAAGTTTGGGGTATTACATTCATTTTTTTACAACGAAGTACAAAACTAAAATCTAAATTAAATGTTAGATATACTTTTAAAAATATAATTTAAGTGCTAAAACGAAAATAATAAAACTAAAGTTTGAATACCAAAACTAACAAGTGTGCATTTTTCATCCAATGATCCAAAATGAACATGAAGATAAATTCTCAAATCCAATGGTTACCATTATTTTTTTATCATTTTAACATGTGTAAATAGTATTTATAAGTTTGATTTAATAACCTTTAGTTTTTTCATGAATTTCTATTCGATTCGATTTATCGAATTTTTATCGAACTTTAACACTTTGTAGCTTTTAACACAATTTTCGGATCAAGAATCTAATTTCTACCCGAACTTCATTATTGGGGTGAACTATTCATTTACCAGCTAAAATATATAACTTTTGAAAATTATACTTTTGGTCCCTAAACTTTTGGAAACTTACCCTTTTAATCCCTAAAATTTTCCAATCTTTGTACTTTGGCCACCAAACTTTCAAAATTTACATTTTGATCACTAACTAAAGTTTGGGGTATTACATTCATTTTTTTACAACGAAGTACAAAACTAAAATCTAAATTAAATGTTAGATATACTTTTAAAAATATAATTTAAGTGCTAAAACGAAAATAATAAAACTAAAGTTTGAATACCAAAACTAACAAGTGTGCATTTTTCATCCAATGATCCAAAATGAACATGAAGATAAATTCTCAAATCCAATTGTTACCATTATTTTTTTATCATTTTAACATGTGTAAATAGTATTTATAAGTTTGATTTAATAACCTTTAGTTTTTTCATGAATTTCTATTCGATCCGATTTATCGAATTTTTACCGAACTTTAACACTTTGTAGCTTTTAACACAATTTTCGGATCAAGAATCTAATTTCTACCCGAACTTCATTCTTGGGGTGAACTATTCATTTACCAGCTAAAATATATAACTTTTGAAAATTATACTTTTGGTCTCTAAACTTTTGGAAACTTACCCTTTTAATCCCTAAACTTTTCCAATCTTTGTACTTTGGCCACCAAACTTTCAAAATTTACATTTTGATCACTAACTAAAGTTTGGGGTATTACATTCATTTTTTTACAACGAAGTACAAAACTAAAATCTAAATTAAATGTTAGATATACTTTTAAAAATATAATTTAAGTGCTAAAACGAAAATAATAAAAATAAAATTTGAATACCAAAACTAATAAGTGTGCAGTGGGCTGATGCAAAGTGAATACTTGTGGTTGTCACTGGTCATTCAAACAATGTACAACTCGTATTTCGGATTTTATTCCCTACATCTTGTTAGGGTTAGTTTGGTGTAATTTGAAAAGTAACTTATAAAAATACTATAAAAAATTAATTGTTTGAAATTACCATTAAAAGTGATTTTGAGAAGATAAAATGTCCATTATAAACATTATGTTGTAAGTTAAAAATATAGCATTTGAATTATATTTATACTTATATATGAATCATATCAATTTAAACTATAATAAATTAAAAAAATATTATTATATATGAATTATATCAATTTAAACTATAATAAAAATATAAAAATACAAATAAAGATATAATTATAATAAAAATATATTTTATAACTTACTATTAATATTATAATATATAAATCATGAATTTTATTTATTTTTAAGCAATTAAAATAAATTATTAAGTGAAATTATTTTTTAAGGACGTTCATATTAAATTATTAAAATAAAATTTAAATATATAATTGAATGGAGTCCATACAAATAAGGGTAAAATCATTATTTTCTTCCAAACGCAAAGTTAAAAAATGAAAAAGTTATAAATCCTAACTTTTACGGTTGATTTAAAATCAATGTTTCTAGCGTACTTTTTTTTATTTGTTACTCATTTGACATTAATCTTACTATCAAAACGAAATTTTTAACTGAAAATGCTTTAAAAAATTTGACCGGATTTTTATCCAAGTGGTTTTAAAAAACCACAACAAACGAACCTTAGCAATTTTATCCCTCTACTACTCTTCTAAAAGGGATTTGCTATAAATTTTTTGGTTTTGTTCTTTTATTTTTGAAAGAATTTATTGAAAAAAATAATAATGCAAATGGATTCTACTTCCTCACTTCGGACCTACAAAGTTTAACAAAATGTACCAACTTTGAAGGACAACGTCCACTTACGTACACCCAAATTGGTGTAATCCAAATTAGTGTAATACCGAAAGTAAATATTGTCTTCAAGGTTAACACAATCTTC
Organism: Hibiscus syriacus; assembly: GCF_006381635.1. Classification (NCBI taxonomy): domain Eukaryota; kingdom Viridiplantae; phylum Streptophyta; class Magnoliopsida; order Malvales; family Malvaceae; genus Hibiscus; species Hibiscus syriacus. Next base: position 3,433,067 of record NW_024063022.1, on the reverse strand, counting down.
TGAACTTTATACACTCAGTGAAAAAGTGAAACTCGTTTTCCGAAAACTTTGTACACTCAAAGCAATTAGCTGAAACCCTATGTTCTATAACAAAACTCGTAAAAAACTTGTGAACAATTAAAATTTACAGATTTTACGGTTTTTCCTCTCCAAAGAATGACATTGTTTCACTTCTCCGACTCGAACTTTACACCTATGAATAGAACATACACAAATCAATCAAGACAAAGCTGGGGACTAAACACTGATTTAAAAAGTTCCATTGCATTAGTTTTACCTAGGATTTTCTCTGTTCTTGTCCTTGATTCAGAAGTTGTTGCCGATCACGATCATGTTTGATAAGGAGCTGAGCGTACACTAGCTCATTCCAAGTATCGGGAACACCAGGAAGGCACCAGTGGCTGCAATCCTGGATTCTAGTAGGTGAACTTTTCTCTTCCTCAGTTAAGTTCTGCTTCCTGTAAATTGACGGATGGGCATCCTTCCGGAAGCCAGTCATTCTAGAAACATTAAGATACAAGATCGGTGTAGTCATGCCATTTATCACTGACTCAAAAATCCGCATCTTTGACGGATATTTCTTCAAGTACTTCTCATTTGTGATAGGTTCAGTTTCACCGTCACATTGCCCGCCAGAATTCCACCTTCCACCCCTGGGAACAAGCAAAACAAATTGAAGGCACTTGTTTATGAATGAAGGGTTTCAACCTAACATATCCTTTCGATGTTTGATTTACCTGAAATGTGAGGCAGAAAAGCCCCTGAAGAAAACAAGGGTCTTCATAGAATCTATATTAGTATCTATCCATTTCGCCCATGTAGCCAAAGCTTTTCGGAACGCTACTTTAACATTCAATCGATCATAGATGGTGTTCCCCTCTTGATAGTAACCGTTCCTGCAAATTGGTTGAAACCGTTAAGAGCTCCTACTTAAGATTATCTATCTTCTCAAATGAACAAATAGGTAGCGTATAGGGTACCCCTTCTTAGTTTTATCATGAGTCCACCAATGTCCGGTATTGAAAACGAGAATATCGGCATTTTTGTACTTATTAAATGATTGATCGATCGTATCAATTCTGAGTGTTTCCTTCTTTGATCCGTCTCTCCCGACATTTTCCCATTCTTGAACTAGAAATGCAGATCGGAAGTATTCAATAGAGCAATTCCAACTCTGTTCATTCATTCATCTTAAATTAGCATATAAAACACAAAAAGACCTCACTTAATGCAACTTAGAAATTAGTCTAAGGGTAAAGGACAAACATACTTTGAATGCAATGGAGTGAGAACCCACTTTTCCAAATTCCTCCCTACCCGAGACCTCGAAAACACTGCTTTTATCGTCAACAGAGTTTTTAAGGACACAAATCAGAGATTCCCACATATTCCGACCGAGTGAATCACCAACGAAAACTACATGCTTCCCTTTCAATAATTCCAGCATATGTTTGCCATTCAATCTGCATGACAACTCCACCCAAAACCAATCTAAGGCAAAAGCTAACAATAAATAAGTAATATGTATACATATGAAAATCATTTCCAACAAACATTATAAACAAAACTACATATGAACATGAAGAAATTAGAACTGCCACTATAGATGCAAATTCATTTGATTGAACTCCACCCATATTCAATCTAACCAAGATAAGCAGATCATTTTCAACGAGCATAAGCTGTTTCACCTGAGTTCCATGTTTCTAGTTCAAATGTAGTTTATATATATATATATAAACAATAAACTAGAACCACCCCTATAGATGCAAATTAGCACAAATTCATTTGCATGAACTCCACCCATATTCAATCTAACCAAGACAAGATCATTTTCAACAAACATAACTCTACATGCAAATTAGCACATCCCATTTACAGATAAATGAACCAACAATATGTAAATCTAAATAGGAGAACTTGGTGAATTACCTTGGCAAGATGCATCCATTGGGTTTCCATCTGTACTTCTCATAGCCCCTATCAGGCCTACCATTAACAAAACAATTGAAAGACTCACCAATATATGGACAAGACCCTGGGGGATATAGAGGGTAAGATTCATCTCTCACCCATTTCCCATCAAATATTCTACACTGATTTATAACTTCCACCAAATTTCCCTTCCTTTGCTTCTCAAGTAGCTCATCAATGCTTCCATCATGCTGAGAAGGGGTTCCATGGCTGCTAGTTTCATTAGCACTGTCTTCACTTTTAAATGATCCATCTTTTCCATTGAAAACTTCACTTGAAAAAGAAAAATCATTTTCTCCATGAAATCTTTCAGATTCCTTGGAAATCTGAAAAGGGTTTTCCCGGAACTGAGAAAGGGGAAGTGTGTAGTGATTGGGTTGGGAAGAATTGGGGAGAAAGTGAAAGAAATGGGAGGAAAAGTTGGATCCGTAAAAAGAACTTTTGAAGAAGCTTTGAAGGCGAGTAGAAGAGAAAGAAGATGGGTTGAGAAATAAGAAAGCTGTCAAACCAATGACGAAAACAATAGTGAAAGTAAAAGCGAAAGTCACCCTGTTTCTTGTGGTTAAGACTGAGAATGTTGTCGTCTTCGTTGTTCCTCTCGGTGTCGGTGGTCGGTGACAGGGGTCAGCCATTGAAGGACAAGAAGGAGAGTCTTCAGCTTTGAAACGAAGACCAGATTTCTATTTTTGTATAATCCAATCTTAGAGTCGGTGGTTACTTGTTAAAATTTCATTGAATTCTATATTGAATCTTCAGAGTTCTATAAATGACTAAATACTGTGCATGGGTTGGATCAGATGTAGTAGGACTCCTGTCCAAAGCGATTTGTACAAAATTAAATATATTTTAGGATGAATTACATATTTAACCATAATTATATCATTACTCCTATATTATTCATTATACTATAAAATATTTAATTTAATTATTAAATTTTATATATTAACTTTATTTTTATACAATTATATGAATTATTTTATTATTTTTATATAATATATCATATTTTATTAATATTTTAATACAACAAAAGATTACAATAAAATAAATTTAAAATTTTTAAATTATACATTCAAAACTTATATTCAAACGATAAATCCTTAAATTATACTCAAACCTCAAAATACAATCCCCACCCTCACCCTTCCAACTAGGGTTGTAAATGAGGTGAGTTGAGCTCGACTCAAAAATTCACGAGCTTAAAATTGTCTATCACGACTCGAACTCGAAATAAAAATTGAAGCTCAACTTGACTCGACTCTAAAACACATGAGCTTAGGATTTTTATGTTCAAATCCAAATTAAATATTGAATGTAACACCCCCGATTTTTATTGTTTCTAGTTTGAATTTATTTAATTAATTTTAAGGACCAATTTGTAGGATTTCAAAATTGTTAGGGCTGAATTTCACCCTCGCTTATATAATATGAAAATTAAAAAGACGAAGAAGTTGAGGTTACTAGGCCTAGAACTCATGATCAAAGGTATGGCCAGTTATGCCTCTACAACCTAGGCTAGAAACTGCCAATGTAATAAAATAATGAAAATATCTCTTAAAGCTTACCAGAGTCAAATTTTAAAGAGAAAATCGCCCCAGTGACCAAAATTCTCATATAATATACGATTTTAACCAATTTTTTTCGGATTTGCCAAAATGACCAACAAAATCGTAATGCGATCACTAATTCGCAACGCGATCTCCATTATCGCAAATTCGCGTTGCATTTCACGTTGCGATAGTTGAAAATCGCGTTGCGATGGTCTACAGTGTCGTTGCGATTTTCCCAATTCGCAATGCGAATAAGTAAATCACAACGCGAATTGAGAAAATCGCAATGCGATACTGACTATCGCAATGCGATACTTACTATCGCAATGCGATAATACAAAATCGCAACGAGATACTGACTTTCGCAACGCGATTCTGACTTTCGCAACGCGATAATACATAATCGCAATGTGATTTTCAAAGCGCCATTAGTATCCTGGCCAAGTATTTTATTTTTAAATTCCAAACACGAATATTAATATATTGGAACACTGAACCGTCCACAGTATATCCCGTAATCGCAACTCATAACCTAAAACCTAAAATCACAACTCAGTCCCATCTCCATCTCTCACTCTCTCACCCATCTCCGACGAAATCTGTCCCCATCTCCGGCAAAATCCGTCTATCTCTATCTCTCAGAGCCACCCTCACAATCAGAAATGGAAAATCAACCAAATCAACCAACGAGGGTTTGTTTTTTTAATTATTTTCTTTTTGAAATTTTTGCATTATTATTAGGTTTTCATATTGAAATTGATGATAAGTTTACTGGTAATTTCAATAATAGATTAACCATTCACTTAGATTGCTTATTAAATCAACCGAGAATCGCAACGCGAAATGCAAATCGCAACGCGATTTTAGTTTCGCGTTGCGATTCTCTCGTTGCGATAGTCAAATTCGCGTTGCGATTGTCATTTTCGTGTTGCGATTTTTATTTTCAGAAACTATTCTTCTTATGCAAATTGAAACTTGAATGAATTGCATTACTTCAACCAAAAAACAAAGACAAATACGAAATTCACAGTGTTGCAAATTTAAGTTTGAAGAATAAACTACTACTCTTTATGTTTATTATTGTTTTTGGTATATCTTCACAGTGTAGTTTTTGGTATATCTAACTTAGTATGTTTATTGTTTTTGTAGAACTTTTATTCGGCTCAATTGACCTTAAGAAATAAAGTCAGCCTGGCCAAAACAATTGCGTCGAAGCTTTCACCTGCACAAAGAAAAATGTTTGAGGATACATGCTTCGGGCCATGGTTGAAAGTACAACATCCCGGTGGAGATGCGATGTTGACACACCTGTTTCTTCAAACCATGACTAGCGATCTACCAGAGACTATACAACGTCGTGATGAAGAGATATGGTTTGATTTTCCATCGGCGTATACGTGTTTTGGGCGGGAGGAGTTTTGCTTAATCACCGGTCTACGCTTCGGACACGATGATGTAGGTTGGTACACTAGACACATTACCCGCCCATCATGGCTATCCCGAGTTTTTCTTGAGCTGGAGAGGCCGAATCTACACATAGAAGACCTGACAAGATTGTTGAATAAGAAAGATGGTTTTACTCGGATGGATGACGTCGACGTTGTCCGAGTATGCCTTCTAATTCTTTTGAATGCCGGCTTTTTAGGCAGAGAGGCCAGACAACCTATTCCAAATGATCTAATCAAATTGGTAGAAGACCTAAATGCGTGGAACCTATTTCCGTGGGGCTCGTATTTATGGAAAGCTACATGGAATAAGTTATCGTCTGCCTTGGATGATCGAAAAAGTTTGCATGGCGATGGTTCCAAATACACTTTGGCAGGCTTTATTTGGGCCTTTAAGGTAAGAATTTTTATATAATGTTTCCAAAATTATAAGTAATTATTTAACAATTACTAATGTTTGTTATTATATTGTTTGTAGATTTGGATATTTGAGGCCTTTCCTGCCATGAAGACATATGCAATAAAAACTTCAAAATGATATTCCCAGGGCTATTTCCTAGAAGAGGAAACGGACCTTGCAATGGGAAGATTTACTACGGTATACGACAATAAATAATGTAAGTTAACATAAATACTACCATATGTTTATAAACAAGTTATTACTAGTACACGTTTAACTTTCTTTGAGCTTTTATATTGTTAGGAGGCCAACACTCCTCTACAGAGGCTGACACCCACGGAAGCTGAGCTTGCCACTGATTGGTGGCAAGCTAGTAAGCGTTTTTTTGATGGAACGGTTGATGAGCATCCTCCACTTCGGGAGCTATCACCTCGCCCAGAGCTATCACCTCACCCAGAGCCATCATCCGATCGACCCGACTATACACCTCCACAACGACAGCCATCACCTATTCTGTCACATCATCGAGCCTCTTCTCCACCATCACCGCAAGATAGGCGACCGGCAAAGATGCCACGACGTTTATCTCCCTATTCTCCACCTCAACGGGATGAGTTAGGGGAGTTACGTGATGAGGTCAATGCCTTGCGTGAGGAGGTCAATACTTTACGCAAAGACGATGGTGCATGGCGTGTTGAGGTGTCTACATTACGCGGTGAGGTAGCCGCTCTACGTGAGATGGTAGCATCGTTGCAGAATGAGGTTCATACTCTACGCAACGAGGTAAGTTTAAGATTTTTCATACTCGTAATTCATTCGGTTGCTGCCAATACTGCTAAAATGTTTTTGTTAGTATTTGTTTTTGGTTTTGTTTTTGTCTTTTGGTTGAAGTAATGCAATCCATTCAAGTTTCAATTTGCAGAAGAAGAATAGTTTACTTTCGCAACACGAAAATGACTATCGCAACGCGTAAATGGCTATCTCAATGCGAAATGAAAATCGCAACGACAAAATCGCAATGCGAAATGAAATCGCAACGACAAAATCGCAACTCGAAATGAAAATCGCAATGCGATTTGTGTTTCGCGTTGCGATTTTGTCGTTGCGATTTCATTTCGCATTGCGATTTTCTCGTTGCGATTTTCATTTCGCATTGCGATTTTGTCGTTGCGATTTTCATTTCGCATTGCGATAGCCATTTCCGCATTGCGATAGTCATTTTTGCGTTGCGATTTTAAGTTTCGTGTTGCGAAAGTAAACTATTCTTCTTCTGGAATGTTTATATATGTTGTCCTTTTAAATGTTTATATAAGTGCTTACTTCTGGAATGTTATCTGAGCATTTTGTGAACTATGATAGAATAATGACTTGGGTGAATACAATGCTAGTTTGAAACATATTTGTCTTTGTTTAATATCATGTCTGTTTATTTACTGATTTATGTATTAATTTTTTTTTAGCGGCCCGATAAGGTGGATGTTTTACGTCGGGTTTTCCTTGCACGACGGAGTTCACACATCAGATGGCGTGGACATGCTATTACTTCTCTGTTCACCCCAATGGTGCGAAGACTCCGCAAGAAGAAGCCCGACTCACCTGTCATCCCTCAAGAGTCCCCTCCAATCGTTCAAGAGGCCCCTATCCTCCCTCAAGAGTCCCCCCACCGTTCAAGAGGCCACTGTCATCGTTGAAGAGGTCCCTCCCACCATTCCAGAGTCCGATTCACATGGGGTAATATATCGAAGTATTGAGAAACCCCCACCGGTTCCGGACATGATGGATGAGAGTTGGCTCTCGTATGAGTTACCGGCTAGTACCCTTCTGGTATCTGAAGTGGAGAGGAGACAACTACCGGAAACAATTGTGGATAAAACCCTTTGGGCTAAGACCGCAGTTGATTTTTATCTACATGAGCGGAGCCAAGGGTGTTACACTGAGATAAGCAAACTCAACGATGAAATGTTTTTGTTGCTTGATCGGTCTTGGTGGGGTGTGCTATTAGGGGTTGAAGACAGTGGCTATTTCGATGGGGAGGTAAGTCTTATATTTGTCTTATATATGATTTTGATTAATTTTTTTAAAAATTAATGTAATTCACTAATATATGTATTTTTTTTGTAAAACAGCATATCGATGCGTGGGTGTCACGTCTACTAATAATAAGGAAGCTTAGGAAAAATAAAAAAAATTCGTGATATACAATAATGCCGGAGGCTTTTCACGCAGTTCACTTGAAGAATCAACGAGATGAATCATTTTCGTTGGGCAATGGACAAGCTAAACTTTATCCTGCATGGTGGGAGGTCGATAAGGTTAGTGTTTATTTTTTAAATTTTTAAAGGTGTTCATAAATAAGTGCGCAAATAAATGAATTATTACTTATGATTGCAGGTGTTTATCCCTGTTTTGGAACGTCGTCATTGGCTTCTCGTCCAACTTCAGCTCCCATCCCTGAAGATAATAATGTATGACAGCATGATAAATTACATATCACTGTCTGATTTGAGAGATATGATCAAGGGATGAAGCTCTCATTTGGCTAAATTCTTGGATGGGATTAATTATTGGACTCATTCTGGACACAAAAAGCCAAAGAAGTTCAATGTCACAGTTGTCAGAGACGAGATCGCGCCACAACAATCGCCGGGAGCCAGAGGGGATTGTGGTCCTCTCGTATGCTTGTGCTTGGCGCGTTTGACGACGGGAAGCACAGAGTTTCTACCTCCTACCGATAGAGATAGAGCTGCAGTAGGCTTGTGGTTTCGGCATTATATGGCTAGAGCAATATATTCGAGACGCTGCCTACCTGCATCCGCCTTATGAAAGTGTCCATTGTTAATTGGTAAGTCAAATGCAAGTTTTGTTAACATATATACTCCTTTTGGTTTGAAAATGTTTGGTTAAGTACCTAGAATTCAATAATTTACTGTTTGTAGGTTTTAGATGTGTAGGAAGTCTTGTTTGAGCAAATGTTTGGTTTCTGCAGGTTAATCCTTAAGTGAGCTGTGTGAAATGGATGTACGGGGTCACAAAGTTGTTGATTCATTGATTCAATTATTTATGAAGAAATAAGAATTATTATTATTTTTTGATTGTTTAATTGATTTGTAAAAGATGATTTGTAAATGTTGATTTGTTTAATTGATGTGTACATAATTCTTATTTGTGCTTGTTTAATTGATTGAAATGTAATAGTTGATTTGTTGATTTTCAATCTTCATTATGTTGAAGGCAAAACAGACTATCGCAACACGAAACTGACTATCGCAACGAGAAAATCGCAATGCGATTCATTTCGCATTGCGATTTTCTAGTTGCGATAGCCATTTTCGCGTTGCGATTTTTCATTTCGAATTGCGATAGCCATTTTCGCGTTGCGATTTCCCTGTTGCGATAGTCAAATGAATGTCTAATAAGTGATAACAACTGAACAGATCATAGCAATGTTCAAACTCAAGTTACTAATACATGCCTAACTGAAAATGTTAAAAGTGCACACATAAAATACACATAATACAACGTTTGCATTTAAAAATCACCTAAGTTAACAGTCCCAAAAGGTGAAGCCGGTTGTGATTGGGATTTTGAAGATGATTGCGATTTTCAGAATCTCGTTGCGAAAGTCAGAATCTCGTTGCGATTTTGTATTATCTCGTTGCGATAGTCAGTATCGCATTTCTGTTTGAGTTAATGTTTTTGAATGGCAAGGTATATCGGGGACATGAAATTATGACTGACATGAATGCTCGGTTCAAGATTAGTATATCATATTCTCAAGCTTGGAGAGCCAAATGTTATGCCTTGGAATTGTTGAGGGGGTCGCCAGAAGCATCGTTTGCCCAACTGCCGTCTTATTGTCACAATTTAAAGCTGAAAAATCCTGGGTCGATAACTCATATCAAAACAGATAGAGATGGACGCTTTGAGTTGTTGTTTATCGCCATTGGTGTTACGGTTAGTAAATCAATATAATTCTGCTGACTCATTTCTGTTAGTTACATGCATTTCACATTTAAATGATTATATTTCTTGTGTATATTATTTTGTAGATTCGTTCGTTTATTACTTGCATGCGCCCAGTTATTATAGTTGACGGAGCACATTTGAAAGGTCGATACCTTGGAGTAAACTTATTAGCAGTAGCCATGGATGCTAACAATGGGATATTGCCAATAGCTTACGGGGTTGGCAAATCTGAAACCTCTGATTCATGGACATGGTTTATAGGGCATCTTAGGGATTGCATAGGTCCTATTAGCAATCTGACAATCATATCCGATAGGGCAAACTCAATTGACAACGTTGTTAGAAGGTGTTTCCTTGATGCTTTTCATGGACTTTGTGGTGTTCATTTGTATAGAAATCTAAAATCAAGGTCTGCTGGTATAAAAAAGCACAAATGGACATACTGGAAGGCTGTAAAAGCTTATCGGGAAGTGGATTTCAATAAGCATAGAAACTGTTTAAGACGTGTTTTGCCTCAGTGTGCTCAAACACTAGAAGATGTCGGGTTTGAAAGATGGTCAAGAGTACATCAACTTGGGGAAATATATGGTTTCATGACGTCTAATAGTGCAGAATCAATCAACGCTCTAAGTCGTCATTCCCGGAAATTACCCATTACTATGTTAATGGAGTTTTTTCGAGCCTCTATTCAACAGTGGTACTACAAGAAAAGAAACCATGCAGGTATTATTTCTTTGAATTCGTAACTTATCATATAGTTTACTAAGTATTATTTATTTAAATTTACAGGAACATTGGAACATCGTGTTACACCATGGACTGAAAAAAAGATAACGAAACGTGTTGTGAAGTCAACGTCATGGAGAGTTGAACCATGTTCAAACACTTTGTTTGAAGTACTGGATAATAACTTAAATGGGCTTGTCGATCTAAATGCAAGGACGTGTAGTTGTATGAAATGGCAAACATCTGGTTATCCGTGTGGCCATGTTATAAAAGTTGCTCTTCATCTAAACCAAGATGATTCAAGCACATACGCTATGGATTGCTACACTACAGAAGTATATCGACAGACTTATGCCGAGATTGTCTACCCTATTCCACATCCTTCTGAGTGGGACATACCAGATGACTTACAAACAGTTTTTCCACCAGCCATGGACAGAAGGCTACCTGGCCGACCAAAAAGTCACGATCGTATACCGTCTAAGGGTGAAGAGAAGAAGAGATCGACATGTAGTCGGTGCAAGGAAAGTGGTCATACAAGGTTGACAAGTGGATCACCAGTGCCATCACAATCATCTTTTCCTCTACCAAAATATGGATCATCATCAAAATCCAAAACTCATATGGTGTCAAGAAAAAGGCAATAAAAATCGCAATCATCTTTAAAATCCCAATCACAACTGGCTTCACCTTTTGGGACTGTTAACTTAGGTGATTTTTAAATGCAAATGTTGTATTATGTAGATTTTATGTGTGAACTTTTAACATTTTCAGTTAGGCATGTATTAGTAACTTGAGTTTGAAAATTGCTATGATCTGTTCAGTTGTTATCACTTAATAGGCAATCATCTTAATGTCTATCGCAACGCGGAAATTACTATCACAATGCGAAATGAAAATCGCAACGAGAGAATCGCAATGTGAAATGAAAATCGCAACGCTAATTTTGCAATGCGAAATGAAAATCGCAACGAGGGAATCGCAATGCGAAATGAAAATCGCAACGAGAATTTAATTTCGCGTTGCGATTTTCATTTCGCGTTGCGATTCTCTCGTTGCGATTTTCATTTCGCATTGCGATAGTACTTTTTGCCTTCAACATAATGCAGATTGAAATCAACAAAATCAACCATTACATTTCAATCAATTAAACAAGCACAAATAAGAATTATGTTAACATCAATTAAACAAATCAACTTTTACAAATCACCTTTTACAAATCAATTAAACAATAAAAAAATAAGCAATAATTATTAGAGAAAATAACACTTCTACTATTGAATCAACTTTTGCAGCCATACATCATTTTCACGCAGCTCACTTTTGAGATTAACCTGCATGAACCAAACATTTGCTCAAACAACACTTTCTACACATCTAAAACCTACAAACAGCAAATTATTGAATTCTAGGTACTTAACCAAACATTTTCAAACCACAAGCCTATAAACATACCAATTATTTATGGACATTTTTATAACGCGGATGCAGGTAGGCAGCGTCTCGTATATATCGATCTAGACATATAATGTCGAAACCACAAGCCTACTGCAGCTCTATCTATATCGGTGGGAGGTAGATACTTTATACTTCCTGTGATCAAACGGTCCAACGCCAAGCATACGAGAGGACCACAATCCCCTCTGGGTCCTTTCGTTTGTTATGGTGCGGTCTCGTCTCTGCTAACTGTAATATTGAGCTTCTTTGGCTTCTTGTTTCCAGAACGAGTCCAATAATTTATCGCATCCAAGAATTTAGCCAAATAAGAGCTCCATCCCTTAATAATATCTCTTAAATCAGCCAATGATATGTAATTTATCATGCTGTCATATACTATTGCTTAAGGGATGGGATCTGAAGCTCGACGAGAAGCCAATGGTTACGTTCCAAAACAGGGATAAACACCTGCAATCATAAGTAATAATTCATTCATTTGCGCACTTATTTATGAATACCTTTAAACTCAATCTAAAATAAACACTAACCTTATCGACCTCCCACCATGCAGGATAAAGTTTAGCTTGTCCATTGCCCAACGCAAATGATTCATCTCGTTGATTCTTCAAGTGAACGGCGTTAAAAGACGTCGGCATAATTGTATATCGTGTATTTCTTTATTTTCCTTAAGTTTCCTAATTATTAGAAGACGTGACACCCACGCATCGATATGCTGTTTACAAAAAAAGACATATATTAGTAACTTACATAAATTTACAAAAAAATAATCAAATTAAATATAAGAAAATATAAGACTTACCCTCCATCGAAATAGCCATTGTCTTCGACCCTAATAATACGCCCACCAAGACCGATCAAGCAACAAATAGATATCATCATTGAGCTTGCATATGTCAGTGAAACACCCCTGGCTTCGCTCATGTAGATAAAAATCAACTGCGGTCTTAGCCCAAAGGGTGTTATCCAGAATGTGTCCGGTAGTTGTTTCCTCTCCACTTCAGATACGGTATGGTACTGGCCGGTAACTCATACGAGAGCCAACTTGAATCCATCATGTCCGGCACGTCAGAGGATTTCTCAAGAATCCTACATATGACGCCATGTGAATAGGGCTCTTGAATGGTGGGAGGGACCTCTTCAACGATGACAGTGGCCTCTTGAACGGTGGGAAGGGACTCTCGAGGAATGATAGGGGCCTCTTCAACGATAGGAGTGGACTCTTGAGGGATGACAGTGGCCTCTTGAACGGTGGGAGGGGACTCTCGAGGAATGATAGGGGCCTCTTCAACGATAGGAGTGGACTCTTGAGGGATGACAGGCGAGTCGGGCTTCTTCTTGCGGTGTCTTCGCACTATTGGGGTATACGGAGACTTAATAGCACGTGAACGCCGTCTGATGCGTGAACTCTGTCGTGCAAGAAAAACCCGACGTAAAGCATCCACCTTATCGGTCCGCTAAATAATTAAATACAAATATCAGTAAATAAACAAACATGATATTTAAACAGTGAAAACAAAGACAAATATATTTCAAACTTTCAACCAAAAAAAAACAAAGACAAATACTAACTTCACAGTGTTAAAGAATACACAGTTTAGCAGAATTGGTAGCAACTGAATAAATTTACTTCAACCAAAAGACAAAACAAAAAGACAAATACTAACTTCACAGTGTTAATAAACAGTTTAGCAGTATTGGCAGCAACCGAATAAATTTACTAACCAATCTAAGTGAAATGGTTAATTTAAGTGAAATTACGAGTAAATTTATCATCAAGTTAAATATGGAAAATCTTAAACTTACCTCGTTGCGTAGAGTATGAACCTCATTCTGTAACGATACTACCATCTCACGTAGAGCGGCAACCTCACCACGTAAAGTAGACACCTCCACACGCCATGCACCATCGTTATCGAGTAGAGTACCGATCTCTTCACGCAAGGCATTGACCTCATCACGTAACTCCCTTGACTCATCCCGTGGAGGTGGAGAACAGGGAGATAGAAGTCGTGGCATCTTTGTCGGTCGCCTATCATGAGGTGATGGTGGAGAAGAGGCTCGATGATGTGACGGGATAGGTGATGGCTCTCGTTGTAGAGGTGTATAGTCGGGTCGATCAGGTGATGGCTCTGGGTGAGGTGATGGCTCTCGAAGTGGAGGAAGTGGAGGCTGCTCATCATTCGTGCCATCAAGAAAACACTGACTAGCTTGCCACCAATTAGTGGCAAGCTCAGCCTCCGTGGGTGTCAGTCTAATTAATGGAATGTTGGCCTCCTAAAAATATAAAAACTCAAACAAAGTTAAACTCAAACAAAGTTAAACGTCTACTATTAATAACTTGTTTATATATGATAGTATTTGTGTTAACTTACATTATTTATTGTCGCATATGGTATTAAGTCTTCCCAATCCAAAAGACGTTTTCTCTTCCAGGAAATAGCCCTGGGAATATCATTTGAAGTTTTTATTGCATATGTCTTCATGGCGGGAAAGGCCTCGAATATCCAAATCTACAAACAATATAATAACAAACATTAGTAATTGTTAAATAATTAATTATAATTTTGAAAACATTATATAGAAATTCTTACCTTAAAGGCCCAAACAAAGCCTGACAAAGTGTATTTCGACCCATCGCCCCGCAAACTTTTGCGGTCATCAAAGGCAGACGACAACTTAGTCCAGGTAGCTTTCTATATATACGAACCCCACGGAAACAGATTCCATGCATTTAGGTCCTCTACCAATAATATTAGCTCCTGAGGAATAGGTTGTCTGGCCTTTCTGCCTAAAAATCCGGCATACAAAAGTAGTAGAAGGCATACTCGGACAACATCGACGTCATTCATCCGAGTAAAACCATCTTTCTTATTAAACAATTTCTTCATGTCGTCGACGTGTAAGTTCGACTTCTCTATTGACTCATCAGGAAAAACCCTGGATAACCATGATGGGCGGGTGATATGACGAGTGTACCGGCCTACATCATCGTGTCCGAATCGTAGACCAGTGATTAAGCAGAACTCCTTCCGCCCAAAACAAGTATACGCCGGTGGAAAATGAAACCATATCTCTTCCTCACCACGTTGTATACTGTCGGGTAGATCGCTAGTCATGGTCTGAAGCCACAAATGGGTCAAATTAGCATCTCCAACTGGATGCTGTACTCTCAGCCATGGCCCGAAGCAGGTTTCTTCAAACAATTTTCTTTGTGCAGGTGAAAGCTTCGAAGCAATTGTAGTGGCTAGGCTAACTTTATTCCTTAATGTCAATGAAGGCGAAAAAAATTTCTACAAAAACAATAAACATACCAAGTTAGATATACCAAAAACTACACTGTCAAGATATACCAAAAACAATAAACATAAATAGTAGTTTATTCTTGAAACTAAAATTTGCAACACTGTTTTGTCTTTTGGTTGAAATGAAAATCGCAACGAGATAATGAGAATCGCAACGTGGAAATGACTATCGCAACGAGAGAATCGCAACGCGAAATGACTATCGCGACGAGAGAATCGCAACGCGAAATGAAAATCGCAACGCGAAATGAAAATCGCAATGCGATTTTGGTTTCGCGTTGCGATTTTTATTTCACATTGCGATTCTCTCGTTGCGATAGTAATTTCCGCGTTGCGATTTTCATTCTCGAAACTATTCTTCTTCTGCATTACTTCAACCAAAGACAAAACAAAGACAAATACTAACTTCACAGGCTAAACAGTTTAGCAGTATTGGCAGCAATTGAATGAATTTAATAAGAAATCTAAGTGAAATGGTTAATCTATTATTAAAATTACCAGTAAACTTATCATCAATCTCAATATGAAAAACCTAAAATAATGCAAAAAATCTCAAATAAAAATAAAAAAAACTAATTTTCCCTCGGAGGTTGATTTTCCATTTCTGAATGATTGTGAGGGATTTTTGACTGTGAATGGTTGTGAGGGATTTCCAGCGATGGGGACGGAATCTTCGGAGATGGGACGGATTTCGCCGTAGAGAGTGAGAGATGCAGATGGGACTGAGTGATGTGATTTTGGGTTTGAGGTTATGAGTTACGATTACTGTGGACGGTTCAGTTTTCAATTTATTAAGAAAAAATTTGTGTTTGGAATTTGAAAAAAAAATACGCCTTAATACGAATGGCGCTATGTAAATCGCGTTGCGAAAGTCAGAATCGCGTTGCGAAAGTCAGTATCTCGTTGCGATTTTGTATTATCACATTGAAATAGTAAGTATCGCATTGCGATAGTCAGTATCGCATTGCGATTTTCCCAATTCGCGTTGCGATTTACTTATTCGCATTGCGAATTGGGAAAATCGCAACGACACTGTAGACCATCGCAACGCGATTTCTAACTATCGCAACGCGAAATGCAACGTGAATTTGCGATAATGGAGATCGCGTTGCGAATTAGCGATCGCATTGCGATTTTGTTGGTCATTTTGGCAAATCCGGAAAAAGTTGGTTAAAATCGTATATTATAAGGCATTTTTGGTCACTGAGGTGATTTTCTCAATTTTAAACCCCTAATCAATTTTCCATTTGATTAAAAATCAAGCTTCCATGAAAACAAAAACTCCAAGCCTTTGTCTGTCGCCCCGTCCCTCGTCGTCGTAATATCTCTGACGGTGTCGTGTACCGCCCCTGTCAACGTGTTCATCGCCGCCGTCTGAACAAAACTTGTTTGATTTTGTCCCAAGTCGTCACTCCATTGTCGTACCTCAACTGTCCATCGTTGGAAAAAGTTCGATTGTCCCAAGTCGTCACTCCATTGTCGTACCTCCACTGTCCATCGTTGGAAAAAGTTCGATTGATTTAAAAAAATCATCCTCAGCCATTTTTCGCCATGAAACAACCTCAGTAACAGACTCGTTGGTCCTCAAATTGCGAATCTATAAATTTTAGGATTTTTTCGATCGACAAAGGCACCGTACATGTTGCCCCTAACGCTTGGGGTCCTTGTCTGCTAAAAGTGTTCTGGAAAATGAGTCAAACTGATATGAACCGGTTGAACCAATATGAATCGATCTGAGCTGAGCCGTGTAAGCCAAGTAGTTTGAGCTGTGTAAGCTGAGTCGTTTGAGTCGTGTGAGCTGAGTCATTTTTTAGCTGAGCCGATCGACTTGAGCCAAGCCATCGAGCCGATCGACTTGAGCCAAGCCATCGAGCCGTTGACTTTTATTGATCGTTGACTGGCTATTGACTGACTATTGACCAACCGTTGAATTTTCTCAATACCACTTATCCTGATGTTTTTCGATGTCTTGGGCCTGTTTTTGGGTCAGTTTCACCAAATTCGAATCTGATAAGTTATTTTTTTAGCATTTATCTCTTAATTCGATCTGATTTTTACATTTAAGTTTCGTTTCTATTGCAAATTGTTTTCACATGTATCTAAGATATCATCGGATGTCAAATCCAAGTCTGAGAGGGATCGAATAGAGTTGAAATGGTCGATCGATGTAGATCGAATATCAAGGTAATACTTTACTACCCTATGAATACTTTATGATACATGTTGGTAATAGATTGATGCATGATTTAAAAGGTTTGGTCTAGTAAATCACGGTGAATATTCTTAAATTTGTAATAAATATTGTAAAAGGATATCAAATTGGTTAAGACTCGATTGAATTGTTTATAAATTGAAAGACCAATAAAAAATAATTTCATGGTTGGTGATTAAGTGATAAAGGAATTTGTCTCAGGATTCGTAAACTTTGATTATTTTCGTTAAAGGTTAAATGCCAAAAATACCCTTTAAATGTAATAAGGGACTTGAATCCCCCATGATAGTGGAAATGACCTAACAATTCGTTCTTGACTTGATAAAACTACAAATTTATCTTCTTTGAAAATATCCTGATGATCGATTCCTAACCTTCGAGATCGTAGTATACTCGGATATCATAATTTCTATATAAATATATGAAGACTAACCTATCAGAAATACTTTATATATATGAATTGATTGAAATGACTCGAATATCCTCGAACTCCATAATAATTAAAATAACCCTGAAAAGTCATACTTGATCCGATAGAACTAACGTTTCACATGTTAAATACTTGATCTATTTAAGAAAATCATGATAATTAATTTTAACCTCCGAGTTGGAAAACGTACTTAAATTTCTTATTTGTGAGCAAACACGTAAAGACTAAGTTAGCAAAAGTATACTTCTACATCTGAATTATTCAAAAAGATTGGACGATATGAAAAGACATAATCAAATAAAGGGGTTGAAATACCCTTGAGTATAGAAATAACCTAAAATACATGCATGACCAAGAAATAAGCGAATGACATTCTCTAGAAAAACTGATGAACCTATATGTGTACCGTCCCTAAAGGTTTTGAAGCACGACTCAAGCACGTCGGTCATTTTGGATATTGTTGCAATACAAAAATAAAATAAATATCACTAGAATACTTGTTTAGTTCTTCAAGATCCATTCACAATGATTTTGAAGGTGATCAGTTCAACTAATGCAGTCATTATTAGGAAGTGAGTAATCGTGAAGTATTTTGGTCCGAATGATTGACAAGTATCGAAATGTTGAAATCTATTAGTTTAATCTGACTCGAAAATCTAATAATTTGATATAAATCCTAGATACTATAAATCATCATTTTACCATTATTGGATTAAATTACTAAGAATTCTTCAAGAATTGTAATGTAAAAAAATGTACATGGTTGTCTGAATAATGAAATCATTGTTCTTATATTTGAATCTTAAATTATTCTGATGTAAAGGTCCCTGAATATATTCTTAATGATCATGATTCCTAAATGGTCTTGTAATATCAATTTCTAAATGTCTAGTTTGATCTGTTAATAGTCAAACTCTTTTAATAGAGATCTTGTTTTCGAAAGTTGATCAACTTGTAGAAGTTCATGTTTCACTTTTTGATAAGTACTACATGCCTTCAAAAAATATGTAACACCCTAATCCAGGCCGACCTGAAGATCACTGAATCATGATGTCACATGAGACCACTAAAGTGGCTAAGCCAAAAATTTCTTTTAAAACGAAATGCAAATTGTGATATGTAAAATCCATCCATAATAATAATAAATTAAAGACATAAATAAACTAGGTTTTAAAGTACGGGGGAGATGCCAAAATATTCAAATTAATACAAATATGAGTTTAAAATAAAATTAGAGTTGCATCTGACATCTGACATAAATAGGGTCTACAATAGTATATGCCCTCTAAACAAGATCAAGACGTACTCTAAATCTCTACTGAGCTAGAACGACTGACGATGATAATGCTCCGCTTCTAGTCACCTATGAACCTACGCATGGAAACAGATTCTAAACATTGAGTTTACGAGCTCCGTGCCACACTAATAATTGTATTATACTACATGCATTCACTAGATGAGCTGACTAGCTGCACATGTATGAATATATGTAAAATACTGATATGTACAACTAAAATAGGCAACATGGTGTAACTGAGGGTTCTGTATCTCAGAGCTCACACACCCCTCCAGCCTTTTTGAGATACCCTGGGGTATCTAAGGTGAGATTTGGAGCTGCATCGAAAACGTATACCCAACCAACTTACTTCGTCAAGTCTTGGGGCATCTGCACACAGTCGACTACTGAAGTGCCTTAACACTAACTGGAATATCCAACTACCTGTCACACATTCTACTAAAGAGACTCAGGTGTTCTACCTGTTTCCCAAGTGTCAAACAAAACTAGTTTTATATTCTTCTAGTTGTTACTATTTATAGTTGTTCTGAGTTTATTATTGCTCTCACTTGTAGTTTTATCTGCATATATTCTGATGTTATTGGGCCTATCAAGTCTAGCCCTTTAATCATTGGATTATTTATCCAAAACTATTCGTTAGTATCAATATTGACCCTTCAGTACCGATACCCACCTTTTGGTATCGTACTGTCTGAATGTTTTATACTGTTAAAAGAGGATAATATCAGTACTCCTGTCTAAGTATCGATACTTGGGTATTGGGGTATCGATACTAGCTCGAGTATCGATAATAAAATTTGGTTTGCTATTTTGAAAAATACCAATATCGATACCCTTATTAAAAGTATTGATATTATGCCCTTTGTATTGATACCCTATATGAGTACAAATACCAAAATGTCTACTAGAAAATTGGTCTCGATACCAAAATGCCCTTTGGGAGAATAAGAAAATAAAAGGAGATAAAGAAAAAAAGGAAATGTCAGACGTGATATCATCAACCAATAAATGTTTTTTAGATTTTGAATCCTTGAATGGTATAATTATCCCTTTGGTCACTCAAATCTTGATCCCCTCTTAAAAACACCCATTTGTGACATGTTTGGGCCAAAACAAGCCCAAATGAATGCTCACTTAACCCAAATTTATCTATAAGGTTAATGGATTCATCTTAAACACTATCGGGTTAATCCAAAACTACTAATCTGAGATTCAGGGTATTATAAAATATCTTAATCCTCTAGTGTGTTCCTTATGCGCATAAATAATTTCTCTGATTTTTAAAGGTATGATTATGATATTTGAAATCTCACAAGATATCTAATCTCTATTTTCTGATACAAAATATATCTAGTTCTGGATTTTTGATATTACTGGTTACTATTAATCTAATTTATATTGGGATACTTCTAGGGTGTATTATGGAGTTTTGTAAGTTTAGCTCTGATCAAGTTCGTTATTCCTTATGGACTTAAGGTGACCCTTGGGAGCTCAATGGGCCTAGTGGTAAGACCTTATGGATACTAAGGTATTCCCTTAGGTTGGCTCCTTTGCTTTGTGCTTAGGGTAAGTCCTTATAGACCTGAGGTACACCTCTTAGGTGGCTCCGACGCTTCGGCTAGGGTAAGTCCTTATGGACTTAAGGTGTTCCCTTAGGTTGGCACATATGCCCAATGGGCCTAGTGTAAGTCTTTATGGATTTCGTTATGATGAACTACATATCGGTGTTCGATTGGAGGTCGTTACTGTGTTTTTTAAAATCTGTTTTACTAAAATAAACTACTACTATTTTTTTAAACTATCGGCGCATTCATTTCTGGTTTTATTGGAACATACTAGACACCCTAACTCAATCTTCTAAAACTGTTTCTCTCTAAAATGTTCTTTCTGAACTATAATTTTCTTGATTATTACCTAAAGAATTAATTAGTGAAACCCCAACACATCATTACGACTTGAATATGCCTAGATAACTGAGGGAATTTCCATGTCTTACCATATAATCGCTTTTCCTTTAGCATCATCTCGTAGTTTTGTATTACCGAGCTTTTCCAAAACTCACTCTATTACTCACATTTTTAGGTTAAAAGATTTGATCTTGTGCAGTATCGACATCAATAATGGGAGTTCCTTTAATGTTTTTTGTAGAGTACGATACATGTGTAATTAGGGGGCATGTAGGTTACTTTTTGTCTGTATTTTAGAGTCTAAAATTGGTTTTGAATACAGAATACTATTAGATTCTGTTTTTAATATATGTGTGATTTTCTGGACTTGTGTTTTTATTTATAAATTGTTTTACAATTTTTAAATGGTTTATTTTTTTTAATTTTCATGTCATTTTACTTTAGGTCTCCTGTAGACATAATGTGACACCTCATATCGAATCGAGTCACCTATATCGAGCTTGAAAAAACTTGAAGTCAAAATATCCTTAGACTTAACTCGATTGAAGCTCAAACTTGAACTTAAGACTTAAGTACATGAATGTGTTATATTGTATTTAAAATACATATAAATGTTAATATTAATAATAATTTCATATAAAAAATATAAAAATTTAATATATTATTTTTTTTAGTTTCTCACAAGTTTTTCGATTTAGGTATCAAGTAGCTCGTTTCGTCTTATTAAGAATTTGAGTCGAATTCAAGTTCAAATAAAGTCTTTTAAATTCGAGAATTTATCAAAATTAGACTAAATTGATCTCGAATAACTCGTTATCTATCTCATATCATTTACAGTTCTCTTTCCACCAACGGAAACTAACTATGACTCATCAATAACTTCACTTGTGAGATGGGTATCGGTGGACAATGTAATTCTCTTGATCTTCAAACTTTTATTTCTTTCTTTCCGAGGAATTTGCACGATCAACTTTCAAGTGGTTATAATTTCATCCAAAAAATAGTGAATTGTTGCAAATCCCAAATTCTCAGTTCTTTTAGAGAAGGGGAAATTACTCTCTGTAAAATAAACCAAACTTTGCACACAGAGATAGATCAAAGGGCTGGATGAGGAAAATCACCCCCTTGAAAATTTAAAATTATAATATACTTAAGATTTTTTATTTATTTTCATTTAGAAATTGTTATATCCCCTTGTAATTTTATAAATTTATCCTTTCTAAAATTTTAGAGGTTCACCTTCACATAAAATTCTGCATCTTTCCCTGATTGGACATCTTATTAATTCCATTCTTGTAAAGAATGTGAAAACATGCGACACTTTTGTAGCAAATCGGAATCATTAGTTTCAAAAATATGTCGAGTTTGCAAACCTCAACATTCTCTTCTCAGTTGCAATACTAAACTTTGAAATGCTTGAAAGAGACATTTTGTAAAGAGGTAATCTCATTTACAGGTGAAGAAGATACCCGCTCCACGCTTAATTCAAGCAGTGATGGAAAATTTTAAATTGAAACTACTAATCTCATTCACTCTTCGATTTCAAGTATATGCAAGGATTGAAGATGGCTTGGTACCCATCCCACATGTGAACCACCATTAGTCGTCAATGAGCCACCTTCCGTTGAGGGAGGGTGAAGTTGTCAAGGGTGAAAGTAGGTGAAGTTGTAATTTTTTTTACTATGAACAAGCCTCATTAAAAACCCCTTCTAAATCAGGGGAAAAGAGTGCTCAAATACCTTTAATCAAGAAACAAGTACATCGTCTATAACAACACTTAAAGTGATATCATGACAAACCGAATCAAAGAGCAAAGAACTACTACTCCTAAGAGCCCAACCCACCCTTGATCACAAGTATACCTCAAACCTGCAAGTAATGCATGAAGTTCGACAAAACCAGCATCAAAACAACTAACATACATCTGTGCAATCCCACAAAAGGCTTTCCCTCGGAAATCACGAGCCACTACACTAACGACAGCCAACCTTCGAGCCTCGTCAAAGGCGCCATCGGTGTTAACTTTAATCACTCCCTCAGTTAGAGGCATCCATCGATCAACAATGGAAACAGATCTAACAACCCCACCCGTAAAGCCTCCATCATGTTGCATTTATTCCTCTATACCAGTTGCATCCAAAAAGTCCTTATGTAAAACTCTAGCATTTGTCCCCAAGATCCAAGGAGGCAGTAACCTATCATTATGAACAAAATCATTTCGATTATTCCAAATATTCCATAAAATAGTTTAAAAAAAAGCAAAATTAGTAAGCTCAATAATCGATAAAGTTTCCTCCATCCAACTCAAAAGATCATTTGTGGAATGACACTAACAGGTAAATCGACAAGTTTAAGAACAACTCTGAATTTCATGTATAACAGTTTTTCAGAATAATAGCACATCGAAAAAAAGCCATTGGACAATCCTACCGCTTTGAGACGACTTTCGACCGGCAGAGTATTCCTAGATATTCTCCGTGCAAATATACAAATTTTTGGAATGATCTTCATCTTAGTAATGGTCGTCCACACCTTGGAATGACGATCAGGCGTATGGGACCTTTATTGTAGCCATCAATAGTTGAAGCGCACAGAATACACCCTGGAATCATGATAACCCCAAACAATAACATCCTCAATACACAGAGCTATAGCCACATCCAAAATCTTCATTTCATCATCCGGATTAAACACCCTATGAATCAAACAATCATTCCAAATATTAATACCATGCAATATAAACTCATTACAACAAATGAGATTATCAACAGAATCAATGTAACTTCATGTTAAGGACACCAAAGAATTGCCGCCCCACTTATCCTTATGAAGCCGTATAGTACTCTCAATGCCCACTCTCCAGAACAAGTCATCATTCAGAGATTGCAGTGTATGATGAAATCCTTTCCATGCAAATGAAGTCTTGTCTTTAAGAGAAGCATTCAAAATGTCCCCATCCAAAAAATATTTCACACGAAAGACTTATGCTACTAAACTATCAGGATCGTTGATAAAGCACCACAATTGTTTTCCCAGAAGAGCCATATTAAAGCTATGGAGATCATAGAAATCTAAACCCCAATCTCGTTTAGACATACACATACATAGTCTTCCAAGCAACTAATGACCATCCATGCTTAGAAGCATTATCTGATTGCCAATAACGTCGCATCACTCCCACCATATTATTAATCAACCCATCATGAAGGAGATAACACAACATCACATACTGCGAAAGAGCCTGTGCCACAGCCTTGAGAAAAACCTATCAACCCCCATAAGAAAGAAGTTGCTTTGTCCAACCCTCAATATGATTTTGCACCTTATCTTGGAGAAATCCAAAGGTGTTGATCTTGTTTTTCCTGATATGCAGACCAAGCTAATAACCCAAGTCATTGACCTTTCTAATACCAAGAATAGATAGAATCTGACGTTGTCGAGACTGAATTTTCTAGGGCTGAAGTACAACATAGGTTTCTCAAGATTAATCTTCTGTCCAGAGGAAAGCTCATACACATGAAGTGCACTCTTAAAACTGCTCAGCTTCCTGAATGGAGGGCTTGATGAAAATAATATTGTCATCCATAAATAGAAGCATTTAAAGTTGTAATTTGGAGTTCAAGTATGGGGTATAATTTGAGATTTTAAAGTTTGAGCGTATATTTGAAACACAAAGAAATGATGAAAAAAATCAAACAAAACAATGTGTGTAAATTTTCCCCAATGTGCTGGACATGGACCTCCCTTTTTCATCTTGGAATGTGCCATTACTCACAGGACGTATTTTTGCTTAAATCTAGGACCTTTTCCTTTAAGGCCATGCTTGCTTCCAAGGAAATTACGACTTTAATTTCTTGCTCATCTTTACTTGTTCTCTTCTCCTCTTCATCTGTCGTCATTTAGACATTTTAAGGGTCACCTTTGCTAATTATTCTTTATCTTTGAGACTCTTGATCCTATATTCTTTATCATTCATCTCTTTCTCCATATGACCTGCCTTTGGTACGAAAAGGTTAGTCTCTTTTGTGCAAAGAATTTCTAATATTCGAATTTCAATTTTATGTTTCTCTAATTCATTCACAAAAGGACCTTAAAACTCTCTTTTAATGTTTCCACCTTCATATTTATAAAACTTTGGAGTTTCAACTTTACTTATGCAGCAAACCTTCTCATCAATCCATTTTTTATGCGGAGGCAATGGTGGCTGGACATAGCACGGTGTAGTCAATTTATGTTTGAGCATTTCAGAGCATGAATTTCCACATGAGAAGTAGATTGGAGGGAATTGAGAATTCAAAGATAATTTTTTCAAGCGCACTTCCTTGAGAACTGGATAAAAGGCTATTACATGCTTTGACTTGATACTTTTTCTTTTTGGTACTCACAGGCTCATCAGTAAAGATTGGGACTCTAATGAATTTAGGGTTTCTATCTTTTAAGTGTAATGTAACACCCTAATCCAGTCTAACTCGAAGATCACTTGATTCTGATGTCACACAAGACTACCAGAGTGGCTAACCCAAAAAGTTTCTTTAAACAACTGTAAATACCATACAAAATTCATCCTAAATAAAATAAAATAAAACGTGATAATTCAAAGTTTACAAATATGGGAAGCTCCCAAATCATCTAGAATAAATACACTGAGTTTAAAATCAAAACAAAGTTACATATGAAAACAAGGGTATACAATAGTACATGCCCATTAACTAAATCAAAACGTACTCTAGTACCTCGGCTTTGCTAAAATATCTGATGACAATAACGCTTCTTGGGTGGCATCCTAAAAACCTGCATACGAAAAACACATTCCGAACGTTAAGCTTACGAATGCCTCACTAATAACTATAATATACTACATACATTCAGTAAATGTGCATGCTAGTGGCACATGTATACAAACATGGAAAATACTAGTCTAAGATGGTGATGTCGGCAACATGGTGCGAATGAGTGTTATACATCTCAGAGCTCACACACCCCTCTACCCTTTCTAAAATACCCTTGGATATTTGGGGTGAGATCTGGAGCTGCATTGGAAACATACACCTGACCAATTTACTCCGTCGAGTTTTGGGGCATTTGCCCCCATCTGGAAGCTAAAGTGCCTTGGCACTGACTGTGATATCCAATTATACGATCGTATCTACTAAAGTAACTTGGGGGTACCGATTGTGTCCCGAGTATTAAACAAGGCTAGTTTTATGCCATCCTAGTTGTTTTTGTTTCTAACTGTTCTTAATTTATTATTGTTCTCACTTTTAGTTTTATTTGTTGATATTATAATGTTATTAGGTCCATCAAGTCTAATCCCTTAACAGGTAGATTACTTATCCAAAACTGTCTGTTGGTACCGATACTGAACTTTCAGTATCGATACTAACCCTTAAGTATCGGTACCCACCTTTTGGTATTGATACCTACTGACTGATATATGTTGAAGGGGTGGGTAGTATCAATACTACTAGATTGAGTATTAATACTCCATTGCTAGGGTATTGATACTGACTTGAGTATTAATACCAAAATTAGGTTTGGTTTTGGAAAAATACCTTAGTATAGATACCCCTACTGTGAGCATTGATACTCTACCCTTAATATTAATACTCCCATGACTATTGATATAAATTTGGCTACTGGAATATACTAAGTGGGTTTTCCATCGATACCACATTATGAGTATCAAAATCAAGCTAAAGTATCAATCCTCTATGGGTGAGTATCAATACTCTCCTTTCAAAAATCTTGTTTTAAGTTATCTGATGAACAATATCGATAATTTTCTTCCAGTACCGATACTTGTGCCTAGAAATACCTTGTTTTGGGTACGAAAATGCTAGTTTTCCTTCTCAAAGTCCCTATTGATGTTCCCAAATGTTATTAAAGTCTTATGAAGATTAAAAGGTTTTTCATGCCAAAAATCATCAAAAGATCTAACTACCATGAACATGCTTCATAACTCATACAACCTACCAAAACACACTTAATGACCTACATGTGGTAGAGTTTAGTTAGAAATGAGTTACATTGATGTCATAAGATACTTAAAACACCCAAGTTGCAAACAAGAGTGAGCTTCTCCTTTCATCTAGTTTTGGGGCTTTCTCCAACTTTTGTCACTAGTAAAGAATCAAGCATAAGTGTTACTAGATGGATTTAAAGGTTTAGAAGGGTTTAAGAACACTCCTTAAAGCTTAAACTTTTTGGAAATGAATTGAATCATTCAAGTTCCTTAAACCCTAAAAAAACTCACTTTTGGCTATCTTGAAGAAATGTATAGATTAAGGGCTTCAAATGAAGATTAAGATGAGAAAATTATGATTCTTACCTTAACTTTTCCTTGCATTTCTTGGAATTCTACAAAGTTTATACCTTTCCACCTTAGGCTTAAGGAAGAAGATGAAGAGAAGAGATTGAGTTTCAAGAGAATGAAAATAACAAAATATGGGAAGAAAAGAGACCAATGGGTGATATATGCACCATTAAAAGATTTTATCCTTTGAATTCAAAAAATGGGTAAATTATTTCCTTGGTCCTTCAAGTTTTGGTCAACTCTCAAAGATCCCCTTTTTAAACCATAATTGGGCTTAACTCAAGCCAGATTCCACTTAACATGGGTCAAGGCTTCCCTCAAGGTAAGCAATTCTTATAAGGCCCTCCCAGGTTAGCTCGAAACTTCTAATCCGAGATTTGGGGTGTTAAAACTCTCCCTTCATAATTAAAATTTCATCATCAAAATTTACCTAAATAAGAGAGGAGTGGGTACTAAAGTTACATATTCTTTTCAATTTCCCAAGTCACTTCCTCAATGCCATGGTTCCTCCACATCACCTTTACTAAGGGAATCCTTCACTCCTTAGCTCCGTTACGTCTCTAGCTAAGATTCTGATTGTTTCCTCCTCATAGGTCAATTTTGGGCTCTCCTCAATCTACTCTAATAATATGACATGATAATGATTGAAATGGTATCTTCTAAGCATGAATACATGGAGCACATTGTGGATGCACTCCAACTCTAGTGGTAAGGCCAAGCAATAAACAAATGGTCCAACTCTATCTAGTACCTCATAAAGTTCTATGAAGTGCGTGGTCAATTTTACCTTAAGCTCAATGTGAAGTACTTTCTTTCATGGGGAAACCTTGAGTAATAACTTGTCCAATACTAAGAACTCTATATCCTTACACTGCAGATCCACATAGGATCTCTGCATGTCTGAGGCCTCACTCAATCGAATCTAAATCAACCTGAATTTTTTCTCAATTTCTCTGATCAATTATGGACCTACAATCTTACCCTCATTCAGATCGGTCCAACATAGGGGGTTCTACACTTGCACCCGTACAAGGCCTCACATGGAGCCATCTAAATATTCAACTAAAAATTGTTGTTGTATCTAAACTCTAGTAACGAAAGTGGTCTTCGTAGCTGCCCTCGAAATATATAATAGTGCACCTGAGCATGCCCTCTAAGATCTGGATTACACATTCTGACTGGTCATCTTTCTAATGGTGGAAAACAGTGTTGAAGTTTAGTTTGGTGCCTAAGGATTCATAAAGGGCTTATAAAAAATGGGAACTGAATCGAGGGTCTTTGTCAGAAATGATAAAAAATGATATTTCGTACAACCTCACTAACTTACGGATGTACAATTGAGCTAACCTCTCTAAGGTGTATTCCATCATAACTAGAAGAAAATGAGCTATTTAGTTAAACGAACAATGATAAGTCCGTAAAAAGGCTACTTTTAAGGCGTTTTTCACTTAAGATATTGTTTGTTTGAAGGTTTATATAGGTCATTTTAGATGCATGTAGCTTCATATAGTTTCATTTGTGGTGGCTATGCTATTTTATTTTGTTAAGGTGTTGTATGAGGAGGAAGATGTGGTTTTTAGTGATGTACAGGAAATAACAAGAAAAAGGGTGAGCTGGGAAGGAATGTCATGGCATCATGTTGCTGAAGTAGATAGAAATGCCTTGGCATTTCTGGCACATAAAAAGACAAAAAGAGATTTTTAATAAAATAACAGTTGGCAAGACACATGTCTAATGGTTATAATCGCATGTTGGGGCCACTACCACCTGTGAGGATAAACATCATACTTAAGGAGTGACTTTACGGGTATGATGGGTAATTTGAGTGCAAAATCCCATGAATACCCTTATATATTTTTATTATTAAAGGATACCTCATAAGAGAGAGGAAGAGGTTACACACTCCAGCTGAAAATTCTCCATTTCCTTCATCTTCTTCATTGTTCTTTTTCCTCCATTTTTCTAGTGGTGTTACTCCCTTAACGAGCTCGAAGGAGTGGTGAGCTAGGCATCCAAGAGGAGCTAGCGAGCTAAGGCGATTTGTGGTGGTCGAGGAGATCTCCAGCAGCGAGTGTCGAAGGCTCTTTTCTCCTTTCCCTTTGCTGTTATTTTCATTTGATTTAGGTTAAAAGGAACGAATTTTTTATGAATTACTTCATGGATGATTCGAACCCTACCATGAAATATCTTTATTGGATGGGAGTTTAGGATATATGTTTAAGTTTTTATTCCAATGGATAATTGTTTTTTCTATGATTTTTTTGTTTATGGTGCTTAGTCTCTTAAGGTTGTAGGAGCTATGAGAATAACCATTCTTTAGGAAAATACTTAGTGTTCGAGATAAAAAAAGTAACTAATCTTTAGTGTTCGAGAGAAACTAAGGAGGATCAACATAAACAACATGTTTTAGATAGTAACTAAGCCTAATCCAACTTTAAACAAGGCTAAGATTTCAATCGACTAAAAAGAGTAGTGCTCGGTCGAGAGGGTATATGTTATTGCAAATACTGAATGGTATTTCCGTGATATATTTTGTTAGAATAATGGGGTCCCTGCACCTATTAACGCCAATAGGTATTGCCATGGTATTTTTAACCTGTTGAGTCCCTTGACTAGAGATAGGATAAAGGACTTTTAGTGAACTCTGTTGGGCAAGTAAAACACAGAAATGCGATCATCTTGAGAGGTTAGACTTACGTTTTCTAGTGACTCCTATCATTCATTCTCGTAGTAGCTTGTTATGCGAGGATTTTAAAGTCATTTCATTTTATCCGTTTTTTTATCTTTTGTTTTATGTTTACGTTTTCATTTGATTTCATTACACATATAATATATTTTGCCGTGACATCTCCATTTGCTACCACATCATACTATCATTCCATCCATACCAATACATATTGCCTTGACATTCTCCATTGGTATATATCATCAAACTAACTATACTTAGATTTAGTGGTTCATTGCACATTATTTGCGTATAATTTTATAGTACTCACAACACAAACCAAGTTTTTGGCGCCATTGCCGGGGATTGACAGCATGAAGTTAATTCGTTTTTCCAGAGAATTTTATTTCTGCTTCTTTATTTTTGTATAGTTTACTTTATATTTTACATTATTCTTTTTTAGGCTTATTTGGTGTATGCCTATAAGACATTTTGATGACCCATTGGAACAGATTGAACCTGAGATTGAGAAACTTTTTAGGCAAAGGAGACTTGTTCAACGTGCTCGATAAAATATGTATCAAATTAGGAAGTAGGGAATCGACCAAGATGACAAAAATAGAATGTCGAGGCATTCCAAAATGTTAAACCTGCTGATAGGACTCGTGCTATTTGTGATCATTTGAATCTTATACTAGATGATATGAATCCAAGAATTGTGGCAACTGAAATTCAAGCAGCCCATTTTGAGCTTAAACCAGTCATGTTTAATATGTTGAATTCTATAGGGCAGTTTGGGGGCATGCTAATTGAAGATGCCAAACATCATATTCATAACTTGTTGGAGGTTTGTAATTCTTTATGCCAACAAGAAGGGCATTAGGATGTGTTGAAATTAAAGTTATTTCCATGCTCTTTGCTTTATTGAACGAGTGTTTGGTTGAGTGGTGTTCCATATGGTTTAATGGAATCATGGGCTGATCTTTACAAAAGTTTCATATTGCACTATAACCCATCGAACATGAACACTCAACTAAGGAATGACATAGATCCTTTTGCTAGGGCAATGACAAATCTATGTATGAATGTTGGGATCGTTACAAGAGTTTGCTTAAAAAGAGTTCAAATCATGGTTTTCAAGACTGGACTCAAGTAGTTAGGTTTTATAATGGAGTCAATGCACCCAGGAGGATGATGCTTGATGCCTCGACAAATGGGACATTATTGGATAAATCACCTACTGAGGCATTTACTATTTTGGATAGAGTTGCCAACAATGACTATCAATTCCCTTCCTTAAGGCTTGAAACTGAGAGAAAGACTCCTAGAGCATTCGAGCTAGATACCAAGGAGTCGGTTTCCGATCAACTCTCAGTTATACTAATATGCTGAAAAATTTATAGCACTCCATTGAAGTAAATGAAGTGAAAGTAGCTAGCTCGGCATGTCTGTTATGCCAAGGCAATCATCACGAGAGCGAGTTCCCAACTAATAATGAGTCTATCAACTTTGTAGGTAATTTCAATAGAAATAATAACAATCCCTATTCTAACACTTATAATGCAGGATGACATCAACACCCTAACTTCTCATGGGGTAATCAAGGAACCTATAATGCTAGTCAACCTACTCGTCAGCATAATTACATTGAATCACAAGGCTACCAAAATACTGTGCCATGGAACAATGCTAATAATGGAGCCTTATCTTCAGTAAGCATTGGTTCTTTGGAAGCTACGATTCAAGATTTCATATCTACCACGAAGATAATGCTACAATTAAAAATCAAGGAGCTTTTCTTTATAGTCAAAGTGCCTTTCTTCAAAGTCGTAGCTCGTCTTTGAGAGCTTTGGAAGGACAAGTTGATTAGATTGATGTGGCATTGCAAAAATGTCAGTAAGGATAATTGCCAAGTGACATTGGAGTCACTAAATCTCTTGGAAAAGAGCAATGCAATGTATTGACTCTTAGGAGTGGAACAAAATTTAATCAATAAGTCAAAGTTGGGGGGACACAACATGATGATTCTACCCATATTACTGAACATGTTAAATCTTAATTACACGCTGAAATCATTACCAAGAAGGATAAGGAAGAGGGTTCTACTAGCGAGCATGCTGAAGCTCAAAATTCTGATGCTAAGGCAAAAGCAATTCCGACTCCCGTAGTTAAGGAAGCTAGACCCCTACCACCATTCCCATAAATTCTAAAGAAACATAATGACGATGTGCAGTTCAAAACATTTGCGGACATTCTTGATCAGCTTCACATTAATGTACCTTTCTTGGAAGCTATTGAACATATGCCTACTTATGCCAAAGTTTTAAGGAAATTTGCACCAAAAAAAGGAAAATTGAGAAGTATGAGACATTTTCCATGGCAAAAGAATATTGCTCCTCATTAAGCAAGTTGCCACCAAAGCAAAATGATCCGGGAAGCTTCATTATTCCCTGTTCTATAGGAGCTAATTTTGTTAGAATGAAACTATATGATATTGGTTCAAGTGTGAACTTAATTCCAAAATCTATATTATTGAAGCTTAGTATAGGAGATGTGAGACCCACCTCTGTGATTTTATAACTTGCCAACCAATCATATGTTAGACCTAAAGAGAGATTCAAGTATGTCACAGTGAGGTGGATAAATTTGTGTTTCCAGTCGACTTCCTTATCCTGGATTGCGAAGTTGATGCCAAGGCACCAACAATTATGGGGAGACCTTTCCTAGCCACTAGTCATATTTTGATAGATTGTGAAAAAGGTGAACTTACCATGAGAGTGGCCAATCAGTGTGTGACTGTCAATGCTTTTTTATACTCTCAAGTATGCTACTGACCCTGAAGAATGCCAAGGCATTTCTGAAATAAACTCATTGATTGAAGAAGAAACTGAACAATTTTGCTAGAATAATTTCATTCAGCTAATAGATAAGGAATGTTCGATTGATGATGAAAACTTAGAGGAGCATGACAAATTGCCAGCTGGGGTGGAACAATCTAGATTCTTACTACTAGCTAGATCATGTATGAACTTTGAACCCTTGAATTTTGATGAATTTATTCCTCCTAGGCCATCATTAGTGCATGCACCGACCCTAGAGCTTAAACCTTTACCATGGGATCTTAAATATGTTTATTTTAGTAGTGATAATACTTTACCTGTGATTATTTCCTCTAACCTTAATACTAATAAAGACCAAAGATTTTTAATTGTTTTATCACGACATAAGAAAGCGTTTGGTTGAAGTATGGTTAATTTAAAGGGGATTAGTCCCATGATTTGCATGCACAATATCCTGCTAGAAGAATGCCATGGAAACTCCATAAAACCACAACGAATACTCAACCCCGTTATGAAGAAAGTGGTAATGAAGGAGATACTTAATAACTTGATGATGGAGTGATTTACCCTATATTTAATAGCTCACAGGTGAGCCTTTTCCAATGTGTTCCAAAGAAAGGTGGCACAATCGTAGTTACTAATGAGAATAATGAGCTATTACCCACATGTACTGTCATTGGATGGAGGATATGTATGGATTATTGAAAGCTCAACAAAGCTACAAAGAATGACCATTTTCCTCTACTATTCATCGATCAAATGTTGGATCGATTGACAGGAAAAACATTATACTACTTCTTAGATGGGTATTCTTGGTAAAATTAAATTGCCATCACACCAGAGGACCAATAGAAGGCTACATTCACTTATCCTTATGGCACTTTTTCCTTTCGAATGATACCTTTTGGACTCTGTAATGCCTTGAAAACCTTTCAGCTTTGCATGCAAGCCATATTTTCTAATATGGTTGAGGAATTCCTTGAGATATTCATGGATGATTTCTCCATTTATGGAGACAAATTTGAGCGATGCCTTGGCAATTTGGAAAAAGATCTCAAGAGATGTGAGGAGGCTGATATGGTTTCAAACTGGGAGAAATGTCACTTCATGATAATTGAAGGCATTTTATTGGGGCACAAGATATCTCATAAGGGCATTGAAGTTGATAAAGTGAAAATTGAAGTAATTGAAAATTTGACACCACCTACTTCTATCAAGGGCATAAGAAGTTTTGTTGGATATGCTGGCTTTTATAGAAGACTCATCGAGGAAATCTCCAAAATATCTAAGCCCTTATGCACCTTGCTTCAATACAACCAGCCCTTTATGTTCGATGAATTATGCCTAGGTGCATTCATTGAGCTGAAGCAATGATTGATCTCAACGCCGATTGTAGTTCCTCTTGAATAGACATCACCATTTGAGTTGATGTGTGATCCAAGCAACTATGCTGTAGGAGTTGTTTTAGGGAAACACCAAGGTAAAATTTTACATGTTATATAGTATGCTAGTCGTACCTTGAATGAGGCACAAATGAATTACACAACAACTGAGAAAGAATTACTTGTCGTAGTTTTTGAATTTGATAAATTTAGACCATACCTAATAGGAACTAAAGTTATTGTTCACATTGATCACTCAACTATAAAGTATTTACTGGACAAAAAGGATGCCAAGAGAACAATTCTGATCATTTATTTAGCTAAGAGAACAATTCTGAATGTAATGGCATTGTAGATATTCAAGAGGAATTCCCCGATGAGAAAATCTTATATGCCATGACAATCCTGTGGTATACTGACCTTGTGAACTTTGTTGTTAGTGAAATACTGCCTTTTTATTTGAACAACCAGGGCAAGAAGAAATTCAAGCACGATGCCAGGTTCTACTTTTGGGATGAGCCATATTTATTCAAGCATTGTACTAACCAGCTCATTAGATGATGTGTACCTAAAGAGGATTAACGAGACATTCTATACCATTGTCACACAGCCCCAAGTGGAGGTAATTTTGGAGGAGCAAGTACCGCTGCCAAGGTTTTGTAGTCATAATTTTATTGGCCAACTAATTCTCAGGAATTTTACAAGTCATACGTTCAATGCCAATGCACTGAGAACATGTCCAGCCGATATGAAATACCACTGCAAGGCATTTTGGAAATTGAGCTGTTTAATGTTTGGGACATTGATTTCATGGGACCATTCCCATTTTCTGGTAGTCATCTATACATTTTGTTCGCTATGGATTATATGTCCAAGTGGGTGGAGGCAATTACATCAAAGAATGATTCCAAAACTATACTTAAGTTTTTTGCATAAATATCTTCACTCGGTTTGGAGTACCTCTAGCCATCATTGTGATGAGGGAACCCACTTTGATAACAAGTTAATTGCCAAGGCATTGAGGAGATATAGAGTCCGTCACAAGATTTCCATGTCATACCATCCATAGATAAATGGGCAAGTTGAAATATCCAACCGTGAAATAAAGCAGATCTTAGAGAAAGTAGTGAACCTAATGCAGAATGATTGGTAACCGAAGTTATATGAGGCACTCTGGGCATATAAAATAGCTTTCAAGACTCCTATGGGCATGTCACCCTTCAAGTTGGTGTATGGAAAGGCATGTAACCTCCCTGGTGAGCCAGAACATAAAGCGTATTGGGCCATTAAGAGGTTAAATTTTGATGCTAAGTTAGCCGGGGAGCAAAGATTGCTGGAACTCAATGTGATGAAAGATTTTAGGGAACAAGCATACGAGAATTCCAGGATAGACAAGGGCAATACGCACAAACAAAAGCTGATACCACAACATTTTCATGTTGGCTAACAAGTGTTACTTTACAATTCCAGACTTAAGATTTTCCCTGTAAAGCTCAACTCTAGACGGTCAAGACCATTTGAAGTGCATCATGTCTATCCCCGCGGAGCAGTTGATATAAAAACTGTAGATGATGGGACAATCTTTAAATTCAATGGTTAACGTTTGAAAGCTTACAACGGAGCTCTACCTTTGTGCGAAAAGTCGGTGCTTTATCTACATGACACTTGGGTGTGCTTACCCAGTAAACCAAAATTCAATGCCACATCGTTGAATTTCGTTGATTGTGTACAAATAATGAATTTATTTTTATATTTATTTTTATTTTTTATTTCTATTTTGTTCCTGGATAATTACAATTTGTTTATACTACATGGACCCACTAGTACTGAGGCTATACGAAGGAGTGATTATCAAGGGAGGAACATACAAAAATTTAAAGGGAAAATATTATGTTTTACTTTATTCCTTTCTTTTATTTTATTTCTTTATTTTTATTTCTCTCTCTCCATTGTCCTTTCACATCACATTAATTTTTTCATTTTACGTTTTATTTTTCTCACCTACCCAAATACCCATCCACTCATTTTCTTTTAACCATCTACTCACTCCATCTCTCTTATTATTTCTTTTAACTTTTGTTTTTCATCTTCTTCTTCTCTCATTTTTCATCTATAACTGATGCCATTAAAGCAAGCAAAGTTATCACCTTTTTCTTCTTTTCACTCTTAAACCGTTACAACAATGGTGCGTACAAGACCCGCGAAGGCTGAAGCTTTTATTCCTCAATAGTTTGTAGACAATGCAGCAAAGGAACGATTTCAAAATTTCAAAAATCGAAAGCTTTTCTTTGAGTTGGTGTTCATTTTCACTAATGAGCAAGATGATGGTTTCAGACAGATGTGATGGATATAGTTGAGCCATTAAAATGGCACAAGTTTACAAGACAACCTGGTCCCATTAATGCTTCTTTAGTGAAGGAATTTTATGCCAACATTTCCAAACCAAATCAACATACCATTTTTTTATGAGGTAAATATATTTGTTTCACTCTGTTTGTCATTAATCGGTATTTTTATTTACAAGGTATTGAAGATCAACATGAAAAATTTGAGAGAGATGCCGATGGTGCAACTTAGAATGGAGTCTTGGAGGATTTTTGTTTTTCGATTACCTATTGGAATGGTCGACAAACCAGCCATTAACCAGTTAATTGGGAATAACTTCAACCACGAGAAAAACTGTGGAACCATTTCATGAAGCATAAGATTATGCCGATGGCTGATAACACAATGGTAACCCTCCACGATTAATGCTTTTACACTCTATTATAGTTACACATTCTATTGATGTGGGTAAGATAATTGTTGAACAAGTGCATGATTGCTTAAGTAAGAAAGCTAGTGCGTTTCTTTCCAAATCTTATTACAACATTAGTTGCAAGAAAAAGGTTAGTGATAGTAGTTTTGATGATTTTTTGTCTGGTCTCTCGGGCATAACAAGAGCTCAGTTTCCATTGCTATGGGTTTGGATAACCCTTAGTCTAAGGCAACTACTAATGAAGAATCCAATGATGACAAACCATCCAACGAAGAGACAATACTGCTTGCTCTCAAAGAAGCTATCGAGTAGACACAGACTCATTTGAATGCTTTACATGGTGATATAAGATATTCTTTGGTTATGTTAAGCACAGGGATGATGTGATGGAATCACTGTTTCAATAGATGGTTCCCCATATCGAACGAAATTTTTTGGATTTCCTAGATGAAATTCTGCTGACATTTAATGCCGAGGCATCTTCTGAGACCGATGATGCTGACATTTCGTTGCTAAGCCAATCCCAGATCCTGTCCACCGGTTTCTTACTCCAGAGTCTCCTGTGGCACCAGCCGAACCAACCCCTAGTCCAGTTGTTGCACCTGCACCTCCGTCCCTGATGGACCACGTATCATACTAAGACCCTCAGCTGGGCGTATTAATATCACCCACTATTATTCAACTTCTTTATATTCCATTCCTACACTCCTCTGAAAGAGAACAAGACGAGGAGCTACCAGCACTTCCACTACACACCACCACCACCATCATTAAAAAAATAGGTACCTCCCTTGCATTAATTTTACATTTCATAACATTGCATTTAGTTTAAGTAAGTAATTAGTTATCTTAAGCATTGAGGAAAATACTTCCCTTAAGTTTGGGGAAGGTAGTGTTCTTTGTAGAAAATTTGCATAATTGTGCTAACATAATATTATGCCATGGCATTAGTAAATGGTAGGATAATTAAACAAAATGTTTTGGTGATACCCGATGATGATGAACTTTTTAGGCTAGAAATTGAATGTAAATGATTGTTGAGAATGATAGAACTGACTTTGGAGTTTTATGCTTTGTGAATTATTCTTACACGATTGTATGTCCTCTATACTTAAGGAATTTAGGAAGTTTTTATGAAAGAACTCTAATTAGCCTTGGCATTGAAATTTAGAATTATAAAATGATAAATCAATGAGAACTCTTTGATGTCTAAAATCATGAATAAATGCTTTGGCATAGCTGTAGAGGGACACTCCTCTTTGCCGTGGTAATGCCTGGAACTTTCTTTAATAAATGACAGCCATGAGCGTATGATTGAATTAAAGCAGTCATGGGATGACTCTACTTGAATAGATTGGGGTGGAAGGTATGCTCCCTTTCACCTAGAGTGTGTGATCGTAGGTGTTATGGGCTGACTCTCCTCGTAGTAGCGTAAAAAAGGGAGTATAAATATGCTTAATGAATAAGTAAATGAGAGGACAAAACTAGGGAACTTAATTATAAATTGCTTAAATTTGTTAAGTATAGATTAGATAAATCACGTACACACAAAACCACAAAGAATCTTTACCTAGGGAAAAACACTTAATTTATTGATATGTCTAGCATGTTGAAGTCAATTTTTCTGAGGGTTGAAATTCTTTTTTGTCTTGAATGTCTTGCTGTTGAAAATTCTCATGACATTCTGTTTGCGTTAATTGATATCCATTGCTTGAGGACAAGCAATAGCTTAAGTTTAGAGGTGTGATAACTCCATAAAAAGGCTATTTTAAGGCCTTTTTCACTAAAGTTATTGTTTGTTTAAAGGTTTATTTAGGTTATTTTAGATGCATGTAGTTGTATATAGTTGCATTTATGGTGGTTGTGCTATTTTATTCTGTTAAAGTGTTGTATAAGGAGGAAGGTGTGGTTTTTAGTGATGCGAAAGAAATAATAAGCAAAAGGGTGAGCTGAGAAGGAATGACATGGAATCACACGTTGATAAAGCATATAGAAATGCCATGGATAAAATGACAAAAATGACACTTCCTCCTCTGGTGTAGAAAAGGGAAAAAAAGATAATTTTAACAAAATAGGCAAGGCACGTGTCTGATGGCTATAACCACATGCTGGGACCATTACCATAGGCGAGGATAGACATCACGCCTAAGGAGTGACTCTAGGGGTGTGATGGGTATTTTGAGTGCAAAATCCCATAAATATCCTTAGATATTTTTATTATTAAAGGACACACCATAAGAGAGGAAGAGATTACAAACTCCAAATGAAAATTCTCTATTTTATTCATCTTCTTCACCGTTCTTTTCCCTCCATTTTTCTAGTGGTGTTTTTCCATTAATGAGCTCGAAAGAGTGGCGAGCTAGGCGTCTGAAAGAAGCTAACGAGCTAAGGCAGTTTGTGGTGGTCGATGAGAGCTCTAGCATCATGCGTTAAAGGTTTTTTCCTCGTTCCCCTTTGCTGTTATTTTTCATTTGATTTGGGTTGAAAGGAACAAATCATTTTTATGAATCACTTCACAGATGATTCGAACCCCACCCTGAAATAGCTTTATTTGGTGGGAGTTCACGATGGATGTTTAAATTTTATTTAAATAGATGATTATTCTTTTTCTATGATTTTATTTGTTTTGTTTATGGTGCTTAATGTCTTAATGTTGTAGGAGTTATGAGTGTAGCCATTTTTTAGGAAAATACTTAGTGTTTGAGAAAAACTAAGTATCTCATCTTTAGTGTTTGAGAGAAAACATAAACTATGGGTTTTAGATAGTAACTAAGCCTAATCCACCTTTAAACAAGGCTAGGATTTCAATCGACTAAAAGGAGTAGTGATCAATAAAGAGGGTATATGTTAGTGCGAATTCTGAATGGTATTGTCGTGATATATTCTATTAGACTGATGGGATCCCTGTACTTGCTAACGCCAATAGTTATTGCCATGACATTCTTAACCTGTCGAGTCCCTTGACTATAGATAGCATATGTCACTTTTAGTAAACTATGTCGGGCAAGTAAAACATAGAAATGCAATCATCTTGAGAGGTTAGACTTAAGTTTCCTAGTGACTCCTATCATTCATTCCCGTAGTAGCTTGATGTGTGAGAATTATCACGCCATTTCATTTTATCCGTTTTTTATCTTAGGTTTTATCTTTACGTTTTCATTTGATTTCATTACACACATAATATATTTTGCCGCGACATCTCTATTTGCAACCACATCATATTATCATTCCATCCATACCAATACATATTGCCTTGACATTCTCCATTGGTGCATGTCATCAGACTAACTATACTAAGATTTAGTAGTTCTTTGCTTTGGCTAAACTCACAAATTTCCACCAATCCGATGGAGTCGATACTCACTCATCATT
This sequence comes from Hibiscus syriacus, assembly GCF_006381635.1. Taxonomy (NCBI): domain Eukaryota; kingdom Viridiplantae; phylum Streptophyta; class Magnoliopsida; order Malvales; family Malvaceae; genus Hibiscus; species Hibiscus syriacus. Next base: position 3,393,073 of record NW_024063022.1, on the reverse strand, counting down.
ATATTACTTGAGTGATTGTGTATACTTGCACATTATTTGCGTATAATTTTATAGTACTCACAACACACAACAATCAGCTATGGCCCATACTATGTCATGTCTCTGTCTGGTCATGGCTAACACAATCACGAAGTCCATGGTTACTCTGTCACATTTCTAATAAGGAATCTAGATGGGCCAAAGTAAACCTGAGGGAACCTGGTGTTCCGTCTTAACATGCTGACACACTAGACATCTAACACAAACTCTAACACTTCCTTTTACATGCCTGGCTACCACGACTGCCAAAGCTCCTGATACATCTTGTTACTACATGGATAAATATAGAGTGTATTGTAATATGCCTCATAAAGGATCCCACTATGTAACTGAGCATTTATAGGTACACACAACTAACCCCTAAAATACAATGCACCACCCTCACGTAACTAACAAATCCGATGCTTCACCTCGATGAACTTGTTCAACTCGAGACTTTAACTGATCATCTAAACTTTGTAGCCTCTTGGTCTCATGTACTAATTCAGGCTCAATTCGCAACTTAACAAACAACAACCTTCATTAGACAAGATCAACCGTGCCAAGAGAGCTTGTAACTCTGAAATTGACTTTCTACTCAAGGCGTTTGCTACAACATTTGCCTTACCCAGATGGTAGTTTATCACACAATCGTAGTCCTTAAGTAGCTCAATCCATCTACGTCGGCTGAAGTTCAACTCTTTCTGCATGAACAAATACTTAAGACTCTTATGATATGTGAAGATGTGGAAATTTTCACCAAAAAGGTAATGTCACCAAATCTTCAAGGAAAACACAACTACTGCTAGCTCAAGATCGTGGGTAGGATAATTAATCTCATGAGGTTTAAGTAATGAGATGCATAACCTATATCCTTGCCTTCTAGCATCAAGACACATATAATACCACTTAACGAAGCGTGAAAAAAACTGTGAAATCTTTACCCGACTTTGGTTGGGGTCAAAACTAGGGTCTGAGTTAGGATGGTCATTAACTATTCAAAGATCATCTATCATTTCTCATTCCACATAAAGGGAACTCCCTTCTAAAGTAGCTTGGTAAACAAGGCAACTATAATTAAGAAGCCCTGAACGAACTGCCGATAATACTTAATTAAAACTAGGAAACTATACACATCTGACACATTCTTAGGCGGTTCCCACATAACTATGAATTGGATAATTTGAGGTTTAACTCATATACCGTCTATTGATATGACATGACCTAGAAATGAAACCTCTGGTAACCAAAACTCACATTTCCTAAATTTGGCATATAACTGCCAGTCTTGAAGTGTCTAAAGGATGATGTGAAGATATTGATCAAGCTCCTTCTCTAATCGGAAGAACACTGGGATATTATCGATGAAAAACACTATGAACTAAACTAGGTAAGGGTGAAAGAATTGGTTATTAAGTCCATGAATGCCACCGAGACATTGCTGAATCCAAACGACATTATTAGGAACTCAAAATGATCGTTTATTGTTCTGAAAGCTATCTTCGCTACATTGACATCCTTAACCTTCAACTAGTAGTAACCATACCTCAAGTTGATCTTCGAGAACACACACCCTCCCCTCAGATAATTGAAGAGATTGTTTATCCTAGAAATTGGGTAATGGTTCTTGATAGTTAACTTGTTCAATTACTTGTAGTTGATGCACAACTTCATCGAACAGATAATTGAAGAGATCGTTTATCCTAGGAATTGGGTAATGGTTCTTGATAGTTAACTTGTTCAATTACTTGTAGTTGATGCACAACTTCATCAAACAGTCTTCCTTTTTGAAAAACAAGACCGACATTCCCCAAAGAATAATGCTTAGTCGTATAAATCTTTCTCTAGAAACTTTTGAATATGGGTCTTTAGTTCCTTCAATTCTATCGGTGCCATACGGTAGGGAGTAGTGGACAATGAAGCTGAACTTGACATTACCTCGATGCCAAACTCTAGTTCAAAGTTGAGTATAAAATCTGGAAACTCCTCTGGAAACACATTAGAAAAGTCTCTCGCTGCTTGGATATCCCCAAGTGTTAGAGTTGAGATTCGGGTGTCGACTACATGTGCCAAGAAGGACTCACATCTATGATCGATAATCCTCTGGGGTTTTATAGATGACATTATCCTTGACTGGCCTGACCTCTCGCTATTCAATACCAACTTGGCACCATCTTTTGATCTAAGCTTAAGCTGTCTGGTTTTACACTTTTAAATGACATCATGCTCTGTTAACCAATCTATACCCAAGATCATGTCGAACTCTCGAAAGGGTAACACTATTAAGTCAGCTAGGAAGGTCTGGCATTAAATTTCTACTGGGCATTGTTTGTAAATTTTGTCTACCCTTGAATTTTTATTGGGCATCATTTGTAAATTTTGTCTACTAGGACATCTAAACCTAGAGGGCTCGATACTCAAAGTCCTATCTCTAAGTCTTCGAATAAGATTTATTTTCTTGAACTAGGTCAGAGCATATGTAAGAGTGGATGGAACCAGGATCTATCAAAGTAATAACTGAAGTGGAAAATACTGTGAATGTACCTGATATAACATCTTCTGCATCACACTCCTCCCAGGCTCTCACCGCATACTGTCTGGAGGCTACCCTTGGCTTTGCATTAGCTATTTATCTAGTTGTCCCTCTGCTCTACTGCCCAGGTGTAGTACTACCACCTTTCTCTGTCATTCGACCTCTTTTCATGAATAATAGAAACCTCTAAGTTGACGTTAGAGTCACACTCTAAATCCCAGACAATCTCTGACAAAGTGGTCTAAGGAGTCACTACTGAAGCAATCCCTAGACTCTTATTAGTACGTCCCCAGTGTCTCTTCCCGTATTTAGCACAAATAGGGTGAGTGAATAATCTTGCTAAATCAATGACACTGGCTCCAGAGACTAAGGTCAGACGTCTCCTCCTAGAATTGGATCCCCCCTTGATTCAAATTATATCTAGTCCTCCTCAACTACGCTACTGGGTCTACACAAACATTGACTATCTTTGGCCATCTTGGTCATAGTCTAAGATAACTTTGCTTTCTTCGTAACCCTCCCTATTGCCTTCACCTACTAAGACATCTAGGAAAAGACCCTAGGAGGGTCGACTGCAAGGTACAAAAGTATGTCGAGGCATATGCCCTCCCTAAACTTATGGCATTGGTGCTCCTCTGTTGAAACCAACTCAAGGGCATATCTGCTCAGCTTAAGGGACTCCCTCTCATACTCCATCACTGTACGATCCCCTTGGGCTAGGTGTAATACTACTCTCTCAGATCATATGTGTAAGCCTCCCCTATGTACTTCTGGCGAAACACTGATAAAACTGGCATTAAGTCAACTTATATGGCTTAACTTTATCTCAATCGTCACCCACCAATCTATGGCGTCACCCATGAGCAGGGCAGTGACACATTGAAGCTTACATTATAAGTGAGGTACAACTATTTGAGGCTACAGATGGTGTCCCTAAACCATTGGTCTACTATATTAGGATCATTGTCCCCTAAACCAAGAAAGTCAATGGCCTTATAACGATGGAGCCTCTCTACTAGGGACTCTTAAGGTACTATAGCTGTCTATATTAGGAGTACTGGTGGGGGATGTGGTGCACCTGAGGTACTAGGTAAGAACCTAGCTATCTATCTATGTACGGAGGTGATACCCTTGAAGATGGTCGCCTCCTCGACACCTACATCTACCTGTACACCTTTTTGGTCATATTTGGGATGAATTTGTCACTAGTGTCAGTTACGAAGGACGCATGACTCTCATCCCTACCATTTTAATTATAAGTTAAGTCATCTTCCATGGATTTTTTGAAATTATAAAGAAGAGGAAGTTATTATCATTATTCTAGTCTTTAAAGTAATTTTGACTTTCTAGATGCATGTGCACTTATAGAAGTTAATTGACTTGAACCCATGGGTTCTAGAAATGACTAAACTTGACGCTTTAATACCACTAAATATAACACCCTAATCCTTTAATGGTGCCACCTTCCTACTTAAAAAACTTTGGAGTTTCAACTTGACATATGCAACAATCCTTCTAATCAAGCCACTTTTGATGCAGAAGCAATGGTGGTTGTACATGGCATAATGTAGCCAGTTTATATTTGAGCATTTCAGAGCATGAATTTCCATATGAGAAGTGGAATTAAGGGAATTAAGAATTCTAATATAATTTCATTTCAAGCGCACCTCCTTGAGAACTTGTAAAGCTATTAAATGTTTTTGACTTGGTGCTCTTTCCTTTTGTACTCATGGGTTCATTAGTAAAGATTAGGAATATAAGGATTTTAGGGTTTTCATGTTTAAAGCATAGTGTAATTCCCTAATCCAATCCGACCCAAATATCATTGGATCATGATGTCATACAAGACCACCATAGTGGCTAACTTAAAAATTTTCTTTAAAAAACTGTAAATACCATATAAAATACATTCCAAATAAAATAATATAAAATGTGATAATTCAAAGTTTAAAAGAAGCTCCCAAATTATCTAGAATAAATAAACGAGTTTAAAATCAAAATAGAATTACATCTTAAAACAAGGGTCTACAATAGTACATGCCCTCTAACTAAGTCAAGACTTATTCTAGTACCTCATCTATGCTAGAATATATGATGATGATAATGCTCCTTGAACGACCTCCTAAGAACTTAAGCATGGAAACATTTCAAACGCTGAGCTTAGAGCCTCACTAATAATTATTATACTACATGCATTAACTAAATGTGCATGCTAGTGGCATAGGTATAAAAGACATGAAAATACTAGTCTAACATGTTGATGCAGGCATCATGGTGCAGCTGAGGGTTCTGCATCTCAGATCTCACACATCACTTTAGCCTTTATAAAATATCCTTGGGTTTTTGGATGAAATCCGAAGCTACATTGGAAACGTACACCCGACCAACTTACTTCATCGATTCTTGGGGCATCTATGCCAGTTGGCATCTATGCCAGTTGGCGGCTGAAGTGCTTGGCATTGACTTGGATATCCAATTATATGATCGTATATGCTAAAGTAACATGAGGTCCTTACAATGTCTCAAGCATTGATCAAGGTTAGTTTTATGTCATCCTAGTTGTTGTTGTTTCTAACTGTTCTGAGTTTATTAATGTTCTTACATGTAGTTTTATTTACTTAGATCCTAGTGTTATTGCGCCTCTCAAGTCTAATCCATTAACCATTTGATTACTTATCCAACTATCTGGTGGTACTAATACTGACCCTTTAGTATTGATATTAATCCCTGAGTATCGATACCCTCTTTTGGTATCGATACTGACTGATATATGTTGAAGGGGTGGGTAGAATCGATACTCCTGGACTGAGTATTACTCTAGTGTTAGGGTATCAATGAATTGAGTATCGATACCAAAATTAGTTTTGATAATTTGAAAACCTTAGTAACGATACTCATTCTAGGAGTATCAATACTCCACCCTTAGTATTGATACTCCCATTAATATCAATGCGAATTTAACTATTGGAATTTGATAAGTTGGTTTGGTATCAATACCACCCTACGAGTACCGAAACTGGGCTAACAATATCGATACTCTATGGGTGAGTATCAATACTCTCCTTTCAAAACTCTCTTGTTTTAAGTTGTCTGATGAACAATATCAGTATTGTTCTTCGAATACCAATTATTGTCCCAGAAATGACCTATTTTAGGTACAAAAAAATCTAGCCAAATTTCATTCCAATCAAATGATCTACGGCTGCTAATATATATCGCAGTAACAAAAATGTATTGTTCTGAGGTATATTAAGATTCAATCTTTGGTTCATATTTATTTCTTTCCCAAATTCTCTATTGAGGTTCCCAATTGTTATTAAAGTCTTATGAGAATTAAAAAGGGTCATAATAAGTCTCTTAACATGTTAAAAAAGTTAAAAAGATGCAACTTCCATGAACATGCTTCATAACTCATGTAACTTACCAAAACACACTTAATGGCCTACATATGGTAGGCTAGAGTTAGAATTGAGTTACTTTCATGTCCCAAGCTACTGGAAACACCCAAGGTTCAACCAAGAGTGAGCTTCTCCTTTCCCCTAGCTTTGAAGCTTTCTCCAACTTCTCTAACTAGTCAATAATTAAGCATAAGTGTTATTAGATTGATTTAAAGGTTTAGAAGGGTTTAAGAACACTTCCTAAGTTTAAACTTTCTGGAAGCTACTGGAAACACCCATGGTTCAACCAAGAGTGAGCTTCTCCTTTCCCCTAGTTTGAAGCTTTCTCCAACTTCTCTAACTAGTCAAGAATCAAGCATAAGTGTTACTAGATGGATTTAAAGGTTTAGAAAGGTTCAAGAACACTTTATAAGGCTTAAACTTTCTGAATGAATTGAAACATTTAAGTTCCTTAAACCCTTACAAAACCTATTTATGGCTATCTTGAAGAAATGTAGAGATTAAGGGCTTGAAATGAAGCTTGCGATGAGAGGATTATGATTCTTATCTTAACTTTCCCTTACAATGCTTGGAAGTCAATAAAGTTTCTACCTTTATACCTTAGGCTTGAGGAAAAAGATGAAGATAAGAGCTTGAGTTTTGGGAGAAGGAAAATGGCAAAGAAAGGGGGAAAAGAGACCAATGGGTGATATATTAATCATTAAAAGTTTTCATCTTTTGAATTTAAAAATAGGTAAATTGTTTCCTTGGTTCTTCTAGTTTTGGTCAACTCTCAAAGATCCTATTTTTCAACCATAATTGGGCTCTACCCAAGCCTAATTCCACTCATCTTGGTTTGAGGCTTTCCTCAACCTATGAAATTCATCTAAGGTTAGTCCAAAACTTCTAACCCAGGATTTAGGGCGTTACACGTAGTGATCCTTTTGTGATGAGATTATGAACCTTTATCTTAAGGCCTTATAGTTCTCTTTGGAGTGATTAAAAACACCAGGATTATATCCACAATAACACTTGGTATCGTGCAAGCCTAGTTGTTTATAAACATTAAGTTTTGGCAGAATTGATACGAAATGATGATTTTGTAAGAGATGAGTAACAACTCTGAGTATGATCAGGAAAACAGGGAGGATTAGCATATTCTTATTTTCACTCTCATTATTTCTAGTCCTATTGATCATCAATTGGTATTCTTCTATGTTTCTGTTTTTTGAATGAGGCCTTTGTATTGTACGGTAGCCTCATTTTCCTATTTACCCTTTACCCAACATTGGTTCAAAGGGTACCTATTGGGACCATATCTGGCTTTGGAAATTAACTTGAGATATTTTTGTTTTTAATGGGCTCTTGATCATCTATTAACTTCATTTTGGCCCCAACACAAACATTCTGACTCTCATTCAAATTCTTTTCTTCCATTTTCACCTAAGGTGTTTTGGCGACTTCCCTCCATAAATCAAGACAGTCACTGCATTTATCAATTTAGACATTTGCTCTCTTATCTCATTCTGAAAGCTCTTTACTTGATCATTTATCTCTTGTTGAGCTCTAACAAGTTGTTGTTGGAGTCCTTCAATTCTGTTAACTCGTGTTAATATCACATCCATGGCTCTCAATCTTTCTCTAAGAATAATCAGGGTAGTTTTAACTCACTTTCAGGGTTTCTCTATCATGAAATCCTCCTGGAGTTACTCCTATATTTTCAAGATTGATGCAAGTGGAAATGTTTAAATAATATCATACAACGTATATTGTAGAGATACAAATGCACAAATTTAAAAATACAAATGAAAATATAAAGATGCAAAAACACAAATACAAATCAAAAGATGAATACATGTAAAAGCTATTGATCCTAAAATAATTCTTAAAGAACTAACAATATCTCAGTACTATAAGAAAGCAAAAATCCAATATTATAGATAAAATCTAGTCTATGTTCTAGTTGTTCAACTCTTGCGAGCAGTTGGATAATGCGTCATTCCGTGTAAGACTCTAACACTTAAAAAAAATCTCTTTGGAGCTTTTATTTCAACTTCTGTACTAACGGTTTGTTGAACCGGTTCATGACCTCTAACTACTGCATCTAGTGTTGAATCTTCCTAATTCCATCTTGTCTCCACAGTAGGTAGATTGTTTCCTTATTCACATTGCTTTAGTTTCTCCACGGAGGAATCTTTGAAATTATATCTAACCCAACGAAAGGCACTGTCATTTTAAGAACCTTCTAAATGACCATCTATTTAAAAAATCAATACCTTTGAATGATATGTCATCTTTATGCAAAAATGAAAACACACAAAGCACGCGACAAGACAAACATAAATCAAGTTAGTAGAAGCAATAATTGAAGGAATTTGAGTTAGTAAAAATAATAGAATAATTAAATACAACTCATAGATGAGATTGTAAATAAAACACAAAGGAAATTAAAGTTCTAACCACATGCGTTCTAGTTCTCTAAGGGTATCCACATAGCTCTAGAGGGGTAGGCTTGCTAAATTCTTTACATAGAAATCGATTTTAAAATGGTCCCAAACTATCCCTAAAACCTAGTAAGGTGTATAGAGACTTTGAATTTGGCCCATGACATATGTTGTGAATAAAATTCAGTCTAAGGTATCACATCATTAATGAGTGTCACGAAAACTAATATCCAGAAAAACACTTAGAATGCTTTCCAAAGGTACTTTGTCAGGCCTACATGAGGAAACCAATATTTCGGTGGTGACGTTTTCCCTACTTAGGTGAAACGGGATGAAACTCAGGTATAAAGTTATAATATGTAACAATCCTAAATATATTCAAACAAGTGAAAGCATTAACCAAGATAAATTCATTTTTGATTTGAAAAAAACATAATGAATCATAAATTAAATAAATTAAAACACAAAATTTCAAATTTTAAATATATGATAATCGAATCGTGGCTTGACTCTCTATTTCTCTTTAGAAAATAAAAGTTTCCCCAGTGGAGTTGTCAAGCTGTTGTAACCAAATTTGGTAGAAAATCGATCTGACGTTTTTGAAAAAAAATGGTTTTGATGAAAAGATTAGAAATATGAGAGGCACTACCAATAATTTTTAAGGTGCTATTGGAATACCTAAAATATGGTAATTTTAATAAAACATTTTATTTATCAAAAACTAAATTTTAGTTTGTGAAATCAGAAATCATGTTTGGAAGTCAGTTACACATAGGGAAGGATTAGCATCCCCACAATGCCCAAAAATTGGTACATAGTCGATTACCCTATATTTAAAAAAATGAAAATTTTGAGTTTGAAATTTTATTTAATTTAAAATATACTATGTACAAATTTTGAAAAAGTTATCGACTTACCAAGGCCAATAAAGACCACCCTCATGCATTTATACGAAAACTTCATTATCAATCCCAATAAATAATGTTGCCTTCATATTACTGAAATGTGATACAAGAGTTTGAAAATGATGTTGATTTACTTCGGGAATTACAAGTGGTCACCCCTTGAGCATGACACGAAGGATACTGTAACACCCATCTCCCGTATACCTTTTTGTACACGAGATATAGATGTCACATCACTTTTAAAATAGTTCCTCATTTGAAAACCCATAAAAATTGTTTCTTTTTATAAAACATTTTTAATTTACTAAAATACTAAAACATGCATTAATTTAAGTAGATAAACAAAAAGTAATGTTTAAACATTTCACCATTTTCATCATGGAACATCAAATGCTTTTCAGAGCGTTTTACTAAATATATACATGCCAACTAAATACATCAAAAAGTATACATAAATTTCATACTGTTACTGACGAGGCGACCCTTGCTTTCATGTCCGATGATCTCCTTACTCCACTTGTAGTAAAACCTACGTGTGAAATTAACACACGCTAAGAAATTTTCTTAGTGAGGCATAAATAATCATAATTAAAATTCTAAACACAATTATATCATGACAATTCAAATTTCCAGTGATTCATTAAATTCATTAAGCACTCTATAGCTTACATTGATAGGGCTAATACCATCATTTCTCAACTATTATAATAATTTACGTGGGTTGCATACCCACTACCAATATGAAAATTCACCCACTTATTATGAATTTCTTATGTTTGCACATATAGTTCCCATACGTAAATTCACACACTTAGTATGAATTTTTAGCTTGTACACATAGTGCCCATACATAATTCATACACTTAGTATAAATTTCTTAGTTGTTTGTGCACAAAGTGCCCATACGGAAATTCATACACTTAGTATGAATTTCTTGACTTTTTGCACACAAAGTGCCCATACGAATATTCATAAACTAATTATGAATTTCTTAAATTTTGCACACAAAGTGCCCATACAAAAATTCATACACTTAGTATGAATTTCTTAGGTTTTTGCACACAAAGTTCCTATACGAAAATTCATAAACTAATTATGAATTTCTTAACTTTTTGCACACAAAGTGCCCATACGAAAATTCATAAATTAATTATGAATTTCTTAACTTTTTGTACACAAAGTGCCCATACTGAAATTCATAAACTTATTATGAATTTCTTAACTTTTTACACACTCAGTGCCATTTGGTAATCACCGTACATATATCAATCAATTATACATCTACAAATAACGTAACATATAGGTACATAATAAATACGCTCACCTGGACTGCCTTGCTATTGTATTCAAAACGCAAAGTTGATTACTCAGGTACTTTGCCTTTGCCTTTTGTTTTGCTTGACTAGGGAGCTTGATTTCGATCTACTCAAGCATCCAATAAAGACATGTACAATATCAATTGTTAGTATATTTCCTAATAATTATACTTAAACATTACTCAAGAGTACAAATTATTTAATTTTCTATAACAATATCAGCCTATTTTAAAATTTATGGCTCAATAGTATCGATACCTCTACCATGGTATCGATACTCTATTACGGTACCAATACCATTTTGCATTCTGTTATCAATGGTATCGATACCTTCCTCATAGTATCGAGACCCCCTTTCGGTATCGATACTGCTTGCATCAGTATCGATACTTCCCAGTTGATACTATCAAACTTAGTTAAATTTCCTTATGTTTACCTCCCACGATACTATCAAACTCTTCTTTACTTATCCCAACTAATTTTTCTTCATTTAGCTACTTATAACATCTACAATCTCAAAAGAACCTTTCAATCTAAGAATTACGCCACATTTTCTAACATGTTTTTAAACCAATCCAATGCTTCTAGTCTTTCATTTACTTCTTTGACAAGTCAAATATACTAATAACATGACTAAAAACTCATATCATAACATATCATTCCAAAACCCATTTTCTTAAATCTCTAATATTTCATCCATATATGTTTTTAATCCTATTTAACCCTTACTTAAGCTTACTATCACTTAAGGTTGCAAAAACAACCCATAATCGAAAGAAAAATTTGATTAATTAAAGTTTACCTTTGGAGCTATAGAGGAGAGTACAAAGCCATGAAAAAAAAAGAATAAGAATAAGAGATAGCTTGTTGACTTACTTTCCTCTTTTACCCTAATAAAATCCCTAATAAGAAAATACTTTTAAATCATTTCCCCTTAAAGGACCAAATGCCCTTTACCTTTGGAGCTATAGAGGAGATACAAACCATGAAAAAAAAAGAATAAGAATAAGAGATAGCTTGTTGACTTACTTTCCTCTTTTACCCTAATAAAATCCCTAATAAGAAATACTTTTAAATCATTCCCTTAAAGGACCAAAATGCCCTCTTCACTCATCTTATTACAAAATAGTCTAAACCTTATACCAAATCTCCCCTTAAGAAAATTTAATTCTTTTTTAATATAGTCTAAACCAAAATGCCCTCTTCACTCATTTTTTATCACTATTTAAATAGATCCTCAATTTTAATTTTTTTTATATAGTTCATAATTCAATATTGGGGCATTACAATTCTCCCTTAAGAAAATTCATCCTCGAATTTAAAGATGTACCTTAAACGAAGAGGTGTGGAAACTACTTCCTCATGTCCTTTTCTCTTTCCTAAGTAGCTTGTTCTACCCTATGATTATACCAAAGCACTTTAACCAATAGAATCTTTTGTTATAATTCCTTGGTTTATTTAGTCTACATGTCCACCCTTTTAATATCTCATACGTTCCAATGAATCTCGGACTCAACTTTCCTTTTTGCCTAAAACATAATACCTTCTTCCAAGGCATACTTTCAAAAATACTTTGTCTCCCTCTTGAAATTCAATTTCTTTTCATTTCAATTAGCATATGACTTCTGGCGATCTGAGCTATCTTTAGATTGCTTTGGATAATTTTCACTTTTTCCTCCATATATTTCATCAAATTCGGGCCAACAAGGTCTCGATCTTTTAGTCCAAACCAATTTAATGGTGTTTTACACTTCCTCCCATACAAAGCTTTATACGGGGTCATCTTAATACTCGATTGGTAACTATTGTTATACGTAATTCAACTAAAGGTAAATACCTTTTCCCATGATCCTTTAAATTCAACCACATGGCCTTAACATATCTTCTAATATTTGAATAGCTCGTTCTGACTGCCCATCTGTCTGTGGATGAAAAGTTATACGAAAGTTCAATCGAGTACCTAATGACTCATGTAAAGACTTTTAGAATCTTGAAGTAAACCTTGGTCTCGATCGAACACTATCAATATAGGCACTCCATGCAGTCTAACTATCACTTTTATAGATAACTCTGCATACTTATCTATCGAGTAATCTACTGGAACTGGAATAAAATGAGCTGTCTTGGTCAATCAATCCACAATTACCCATATCGAGTCCTTTTACCTGGTGACAAGGTAGCCCTGAAACAAATTCATTGTAACTCGCTCCCACTTCCACTCAGGAATGGTTATTGGTTGTAGTATCTGTAAGCCTTGATGTTCAACTTTCACTTGCTGACATGCCAAACATTTTGCAACAAACTCTGTTGCAACTCTTTTCATACCAGGCCACCAATACGACTCTTCAAGTCCTAATACATTTTATTCCCGCTTGGGTGTATCTTCAAAGGGCTATAATTTGCCTCGTAAAAAAAATTTCCTCAATTCATCATCCTTGGTAATGCAAAGTCTTCCACGGTAATAAACATCTATTATCCCTCATTTCAAATCTTTCACACCTCTTCTTTTTCAAATTGCTCTAATCTAATCAAGCATTTCTCATATCGACCTTGCAGCTCTTTTACCCCGATCCAAAGCATCAACTTTAACTTTAATTCAGTAATTAAAGAACAATCTTCCTTTAAAGATATACATGCATCTAAAGCCCTTAAAGCTATAAAAGTATTTCGACTGAGCACATCGACTACCATGTTAGCCTTTCCCGGAACCAACTCATAATCTTTTAAGAGCTCAATCCATCTCTCTTTGTATCAAATTTAGCTCTTTCCGTGTCAACAAATACTTTGGACTTTTATGATCCGTATAAACATAACAACACTCACCGTACAGAAAATGGCGCCAAATTTTCAAAGCAAACACTACTGCGGCCAACTCTAAGTCATGCGTCATGTAATTTCTCTCATGGTTCTTCAGCTGTCTTGAGGCATAAGCCACAACTTTCTCTTCTTGCATCAACACATCCCAACCCATTATGGGATGCATCATTGAAAACAATATAATCTTTTCATGTTTCAGGTTGCACAAGCACTGGAGCCTCCGTTACTATTCTTTTTAGTATTTCAAATATTTTAACATTTTTCTGTCCAAAAAAAAGGGATCCTTTTGTAACAATTTAGTTAGTGACATAGCTAACATTGAGAATTCTTCATAAACCACATATAATAACCAGCAAAGCCCCAAGAAACATTGAACTTCCTAAACATTCTTTGGGGGTTTCCAATCCACTACGGCTTGAATCTTTTAGGATCTACTCTTATGCCTTCCGCATAGACTATATGACCAAAAAAAGCAGTCTCACTAACCAAATTCGCATTTGGACAGTTTCACATAAAACTTCTTTACACGAAGTATCTAAAGAACCACTCGAAGATGAGCATCATGTTTTACTCTTGACTTAGAGTACACTATTATATCATCTAAAAATACCACCACGAATTGATCCAAGTAAGGTTGGAATACTCTGTTCATCAAATCCTTGAATGTTGTAGGAGCATTAGTCAATCCAAACGGCATTACCATAAATTCATAATGTCCGTACCGATTTGAAAAGCCGTCTTAGAAATATCCTCCTTTTTGATCTTTAACTGAAGGTAACCCGACCTCAGATCTATCCTAGAGAACACTGTTGCGCCTTTCAATTGATCAAACAGGTCATCTATTCTCGAAAGAGGATACTTGTTCTTTATCGTTACTTTATTTAGTTAACGATAGTCAATACATAACCGCATAGACTTGTCCTTCTTTTTCACAAATAGCTTATGTGCTCCCCAATGAGAAACACTAGGTCTGATAAATCCTTTATCAAGAAGCTCTTACAACTATGCTTTTATTCCCTTAACTCTATTGGAGCCATTCGATATGAAGCTATAGAAAAAGGTTCGGTGCCCGGGTAAACCTCAATCCTGAATTCTACTTCACGGTCTAGAGGTAAACCCGGTAAATCTTCTGGAAAAACCTCTGGAAACTCCTTAACTGTTGGAATATCGTGCAATCTCACTTCTAGCAATCGCGTATCGATCACATTAGCTAGAAAAGCTATGCATACTTTTGACATCATTTCTTTGCGGCTATGGCCGATATCATATAGGACGGTGATTTCTATTTATCACCTATCACTACAATTTCAGAGCCTTCCGCATCCTTTAAGATAATATCTTCCAACGACAATCTACCAATCCATGACCAAAATAATTTCAAACTCATCAAAGGGCAAATCTATCAAGTTTGCCAAGAATACAACCCCTTAAATCTTAATTGGACATTTTTCTACACACCCATGCTACCCTTGTACTATGACCCATAGGGTTCACCGCTATCATTTCACTAAAAATTGGTCCTAAAGGAATTCCTCTAGTTCTAACCAACTTTGTACTAATATAAGAGTGCGTAGAACCATGATCAACTAGAACAAAGACAGGCTCATCAAAAAGGTGAAATGTACATGTTATGATCTCCGGATCATCTCGATCCTCAATGGTCTTTATATTATAAACTCGGGCCACTCCCTGATTCTCTTATCTCTGGCTAGTCTTATATTGACCACCTGATCTTCCTTTTCCTCTACTTCTACTTGGTGCGGCTACTGATCTCAGTGTGTGTTGATATATCCTGACTTCTTTGGACAATTCATGCATAGTGGCCAAATTAACCACATGAAAATAAGCACCAGAGAGTAATCTATACTCCCCGTTATGACCTGTTGTATGTCTGACATAGTGTTATCTCTCCAAAAGCTCTACCCGAGCTAGCAGCAAAAGAATGGGTCTGCTTAGTTTTTGTGAAGCTACAACATAATTAGCTCTGTCAGTATATCGGGAACTTGATCCCTTGCCTCTCTTAGCTTGATGTGTAGAGGAAGACATCCCAAACATTTTCCCTGTCTGCATACTCTTCTCCGCTGCCAGAGTTTCCTCTTGAGCTCTTTCAATAGCATTCTCTCTGTTTATCACTTCTTGCAGCTAGGTAAATTTAAGGTTAACATCATCTCTTTCAACTTTGGCCTCAGACCCTCAATAAACCAATCCCTTCGAGCTTTATCGTTAGCAACTAACTCGGTAGTATAACAACTAAGTTTATTGTATTCAGCCTCACTCGTGTACTACTCGATCACCTTGATTCAAGTTAAGAAACTTCAACAGTATTGACCTCATAAACTGCTCTCCAATATACTTGTTCTTGAACTCATCTTGAAAGAATTGCCAGTTCACTTTCTGGCGATACATACATTGTTGTATTTGTCCACCACACCCGAGCTGATCCTTGGAGTAATGATACAACTCCGCCCAATTTTTTGTGATCAGAGCACTGTAGACTTTCAAACATCATCATAACATCATTCAACAATAATTCGCGTCCATCAGATCTTCTCCTTCTTCCCCCTGAACTCAAGAGCTCCCAAACTTCTTATTCCTTAGGGATTAACATTGTGGTACTGGAGGAGTAGGAGGAAGTGGAGGAGGTTGGAACCATGTTAAGAAAATCGAGATCTTGCAAAAGCTCCGAACTCTAGAACATGCATACCCTAAGGTGCCAGTGCGCTGGCGTTCTCTGACGGAATCGGATGTTCACTATTTTCTTCATAACTTTCACTACCCAATCTATCTCCACTCTCGTCCAGCTGCTCTTTTCGAATTCGTAGAATCTGACTCTATATAACATACATAAAGACAATACTTAAGTTAGTAAGAAGATACATCTATCATATTCTTTCTATACCCTATGTCGTAACCGGTTTTCGTCCGGGCACGAATTTTTTTACTTGGCTGGAAAAGTGATGTGAATAAATGGTTTTTTTAAATAACTTGGGAGTCGCCATCGGCCTTTAGGATCAGGTAGGTCGAATACCTAAAAATCTTCCTTTTAAAAGAGTTTTTCAGAAAACATCGATTAAACTGATCTGCGTTTTAAACCAAAAATTCATTCTTTTAATGATAAAAAAGGATTCGTGGTCGGTTACGTTTAGGGAAGGATTAGCACCCCTACAACGCCCAAAATTGGTACTTTTTTAATTACATTGTCTCTATTATTAGAAATTTAGAATTCAAAAATATTTAATTTATAATCCTATTATTTTAAAATTATAATTATGAAAAATATATATTAATTTTATATTTATAAATAAAATATTATTTATTTAGAAAAATAAGAAAATGACTTCTATGGTGCCTTAAGACAGCTCTTTTCTTTGATATTAAAAAATAAATAAAAAACAATTACTATATAATTATAAATAAGATATTATTTATTTAAAAATATCAGAAATGGACATCCAGTTATTTTAAGACTGTCCTTTCTTAATATGAAAAATAATAAATATATATAAAATGATTATTAAAAAATAATTTATGAAATATAAGATTTTAAACGAATAAAAAAATATTGTTTATTATATATTTATTTATATAAATAATAAGAATAATATAAAAAAGTAATAATATAAAATAATATTGCAAATAATAATTAAAAATTAAATTAAAATATAAAATATAAAAAAATAATCAAAAAAAATTTGAATGATTAAATATAAAATTATAAAACTAGAGTACTAATTCGAAATATATAAAAGATGGGCATTAAAAGTGTATTTAACCATAATTCATAATACGGGATTAAAATAAAATTAATAAACTATGAGGGACTAAATTTGATATTTACCTAAATATATATATATATAAATATATATATATATATAAGGATAAGGACTAAATTAAAATAAAATAAAATTAGAAGACTAAATTAAAATAATCAAAAATTGCTTTCAGTGACTAAATTGCAAGGTATACAAATTTGGAGCATTGCGGACGGGGTTTACCCTTTATGAAATTACAGAAATACCCCCCCAAAACGGCTTCGTTTGGGAGAGGGTATTAATACCCGAAACCGACTGGCCCTACGGCCAGCTCTCATTTCTTCCTTTCTCTTCTCTCTCAAACAGAGAGAGAGCCAGATTTCTCTCTGGCTTCTCTCTAAAATGAGAGAATGTCGTCCGGTCAACCACCACTGCCGGACACCGTTAATGGTGGCCAAAATTACAAAAATACACCAAAATATAGATCGGGACGATCTAAAACCATTTCCAGTGTTTTTTTCCTTAAAAGCCCCCAATCGGAGCAAATCTATAAAAATACCTTTGGTTTTCGTTATTTCCGGCGACGGTTGGGGTTCTTCGATGTCAGTAAGTTTCTTTTCTCTTCTCTCTTTTTTTTGTAGATGCGTTGTTGTTGACTGGGATCGTTGGTAGTTTTTTTTTGTATCTTGTTTTTTTTTTTTTTTTGCTCTCCGTCCTCTGTCTGTCTTTTTTGTTTTGCAGGATCCGGTGGCTTTTATAGCCACCACCGGTGATGGCTTCAGACCGGTCCCAATGAGGTGCTTAGGTGAGTCACTATAGCTATGGTGGTGACTCACCGTAGAGCTCGACATGTGGAGGGGTAGTTGGGTCTTCTGGAGCCTTCTGTTGAGGCATTGTGGCAGAGTAGACCGTCGGCAGCATCTGGTTGGGTCACCTGGCAGCGGAGTGTTGGCAATGAGCGGCGGCTGTGGCTTCTGGAAGCTTGAGGCGGTGGTTGGAGCTAGGGTTTAGAAATCCTAGCTGAAACCCTAAATGTTTAGGGTTTCCTTTTAGGTCTGGGCCGGTTCTGGTTGGGCCTGGGATTTGGGCTTGTAATTATTATTTTTTAATAATAATAATAATATATATAATAATATATGTAATGATTATAATTATTATAATTATTATAATAATAATAATAAATAAATAAATAAAATGGGTAAAAAAATTAGTATCTTCAGCTGCCCCTCAAAGACGAAAAGAAAACAAATTTTTTTTATCCATTTGACTTCACTTGATTATGATGGCAATGTTGAATAATTTCTTCTTTGGGATTAGTTCTTCTAATTATGAACTTTTCCACTGGGGATGACAATTTATCTCCTTCTGTGATGTAATCTAGCAAAGGTTGAGCAAGCTATTCTCATTGTGAACTTCTTCTTCTTCAGATGAGTTCTTCTCATTGTGAAGTTCTTTTGGAAATGCTGATAATGATATATCTCCTTCTGTGATAGAGTCATGCAAAAGGTCGAACAAGCTCTTCTCATTATGAACTTCTTCTTCTTTCTTCAGATGAGTTCTTCTCATTATGAACTCTCTCTGGAAAAGTTGATCCATCGAGTGATGAATTCGAGTGAAAAGTTGAACAAGTTCTTCTCATTATGAACTTCTTCTTCTTCTTCAGATGAGTTCTTCTCATTATGAACTCTTTCACTGGGGATGCTGATCCATCAAATGATAAATTCAAATAAAAGGTTGATCAATTTCTTCTCATTATGAATTTCCTCTTCCTTCTTCAGATGAGTTTTTCTCATTATGAACTTTTTTCTTCTTTCTTCAGATGAGTTCTTCTCATTATGAACTCTTTCACTGGGGATGCTGATCCATCAAATGATGAATTCAAACAAAAGGTTGATCAATTTCTTCTCATTATGAATTTACTCTTCCTTCTTCAGATGAGTTCTTCTCATTATGAACTTTTTCTTCTTTCTTCATATGAGTTCTTCTCATTATGAACTTTTTTCTGGAAAAGCTGATCCATCAAATGATGGATTTGAGCAAAAGGTTAAACAAATTCTTCTCATTATGAATTTCTTCTTCCTTCTTCAGATGAGTTCTCTTATGAACTTTTCTGGAAAAGTTGATCCATCAAATGATGGATTTGAGCAAAAGGTTGAACAAATTCTTCTCATTATGAATTTCTTCTTCCTTCTTCAGATGAGTTCTTCTCATTATGAACTTTTTTCTGGAAAAGCTGATCCATCAAATGATGGATTTGAGCAAAGGTTGAACAAATTCTTCTCATTATGAATTTCTTCTCCTTCTTCAGATGAGTTCTTCTCATTATGAACTCTTTCACTGGGGATGCTGATCCATCAAATGATGAATTCAAACAAAAGGTTGATCAATTTCTTCTCATTATGAATTTTCTCTTCCTTCTTCAAATGAGTTCTTCTCATTATGAACTTTTTCTTCTTTCTTCAGATGAGTTCTTCTCATTATGAACTTTTTTCTGGAAAAGCTGATCCATCAAATGATGGATTTGAGCAAAAGGTTGAACAAATTCTTCTCATTATGAATTTCATCTTCCTTCTTCAGATGAGTTCTTCTCATTATGAACTTTTTCTGGAAAAGCTGATCCATCAAATGATGGATTTGAGCAAAAGGTTGAACAAATTCTTCTCATTATGAATTTCTCTTCCTTCTTCAGATGAGTTCTTCTCATTATGAACTTTTTTCTGGAAAAGCTGATCCATCAAATGATGGATTTGAGCAAAAGGTTTAACAAATTCTTCTCATTATGAATTTCTTCTTCCTTCTTCAGATGAGTTCTTCTCATTATGAACTCTTTCACTGGGGATGCTGATCCATCAAATGATGAATTCAAACAAAAGGTTGATCAATTTCTTCTCATTATGAATTTCCTCTTCCTTCTTCAGATGAGTTCTTCTCATTATGAACTTTTTCTGGAAAAGCTGATCCATCAAATGATGGATTTGAGCAAAAGGTTGAACAAATTCTTCTCATTATGAATTTCTTCTTCCTTCTTCAGATGAGTTCTTCTCATTATAAACTTTTTTCTGGAAAAGCTGATCCAACAAATGATGGATTTGAGCAAAAGGTTGAACAAATTTTTCTCATTATGAATTTCTTCTTCCTTCTTCAGATGAGTTCTTCTCATTATGAACTCTTTCACTGGGGATGCTGATCCATCAAATGATGAATTCAAACAAAAGGATGATCAATTTCTTCTCATTATGAATTTCCTCTTCCTTCTTCAGATGAGTTCTTCTCATTATGAACTTTTTCTTCTTTCTTCATATGAGTTCTTCTCATTATGAACTTTTTTCTGGAAAAGCTGATCCATCAAATGATGGATTTGAGCAAAAGGTTGAACAAATTCTTCTCTTTATGAATTTCTTCTTCCTTCTTCCTTCTTCAGATGAGTTCTTCTCATTATGAACTTTTTCTGGAAAAGTTGATCCATCAAATGATGGATTTGAGCAAAAGGTTGAACAAATTCTTCTCATTATGAATTTCTTCTTCCTTCTTCAGATGAGTTCTTCTCATTATGAACTTTTTTCTGGAAAAGCTGATCCATCAAATGATGGATTTGAGAAAAAGGTTGAACAAATTCTTCTCATTATGAATTTCTTCTTCTTTCTTCAGATGAGTTCTTCTCATTATGAACTTTTTCTGGAAAAGCTGATCCATCGAATGATGGATTTGAGCAAAAGGTTGAACAAATTCTTCTCATTATGAATTTCTTCTTCCTTCTTCAGATGAGTTCTTCTTATTATGAACTTTTTTCTGAAAAAAACTGATCCATCAAATGATGGATTTGAGCAAAAGGTTGAACAAATTATTCTCATTATGAATTTCTTCTTCCTTCTTCAGATGAGTTCTTCTCATTATGAACTTTTTTCTGAAAAAGCTGATCCATCAAGTGATGGATTTGAATCTTTGAAATTCCTTCAGAATTCAACATGGATAAAATTAAGGAAAATGCACCTATTTTTGCAAATGTCTAAATATGATGCATGAATGTTTATGCAATCTTCATTTGACTTCAAATTGGTGAACTCGGTTTTCCTCCACTTCATCATTTATTGCCAGGTTCACCTCTGGATATCAGTGTAGCAACTTATGCTATCAAGCTTGCATTTCTGAAGAACCATCTGATCAACTTGTATCTTTATGTCTTCTTTGCTTCATGAAAGTCTCAGAAGAATTGTTTCATTTGTAGAACTCTTATCGTAGTCAGAACTATGACCTTGATGCCCCATTTTGTCTTTGATAATATCGGCTTTCTTTGCTTGGACTTGTGTAGAAATCCGATAAAGCTTTCATCTTTTAAAAGAGAATCTGTCATCTTTAAAAAGGGAATCTATCATCTTTGAAGAGTGTAGATGTAGATATGCCTGACTCAACAGGAATTAATTAGGAGAGTAGAGTCTGTTCTAATTTGACTCTTGAAACATATCACAAGGAGGATTTATCTCAATTCCTTTTATGTCTCCATATTTAATTGGTTCTCGAACAAAGCAACTTGGACCATATCATGTTGAGACGATTAACCATAACCTATCGTTTAACTAGTTTCTTGTGGTTAAAATTTCAGCTCTCCATCTGCGGAAAGAAATCTTCATCATATCTCATCTTATAATCTTGAAGTTGAAGAAGACAAACTTCATCTTGGATCAAAAATGGAAACCATATGATCACAACATTGGTTCAACATCAGAATAACTGATTCGTAAAATATTTGATAACATATTCTTCATCTCATGTGGTTTCAGCTCAGATGTAAAACACTTGACAACACATTCATCCTTTCTGTGGGATGTAAAACACTTGACAACACATTCATCCTTTTCTGTGGCTTCTGCTCAGATTTCTCAATTATTGAAGCTCTTTACCCACTATAAGAGTCATGTATGGAAAGATATCCATAGAATTCTTGATGTTGGGGATGAAACGCACATGATAAACCAAATAGATGAAAACTCGGTTCAGTCTAGCTGGCAATGATAACCCAAGTAACATCGGGAAAGAGCAATATACATGAGCTTCTCTTCAATGTCATCAAGTAAAAAAAACTGTTGTGAAAAATAGCTTCGTAACCTTAACAGTATGGTTGAAACTAATTGACAGGAATCTCAAAGAAATATTTTCAATTATCACCGACACATAAAAGGCCAAATTCAGATTCGAGGTCTCGAGGAACTGATCTTTGGATCGAATGGTCTACAAAGGGACCATCTTTATTCATACAACCATGATGTAGCTTAACAAAGAACACACTGTCATGTGACACATGGTTTAAGAAGATTGGGTATTTGAAACCATACTTGCTGAATAAATATTTGTTCAACAACAGGACCCTAATGCAACTGCCTGATGAACGAAGCAATTGTGTAGTCAGATTGACTGTTATTGTTTCACCATTTTCATTCTTCATATTTTTCTGTCTTATTGGAAATATCTGCTCAAGTCAATGATTTTTAACACATGATGATGTGGGCCTTCAGCATGCCCCAGCATTTGCTGATACGATCGTTAAAAATGTATCAACAGTCCTAATTCTGATTGAAATGGGCTTTCAGCATGCCCCGATATTTGCTTCTTGTTAATCTGAGCCTTCAAAATGCCCCACATGGATCTGTCTGAAGGAACCTTTAAAATGCCCCAACATTTTCTGATACAGATGTTAAAAGTATGCTCAACATTACTTCTTGTTGAGATGAGCCTCTAAGAATGCCCAAATATTCATATTGTTGTGAGCCTTCAAAATGCCCCAATATTCTATTTCTGGTTGAAAATGGGCCCTCAAGATATCCCTCTAGATCTGTCTGATTCACTCTCAATGTCTATTTGACTGAAATGTTATGATCCCCACAAGGTTCAATTTTGACAATGCACTGTGGTTGATACTTGTGGCTTTATTCGTGCTCCAAATCTGTTTATCTCGAATACTCTCATTCTGGTGTCACTAAACAGCAGTGTTGTCCGGTAACTGGAAGAATTCTCTTCATATTGTCACAAACTTAAGAAGTACTCAATCATTCTGACAGAAACGTCTGAGATATGTGTCTTCTGAATGAGGTGACTATTTTCTGTATCTGGAGGGATTTAGTCAGACAGAGCAATATAAATAGCTTGGTAATCCATTCCAAGCTGACACAGTGGCTTATCATCTTTCAGTGAAGGCCATCTCTGAAATATACTTTTCTGTTGGAGAGAAACCAATTTACGCGAACAGTACTCTGATGCAATGGCAAGACTACATATACAATGGTACAAGATCATCAAAAATCCGCACCTATGCCACATGTTGATTCTGATAACAACTCATCTGATTATGAAGCGATCTTTCAAGATGATTTCACAAATATTGATAGTTCTTTTGATATCAAGGAAATCACGAATTCTGATTCTGATGAGGAGAGTAAACTCTTATACTTGATAAAAATAGGATATTCAGAGGTTGAGGCTTCAATAGCCATGGAGAGATGTGGTCCGAATTCATCAATTACAGAGTTGACAGATTTTATATGTGATGCTCAAATGGCTAAGGCTACTGACGCGCTTCTTTCAGTAGAAACTAGGAATTCATTATGCAATTACCTCAATTACAAGCAAAGGCGAAACTTGGGCTATGATTTTTGAAAAGGAAGAAGCAGAGGAAGCTTGAAAAGAAGCTTCTTAATAAAGACGATCATGCAGTTCACCTTTCAATTCCAATGATTGGTTCTGTGGTTCATACCAAACCAGATCAGATAACTCAAAGAACACTTCCAGAAGATGCTATTGGGCCTCTTTATTTCTACTATGAGCAAATTCATCTTTCAAATCTAAGGATTGGTTTTGGGGTTCATACCAACCAATTCAGATAACTTAAAGAACACTTCCAGAAGATGCTATTGGGTCTTCTTATTTCTACTACGAGAATGTGGCACTTGCTCCAGTTAATGTTTGGACCGGAATATCACAGTACTTATTCGATGTAGAGCCAGAATTTGTAGATTCGAAGCATTTTCATGCTACTATACTGAAAAGGGGCTATATTCATAATCTGTCAATTGAGAACATATTTCCTCTTATCTTGTTTTCTCCACGCACTATACATGATGCTTTTCCATTGACAACAAACTGGTGACCTTCTTGGGATAAAGTTGAACTGTTTACAAACATGTACAGGAAGTGATAAATTGACATAAAAGATCCGTAAGGCTCTTGAAGCTTATGACGATGAGTCACCTTCGAATGTCCAGAAGTATGTTCTTGATGAGTGTTGAAAATGGAAATCTGGTATGGGTTGGAAGAAATAAATTGTTCCACTTGAACCTGATGAGGTAGAAATGCTTATAGGTTTCCCTAAAAACCATACACGAGGATATGTATAGAGACATGTTCTATAGTGGTATCAATGTCATGTCTCTTTTCTCTGGGATCAATGATGCAGAAGTTGTCTTTTACTGTCTTGGCATACTTTTGAAAATATATGTGCAAGAACTGAATGATGATCGGTTGGAGCAATTGATGAGTAGTTTTGTCGAATTCGACCTTGTTGTCAGTGGCATCCAGCATAACAACCTTACTGGAAGAAATAAACATCATCAGGATGAGCTAGACGTTTTTTGTTAGTGCATTTCCTTGCAATGACTGCTACGACAATTGTCTCTTCTGCTGCTCCAATATATCCCACTCTTTTCGAATCATGGAAAGGTTTAATTGACAGTAAAAATGGTCATCTTCAACTTTTGGAATCATGTAACCAATTTTACCCTATATAAAAGGCCTATAAGGGTAGATTCTGTTCCAATGTCTTATT
The DNA here is from genome assembly GCF_006381635.1 of Hibiscus syriacus. NCBI lineage: Eukaryota > Viridiplantae > Streptophyta > Magnoliopsida > Malvales > Malvaceae > Hibiscus > Hibiscus syriacus. The sequence goes on along the minus strand of NW_024063022.1, from coordinate 3,368,098 downwards.
TTGTGCCATAAGTCCTCAAATTCAAATTTGGCAATCTTCTGAAGGACATAATGGATATCATTTTGACAAAGAAAATGATCGGCATAGAAGAAGTAGCAATAAGACTTGAGCCAGCATCACGGTATAACCAGAGTGCAGGTAGTGACTTTGTTCATGGCTCTATGATGTAATCTTCTAGAGAACCTGAATTAATGGTTGGGGAAAATAATATGTCTGGTGATGCTTATCTCCCTCAGCATGAGATAAACGATAATCTTTCTTGATGAGCTACTAATAATGTCATAGGAGAGTGTCACAATTTCAAATCTCCAGACTTTCTGGCTTCTTGGACCACTTGCCTTCAAAAATGTGAAATACTTCATTATTCTGGCCTCGTTCATTCTTTTTCTACAACAGAGGTAGAATAAGCAACAATTGCTTCAAGGGCCTTCCTCATTTGAGACTGTCCTGTTTGAAAATGTTTTTTTCTCCTTTCTTTATTGAAGAATAAAAGAATTTTGTAAAGTATTATCCCTTTCAGGTTCACAATATAATCATAAACAATGAATTTAATGAATATCAAATAAATCAACTACATTTTTAAATCATTCAAAATCATAGTCCTATGGCAAGTGTCAAATTATTGACTGATTTGAGGTGTAGGTTGATTTTGGTAAAGTAGGTTCTTTCAAGTTGGTTCAGTATGTCACTTCGGGCTTCCACTAACTTGAAGAAATGGTTGTTATGCTCATCTTGTAGAGATGCTTCTCGTTTTCAAAATGTCAGAAACGTCTTTGGGATGTGCGGTGCTTCTTTTAAGAGCTTAAAATCGTCTCTTATGTCGTTGTTGCACCATTCAATATTCGAGCCGCCTTTTCAGGTTTTCAACTCGAATCCTCCTTTGGTTCTAAGATGTTATTTAAAAATTTATATCTTGAACCCCCCTTTTATCATTTTTTTATATCATGCATTAAAGATTTTAAAACCAATTTTTGTAAATAAAAATCAATCTTGAGAGGCGAAATGAATTCTGAAGATATTCTCTCTTAATTGGATGCCTTCAATTTTGCTTTGCTTGACTTGGATCTGCTTTGTTGGGGATTTTTCTATCATCTGGATCCCTCTAGACTGCCAAATTTTGGATTCATTTCCATTTTCTCATATCTTCATCATTTCTTGCTCTTCTTGTTGAATATGAATCTTCAAATTAATTGTACTCGATCCATTTTGTAACTTGAGGCTCCACGAGTCACTTATCTTGATTCAATTTCTCCCTTTTTTTCCCTTTTTTTTCTTTTTTCTTTCTTTTTTCTTTTTGTTGTTTTTTTTTCAAGTATAATATTTCTTGACCGAATCTGAGTTTATTTGGTTTCTCAGAACTTTCTCATTCATTTCTGCCAAAATCAATGCTTCTCCGGAAAAGGCCTATTTTTTTACAATATTTGACCCGTCCCAATTAGACATCTATTTCTCACGGAAATCTTTATGTATAGGCAAGATCTTTTTAAACACTAGATCACATCTAGATCACCCTCTTGGAACTCTTTAGGATGTACTTTCTTGTTGTGATCTTCCATTATCCATTTCTGATACATCTGCCCATGGCAAACAGCTTTCAATTGGTTCTCATCAATAAGATTTAATTGATCAAATCGAAATTGGATACATTCAGTATTCTCCAATTTGTCCTCCTTTAGGATACAAAATAATGGGATCTTAACTTCAATTGATAATATTGCTTCCATCCCATAGACTAAACAATAAGGTGTTGCCCCAGTAGATGTTCGCACAGTAATTCAATATGCATATAAGGCAAAAGGTAGCTTCTCATGCTAATCCTTGTAAGCTTCAGTGGTCTTTGTAATGATCCTCTTAATGTTCTTATTTTCTCCTGCAAATGCCCCATTCATCTTTGGGTGATATGACACTGAGCTAGCGTGCTTGATATGTGCTCGAAGTTTAGTCATTTCATACATAGAAGTCCTTGTAAAAAGAGGTATCTCCAGGGGATGAATATTCAAGATTAACTTTACTTACATGAAAAATGTAATTAATGCATGATATATTTATTTTAATCAATCATTTTCCCCTTCTTCTTTGAGTATGCCCTAATCATTATCATCAATGAGTTGGTCCATGATGCCTCATCTCGTCTCTTCTTGCAGTAAAATTCACGGATAATTGAAAGTTTGGTTCTTTGGAGGTCTTTTGGTTTATGATGGTTTTGTGTTTGGAAGGATAAATGTGTGACTCTTAAAGTCATGTATATATGGTGGAAGGTAATATCATCAATCAACTCTATCCGATAAGGTAAACATCTAGAGTTGGTGTCTCAAAAACAGGTAGAGACATTTCTTCAGAGTCTCAGATAAATGTAGTGTCAAGATTTGGTTTTGGTAAGGGTCGAGTAATTGGCATTGGATGGGATATATAATTTTACTACTTGCCAATAGATCTATAACTCTTGAAAAATTAAAAGAATATTTAATCTACTTGATATTCAATAATCTCAAGATTAAAATTTGACTCCTTCCTCATAACCATAAAAGAAACACATATTTATTTATTGCACAAAAGGCGGAGAAAGGAACAAAAAACATATTCAAACAAGATGCTGAAAATAGAAAGTACTACAGTGGTAGATAACACTTTCACTTGTTTATGCATCATTACTCCTCTAATGTTGGGTGTGTACTTAGCCCAAGATTTTTATCCTTATTTGCCCCCCATTTATTGATCATTTCTTGTGTCAAGACTCCCTTGTCGACGAGCGTCTCTATTTCCTTTAACAGTACCAACAATTCCCTGTTGAATGTCCAGATACTCCCAAGTGAAAATTACAGAAGCTATTTTGATCATAGCAATGGGCATAAAGCTTTGGTGACACCTTCACCAATCTTGGTGTAATGTATTGACCTTTAACCAAATGAGGGTACAAGTCTGAGATAGATTCTTGAAACACCTTCAGAGTTTTTCTCGCTCGCGAGGCTATCACTTTCTTTTATCGTTCTGAACGAATGAATGCTCTCATGTTATCGAGGGGGTTCTGAATGCTCATTTTAGCTATAACTGGGGTAATATTAACCAGATTTCTTAAGTTGTCCTTTGCCTTACTGGTTTTTGGAAAATCTGATACATGTATCTGAAGTGTCTTCTGGGTTATATCTGCCTCATTCTTTTTTAGACCTATAGGCCAATCTCGAATTACATCCATGGGAGCCTTTTGATTTCTTTTCCCATTTTCTTGTGCCCAATATTCTTCGTAGGATTTGGTTACATTAGTTTCTGTTGCAACAACGGTTTCTGAACATTGAACCTTAACCCCTTCTTTTATCTTGCATTTTTGAATTGCTTGCTCTAAAGGGTCTTGAAAATTTCCCTTAAGGTTACTAGGAACCTTAGCTGAACAATTTGGAATTCCAGTCTGATTTATCCAAGGAACTTCCTTATAGGTCCAATTCTCATTTGGAGGCCACTATGATTGATCAAGTTGTGGAGTAAATGATCTGGCTAAGAGCATTTTCAGATGCAATTTTACACTCGAACAGTGGAAGGGAGGAAATTGAAATCCCTGCACATTCTTTTTCTTCTTGATCACTCTATAAGGTTTGGCACCATGTTTAACTAAATAAGACCTCACTGTATTAACCCCAGCTTCTTTCTTGACTTTAGTATTGTCAGAGCCTCTTATCTTGCCATTCTTGATAGCCATTTCGATGATTTCTCCACTTATGATGATGTCAGAGAAATTATTAGGGACAACCCCTATCATGTGATTAACATAAGGAAATTTTAATGTACTGATGAACAAAGTAGTGGAATCTTTTTCAGTCAATGGTGGATGTACTTGAGAAGCAACGTCTTTCCATCGTTGTGAATATTGTCGAAAGCTTTCATTGCACTTCATATTCATGTTTTGCAACATTGTTCGATCAGGGGCCTTATCAGTCATGTGCTTGTATTGACCCAAAAAAGCTTGAGCTAAATCCCTCCAAGAACGTATTTGAGTACGTTTTAGCTGATTATACCATCTGGATGCAGACCCAGATAAACTGTCTTGGAAACAGTGGATCAACAATTTTTCATTCTCTACATAGCCAGTCATACGACGACAATACATAGTGATATGATATGAAGGGCATGTGGTCCCATTATACTTCTCAAAATCTGGAACCTTGAACTTTGGTGGAATAACCAGGCCAGGGACCAAACTTAGTTCTTTGGCATCAAACCCATAAAATGACTCAACTGTCTCTATAGATTTTATCACCTCTTCTATATTTTCCAGTAGTTGAGTGAATTTTTCCTTCTCAACTGATTTGTTTAGGTCAAGGACCTCATTACTAATACAAAATTCATCAGGCTTCAACTCAAAAGTAGTAGGACAATCAGTGGGGAACGATGCTCCAACTTGATATGGTGAGTTCTTAACAGCGAAGTAAATCGATGATTGAATTTCCTGGGGTATAGAGGTGAACTCAGGAATATGAACAAGTGTAACATCCAAAGAATTTCTGGGGTTTTCAACAAGACTCTTTCCAGGGGTCTAGTGCTTCTCAATCATTTCTTTCATATTGTTCAGTAGATCGATATGAGAATTTGTGATATTAGCTTCAATTTGTGCCAACTTGCTCCTTAATTCCTCTTGTATTTCTTTCTGCTCTATCTCAAATTTGGCTAGCCTATCCTTAGTTTCTTTAGACATTTTTCTTGTGTCGTGCTGAGCGTTCTTGCTTCAAAGAAAAACCAAGATCACTTCGTTTGAAATCCTTATTTTAATGAATGAATGTTTTAATGTATTATGACATAAAAAATGCAAAGATGCCAAAGGCAAATGTAAATACGTGAATGTAATAATAAGAATACAAATTGTGCAATACAAAAGCAAACATGAAAATACAAATGCAAAGATTCCAAATGCAAATGTAAAAATGTAAATGTAAATACAAACGTAAAAATGTACAAATGCAAAATACAAATGCATGTATGAAAAGATGTTTACTCAAGAGTGATCATCTTAGAACAGATTTCATTGAACACAAAAGTTTCGGTACATCAAACAAAACTTTACATATAGGGATATCTTTCACTTCTAACTTCTCCAAAGCCCAGTTAGTTTCCATTGAGTCTTCAATCTGCTTCATCTCCTTGTAAAGTCAGCTAAATCTATCATTTAAAGACCATATTGCTTGTCTGGACTGCAACTTCTTCCATGACATTCTCTTTCATCTTCTGTGTCATTTCTTGGAGTTGCTCATTTTCCCTTGTAAGAGAACCTTTCTGTCCAAGAAGTTCTTGAACAAGATCCTCATATATGTTGCAGCTCTTTTTTAGCTTGGTGACCCCTGTTATCCACTCTTCTGGGGTACTTCCTAGGCCAGCATTTTGAAAGGTTTGACTGATCTTCTGAAAATCTTCATGCATGGTTTTCATTTATGTGCTCAATTTCTTGTTTTGGTCGTTCAAGTCCTTCAAATAACATGCTTGAGCTTCATAAAAATCTCCACTACTCTGAATGTCCCGACTGATACTCTTACCATAGACTGCTTTTGGTATCAATCTGGCAGAATCTTTGTGGAGTACTTTTGGTATTAATATAACCGGTTCTCTGTGTACAGAACTTCCCTCGATCCTCATAGTTTCTTCAGGATGTCTTTCCTTGGCCGCATCATATTTTGTTTGATCATAAAACTTTTTGTCCATTTACGATTTCTTTCCAATATGATGAACAGTCTTTCAAGTCAACACCTTTTGGTTATGCCATGATCATGTAATGCAAACAAAAGAAATCAATATGAACAGATTAGAGCAATGTAATATGCATGAAAAAAAAATAGAATAGTTAGTACCAACTAATGGAAAAAAAATCTATCTATTAAGGTATAAATCTTAACCTTATGCTTTCTAGTTCCATGTTTTGTTTGGAAAATTTAACCTAACCGCATGATTTCTAGTTCGCATGCATTTATTCAGGAAAAAGAAAAGGAAATAAAATAAATTAAAAGCTAGAACTTATTTCTCCTTTGTGTATACCTACTGACAAAATTTCGGCATGGTTTCAGATCAGGAGAGTTTCTAGGGTTTATTATATGCAGGTTTTCAGTTCTAGGAGTAAAGGTACTCGAACTGTCCTTGTTGACGCCCCCTTGGGCTGTCAACCCTCAATCCTAGTCCATTACAGACTTAAGCGGATCGAGTTCAATTCGAGGGGATACATTTCTCTATACCTGACACGGAGAATAAATTCTGACAAGACGTCGCTTTCACTCCCACTTAAAAGGGACAAACTAAATTATAGAGCTTTATGTTATGCAATGCAAGTGTTGTGTGTGAGGAGAAATGTTCAAACCTCTAACAGACAAATAAAATAATTAATACCTTCATAAATAAAAAATATTAATAATATAAAAATAATAAGTAATAAAAAATTTGAAAGAAAAAATTAAATATATGAATTTTTAATTTCCAACTGATAGAGACAATTTATAATTAATTTTAAAGTTTGACAGTCCCCAGCGGAGTCGCCAAGCTGTCGTAACCAGTTTTAGTCCGGGCACGAATTTTTTTACTTGGCGGGAAAAGTGATGTGAATAAATGGTTTTTTTAAATAATTTGGGAGTCGCCATCGGCCTTTTGGATTAGGTAGGTCGAATACCTAAAAATCATCCTTTTAAAAGAGTTTTTCAGAAAACATCGATTAAAAGATAAACTGATCTGCGTTTTAACCAAAAATTCATTCTTTTTAATGATAAAAAGGGATTCGTGGTCGGTTACGTTTAGGGAAGGATTAGCACCCCTACAACGCCCAAAATTGGTACTTTTTAATTATACATTGTCTCTATTATTAGAAATTTAAGAATTCAAAATATATTTAATTTATAATCCTATTATTTTTAAAATTATAATTATGAAAAATATATATTAATTTATATATTTATAAATAAAATATTTATTTATTTATAAATATAAGAAAAGGACTTCTAGGTGCCTTAAGACAGCTCTTTTCTTTGATATTAAAAAATAAATAAATAAAAACAATTACTATATAATTTATAAAATAAGATATTTATTTATTTAAAAATATCAGAAAATGGACATCCAGTTATTTTAAGACTGCCATTTCTTAATATTGAAAAATAAATAAATAAATATTAAAATATGATTATTAAAAAAGTAATTTATGAAATATAAGATTTTAACGAATAAACAAATATTATTTATTATATATATATTTATTTATATAAATAATAAGAATAATAATAAAAAGTAATAATAATAATAAAATAATATTGCAAATAATAATTAAAAATATAATATTAAAATATAAAATATAAAAAAATAATCAAAACTAAAATTTGAATAATTAAAATATAAAATTATAAAACTAGAGTACTAATTCGAATATATAAAAGATGGGCATTAAAAGTGTAATTTAACCATAATTCATAATACGAGATTAAAATAATAATTAATAAACTATGAGGGACTAAATTTGATATTTACCTAAATATATATATATATATATACTGATAAGGACTAAATTAAAATAAAATAAAATTAGAAGACTAAATTAAAATAATCAAAAATTGCTTTCAGTGACTAAATTGCAAGGTATACAAATTTAGAGCACTGTGGATGGGGTTTACCCTTTATGAAATTACAGAAATACCCCTCCCCCCCCAAAACGGCATCGTTTGGGAGAGGGTATTAATACCCGAAACCGGCTGGCCCTACGGGCCAGCCTCTCATTTCTTCCTTTCTCTTCTCTCTCAAACAGAGAGAGAGCCAGATTTCTCTCTGGCTTCTCTCTAAAATGAGAGAAAGCCGTCCCAGTCAACCACCGCTGCTGGGCTTCGACCACCGTTAATGGTGGTCGGAAATTACAAAAATACACCAAAATATAGATCGGGATGATTTAAAACCATTTCCGGTGTTCTTTTTCCTTAAAAGGCCCCCAATCGGAGCAAATCTACGAAAGTACCTTCGGTTTTCGTTGTTTCCGGCGACAGTTGGGGTTCTCCGATGACAGAGTAAGTTTCTTTCCTCTCTTCTCTCTTTTTTTTTGTTGCTGCGTTGTTGTTGACTGGGATCGTTGGTAGTTTTTTTTGTATCTTGTTTCTTTTTTTTTTTTGCTCTCCATCCTCTGTCTCTCTTTTTTGTTTTGCAGGATCCGGTGGCTTTTATAGCCACCACCGGTGATGGCTTCAGACCGGTCCCAATGAGGTTGCTTAGGTGAGTCACCATAGCTATGGTGGTGACTCACCGTAGAGCTCGACATGTGGAGGGGTAGTTGGGTCTTCTGGAGCCTTCTGTTGAGGCATCGTGGCAGAGTAGACCGTCGGCAGCATCTGGTTGGGTCACCTGGCAGCGGAGTGTCGGCAATGAGCGGCGGCTATGGCTTCTGGAAGCTTGAGGCGGCGGTTGGAGCTAGGGTTTAGAAACCCTAGCTGAAACCCTAAATGTTTAGGGTTTCCTTTTGGGTCTGGGTCGGTTCTGGTTGGGCCTGGGATTTGGGCTTGTAATTATTATTTTTTAATAATAATAATAATATATATAATAATATATATAATGATTATAATAATTATAATTATAATAATAATAATAAATAAATAAATAAAATGGGTAAAAAAATTAGTATCTTCACCCTATCAGTAACATTGACATCTTAGTGGCATGTAAACCTTTTTTACATTAAAATACATTCAATTTCGGCCGAGAATCGGCTAAACCTGTAGCTCTGATACCAATAAATGTAACACCCATCTCCCGTATATATTTTCGTACACTAGATACATATGTCACATCACTTTTAAAACAATTCCTCATTTGAAAACCCATAAAAATTTGTTTCTTTTTATAAAACATTTTTAATTTACTAAAATGTTAAAACAAGCATTAATTTAAGTAGATAAAAAATTAATGTTCAAACATTTAACCATTTTCATCATGGTACATCAAATGCTTTTTAGAGCGTCTTTACTAAATATATTACATGCCAACTAAATACATCAAAAAGTAAACATAAATGTCATACTGTTACTGATGAGGCGACCCTTGCTTTGATGTCCGATGATCTCCTTACTCCGCTTGTAGTAAAACCTATGCGTGAAATTAACACAGCTAAGAAATTTTCTTAGTGGGGCATAAATAATCATAATCAAAATTCTAAACACAATTATATCATGACAATTCAAATTTCCAATTATTCATTCAATTCATTAAACACTCTATAGTTTACATTGGTAGGTCTAATACCATCATTTCTCAACTATTATTATAATTTACGTGGGTTGCTTACCCACTACCAATACAGAAATTTACCAACTTATTATGAATTTCTTATGTTTGCACATATAGTTCCCATATAGAAATTCACACACTTAGGTGGTGTTTGGTTCGCTGGAATGTTTCTGAGGGAATTGGGATATGTGAAGGAATTAGAATATGTCAGGAATTTAAATCCAATTCCATATTCTATTTGGTTGGCAGGAAATGGAATTGGAATCCAATTCCATATTCTATTTGGTTCGCAGACATGTCAGATGAATTTGATTTCAGTAATGTAAAATGACAGAATTACCCTTCTTGTTTTTTTGCTTTATTTTAGTTTGTTTTATAACTTACATGTAGTAATATATTATAAAAAATTAAAAAAATATTAAATTTTCATTTTATTAATTGATTATTCATTTCAATAAATTATAAAAACCATGTTTATTCAATAAAAACATTGACTTAATTGAAAATATTATATATAGAGGGGTATTATTGTAATTATTCCTAAATATATAAGGTAAAATTATATATTTTTTCGGGTCGGGTCCAGCTTTTTTCACCCTAAACCCGAGCCGACCCGAATATCACACTTAAAAAACTCGACCCGACCCGAATATATGAATTAGAAATCTAACCCGACCCGATCCGAAATAATAAAAAAATTATTTTTATTCAATAAAAATGGTGACTTAATTGAAAAAAATTATATATAGAGGGGTATTATCGTAATTATTCCTAAATATATAAGGTAAAATTATATATATTTTCAGGTCGGGTATTTTTCACCCTAAACCCGAACTCGACCCGACCCAAATATCACACTTAAAAAAACCGACCCGAAATAATAAAAAAATATTTTTATTCAATATATGAATAAGTTACCAAAAGATTGATGAGGGTAATATGGTCAAATTTCAATTCCCTCCAACAAGGGAATTGAATTCCATCCATTCTTGGATGGAATTCACTTTCCCTCATTTGATGGAAAGTTGAAGCCATGAGAGATTCCAATTCCCGTGGAAAACTTGAACTAAACATGGGAAAGTGGTGGAATTAGATTTCAATTCCCCCTAATTTCAAGGGATTCATGCCAACCAAACACCACCTTAGTATAAATTTCTTAGTTTGCACTCATAGTGCCCATACGGAAATTCATACATGAATTTCTTAGTTTTTGGCACACAAAGTGCCCATACGGAAATTCATACACTTAGTATGAATTTATTGACTTTTTGCACACAAAGTACCCATATGGAAATTCATAAACTAATTATGAATTTCTTAACTTTTTGCACACAAAGTGCCCATACGAAAATTCATACACTTAGTATGAATTTCTTATCTTTTTGCACACAAAGTGCCCATACGGAAATTCATAAACTAATTATGAATTTCTTAACTTTTTTCACACTCAGTGCCATTTGGTAATCACCACACATATATCAATCAATTATACATCGATGAATATCGTAACATATAGGCACTTTCCCTTTGCCTTTTGTTTTGCTTGACTCGGGAGCTTGATTTCGATCTACTCAAGCATCCAATAAAGACACGTGCAATATCAATTGTTATTATATTTCCTAATAATTATACTTAAATATTACTCAAGAGTACATATTATTTAATTTTCTATAACAATATCAGCCTATTTTAAAATTTATGGCTTAATAGTATTGATATCCCTACCATTATATTTATACTTCTATACTATGATACTGATACTCTATTACGGTACCGATACCAATTTTGCGTTATGTTATTAATGGTATCGATACCTTCCTCATAGTATCGATATCGATACTTCCCAGCTGATTCTTCTTATTTCAAGCATATAGTATCGATACTGTTCTATCAATACCGATACTCGTACCCAGATTTTCTATTTTTCAGCTCGATTCTTACCCAAATTTGGTCAAATTTCCTTATGTTTACCTCCCATGATACTATCAAACTCTTCTTTACTTATCCCAACTAATTTTCCTTCATTTTGCTACTTATAACATCTATAATCTCAATTGAACCTTTCAATCTAAGAATCACACCACATTTTCTAACATGTTTTTAAACCAATCTAATGCTTCTAATCTTTCATTTACTTCTTTGACAAGTCAAATATACTAATAAACATGACTAAAAACTCATACCATAACATATCATTCCAAAACTCATTTTCTTAAATCTCTAATATTTCATTCATATATTTATTTTAATCCTATTTCACCCTTCCTTAAGCTTACATATCACCTAAAGTTACTAAAACAACCCATAATCGAAAGGAAAATTTGATTAATTGAAGTTTACCTTTGGAGCTATAGAGGAGAGCACAAAGCCACGGGAAAGAAGAATAAGAAAAAGAGATAGCTTGTTGACTTATTTTCCTCTTCTTCCTTTATAAAATCCCTAATAAGAAAATACTTTTAAATTCATTTCCCTTAAAGGACCAAAATGCCCTCTTCACTCGTTTATTATTACAAAGTAGTCTAAACCTTATTTCAAATCATTTTCTCATCTTTTGTCAACTATTCAAATAGATCCTCAAATTTTAACTCTTTTTAATATAGTCCCTAATTCAATATTTGGGGCATTACAGATACACTATTATTTCCTTAATAAATGAATATTGTCTTATTATTATTTTTAAATCAGAATGCAATCACACAATTATTTATGAACCTAATTATACTAGGTAAATTAATGAAGGCAATCCCTAACTTAGAGTGTCAAATTATGAAGATTAAAGAACCTAGATGACTAAACCTAAAAATGGAGGCTATGATATTAATCCTAATTGATTTTAACCAATTATTGAGTCGAATAATCAATTTGGATCCTCAGGCATTTTAATGCAAAAGTCAAATTGAATTATTCACTAAATTAAGAGACTAAAGTAGAATTTAGCCTAAAATGGAGGCAATAATATTAATCATAATTGATTTTAACCAATTATTGATACAAAGAATCAACTTGGACCCTCGGGAATTTTAATACGAAGCCTAAATCAAATTATTCCCTAAAATAAAAGTTCATGGACTAAACTAAAAAAAATTCTAAATTACTAACAAAAATTAAAAGCTATTAAAATATGTAAAGGAATAGATTGAGAAGAACAACTTTTGTATTTAATAGGTAACTATAGAATATATATATATATATATATCATTTCGAGTAACAACCAAAAATAGTATATTAAATAAATAATATTTAATAGGTAACTCCGGGATGAGAACTGGGTGACGAGGATGACTTATGTGTCAAGAGAAGAAAATAATGTTAGAGACAAACTGGCGCGGATGGGCAGAAGGCAAGATGTTGGGACCCAAACATTTATAGTATAGTAGCCTAGGCGGAAGTAATTATGCTGTTGCAGAACGACCTGTGTGATACTTAGTAGTTTTCTGCTTGTTCATGTTGGCCTACCAAAAAATATATTTAAAACTGATAAGTTAATGCGAGAAGTAAATAATTAAGGGAAAAAATTGTAACAAATAAATATCATAACAAAAATACACATTAAATCAATGAAATCAATGCCTAAAACAAATTAGAAAGGGAAACAAAATCATGCATATATTTAAAAGCCAAATACAACTACCATGAAATGTCAAGACCAAATTAAATGAAATTCACAATTTCATGCTTAACAAAACTAAACAGAATAGTAATTTTACCAACAAATTAGCTTAATTAAGGACGAAATTAAAAAAAAAAGATGAAACGAAGCACAACAATCAAAATAAACGTGAAAATCTCACAAAATAAAATAGGACTAAATCAGAAACTATGATAAACTATAAAGGATCAAGGAGAGAATTTACCCACTCCAAAGGCAATAATGTGGGTTTTCTTTAATGAGTATATGACTCATTTTTTTGAAACATTTCATTTACTCATTTTTTTTATTTGAAAGATAAAAAATATACCCTCAAATATTCTGAACGTTCTTCATGAGTTTTTGGTGTTCATCCAAGAACTCAGAAAACGATAATCCTCCACCGTGTTGGTCGTCGCACCTTGACTCCGTCCAACATTCATTGATAACATAAAAGATAACAAAACACTTCGACTACTTTTTATCTCCTAAATTCGAATCCAAGTTTCGTTTCAATAAAGGAGGCTCCAAATAGAGTATATCTAAGTAAAAAAATTGTATTTCTCTTCAGAATTTTCGTCGAAGGCGATTACAAAGATGAAGGCTTATTTCAAAAGAAGGCCTTGGTTTCCTAGAGGGTTTCTCTCTTTTGTCTTTCGCTTACAAAGTTTCTCACCAGGTTCTCTCGATTTCACTTTATTTATTTTTTACTTCGAAAAATCGTTGCACCTCTCTGTTTTCTTTTTGTTGATGGATTATTTTCTTCCTGGTTCGAATGGTTTTTCGATTCTCCACCTCCCCTCTATTTTTTTTCCAACCAAAAGCTCCCTTTTTTGTTGACCATTTTAGGTTATATCAAAAGTGACCAAGGCATGGTACAACTGAAGGCTTTAACGGGTGTTCGGCATGTTAGATGCTTAATATAGACAGTAGCAGTAGAGATGGCAGGGAGATAGTGACAACAACCAGTTCAACTGTCGGGACATTGAATGTCCCGGATATTAAGGGATTTTTATCCCTTTTTTGTTTGACCTTTCTTTTTTTCTCTCTCATTTTTTATATTTTTTAATTAATAATAAAAACAATAACATAATAATAAATAAATATTGACTTAACGACGAAGTGTCATAATTGGATGTAAAATTCAAGTTAAATGTTATAATTGAAAAAAAAGTTTTGTTATATAAATAAGTCACTGTTTAAAGTTCAATTGTATATGGAGTAGTTTACTCTATTATTTTTATATAAATATAATATTTTTGTTTTAAAAATATTAAAATAATTTATTTAATATTATTTATTTAAAATTTATTATTAAAATATTTTTTTATATTTTATAAATAAAATATATTAATGATTTACTAAAATAAGGGTGTAATATTATATTAATATAAAAAAATATTATACATTATATTAATTACTTATTAAAATAATCATAATATTATAAAATTAACATAAATAGTCAAGGCAAAACCAATTGGGAGAGCAACCAATAAAATAAAATATTATATTATATTTTAAAAATTATTAATAAATATTTTTTAGATATTTAGTAATTTAATAATATTTTTATAAAATTAATAAATAATATTAATTTTATTCACAATTTATTGTATATTATTAAAATAAAAATATAAAATAACCATGTATTATTATAATATGATTAATAAATTATTATAATACTAAAGCAAATATTGATCAATTTTGTAAAGGAAAATGTAAAGGAAATTTTGTTGAAAGAAAATAATTACAATATTTATCAATTTATTTTCTGCCAACCAAATGCTAAAAGACGAGGAAAATATTTTTTTAAAATCAATTACAGTGAAATAAATAATAATTTTAGATTAATTTTAACATTCGACATTTTTTTGAATTTTTATTATATGTTTTCATGCAATGAAAATTGGGGAAATACCGTATTAAAAAATTTAAAATAACAAGAAAGAAAAATTATTTTGAAGGAAAAAATTTTAGATTTGAGAACAGAAATAAGGAATACTGAAAATATAGAAAGTAGGTAATTGATAAAGAGGAAATTAAGCTAGCATATTCATGAAGCCTCCTTCTCCTTTCGTCCTAGATGGAAAGCATTTTGTTCTTCCTCCTCCAGCACTTGACATAATTAAATGAAAAACAACGATGAAAAACCGGATTAGAACCAATTCAATAAGTAAAGACACATATTGAGCTTATAAACTTATTTTTATTTATTAGTAATAAAACCTGGTGATGAGTTTTCTTGTTGCTTCCCCGGTGAAGATGGCACTTGCCCACCATTTTTGTTTCCATCATTCTTCTTTTTATCTCTATTTGGAGTTAAGTAATGATCGGGGTGTGATTATTGGTATTCATAAAGCAAGCAAATGGAGATGAAGGAATATGTAAATTATAATAGATGGAGGACTAGTTTGTATTTTGCCAAATCTTTGACATTGTGCTGGCCCAGCTTGGTTTATTATTGCTTTTCTAAGATTTTAAGATCATGGATAATGCTTTAAAGGAATCAATCCTCTTTTGAGAAATTCCCATCTCCTTGCAAGCATCGATTCTCTTTAAGATTTATATAATTTTTATATAAAAATTTAATCTAAGATTTAAGGTTTAAATTTTAAAATAATGGTTGGATTCTGGTTTTAGATATTTATAAGCTAGCAGATGGAGATGAAGGAGTTCATAGACTATAAAGATGGAGGATCACTTTTGTAAACTTTTTTGTAATCATCTCATCTTAGTTGTTTCTTTGCTATTTTGTATTTTTCTCACACACAATTTGAATACAAATATTATTTAATTCTTCAAAAGGCGTAAATTAAATCTATATGTTAATAGTACAGAATATAAGAAAATGTTGTTTTTAAAGGTAAAGTACACATATGACCCCTAACTTTAAGACGTTATTTTGTTGAGTCTCCCAACTTTTAAAAGTTATAAAATAGTCATTTGACTATTCATATGTTCCAAACTCGTCCTTTTTCTTCAAAAAATTGACGACCGTCTCAGTTAGACGTTAATCTACTGGTTGGGATATGCTAAACTTGTATTTTAATTATGTCTATTGGCACCACTGTTTCTTTCAAGCATTGCATCAATGACATAATGTTTCAAGCACTAACTTGATCAAGTAATGTAAACAAAGAGTTGATCCACAAAATACATCTCAAATGGTTGTGGGATAAGATTTTGTCATATCTTAGTCAACAAATTAACTCCAATTCAGACGCTCATAATTTTTTTAACGGAAAAGGAAAAGTTTGGAATATATAAATAGTCTGGTGACTATTTTATAACTTTTAATAGTCGGAGGACTCAACAAAATAACATCATATTTTTAGGAAACCATTTTATAACTTTTAATGATCGAGTATAAAAAAATAATGGTCAAATACTCAATAAATCAATATCCTATAATCATGAGACCAATTGGGTATTTTACTTTTTTTAATTACCAAGACAATATATGATTTTTGAAAACAATAATTTAGGAAAAGGAAATAAAATAAAGACGTAACTTCTAACTCCAAAAATAAATTAAAGTTGTACAATAATATTTTAGCTAATTACAACATGTAATACTATTCAAGTCGAATTATTTGTACAAATTAAAAAATGATATTTAAAGACTAGATAAAATTTTATGTTTGAAAAATAAATTTTAGGATAAACTACATGATTGATTACTTTCTTTTAAGTTTTATACGTTTTTTCTCACTGAATAAAAAAAACATAATATTTGGTCACTTTTGTTTTTGCTTAATTAAGATGTGGTCACTGAGTATTAATTGTCGTTATACATTTAATGGAATGCTGACGTGGTATACTAAATTTATAAAATTAAAAATGATAAACTACACAAATGATAACTAATGTTTGAGTAATTTCTCATTTTTCCCACTAAAATTTCAAAAGTAACAAATTGGTCATTAAAACATCAAATAGGTCATTTAACAATGCTTTATATCTAATTTCCAAAAGCTTTCTAATTTTTTCAAGTCTTTCCTATATATATATATATATATATATATACTTTTTAAACTCTAAAAATAAATCATAGAAATTAACTTTTTTGGACAAGAAACATTCGAATATTTTGAATGATAAAGAAAAAAAATTAAAAAGCTTTTGGAATAGATTAGATACAAAATCGTTGTTCAAGATCTATTTGATATTTTAGTGACCAATTTGTTACTTTTGAAAATTTAGTTGGGAAAATGAAAAATAAATCTAACATTAGTGTCTATTTGTATAGTTTATCCATTTTAATTTTATAAATTCACTATGTCATATCAGTGTTTCATTAAAGGTATAATGACAGTTAATCCTAGGTGATCATATCTTAATTAAATAAAAATGAAAGTAACTAAATATTTTTTTGAATTCAGTGAGAAAAAATGTACAAAATATAAAAAAAAAGTGATAATCATGTGTCGTTTATTGTAAATTTTAATTTGATTTTATTATGTTTACAAACTAATTTAATTGATTCAATTTCTTAATTATACGTTGTTAACCTATTGGTTTTAAAGGTTTAAAAACTTTTCGTAAAAAACAAAAATTGAAGTCTTAATCAAAGTGCGTTCATTTACTTCAGTTAAAAAATCTATTAATAACTTCAAATAAATAAGTCGTTGTTGGTTAATATGATTGTTAATGAATAGAATACTAATGAAATAAGTAAATTGATTTCTTCCCTTTGATTTATAAGAGTTTAATCTTGAATGAATTATAAAACTATAATTGAAGTTGGACCCGAAATTTAACTTGTAATTATCAGTGTTAACATAAAATAATATAAATCATAGAATAAGATACATTTAACTATAATATTTACGTGTATCATCTCTAGGGTGTATCATATATGTCTTCTTTTAATGTCTTTGTAGTAATTTCTATGAATTCTACTTTTTATACGTTTCTGTTATTGGTATTTATGAAGGCTTAGAACTGGGCTTGCTATCGTGGACTTCTGTGTAATATTCTCTTCACTTTTAAATTTAGTCGGGTCTTACGTTTCTGTCTATATGCAGAGATTTTTTCGCAGGGATTTATTTGCAGGGATTACTTTCCATTTCAAACGCGCATATGATATTAATTAATGATATTTATGACTGCATATGAATATTGTTCAACTATGTATTTATTTATACATGTTTTGCATTTTATCTATATTTTTAATTTTCTGACTGTCGGAGGTCTTCCACGGAAGCTACTCTCAACCTGGCGTTGGGGGCAGCCTACTACCCTACCTCCCCCTTATCCCATTGTATATGGGAATTGGATTTTGTTGTTGTTGTTGTATATTCCATGATTTATATTATTTTTACATTAACATTAAAAGTTAATGGGTTAAAAATGCTTTAATGAAAAAAATTAAAATTAATTATAATTTTATCAATTAATCAAAAAATCAATTGATCCCTTCTATTATCTTTTGTTATTGATTAATAATAACTTTGATTAACAAAATGAATTAATTAATTTCATTTTTTAATGAAAAGATTTAATTAGGTGCACTTTCATTTATAAGACTCAATTGATTTTTTTATTTTTTATTTAAGCATTTTTTAAACCGTTAATCTCTTTTTAAATTACGGTGACAAAACCATATTCAAAAAAACACATGAATCATGGCCAACAACAACTTTTCTTTAGGATTTAGTATAGTTTATTAATCAAATGGGTTTTACATTTTCTAAATACTAATTTAGTTGAAGGACTAATAGTAGAGGTGTTCATTTTCGGTTATGACCGATATAACTGAACCAACTAAATTAATTCAGTTAAAATGGTTAATGCTAGGGGGATCTTGTGAATTTGTTGATGGATGCTAGTGAGGTCGGTCATAAGCTATTTGCCCATATTCCAATTCTAAACAAAACTATATAAAAGATATACTGAAAACCACACATTTTATTTTTGAATATTACATCACTTCGCACCATCCATATGGACCAAGTTATACTTGGGAAAGCAAGCTTTCATAGCGGTTTGAGTGATGATTTGATCGATGCTTTCTCCCACATGACCAGTAGACTTTTTAGAGACTCTGGCATCACCAAATGGATGTTCCATAGACCACACAATGACTACCAAATATTCCAGGAGACTTTGCAGTGGAAAAGAAGGTGATCTACTGTTTCATCGCAACTGTCGCACAAAACACAGCGAATCAAATCTGACTCGGTAATACCCGGCTTTCGCAGTCCAGACCGGATTGTGAAAAAGTCCACTTTTGGTGGAGCCAAACCAGTCCATACTAGTTTCCACAAACTGTCAGGTGAGGATCTATCGCATGACACCTTCTCGCATAACGTTTTTGGAGTATAAAGCCCTGACGAATTCCCTTCCCATTTCAAACAGTCAGAGCTTGCTGAGTGATTAGTCACACTAGAAATGACATTCAAAAAGTTAAGCCAGTAATCCCTCTCCCAATCAAATAAAGGTCTACGTAAGCGAATGAACTTGTCCCAAACTCCATTCTCTTTAAGGCCAAATTCATTAACTTTACCCTCCTTCAACAAAAAATGAGCATAAATTCGCAGAAACACTTCCTTTAGTGGTCTCGACGAAGCCCAGGGGTCATTCCAAAAGTCTATGCTGCCACCATCGCCTAGGATGAATCTTAGATTGTGCGTAAAAACATCTTCTCGGTTTTGGACAGGCCGAGAAATATTCCTCCATATCCATGACACATTTCTTTGATGTGTCGAGACTGGCAGTATAACCCTTGGATTGCCATCCATTTTCGCATCGATTACTCTCCTCCACATACTATTAGGTTCTAATCCATATCTCCACGACCATTTGTTAAGTAGGGATCTATTGTGGATATTTACATCAAAAAATCCTAGGCCCCCAAATTCTTTAGGCTTAACGATGCACTTCCAACTAACCCAATGAATGGTGCGAGATGAAGTCGAACCCCAAATGAAATTACCAACCATCCTATTTAGCTTTTTAGCAATACCCTTTGGAATTTGGAAAATGAACATTAAGAATATCGGTAGATTTGTTAGAACCGATCGCATTAACATGAAACGCCCACCAAAAGATAATAGCTTCTCTTTCCAACCATTCAATCTTACTTTGAATTTATCAATAATGGGCTTCCACATCCCCTTGGAGTTGCATCGTTGGCCAAGCGGATAGCTTTGTGTTGTTAATATTGAGTTTCAACCCTGAGGCTAACTCAAATACTTTCATGACTCGCAAGATGTTAAGTGTTATAACATTTTTTTTTAAACAATTATGTTTTCTTTTAAAAAAACGATTATGATTTTTATTTGAAAAATTGACGGATTTTGAATTGATTTGGATTAAATTAAAAAAGAGTCGCCATCGACCTTTGGGCTAGTTAGGTCGAATACCTAAAAACGTTTTTTAAAAACAATCTTAAGAAAAATCGCTTTTTAGACAAAAACTGGTATGTGTTTACCAAAGATTCGATTTAATGGGTTCGGGAGTCGATTACGCGTGGGGAATGATTATTTACCCCACAGCGCCCAAAAATTGGTACTGAATCGCTTATAAATTATCATAAAATGGTGGAAATCATAAAACGAAAATAAAGTTAAAATATGACCAATTTATTAAAGATTTAATAATTTGTTTCGAATTATTTATATTGTTAGGAAAAATTCTTTAACTCAAAAAGAATTCTCGAAATTAGCAATCTTCCATTAGGAAAGCTATTTCGCCTATTTCTTATCAGTAAAAGAATATTCCCTCCTCATTGATTTAAAAAAAACATGAATCAAATATAAATGGAAAATCGACATTTGCATAAAATAACTTAAATTGCCATTTACAAACATGCATTGCAATATTTGAATTAAAACCGATTAATTAGCACGAAAAATAGATTCAATTTATTTCAAGCTCTCATTTCGTTCGAACGTCGTATCAAATTGCAACTCTTCAATCAAGTGAACTTTCTACGCCCGTTCTACAAATACAGCTCTTGAAAATGTTTGAATTAATTAATAAAATATTTTATCAAATATGAGATATGCATAAAATGATAACAAAAGATCAATTAATATGAATTTAATATACAAGGATAATCAATATTCAAATATACAAGAATTATGGGATACCAAGCAAATATAATTACATGTAATATAATACTAAACATAAAAAATGAATAAACAAAAATATCACTTAAATGATTCAGATAATAATAAAAAATAAAGTAACTTAATAAGATGCTTAAATAAAAAAGGACAAAGTAATAAAGTGTTAAAAATCATGATCAAAATGAACTCACATAAAAATCTAGTATCCATAATATAAACTAAGCATTTATTCCTTATAATAAAGCTTAAGGACTAAAACCTAAGTCTAACAAATTCAGGAACCTAATCATAAACATTAATAAATTTACTAACACAACCAATGACCTAAATGAACTAAATCAATAATCAATAGGCAAACTAGAACATTAAACCAAACAAATATTAAAGAGCATGTAAGGACTAAAAATAAAATATTATAAATTTAGGGTTTGATGTAAAATATCATCATAAATATCAACATATAGATTAAGAAGAAAAAGCAACAAGAAATAAACATGAAGTCCAAATCAAAAGGACATGAAAATCCATTAATAGCTAAAATGAAACCTTACAAATGTCCAGGGACTTAAAATGCTATTGTACCTTAAAAATTAAAAACACGGGTGAGATTTGAAAGCAACAGGGACCTAAACAGATATTGAACTAAAAAATACATAACATGCATCAAAAATGGGTAAACACAAAAATGGTCCATGCAAGTGACTAACATGCAAAAACACGCTAAAAGTAAAGGGACAAAACTGCTATTAAAACAAAAATATATAACATGCATAAGAAATGGGTAAATTAAAAAAAAACAATCCCTTCAGGTGACCGTTTTGCAAATATATTTTTAGAGAGAGATGGTATCCCCTCTCTCTAGGAATCGGTGGGTGGCCGACCACTCACCTTCGCCGTCCGTCGTCACGTAATTGCCATCGTCGGTGGCCAATGGCCACCAAATTACACTTTGAGGTTTATCTCAGCCTCCCTATCTCCGATCTGGGGTACTTTTTTGTTAGAAGAGGCACTGTTTGTCACGAAATAGCCAAAGACCATTCGACTTTCCTCTCCCCGATCCACCTCCATCCGTCGTTGGATCATCCCCATTTTTGAGATATATTGTTCGTGGTGGTGTGCTCTCCCTTCTCACCGTTCAGATTCACAAACAAAGCCCTCTAATGTCGTGAGCATCGTCGATCGAATGGATGAGAATTCTTTCTTTCTCTTTTTTATTAGCTTTGGTATATATTTGCTTCATTTTGAATAATAGAAAAAAAAAATTCTAGAAGCCTTTGTTTTATTGTTGTTCGAAAAAATGGAGAATCCTTTTGCATTGGTTGAATCGGGTTTTATACCTGATTTTACAGTAGGTATTAGTTAAAAAAACAAACAAACTTCTGACTTTGCTTGGTATTTTAGTGAAGGGGTAATGACTGTTGTAGGTTGGTGGCGTGGAGGATGGGATGGCAAGGCATGTTGATCTGCTCGGTTGGTGGTGCTTCACGTGGGGTATAGGCATGGGTGGTGACAGCAGCTAAACGAATCAGTCAATCGGGTTGGATCTCGGGTCGTATCCTGTTGAGCTGCTGGATCGGGTCCCTTGCAATGGGCCTCGGGTGATTGTTGTAATTGGGTTTGGGGCTTGAGTGTTGGGTTTCGGGTTGAGACCTATAAAATGTAAAAAAAAGTTAATAATAATAATAATAATAATAATAATAATAATATTTTTGTAGACCCGGATAAAAACGGGTGTCTGCATTAAGAACATTGGATCCCTTCGCCTCCGAAAATAAAATAAGGTCATCCGTAAACTGGAGATAAGAGACTGCCAGTCCAGATGATCCCACTTTTACACTACTAAAAGGATTTGTCTCGATTGCTCTGCGAATGATGGAGTTAAGAGATTCACCAACAATGTTGAATAATATTGGTGAAAGGAGTTGTCAAAACCATTTTTTAGAAAAAACATTTAAGTTTAAAAAAACAATTATGACTATATTTAAAAAAAATTGACAATTTTGAATTAATTTAAAAATTTTGAATTGGAGTCGCCATCGACCTTTAGGTTAGGTAAGCCAAATACCTAAAAACATCTTTTAAACAATTCAGAAAAATAATTTAAAAGATAAAAGTTGGTTTCTGTTTACAAAAAATCTGATTTAACGGGTCCGGGAGTCGATTACGTGTGGGAAAGGATTAGCACCCCCACAGCGCCCAAAATTGGTACTTAGTCGCTTATATATTGTCGTGGTAGTGGAAATTATAAATCCAATATAAAGTTAGAATATGATCAATTTATTAAAGTTTAATTAATTTGCTTCGAATTAATTATTAGGGAAGATTTCATAATTTGAGAATAAATCACGGGATTTGCATATCCTCCAATGGGAAGGCTATCCCATTTATTTCTCCTTTATACGAGAAATGTCTCCTCCCCAACGTTATAAAAAAAGAAAAAATCGGATATAAATCAACTATCGATAATTGCATAAAATAAATTACTATTTAAAGAAACACATATCACATCATTTGAATAAAAATGAATTATTTTACTTTTTAAAAAACTAAACTCTATTTATTTCAAGTTCACATTTCGTTCGAATGCCATGTCAGATCACACTACTTTGACCAATTAGTGCTTTTTCTACAAATAAGTGTTCTTGAAAATATTCAAGTAAAAAACGTTAAAAATGAGTGAAACAACATTTTGTACAATCATTCGAAACCAATTACAAAGAGAAAAGAATATATACATACATAAATAATACGAACAAAGAGATAATATCCAGGTAAAAATGTAAGAAAATAAAATCTAACAAAGCAAAAATTAAATTATAGAAGTAAAATAAACAAACAATAAAACACAATAATTAAATGAATAAAATTAAAGTACTGAAAAATAAAGGTAAAGAAATAAACGATTAGAACATTAAAGCAAGTAAAACATAAACACTAACATTAAATAAAGAAAATAAAAAGGAGCAAATTTAAATGTGCATAAAATTAAATAACAGAAATAAAATGAAATAAAATTAAAATGTTAGTATCAAATTTTAATATTTATCTCGGACCATAAATAATGTGAGTCATACCTCGGGGTGGGTCGTCGCAAGGTCGTACATGATTTGAACATAAAATAAAACAAAAAAATAAATAAAAGGTTAGCAGTTAGTAATTAGCGGTTAGAAAGATTAACTGTTAGAAAAGTTAGCGGTTAGTGTTTAGCAGAGTCCAGACCATAATAATGTGGATCATACTTCGGATTGGGTCACCACAAGGTCGAATCGAATAATAAAAACAAATTAATAAAAAAATAAAAATAAAAAAAGTTAGTGGGTAGTAGAGTCCGAACCATAATAATGCGGATCATACCTCGGATCGGGTCACCACAAGGTTGAATCGAATATTAGAAACAATAAATAAATAAATAAATATGGTTAGAGTGCAATAAAATAAAAGCTAGTGGTTAGCAGAGCCTGAACCATAATAATGTGGATCATACCCCGGATCGGGTCACCATAAGGTCGAATTGAATATTAGAAACAAAAAAAAATAACAATGGTTAGAGTGCAATAAAATAAAAGTTAGTGGTTAATACGCATTAAAATAAAAGTTAGTAGATAACTTGAAATAAATAACATAGCAAAATAACGACCAAATTAAAAGTTAGTAAAATCAACAAGCACCTTCGTAATAAATAAAAAATAAGTGACCATAGTGCAAATAAGGTAAGAATACATAAGGCTTAAAGGTGATTTTCCCCGATAGTGACCAAAACGATAACATAACAAAACAGAGGACTTGACGTGTGATTTTCCCTTAAAATAATGACCAAAATGTGATAGTACACCTAATAGGAAGGACCAAAATTTAATTTACCCAAAATTTTAAAGCAACCAACAAGTTTTAAACTAAACATAAACCCGTGAAGCATCTTCTTCACAAGTGCATCTTACTACAAACAACCATACCAATACCGACCGCCGAACTCCAGCCGACAACATCCCCACAACTAATGTCGGCCACGACGCGCGTGGCTAGAGAAGTCGCCTTAGCAAGGCAAAACAACCCCAAAAAGCCTAGTTATCTTCCTTTTTCACGTTGGTGAACCCCCAAAGAGCATGGCACTAGTAGAAAAATAACCCCTTTAATGACATGCATTGCGTGTCATCTATGGGTGCGGATGACACACATTTGCTTGTCGTTGAAGCCACCGACATGAATTTAAGATGGCGCGCAACTGTGTGTCATGAATCTATGACACGCATTTATGACACGCATTTATGACACGCATTTATGACGCACATTTATGACGCACATTTATGACGCGCATTTATGACGCTCATTGCGCGTCATTGAAGCCACTATCATAAATTAAGATGACACACATTTGTTTTTCATAAATTTATGACACGCATGTATGACTTACATTGAGCATCATTGAAGCCCCCGTCATAAATCTGCTTGACTCATATTTATGTGTCATAAATTTCTGACACGCATGTATGACTTACATTGCATGTCATTGAAGCACACGTCATTAAAAAAATGACACACGTTCGTGTGTCGTGATTGTATTTCGTAAATTATATATATTTATATATATATATATATATATACATATATATATTGTAGATTGACAAATAATTAAACTAAATCACATTTAATGCCTCATAAAGTAAAATCTATGTATCATATTATATATAAGCAATCCATTTGCATACAATATATTCACATTAAGTTATCAAAAATATTGTATTAATCATATGTCGATACAAAATATCACAACATAATAAAGTTTGCCACATAAGATACCCATTCTTTGCGAATATCATCAATGTCATCATCCGTGTATTCTTCCTTCCCATTGCCAACCTAAGTAAAAAAATATGAAATAAGTATATAATTTATACTTATTTAAAGTGAAGTATATAATTAACTATTAAAGAGTACTAAAATGACCAATTTTACATATGCATTCTTTGAAGCATAATAACATTATGCAAAGTCATCAAATTAATAGCATTATTAAAAGTACCAACTTTGTTCACAACAATATCAACACGAATAATAACATTATGCACTATATGATCCGAAAATCAATGATGTCTATGCTTTCAATAAAAAAATATATGGCATGAACAACTGAATCGGGTTAATCATATCGTACTGGGACACTATTTGGCTGGTTATATTTGGAGGAATTTCAAACCGAGGTTAGTGGTTTGGCCAAGATTTTTAGGCCTAAGACGCTGTGAACTTGAATCCTATTTGAATTGCAATTAAGAAGCATTTGCATAGATGCCAAAATACCAAATGGACATCTCTTACATATCAAAACCGGAAATTTCTTTAAGCTAGAGAAATGAAGTATATGTGTTCACTGAAGCTCACCAGGAAGAAGTACAGTATGTGGAGAGAAACAAGCTTGATCTTGCAGTACCAAAAAGACCTTTAGCCAATATTGTGAAAGGTCTACAACAAGCAAAGAATATTAAGTCTAATTAAAAACACTTTGTAATATAAATAACTTGTAGGTCTTATAAAGACAATTACAGGGCAATCAAAAGAATATAAAACAAAAGCCTTGATAATCGTGTTCTTTTTCCACGTATTGTTACGGTAATTGCTTATAATGACTTTAGAAGAACGAAGAATAAAGGTGTGGATATATGATCATCGAAATTCAGAAAGATCCTAAATTTCATACTTTCATCTTCACTGGTAGTGGTTAGTTGGAGTCAGTTCGTATGTGGTCAGGTGGCGAAGACGGAAATTTGGTAGATGGGTTCACAAATTGACTAGTTTGACACAAAAAACATTTCGTTAAAATGAACAAACGCAAAAATGAACAAAAGCATATACGAACAAAAGCAAATATAAACCAAAGCATTTAGTTAAAAGTCCAAACTTAATAAAAAGAAAGTCTGGTTTTGCCAGTTTTAACTAGTTTTTCAGGCTCTTGGTTTACAGTTTTTATTGGCTCTTAATTTTTTATTCAACTTATATGATTGAATCGTTAGACCAACTAGGTCTTGTTTGAATTGGCTGATCCGGTCAGGCTTGTACTACCTAAATGCTTTAATCATTTTTATGCAAATAGTGATGAAATGGCAACAAATTCAGTCTTATAAACTCTTAGCATACCTGCTAGTACTGCACAATCTAGTCATGCAGGATAGAAGAAGTAATTGATATGATTTTTAGTAAAGATTTCCTAAATGAATCCCCAAGTTACAGAGAATAAAAAAATAGAGGAAGGAAATTCACTATAGCTGAGAGCTGCATTCCGGGAACTAACCTGCAAGAATGCATATATCATTGTTATCTTGATTTTTGAATTAAACAATATACAAGTACATTAAAACCAATAGTTCTGGCTCGGTATAAGATGCATATTAACACAAGCTATGCCGGTCTTTGGAAATAATTAAGATCAAACAAACACTAGCAAGAAATTTATAAGGGTCCTAGGCTGCCATCACCTTTCAGGGCATAACAGAGCTATGATGCACGACACTATTTGACATGGAGTATCCAAATGTTGGACACAGATATAGCTCTGATATTGCAAAATATGTATCGAACACACAGGGACATATCAAAAGAATAAAATAAAAGTATCAATTTTACATTTTTAAAAATCGATTAAAAATCAATTTTATATGTTTTAAAAATAATTAAAACTAATAAGTATCAATTTTACATTTTTATTGTATATTGTTTTATAAATAATTTTTTTAAAGTTGTGTCCTGCCATACTCATAATTTTTTGAAAATCCTAGTATGATTGTGTACATGATGTACCCCCAATTGTGTATCTTTGTCCGTGTATCCGAGATGAATGCTATGAAGTTATAGTCATCATTGGAAGATTTTAACACGTTATTGTGATGCCAATAACTTTGGATGTAAATGCAACAGAACTGTACCGGTATAGAAAGATAATGTATTTAACATTTGTAGAGTTCTCCTATGGCCATAGCACGCTCATGGTGTAAAAGTTTATTTTCTCAGACTAAAAATGGTTGTAGAAGGGGAAGAGTGTAAGATCAATAAGTTAAAAGGTCAAAGAGTGTATGCATGTGCGTGTGTTTTCCCTTATTCCTCTCTAGATGAACATGCCATTAATTATGTGAATACAGTAATGTGTACATTTGGTAAGCAACATTCATTAAGTAACTCGGTCAAGTGAGTGCACACCAGAACCTGCAAAATACAAATACCGCATGCCCCCAATAGTTTATTGATAACTATTATAGTAAACACACAACCAATCATTCAATAAGTTACTCAATTTCGCTTAAATTCTTTCATAACTTCATATAACCACCATAAATATTATGTTTCAATTAAATCAACAGCCAAACAACAAATATACCTTCCTGAGCTTGGAAATGAACAGAGGAGAATGCTAAAGCCAAGTAATTAAACAAGCTGAGCAAAAAATTGTGGAGTTTTATTACTTAGCTCCAGATGAGAGTACACACATATGTTACCAAGGATGAATTTCGATATGGATTTCGCTATGAACATATTACTTTTCCAAGTTTTTCCATATTTTCAATGTCAAACCTCAAATCAGAATATCAAAACATGTTTCTGAGATGGAATAAGTGGGGGTAAACAACATCATAGCAAAACATTTTTTACTTGTTGACATAGTAGATTCGATCTACCCATCAGATTATAACAATAGTTGATATTTTTGTGGGAGGAAGAACAGATCAACAAACCTTCGGTGGAACATCTAAGTTGACAAAGTGCGTTATAGTCCCACCAAGAAGACCAATGCCATCTAAATTCAAAAGGATACAATAACTCGATGAACATATTTATTGTACTGCATAACCAAAAATTACATATATGTGCTATAAGGTTAAAGAGTAGACACCAACCGTTTGTCAGGGTTCCTTTACCAAATTCATCCTATGTTTTATCCACCAAAACATAAAGACCGTGAAGTTGCCTGCCTGTGAAATTATCACCATCAACATTAAAAAGTGGAAATTTCCTAAACGACCCAAAACTCTTTTCAAAATAAGAGATGACAAAAGCTGAAATTTTTATAGCACTCTAATTCAAATTTACAAAGCTACTTTAAAATCCAAATCTATTTATTATTTGTATTATATTTGAATATTATTATCTGAATCATACCAAATATACGAGTCCCTCAAATCTCTAAATTTAGTATGACAAAAGTAAAAAGTAAAGCAATTACTGATTCGGATATCTGATTCAGAACCAGATACAAAAGTAAAGCAGATTCGAATAGTGGATATCAGATGTTAATATCTGCATCCACTCCGAATCCAGTCAATTAAAATTGCACTGTCCAAATCCTCAAATATCCATTAAAAAAAATCAGTTATACGCAAATATCCAAAATTGCAATATCAATCAGTGTACCTTAGCTCATTCCCACTTGATGTAGATCTATCATAAAAGTGGACTGTTATGCAGTCATAAGCTTGCCTCCCATCGCACAGAATATCCTATGAAAATGGGAAACACGGTTGACTAACATACCAGATAAAATACTAACAGAGATACATAATTTTAAGAATGAATTTAGCAACAAGAAGAAGTTACCTATCAGTTAATCCAACTGTTGCAACATCACCAGGTACAAAACTTCCAATATGAGAAAGAAAAACAATTAAAGCCACCTAGAAAAACCATAAATTTGTAAGTACAATAAATGGATGATTATGTAGGCTACTAAAGTATTTATCTCCAAAGTATCATGAATTTAGTATTTCAAATAGGTATAGTTACATAAATCCATCAAAACTTGGCAAATGCACGCACAGAATCACACGCCTTTTACAAATATGCTTCCACTTGAAAAGTACACCAGACTCACCTGCTTTATATAGATGATTTTCCCTGAATAATTAGGACCAGTGATGATATGAATCCTTCCTGAAAATAATAGAACCTTTTAATTTAGAGGGCGGGAAGAACTTCACAGTGAAATATTCAGAACATGCTTTTCTAGATGAGACGCATTTTCCTGAGATTTTTACATGCTACCATTGAACTTTTAACTCAACTTACCTTCATCAAGAATCTTTGTGTCAGTAGGGATAAATTTATCTACTGTCATTTCCTGTAAAACATGCCTGTAGACCAGTATGGAGTTGTTATTTCTTATTAGAGAAAAAATGATGTCACTTTTAATAATAATTCTCTTGATATTTTTTTAAGAAAGCATTGTAAAATTGTAAGTAGATGGTTCCTTCCTTCCATTTTGTATATCAAGAATGGTCTCCATGGTTAAAGTAGGCCTCACATAATTATTCTGGCGAGCAACCATTGCCAATGACAACAGGCTAACATCAATATAAAGATATTATTGTTAGTAACACAACTACCTCGGACACTTTTATGTTTAGAGAATAGAGAAAAATAGAGATAAAGAGAACCTTTTATGATTCTTACCAATCAAGTTCAGACACAAAGTTCACAGCCTTGTATAAATGTGTTGAGAACGTTAATACGTGTGAGACCAAGTCTCTGATAATTGCCCTCTCCATATCTTCGTTAATGAATTTAAGAATTAATGTTACAAAGAAATTCACTAAAATCACGTTACCCTGTTAACTAACATGACCTTTCACTTGCTAGGAGCAGCATGGGCTGGTATACAGCTTGTTGAGATGAGCTACTCGATGAAACTTGTAAATATTTTTTTTATAAATGAAACTTGTAAATATATAACACAGCTGGACTTAACAACTTAGAAATGAATTACAAAGCATACCTAGAACTTTATGATAAATGTCTCCAAGAAGGTTATGTAATTCTCGTGTCTTTGGAGTACGAAAAAAAATATTATTGTTTCTCCATCAGCATCAGAAAACTGAGTTTCCATAGCATATTCTCTAATAGATGCAATAAAAGTGGGAGTAACAGTCACAACCATTTAAATATGATGAAAATATCAACTTAATTAGCCTTGAAAATCTAACATTAGACAATTACTAATTTAGCTAGCCATCTAATGCATGCATCAACTTACTGCAAATTCAAGATCTTCAATTCTCGCTTGTGCAATATCATCAGGTTTCTCTTCAATAAAACACATCAAGTATCCAACGACAGACAAACAAAAATTATCATGCTAAATGTTAATTAAGATGTACTTGCAGTAGAGTAAGATTATGTTTAGTATCACAGGAATTGATTTGACACATGGATATGCGAAGAGACACAAACCCACCTATTTGATGAATATAAACAATACTAGGGGCAAACTTCTCTTTGCATAAATGAGGATCTTGTTCAAGCTCTAACAATGAAACCTGTGAGGATGATAATTTATGTTAATATACCTGTAAGAACCATAAATGGTATTTTGAATTCGTAATATAAATGCTTTATACACTAACAAGTGCCTCTTCCAGAAATTCTTGTAATTCCTCGTATATTTGTCTCAGCTCATCCAACTACGCACAGATGGAAATAACACTAATGTGAGATATTTTCTGAAAAAGGAGAAAAACATTCATAGAAAAAACATACTATCATCATCACAAAAAATCAGAAGTAATGCCTAACCCATCACAGAAACCCTCTTTCACTTATATCTCATAACCCTTCTCTTTACTTCTGCATCTATAACACCAATAACTGTGGAAACCCAAATTGAATGGTGGAATAGAAAACGAGGAATACCTGTGGAAACCCTTGATTTTTGACTCCCTCAACTGCGTTGTGGTGAATGGCCAAACCAGTGGGAGGTTGCAAAGACAAAAAGGGGAAAAAGAGAAAAATGGGGGAAACACATGCGGCGTGAACTTTTGTTAACGAGGGGGAAGATCAAGCGGGAAAGGATGAAAATAAGGGGGAAAATTAGAATACGACTCATAAAGATGACACACAATTAAAACTATACTCCGTGTTTTTGTAATTTTGTTGGATTATGACTATTAAATATGACACACATTATTGTAAGTCATAAATCATTTAGATTTTTAAAAACATGAAATTTTTTTATGACACACATGTTTTGCAAGTCATAAATTAGCGCGTGCCATCGTTCGTGTGTCATTAAAGGTATATTTTCTTGTAGTGTGGCCACCCCCTAGCCGTGAATCAACACCGCTATAAATCTCCGACCGGCCTAACGATGGTCGGTTTAACCACAAACCTAGACATAAGCAACTTGAAATAAAGAAGCCCGAAATAGTCCTATCAAACGCACATCGACACCCTAAACCGGTTAACAAAACATCAATCTCACCATTTGAACACCCTAAATCAACAACCAACAACTACTCACACCCCTCTCCGATGTACGACGATAAACCACCAACCTCCCAGACAAGTGACGACGGACCACCGATCGAATCATCCTCACCATATTTGCCTTAATACTTTAAGAAAATAAGCATAAAAAAGAGATAAATATGGAGATTAAGGAGAGAGGCCCATATTTCTTTCATTTTTCCATAAAACCAGGGGGCTTACAAACGCGGGGGGGGGGGGGGGCTTTACAAGCTTTCTGATTGGCTTTTAAAGCCCCACCAAATTACAAATGGTATAATTGTAAGTTTGGTCTTTACATTTTGTCCCCTATTTAATTTTTGGACAAAATTAAGGTATTACAGTTGCCCCTCTTTGCTCGTCTATTGTGCAAACAACGACGAAGCGAAGATAAATAATGGCCTAATTTGGTCTAGCTATAATGTTTGCTCCGCATCTGGAGCTCCAATTATTTGTCTGGAAAAAGAGGATTTAAAAAATGACACATCTCTTTCATGTTGAGGAAGTTGGATCAATCTAGAGTTAATTTGATACTGAAGATGACATTGCTCATCCACGTTGAAGAGTTTTGGACATTTTCATATGACGTTGTTCCTTCTCGCTGAGAAAGTCTGGTCAATATGGATAATTTAAAGACAACGCGGTTCCTTCGTGTTGAGGAAGTATGGTTGTTTGAGGATGACACTGCACCTTCGCGTTGAGGATATCTGGTCGGTGGACAACATTGTTCCTTCGTGATGAGGACGTCTAGCAATATTTAGGGATAATTTGGAAACAACACGATTCCTTCCTGATGAGGAAGTTTGATTGTCTGAGGATGACACTACTCATTTGCGTTGAGGTTATCTGGTTGGTGGATGACATTGTTCCTTGTGGTGAGGACGTCTAGCCGCCTTTAGGAATAATTTAGAGACAACACAGTTCTTTGGTGATAAGGAAGTTTTATTGTCTAAGGATGACACTTCTCCTTCGCGTTGAGGAGATCTGGTCATTGGACGACATTATTCCTTCTTGATGAGGATATCTAGCCATTTTTAGGGATAATTTGGAGGTAACACAGTTCCTACGTGATGAGGGCGCCTGATTGTCTGACGATGATATTTCTCCTTTGCGTTGAGGAGATCTGGTCAGTGGACGACAATGTTCCTATGTGATGATGATGTCTAGCCGTCTTTAGGGATAATTTGGAGACAACACGGTTGCTACGTGATGAGGACGTCTGATTGTCTGAGGATAACACTACTCCTTCGCGTTGAGGAGATCTGGTCAGTGGACAACTTTGTTCATACGTTATGAGGATGTCTAGCTGCCTTTAGGGATAATTTGGAGATAACACAGTTCCTACATGAAGAGGATGTCTAATTGTCTAAGGATGACACTGCTCCTTCACGTTGAAGAGATCTAATCGGTGGACAATATTATTCCTTCGTGACGAGGACTTCTAGTCTTAGGGATAATTTGGAGACAACACAGGTTCTTCACGCTGAGGAAGTTCAATTATCTTAGGATACACTGCTCCTTCGTGTTGAGGAGATCTGATCATGGTTGCCAATGATTGACTTGAAATGAAATCTTCTTCTTCCACATAGAATTGTGAAACAAAGTCTTTGCTAACATTGAATTCCTGTCAAATATTTGAATGAAAACAATGAGTTAAAAGAAATTTGTTTCCAAAAAAGCTATCTCAGGTGAGATAAAATTCTATTTCAAATGAAACATTTCAAAATTTTTGTTTCCATGGAAAACTATCTTAACCGAGGCAAAACTTTGTTTCAAGAGAAACAATCTCAATGGTTTATGTTTCAAAAGAAACTGTCTAAAGCTAGACAAAACTTTGTTTCAAGAGAAAAAATCTCAAAGATTTATGTTTCAAGAGAAACTGTGTCAAGCGAGACAAAAATTTGTTTCGAGAGAAACAATCTCAAAGGTTTATGTTTCAAGAGAAACTATTTCAAGCGAGATAAAAATTTGTTTCTAGAGAAACAATCTCAAAGGTTTATGTTTCAAGAGAAATTGTCTCAAGTGAGACAAAACTTTGTTTTAGAGAAACAATCTCAAAGGTTTATATTTCAAGAAAAACTATCTCAAGAGAGACAAAACTTTGTTTTGAGAGAAACAATCTCAAAGGTTTATGTTTCAAGAGAAACTATCCCAAACGAGATAAAACTTTGTTTCAAGAGAAAAAAATATCAAAGGTTTATGTTTCAAGAGAAACTGCCTCAAGCGAGACAAATTTTGTTTTTAGGAAAACTATCTTAAGTAAGATCAATTTTGTTTTAAGTGAAACAATTTCAAAATTTATGTTTCGAGGGAAAATTTTCTCAAGCGAGACTAAATTTGTTTTTAGGAAAACTATCTCAAGTGAGATCACTTTTGTTTCAATAAAAACTGTCTCAAATGAGATGAAACTTTTTTTAGAGAATAAAAAATCTCCAAGGTAACAGACAGTCTGCTCCTGCATGTTGAGGAAATTCCTTTGGAAGATCTGATCGTTCACTTCAGGATGTCAAATATGTGGATGACATTGTTCCTTCGTGTTGAGGACGTCTTAGTCATCAACAAACTTTTGTTTCCGGAAAGATCAATATAAAATTGATGCATTTATGAATAACTATCTTGGATGTTATGATGAAGTTAATTTCATATATTTGACTTGATTTTTATTTTGATAAAAATGACCCTTTTTAGTTTGTCCTCATGAGAGAAGAAAATGATCTTGAGGGAGAAAAATTAGATGATGTCCTCGGGAGAGAAGAAAAATACCCTTTAAGAAAAAAGAAATAAGGATTTCAGGGAAAACAATATTAAGAAAGACTAGATTGATGTTTTTAGACAGACGATCTTGAGAAATATGAAATTAGTATCTCAAAAGCAATTATAAAGGCATCCTTATGAGAAGGGAAAACCCTTTTTTTATTACAATACGATGATGAATGTATGATGCAAAAAAGCAAATTTCATATAACATGTATGTATTTTGATGCATGCTTTCTTGATCTATGATGGGAATGGTTGCATGGACAGTCTTCATTCTATCTCTGATTTGGTTATCTTCACTTTTTGTTTGTTCTATCGTGCACTCTTGCACTTTTTTACTTGTGTTAATTTCTTCTTGCCCCAACAAACTTTTTCCCTTGATAAAAATTGGCTTCCTTTTTCGGGACTTGTATAGAAATCCAATAGAGCTTCCCTCATGATACCATTATCATCCCTGCCAGATGGTTTGAAAAGAGAATCTATCATTTCAATCTTTGGAGATTGTGTACGCACAACTGCCCTGTAGTGAGAAATAAAAGATCACTACCTGAAGCTAACTACTGCAGCAATTAATGAGATATCAGACTACCTAGGAGAGCCACGAGACATATCCATGCCAAATATGATGGTTAGAAACAACGAGAATTGAAGGTGTTTACTAAATTTCTAACATCTAATTCAGTCCTCAAGCTTTACATTGACTTATAGAAGCAAATGTGTAAGGTACTGATCATTGACCCTAGTTGGAGCCATACAAATGTGTGACAATGCCAAACTTGGCAAGACTCATAAAGATCATAGTTTTCTTATCAGTTAAAATACAAAGGAGAAACTTTGGAGCTCAATGAAGTTTGGATGTCCTCAAACATTCGACAACTTATTCATCATATCCTATAGCTTTTATCTAGATTTTTCAACCAGGGAAGCCCTTTGCACGGTGTTTATGGCTTTTTTATAGAATTGCAAGGACAACAAAGAATAAAGCTCAGTGGGAATATAAGTGGGACACTTTGAATTGCCAGTATTAATGCATTGGAAATCACCAGAATAATTAAACTTATATGTTGTGACAATGGACAAAAAAGTCATATAGTAAGCTCCACTCTCTCTGTTTCACCATTTTCTTTCTTCTCTCATTTTTGTCTTATTAAAAATAAATGTATGCTCAATTCAATGATATTGTGTTCTTGGAATATATGGGTCTTCAAAAATGCCCCTAACATTTATCATTTCTTGCTCTTGTACTGATTCTGAGCATGAGCTTATATGTTTGGGAGATATGTTCCAGTTACCAAGATTTACTCGAGAGAGATTGTCTTGTTTGAAAATGTTTTTCTTCTTCTTTTATTTTCAAAATTTGAAAAATATCAATTAAAAGAATTTTGAAAAATGTTTAATCAAAATTTTGAAAAAATATTACTCCTTTCTAGGTTTCATAATTGAAACAAATCATAAAACAAGAGTTCATTGGATATCAAAGAACTAATTACACTTTTAATCCTTAAAAAATTATATCTATTTGACAAGTCTCAATATTAATACTATGTTTGAGGTAGGGTTAAGTAAGGAAATGATAAGGTGTCTTGGGTTGTTGTCATTGGTCAAAAGTTTGGCATTCTCATTTCTTTGATGTTCACTGATATGATGGAGTAGCTTCTATGCTCATCTACTGGAAGTGTTCTCCGGTTCTCAGCTCTCATGAGCATAGTCGGGTTGTGCGATGTCTTTTCAAGGGATTTGTGAGATCGCCTCCTGCACAATAGCTACACAATCTTTAGATTCAAGTCACTGTTTTAGGTTTTCAACTCGAATCCTCCGTTGGTTTCAAGATATTATCCAAAATTTATGTCTTGAACCCCCTTTGTCATTTTTCTATATCATGCATTAAGAATTTTAGAAAACCTTTTGTAAATAAAAGATTAATCCTAATGGGCGGGATGAAATCTGAAGATAATCTCTTTTATTTAGAAAGCTATGTATGATTAGAAGAAACTTTTTAGGCACGTAATGTAGGCTATGGTTAACGGTTATGAAAGAAAGGGATAAATAGGCCTAAACAAGTGTTTAAGGGTAGTTGAATAAATGATCAATTCGTTCTATTGTCTTCAATCTTGTCTTGCTCGATTTAAATATGCTCGTATGTGTTCTTTATTTTCTCTTGATGTTCCACAATCTTCTAGTGAATTAATTCTAGATCTTTGAACAAATTGTAATTGCTCAATCTTGTGGCTTGAGGCTCAATGAGTCACACATCTTAAAATACTTAATTTGTTTTCTTTTCTTTTTGCTTTTTTTCTCTTTTCTCTTTGTTTTTTAACTCTCTTTTTTCTTTGTTTTGTTCTCATTGCTTTGATTTTATCTTTGCATTTTCCATTTAGTTCACCTTTCGGTATCTTATATGGATTGATGGACTTCACTCATGCGAGCATATTTCCTTTACCTTGTCCCCCAGTGTAGAGGGTGTTCCTTGGTTACAGTTGAATCAGAAGAAAATATAATTCAGGCTCAAATTGGGACACAAGGGATATATATTTTCTCCTTTTTTGAAGGGATAATGAAAGAAAATCGTTCATCATTTCATACACAGAAGTCCTTGCAGAAGAGATATCCCCAAGAGGATAGATTTTCACGATTAATTTTTATTCACTTGAAAACAATGTAATTAATGCATGATATAATTATTTTGAATTAATTTCATTTTTTCTACTTCTTGCTTCTAGCATGTCCCAATTGTCCAGGCTCAGCTTCAGAAAATTTATTCGAGATGCTACATCTTGTTTCTCATGCATGAAGATTCAAGTTCAAGTAAACATCTTACACTCATTGCTTTTAGTTTTTATTGGTAGAAAAATGTCGGTTTTATGTCTAAGAAGACGATAATGTGACTTTATTGGCTCAACGAAAGGTAAAGGTATGACTTTTTGTGTCTCAAAAAAAGATAAAGATAATATTTCAAAGTCTAAAAGATAGGTAATGTCAAAATTTGGTCCTTTGGTAGTGACCATGAATTATTTTGGGTAAAGAATTAGGGCTTTTATTTTTGGTTTTGGATGGTATAAGAAAGAACTAATTTTTCCATATATCAAAAATTTATAATTCTTGAAGAATTAAAAGAATTTGTAATTCATTTAATATTCGAAGAACTACAAGATTAAAACTTGTTTAATTATTCACAACCTTAGAAAGTAGCATTTTATTTAAAATGCTCAAATGACAAATGATTTATAAACATTTAATCATGGAAAAAAGATAGAAAAACAAGTTCAAACAAGATGAAACACTTTTGATGTGAGCATAATAAAAGTTCCTGATGGATGCCATAGAACACTCATAATCAGAATGCCCCATCATTCATCGAACGTCCATGCCCCTTAATCAATCAGATTTTAGACCTTGCGCTTCAATGCCCCACAATTTTCAATGGTATACCCTGAGTTTTCGATATGATAACTGCACGTGGAATCAACATCGTAACCCTCGGGACATGGGGACTCTTTTAGATTGAATGGGAATCACAAGATTTTTCTCAATTAGTATTGGAAGTAATTCCTCATAGGTCATTAGAATTGGATCAATTTGACTCTTTTCTTGGATCATCCTATAAGTCTCATCCCTACGACCAGCTGAATAGGCTCCCACTGTACTGATTTCAGTTTTTTCTTTTAATTATTCAAATCTTGCTTCTATTCTTAATGTGGTGTCACTTGATCAGGACCACTTCCATCGAATTCTCCATGAATTAATCCCCATGTGTTCATAATGATGTATGTGAAAATGTTTAAATAAATGTAGTGGGGAATGTGAATATGTACATGCAGACGTAAAAAATATTGATCCCAACGATGAATATCATAGAATAATTTTCATCAAAGATAAAAGCCTTCACATTACAAGATAGTCCATTTTACAAACATGTTTTCGCTTAGATGCTCAATCTGAAATGGGTCTGTGCTTCGTCTCAGATATTCTTCCTTGAAAATTATACCCCTCAAGCGCTACATAACATGTCTCAGTTAATGCCCCTGTGGTGCTGAAGTCACAAGTCACTCCTTGGTGATTAGCGATGGAACGATCGTGGATAAGACTCTACCACTGAATTACTTTTCAGGTCAATGGATCATCTTTCCAATCTCAAATGTTGCATGATCTTCAAGCAAGTTTCCTTCTTGTAATCTCTGAACTTCTTTTAGACCTCAGTGTATGTCTATGTATGTGACTGCTTGATTGAAAACTTTTATCTCTCCTTGTGAAAATTTTCGGTTAAATATTCCCTTGCGGATCAACATTTTTGCATTATGTTATGTCGATAAAGTGCAATGCAAAAAATGTGAAAATAACACAAAAAAGAGAAGAAGTGAGTTAGTACTGGGAAGATAATCAATGGAATTAAAAGATACTATTTAAATATAGTTATAACACCTATCCAATCATGATATCTACCCAAGCATGCTTTTTTAAAATAGTAATCCTACCCGGACATGCTTTCTACCAAAAATGATTTATTTAAAAAGAATAAATATATTCTATTAATTTAAAACAAAATGGTAAAGGTTTAGAGTCGTTCCTCCTTCCTGTATGCTTATTTTGGTGCCAACTACGGATAAATGTTCAGTATGGCTATACCTAGAGTGACTATTCTATGGTTCACTATATGAATGGTTTCAGCTTTATGAAGAAAGGGTACTAGAATTGTCCTTGTTGCTGGTACCCCCTTGGGCTGCCAAGCCTTCAATCCTAACTCATTACAGGCATAAATAGTTTGAGTTCAATTCGAGGGGGTTCACTTCTTTATACCCATACAAGGAATAAATTCCTACAAAGGTATAAGGTATGCGCACCTCAGGGATTATTTGCTAAAACTCATACGAAGAATAAATTCTTACGAGAGTAAAACGTTTACCCCCACTTAATTGGAACAAAGCTCGTGTCTAGAGCTTATGTCATGAAAATGTACATAGGTGTGTGAGGAGGAACATACGAACCTTTGACTAAAAAACAAACGGAAAAGTATTGGCAGAAACTTTAACACATCTGAAAACATGAATTAAAGCATTAGTATGACAATTTTAAAAAAAAATTAGAAAAACTTCATTAAATGGATCATAAGCTAATTATAGACTAGAACTTATAATTTCCACCACTACGATAATGTGTAAGCGACTTACAACATGACTCTCTAAAAAAAGTCCCCAGCGGAGTCACCAAGCTGTCATAACAATTTTAGAAAATAATTAAGTTTAAAAAACAATTATGACTATATTAAAAAATTTGGCAATTTTGAATTAATTTGAAATTTTTTAATTGGAGTCGACATCGACCTTTAGGTTAGGTAGGCCGAATACCTAAAAACAACTTTTAAATAATTCAGAAAAACAATTTAAAAGACAAAAGTTGGTATACGTTTACCAAAAATCCGATTTAATGGGTCCGGGAGTCGATTACGTGTGGAAAAGGATTAACACCCTCACAGCGCCCAAAGTTGGTACTTAGTTGCTTATATATTGCCGCGGTATTGGAAATTATAAATCGAATATAAAGTTAAAATATGATCAATTTATTAAAGTTTAATTAATTTGCTTCGAATTAATTATTAGGGGAAATTCCTTAATTTGAGAAGAAGTCATGAGATTTGCACATCCTCCAATGGGAAGGCTATCCCATTTATTTCTCCTTTATACGAGAAATGTCCCCTCCCCAACGTTATCAAAAAACACAAATCAAATATAAATCAACTATCGATAATTGCATAAAATAAATTACTATTTAAAGAATCACGCATTGCATCACTTGAATAAAAATGAATTATTTTAGATTTAAAAAAAATAAACTCGATTTATTTCAAGTTCACATTTCGTTCGAATGTCGTGTCGGATCACACTACTATTACCAAGCAGTGCTTTCCAACTGCTTTCCACACTCATTCTACAAATAAGTGTTCTTGAAAATATTCGAGTAAAAACGTTAACAATGAATGAAACAACATTTTGTACAATCATTCGAAACAAATTCCAAAGAGCAAAGAATATATACATACATAAATAATACGAACAAATAGATAATATCCATACATGGTGAAAATGTAAGGAAATAAAATATAACTAAGCAAAAATTAAATTATATAAGTAAAATAAACCGACAATAAAACATAATAATTAAAGGAATAAAACTAAAGTACTGAAAAATAAAGATATATAAATAAATGATTAGAACATTAAAGCAAGTAAAATGTAAACACTAAAATTAAATAAAGAAAATAAAAGGCATAAATTTAAAAGTGCATAAAATTAAATAACATGAATAAAATGCAATAAAAATAAAATGTTAGTATCAAATTTTATTATTTATCCCGGATTGTAAATAATGCAAGTCATACCCTGGGACAGGTCGTCGCAAGGTCATACATGATTCAAACATAAAATAAAACAAACAAATAAATAAAAGGTTAGTAGTTAGAAAGATTAAATGTTAGAAATGTTAGCAGTTAGAAAAGTTAGCGGTTAGTGGATAGTAGAGTCCGGACCATAATAATGTGGATCATACTCGGGTCACCACAAGGTCGAATCGAATAATTTAAACAAATTAATAAAATAAATAAAATAAAAAAATTAGTAGTTAGCAGAGTCTGAACCATAATAATGTGGATCATACCCCGGATCGAGTCACCACAAGGTCGAATTGAATATTAGAAACAATAAATAAATAAATAACAATGGTTAGAGTGCAATAAAATAAAAATTAGTGGTTAGCAGAGTCCAGACCATAATAATGTGGATCATACCCCGGATCGGGTCACCACAAGGTTGAATCGAATATTAGAAACAATAAATAAATAAAATACTTGATTAGAGTGCAATAAAATAAAAATTAGTGGTTAATTGCAATAAAATAAAAGTCAGTAGTTAACTTGAAATACATAACATAGCAAAATAATGACCAAATTAAAAGTCAGTAAAATCTGCAAGCACCTTCGTATTAAATTAAATAAGTGACCATAGTGCAAATAAGGCTAGAATAAATAAGGCTTAAAGGCGATTTTCCCGATAGTGACCAAAACGATAACATACCAATATTGAGGACTTGACGCGTGATTTTCCCTTAAAATAATGACCAAAACATGATAGTACACCTAACAGGGAGGACTAAAATGAAATTTACCCAAAATTTTAAAACAAGCAACCCCTTTAAACTAAACAGAAACCCGTGAAGCATCTTCTTCACCAGTGCAACTCACTACAAACAACCATACCAATTCCGACCGCCGAACTCCGGCCGACAACACCCTCACAACTAACGCCGGCCATGACGCGGGTGGCCGGAGAAGTCACCTAAGCAAGGCAAAACAACCCCAAAAGCCTATTTCTCTTCTCTTTTCACGTTGGTCGAACCTCCAAAGAGCACGACCACCCTCTCATAGCCGTGAATCAACGCCGTAATAAATCTCTGATCGGCCTAACGATGGTCAATTTAACCACAACCTAGACCTAAGCAACCTTTAAAAAAAGCCTGAAACAATCCCCTTGAACGCACACCGACAACCTAAACTGACGAACAAAACATCAACCTCATCATTCAAACCACCCTAAACCAACGACCGACAACTACTCACACCCCTCTCCGACGTACGATGATCGATCACCAACCTCCCCGACAAACAACGACCGACCATCGACCGAATCATCCTCATCATATTTTCTTTAATACTTTAAGAAAATAAGCATAAAAGAAGATATAAATATGGAGACTAAGGAGAAAGACCCAACTTTCTTTCATTTTTTCCACAAAACTAGGGGCTTACAAACCCTGGGTGGGGGTTTACATGCTTTCTGATTGGCTTTTAAAGCCCCCACCTAATTACAAATGGTATAATTGTAAGTTTGTTCCTTACATTTTGTTCTCTCTTTAATTTTCGGACAAAATTAAGGTATTACAGGGGTAAAATTGGCGAAGTCCCGTTCTTATACTAAATTTGGCCAAGGGGTACCTGTTAAACATAACTGATATCGAAGTTGATGAAACACAACATCTTACCCACCCCCGTCATTTTCGCGGAAATCTATTTTCTGCAAAATCAAATCTAGGAAAGTCCAATCTACCGTGTCATATGCATTCTTGAAGTCCACCTTTACCATTACAGCTTCTTTGTTACCACGCCTGATATGATCAATCACCTCGTTTGAAATTAAAGCGTAGTCTAAAATCTATTTACCAGGAGTGAATGCAAATTGGGATTCTCCAACAACATCACTGAAACAACCTGCTAGCCTTTTCGAGAGAACTTGAGCTAGAATTTTATAGAGTCTACCCATCAGACTGATCGGTCTGAAACCATCAGTAGCTTGTGGACTAGACACCTTCAGGATGAGAATTATATATGAATGATTAAATTATTTTAATCACAGACCCATTAAATTTTATTTCAAATAAAAAACATCTCTATTAAACTCAAATTAATCTAACTAATTTTTTTTTTTAAAATCGATTAATTCGGTGTTCGGTTAATATTTAGAAAAATACAGTTTGATTAACGGTTAAAGAAAAATATAGTTAATTCGATTAATAAAAAATTAAATTGATCGATGGTTGAATTAACTATTTGAACCCCATAACTAATAATTTGAGAAGAATCCGAGTGAAATTGGAAAATATCCGTCATGAAACAGTAAGCATATATTAAAATGGAGATTTGTCAATCAGGAATAAAAATAACCAAACGTGAAACATGTATGGATGTGGTTCATTTATATTTCAGCGTAAAAGTAGAATGCTGAACCCAACGTTTTATAGAAAAAAAGTCTTCCAGAAAGCCTCTCCTTTCATTATTTGTTTTGTTTTTTCCCCCTTAGAAAAAGTAAACTATATTGTAAGATTGGTAAAGCATCATATTAACGTCATACAATGATGCTATCCATTCAAACCATACAAAGCGAACAATACTTTATACTAAGTGAAGACAAGGAAAAATAGCAACCTATGTTCTCTCAAGAAACCAAGCTTGTCACATGAACTTATTTCAAATGTTTGAAGAGGTGAGTTTTCCAAACAGCA
Organism: Hibiscus syriacus; assembly: GCF_006381635.1. Taxonomy (NCBI): domain Eukaryota; kingdom Viridiplantae; phylum Streptophyta; class Magnoliopsida; order Malvales; family Malvaceae; genus Hibiscus; species Hibiscus syriacus. The sequence goes on along the minus strand of NW_024063022.1, from coordinate 3,324,118 downwards.
CCACTTTTCAATTCAATTCAATTCAAATATTTTTATAAAGAGAAAAAAAACAAAAAGAAATCTCGAGGCTTGTAACACTAAACCCAAAAAGAAATCTTTTCATTTTGATTTAAAAAATGTGATATGTTTACTAAAGTAGATATCCATAATTTTTATAAAAGTATTTTTATAAATTGAAGCTTCGTAACATACAATTTAAGCCAAAATAATACAATCTCAAAATTTACAAATTTGAATACAATAACTATAAATACATAATTATAGTACAATATTATGAATACACATGTCCACTAAAAATAATAGTATATTACTATCGAGGGAGATGTTGAAAATCCTGCTTCAACAGTGATCCTCAAACGACGTCTCAAGCTACTAACCTACAAACGAAGACATCCAGACGCTAAGCTTACAAAGCTCAATAGTATATCACTAATCTAGAACAACATTATAAATCTTATAAACATAAGTATGCTAGTAGATATGTTAATGAGCAATAGGTACATGCATGATTAAAATCAGGTGTTACATGTTTAAGGTTCAACAGTTCTATGAACATAGAAATAGTCTTATGCTTCCTTAGTTCGTAATTAAAGGCCTAGCCATGAATATATATTGGGCACTTAACCACTGATGGAGCCACTATAAATTGAAGGGTGTCAATTGACACCCCAAAAGTTTGTAAAAGGAAACAATTTCCATATAAATAATATATATAGTGTCACACCCTAAAATTATAGGAATAATATTAGTAATTTTAATTATTTTCGAGGGACTAAATTAAGAGATTTTGGAAATTTGGGATCTGTTGTGAAATTCCTGTTTGTTTAGGGACAAGAACCATGATTGTTCTACCAATCTTTAGCTTCGGGAAAAAAATAAAAAAATATAAGGGTTTGGTGAGATTGAACTCATCACGTACTCAAAGAAAGAAGCTGCCTTAGCCATTAGGATAGGTTATTACTTTCAATATATTTTAATCGAAGTATACTTTAAACTTATTATATCCAATTATAAGCCACAAACCCATTATTTTTTCAATTGAAATCACCCTCGAAATTTTGTAACCTTCTCAAAATCGCCCAACAAAACACTCATTATCATCAAAGCTCCGATGACCGCTCTCTGATCGTCCGTGGCATGTATCGTGGCCACTAGAGTGATCGTTGTCCACCAGCGATCACAGCCCAATCGTCCCCTTACTGAGAAATATCGTCAATCACCGTGAAAAACAGTTCAAAGCTTCGTCGGAAACCATGACCATCCCCATAATTTTTCTTCATTTCGTCGTCAACCAGCCACCGGTGAGCCTCACTGCCTATGCCAATAGTTAAAGCTTTATGTTTCGCTTCTCCTAGTGCTAGTGGTGTCTTCGCTACCATTGTCATGATAGGGGTGAAGCTAGTGAACTCTCGGCCGCTGTTAAGGCCCATCTTCGACGCTCCCCATTGTGAAATAACTCTAGAATAAGATTCTCGAGGCACCAATCTTTGATTCTAGATAATTTGGGGTGATTTTAAGCACCCACACCCACCGCATGTGCCCCACGTACCGCCCCTGCGTGTGGGGGTTGACTGCCAGCAGCAGTGGTCTTCTAAAGATCGATTTTTATCGATCTAACCAGGTCCAAGTTGAGTGGACCGAATCACCAAACCTAAAGTCAAACCAGGCCAGTGATCGAGCTGCGTTGACCGTTAATCGAGTCACGTTGACCGACCATTGACCATCATTGATCGAATGTTGACTTTTTTGGGACCACCATTCCTGATGGTTTTTGATGTCCTAAGTTTGTTAATGGGGTCTGTTTTACCAAATTCGAACCTGATAAGCAATTTTTCAAAATTTTATCTCCTGATTTGATTCAATTTTCACATTTGAGTTCCGTTTCTTATGCAAATCATTTTCACATGTATTTGAGATATTACTGGACGTCAAATCTAAGTCTGAGGGTGATCAAATGGAGTTGAAATAATCGGCCGATGTGGCTAGAAAATAGAGGTAATACTCTACTACCTTTTGTATGCTTTATGGAACTCATTGATAATTTTTAAATGCATGAATAGAAACGATTGGTAAATTATGTATACTTAATTATTGTGGGAGTCGAACTAAATACAATATAAAAGAAATAAATTGAGTAAGAATCAATTGACTCGTGTAAGGAACTAGAAGATTGATAAGAAATAATTTCAAGTTCAGTGATTAATTGGTAATTCGATTAGCCTCAAAATCCTTAAAATTATGATTGTTTTCGTTGAAAGTCTTAATGTTGAAAGTGCTTGGTTAGAAAATTACAAAAATACCGTTGTGAAGTAAAAATGACATGAATTTTCAATACAAGCGGAAATAACCCTAAAAATCATATTGGATTCGATAGAACTACAATATCACCTGTTAAATACTCGATTTGTTTAGAAAATTTCTGATAATCGACTTTTACCTCCGAGATGGAAAAGCATACTTATAATTTCTCATTTCTTAAGCAAGCCTATGAAGACCAAATTGATGGAAGCAATGTATTCGTTTTGATTGAACTAAATGAATGTGGTAGTAGAAACAATATGGGAACTCATATTTTAATCCACTAGAACCTTTGAATCACTAATCAAATTTCAATTTGTTTGGAAAACCCCCAAAATCAATTACTATCTTTGGGATTTCAAAATTACGTTGATCTCTTGATATTTTAATAATCTTTTGAAGACTTAATAGTGAATGTACGACACGTCATTGAAGTATTTAAAATGACTAGGTTATCTTTAAATATTTTTGTTAATCGAAATACCCTTGAGCTCTGAATTAACAAAAATAACTTCGAGTATTGAAATGTCCTAAATACTCTTATAACCTAGAAATACGTGAATGTTATTGGATAATTCAATAAATAATGATAAACATGAGTGTTGTATCACCCCTTAAAGTTTGGAACCCAACTTAAGTACGTCAGTCATTCTGGGTACTATTGTAATACAAAAAAAGAATAAATATCACTAGAATACATGTTCGTCTCCTAAAGATCCATTGAATGATGATTTTGAAGGTGATCGATTCAACTAGTGAGATCAATATTAAGTGAATATTTGTGAAGTATAACAGTCTGAATGATTAGCAAGTATCATAGTATTAGGATCTTTATAGTTCAATTTGACTAGAAATCTTAAGAATTTAATATAAATTCAGACTACTGCAAGTTATCGATTTACCCTTAATGGGTTGTTTTACCAAGAATTCTTCCAAAGATAAAAATGTTTAAAACGCCCTTGTGGATTTCAGGAACGTAAGTTTCATGTTTTCTATTCCTGATAACTACCAAGTGCCTTCGAAAAAATTATGGATTATCTAGTGTGTTCATTGTGAGCTATATGATTGTTTAATCTGCTCTGAAATACGATTGTTTACCTGATTTGATTTATGAATATTTTATCCGATTGATATCCTAATTCTCTATTTTCTATTTATAAACTATGCTTTCCCGATACATGCTCTCTGATTTCTATTTTTTTATTGAAAATATAAATATGTTTGCTTTATGGATCATGGGACTAATGTTTATTATATAAACTATTTTATTTGGTTATTTCATGGGTCGGAATCTATAGTATGGAGGTTCATCTCTGATCAAGTTGGTAATTCCTTACGGACCTAAGGTGACCCTTGGGTAGCCCATGAGCTTTAAGGTATTCCCTTAGGTTGGCTCCTATACCCAATGGGTATAGAGTAATTCTTTATGGATGTAGTTATAGGAGATTGCATTTTTGGTATACGAATGGAGGGTAGTTATGTGATTTAAATAAACTCCATTGTCACTTTTACGGTATTCTACTAGATCACAATTATGATATTATAGTTTACTGCTCAATCTGATTTTTACTTAATATTGTCTGGGTATGATTCTGGAGTATGGAGGTTCAACTTTGATCATGCTGGTAATTCCTTACGGACCTAAGGTGACCTTTGGGCAGGCCCATAGGCCCCAAGGTACCCTTTAGTTTGGCTTTTACGCCTAATGGGCCTAAGGTAAGTCCTTATGGATGTCGTTCTGGGCTGCATATCGATGTTTGGGTGAAAGATTTTATGCTGATTTTAAAAATTTGTTTTCCCTGAAATAAATAAACTACTACTACTATTTTTAAACTATATTTACATTTATTTCTAATTTCGTGGGAACACACTAGATACTCGTTTTCAATCTCCTAAATCTGTCACTCTAAATACTTCCGCTGAACTATTAGTTCATGACTGTGATTTAATTACTAAACCTAAACTCATCAATAGAACATGTATAATTCTATATCAATATGAAGGTTTTATGCTTTGCCATATATTTACTGGTCTTTTAGCATCATCTAACAGTTCTATATTACTGAGCTTTCCTAAAGCTCACTCTATTACTCACCTTTTCAGGTTAAAGGAATTCATCATGTACAATACCAACATCAGTATGACAATTCCTTCAACACTACTTGCAGAGTAAGGTACAAGTGTAATTAGGGGGCATGTAGGTCACATTTATTTTTAAATCAGTGTCTAAAACTTGTTTTGATGTTGTATATTATTGAAATATGTTTTAACATCATATTGATTCTTGAGCTTATGATTTCATGTGTAAATTGTTTTACGGTTTTAAAACGGTTTAACAAAATTTTTAGTTTTTTCATGGATTTTTATTATGGTTCACTCCAGTGACCCTAATGTGACACCTCAGATCAAATCAGGTCATTTGTATCGGTTTGAGGGTGTTACATATATTTAATATAAAAGTGAGAAATGATACCTCTTTTAAAAATGTTTTGACACCCTTTAAATGGAAATTAATCCAACTTTTTAAAAAATATTTAGGGTAAACTACACATATGGTCACTAATATTTCAGTAATTTTTTGTTTTCCTTATTGAAGTTTCAAAAGTAACAAATTGATCACTAATCTTTTTAATTTGTAACAAAATGGTCACTAACGTTATTTCTTTATAAAAAATGGTCACTCATTCATTATCTCCATTAAATTTAAGACGTGACAACATTAAAAAATAAATTTTTAGTTTTACCCTATACTATTGTTGAAACATCAAATAGGTCATTGAACAATGACTTTATATCTAGTTTACCCCCAATAACTTTCTATTGTATCGACTTTTGGGGCCCGACTCGATGAGGTTTTCGGAAAGGTTTTTGAAACGTTTTGAGTCACCACCAATCAACTTTAAGGTGAGATTAGAACACCTAAAATCAAGTAATTTTAATAAAAAAGTTATTTTACTAAGATTTTTAGTATGTGAAATCCGAAATTAGATTTGGTAGTTAGTTACGCGTAGGGAAAGATTAGCACCCCACAACACCAAAAAATTGGTACCTAGTCAGTCACTCCTTATTGTAAAATTTGAAATTTTGAGTTTGAAGTTTTTATTTAATTTAAAATTCATTATATATTCAAATTTAAAAAGGGTATCAATTTATTAGGACCAATAACGAATACACTCAAGCACAAAAGGTGGTTTCGTTATTATTCCAATAAATAAGCATTGCCTCAATATTTTTAAAATCATGATACGAGGTTTTCAAAAGAATGTCAATTTTGAAATTAAACTAGACAGTCAAATAACTAATTATTAAACCTAATGAAACTAGGTGAATTAATTAAGGATTCTCTATAACTAAAGTGTCAAACTATGAAATTTGAAGAACCTAAAGAATAAAATATAAAATGTAGTCTCTAATAATAAAACCTAGTAGATTTTAGCAAATTATTGGATTGAATAGTCAAAATGGAACCCTGGGCATAAAAGCAATGACCAAATTAAAAATTTCTCCTAAATTAAAGGACTAAATATGAAATTAGTCTAAAATGGAGACTCTAATATTAAAACCTAGTCGTATTAGTTTATTCAATTGAATAATTAATTTTAAACCTTGAACATAAATGTGTGGATCAAATTAAAAATTCACCTAAATTAAAAAGTTTAGGGACTAAATTAGAAGGAACCTAGATTTAAGTCCTTAACCTAAAAAACTAAGTAATAAAATAGGACTAAATATAAAATTACAAAAATACATATTAATGAATTAATTTAGAACTTTAAAAAAAGTTTGAATTAAAATGAATTAACACATATAACTAAAATAAAATATACCAAGCAAAGGGTCTAAAATAAAAGAAAAACAGATTGTATGACATAAATTAAAAAAAATAAAAAATTAAATATCGGAAATTTAAAGGACTGGAAATAAAAATGTTGAAAATTAAATATAATAAATTTAAAATACTAGAAAATTATAGGGGGTAGAAATATAAAATATCAACAATTTAAAATCGAATAAAATTATAATTAAGAGTTAATTTTAAAAATTTTACTTAGACCATAATAACATGGAACGTGTCGACACTAAATTTTCGCCGTATCTACTCCATCCCAACCAACCCCTGCTTTTCACACCACCAACCCCGAACGTTCCAGCACAAGGAGAGCTCACGTCACGAATCCAACAAACAACCAACCAACTTAGAGTTTTAATCGTGATCAAACTCCCTAAAAATATAACTCTTTAAGCCTATAAAACCATACGAAAACCATGAGCAAAGGGAGGGTTTTTGAGACCAAACCCATTTGAATGGGAAACACATAAACATTTCGAGACGGATTTCAGAGAGAAAACAAAAAAATCAGGGAGACCATTCGAGAAAATAATAACTCACCTTTTTTCTCTCAAAAACAGGATTAGAGCCTGTTCATCGGAGCCAATAATATACTTCGTGTCACCAAAGGGAGGCGTCTCATTTCCGACGCGATTCACGGTAGCCAGATCTGTCTTTGCTTAATACGGCGTCGGGTAATAAGTGAATAAAGGGGGTGAGCATTTTAGTTTTTTAGGGCTGCAAAATGAATTTGCTTTGGCTTTAAATTTTAGCCAAATATTTTGCCACTGGAACGACAGTGTTTTGGGGAATGTATAAGGCTTTAATGCCTATTTAGGGTTAACTACATGCTAGGTCCCCATAGTTTTGTAAACTCATCATATGGCCATTTGTCCCAAGCTTCGCATTACATTATTCCAAGCATTTAATTTCCGACATTTACATTTAGGTCACCATCATATCTTCTCTGCAATTTTCGTTAATATTCGACTGTGACCTTTATGTTTATGAATCTTTTATTTTGGTCACTATTGTGGTATGGATGCCTTTAGGTAGAATTGTTCTTTATTCGTCTCTATTTCTGGTTTATTTTATTTTAGCCATTTTTCTCTTTTTTTTTATTTAACCATTGTTATTTTACTTTTTATATTTTGATCCTTTTTATTTTTTTTTATTTCTTGTTAATATTTATTTTCTTAACATTTTCCATTTTTTTGTTTCAATATTTAAGCTTTTTAATTTTTATTCATTTATTTTATTTCGTTTTTTGTTTATTTTATTTTTATTATTTTTATTTTTTACTAAATATTATTTATCTATATTTATCTGTTTGATTTATGTTATTATTATTATTATATTAACTATTTTTCATTTTTTTATTATTTTCCCCCTTTTCCCTTTGATTTATCTAATATTTATTTATTATTCGTTATCTAACATTCTTTTTACTCTTTTTTTTAGAAGAATTCCAACCAATCAAAGGTAGGTAATTTGAATCGGGTTTTTAAATTTCAACTTAAATATTTTTTATTTTCGCAATCAAAGACAACCGAAAAAATTAATTGGTATTGAAAGGGCGGTTCAAGGGTGTTAATCATTCCTTGACCGTAATCGACTCCCGAACCTGACACGTTTCTGGTACAACGCAGATCAGGTAAAGATGGTGTCCAACCCACCTAAATTCGTTTTTAAAATGGTCGGTGGCGACTCTAACCATTTAATCCAAGTCAAAGCCCAATTCCGGGCTCAACCGAAAGACAGTTCCGACAGCTTGGCGACTCCACTGGGGACAGGTAAGTGAGTCAGGCCAGAATTAATTTTTGGTTGTCTTTTTTAGCGAAAATTACAAATTTTAATTTTAATTTATTTATTCGATTCTAATTATTTACCTTTGATTATTTTTCAAATAAATAGTTGTACTAACGTTTTTTTAATGATTTTAGATTTTCAAAATTTTCATCTCTAGCTCTATACCCGAGCTCCAAACCCTTTTAAGTGGGGGTGAAAGCGACGCCTTCGTGTGAATTTATTCACCGCATAGGCCTAGCAAGTAGCCTTCGGGATTCATATACCTTATGTCTTCGTGTGAATTTATTCACCGCACAAACATAAGGGAATGTATGCTCTCGAGTTTAACTTAGTCCACACAAGCTTGTAATAGGCTTAGGAATAAAGGTCTGGCAAGCCCAAGGGGGCACCGACAAGGAGAACTCGAGTACCTTTTTTAGAACCTAAACCGAGAGACTATGGAGAATTAGAGCCCACCCCAAAACCTCATTCCAAACCCTAAGTTACTTTGTTTCCTGCTTTATTTTCTGTTCAAAGCATGCGAACTAGACAGATATGCGGATATGATTTGTTTGAAATTAGCATGCATGATAGAGATCATGTTCGAGTAGGAATTATAGCATGTGGGGTAGGATTTTTCATTTTTTTTGTTTTGATTTACCACACTAACTCTTTTAATGTTCTCTTTCATTTTGTTCTCATCATTCACATCATTTAAAAGAGGTGTTGATCCACCAAAAACCTGTTTGTTAAACATGAATAATCTACATTAATGGACAAAGGGGTTATAATACAAAGAGATAAAAAGCTAAGAAGCCCAGCCGTGGTCAAATAATACTCAGAGGCAAAGGTTACAGGGGCAAGAAGAGGAAAAAGTTACTGACCCAGGAGAGTCCTTTTGAAAACTGCGAGAACAAGATGGCGAAACCCTAGCTAAGCTGGAGACCATTATTTATAAATTCTAGAAACAAGTCGATAAACTTTGGATAGAGGGCTCCGATGGCACTTTCGTTTGGAACAAGCTCGACATAGAGTGAAAGCCGGAGATGCAGTCCTTCGAGACCTTTTTTGGGGCAAGCAGCTCGTCACCTGCACAAGTTTAGCCAAAGGAACCAAAATGGTTCGACAGTATATTCAACCGGGGAAAAAAGGCGGAAGTCGAATCAACTTGTCAGAAGTTGTGCGGGATCTATACCATCAAAAAGTTTTCTGTCTCTTCAGACGTAACACTTTTGTCACCAATAAGGGTTATTCAGAATAACAGGCACATTTTTTGGATCAATGCCTCAGACATTTCATGCATCATGCATCATGCATTTAGACATTTGGCATTTTGTTATTTTCTTTGCATTCACATTAACTAACATATATATGTCTCATCAAAAGGAGCAAATACTGGATACACCGCCTCAAGCGTTGGACACACCCCATCCGTATAACACCCATTTGAAGAAGAATATGATGGAAGCCAAAATTACACAAATCGAGGAGAATCTGTTGAAACTACAAAAAGAGCTAGAAGACAAGATAAACCAGAGTAGTCGAAATGCTCTGGAAGCAATCATAAAGAACCAAGAGTCCTTGGTTGATCAGATCGTTGCCAAGTTAGTTGGCCTAGAACAGACCAGTGCGCTTGGGGCAGGTTCACCGGAAGGGGTAACTATACAACCTACCCAGCAAGTGGTTATCTCACCTGAAATCTTACCAGAACTTCGTGGGGACTCATCTGCTACAAAAGCGAAGCCCTCGTCCTCTGTATTTAACCCTAAGAACAATCCGGGTTATTATCATGTACTGGATTTGGACGAAGATGACAAAGCAAAGAAGATGGAGGAAAAAATCAAACAATTGGAGGACCAAATGAAGGTAGTCAAAGGAGACCATGACTACCATGAAATTGATGCCGCGAAACTCAGTTTAGTCCCGGACTTGGTTCTTCCTCCGAAATTTAAGTCCCCGGAATTCGAAAAGTTTAACGGGAACAGTTGTTCATCCGCTCACATCACCATGTTCTGTCGAAAGATGACAGGATATGGAGGAAATGATCAACTCCTGATCCACTGCTTCCAGGAGAGTCTGTCGGGTTGAGCCATTCGGTGGTACAACCAGTTAAGCCGATCAAATATCAAGACCTGGAAGGACCTGGCCAAGTCATTTCTGTAACAATACAAGCATGTCAATGACATAAGGCCAGATCGAGTTATGCTACAAAGCATGGAAAAGAAGCATAACAAGAGTTTCAGGCAATACGCACAAAAATAGAGGGACTTGGTTGTGCAAGTTCATCCACCGTTGGACGAAAAGGAAACCCGAAAACTTTTCGTACAGACCCTGAAGACTCCATACTTCGGACACCTAATTGCGATCATATCAGGAAGCTTTTCAGACTTGGTTATGGCCGAAGAAATGGTCGAGTCGGTCATAAAGTAGGGCAAGATTAAGGATGGGGAAGCCAGTAAGAAGACTCTTACAAGGGAGAGGGATGAAGAAATTAACAACATCAAATACGTCAATAAAGGTGTTACAATCTCTGGCCCAAAATCAACTGCAGTTGTACCATCAGGTACTTCTAAACAAGATTTCAGAGAACCCAAGAAGGAAAGGGAATATTTCGACCTTATTCCGATGATATACAAGGAACTCTATCAACAACTTCTTGACATCCACGTAGTGTCACCATATCTGGTGGAACCCATAAAGCCCCCATACCCCAAGTGGTATGATGAGAATGCACATTGTGAATATCACGGCAGTGTCCCGGGGCACACAATTGAGAATTGTTACGCATTCAAGAGAGTCGTACAAAAGATGCGTAACCAGAATTGGATCGACTTTAACAACTTGGGGTCATCCAAGTGAGGAAGACCATTTCATCATTTGAGGCATTCTGTTTGAATTTTCTTTTTTTTCTCAAAGTTTTTTGTAAAGACATTTGAATAAATTTATGTTACTTTAATGATGACGAGCAATGAAGCACATTTGCAAACTTGCAGTTCTTTGAATATCATTTGAATTAATAAACTCTGTAAATGGTTTAAAGTTACAGATGAGACCATGACTACCATGAAATTGATGCCGCGAAACTCAGTTTAGTCCCGGACTTGGTTCTTCCTCCGAAATTTAAGTCCCCGGAATTCGAAAAGTTTAACGGGAACAGTTGTTCATCCGCTCACATCACCATGTTCTGTCGAAAGATGACAGGATATGGAGGAAATGATCAACTCCTGATCCACTGCTTCCAGGAGAGTCTGTCGGGCTGAGCCATTCGGTGGTACAACCAGTTAAGCCGATCAAATATCAAGACCTGGAAGGACCTGGCCAAGTCATTTCTGTAACAATACAAGCATGTCAATGACATAAGGCCAGATCGAGTTATGCTACAAAGCATGGAAAAGAAGCATAACAAGAGTTTCAGGCAATACGCACAAAAATAGAGGGACTTGGTTGTGCAAGTTCATCCACCGTTGGACGAAAAGGAAACCCGAAAACTTTTCGTACAGACCCTGAAGACTCCATACTTCGGACACCTAATTGCGATCATATCAGGAAGCTTTTCAGACTTGGTTATGGCCGAAGAAATGGTCGAGTCGGTCATAAAGTAGGGCAAGATTAAGGATGGGGAAGCCAGTAAGAAGACTCTTACAAGGGAGAGGGATGAAGAAATTAACAACATCAAATACGTCAATAAAGGTGTTACAATCTCTGGCCCAAAATCAACTGCAGTTGTACCATCAGGTACTTCTAAACAAGATTTCAGAGAACCCAAGAAGGAAAGGGAATATTTCGACCTTATTCCGATGATATACAAGGAACTCTATCAACAACTTCTTGACATCCACGTAGTGTCACCATATCCGGTGGAACCCATAAAGCCCCCATACCCCAAGTGGTATGATGAGAATGCACATTGTGAATATCACGGCAGTGTCCCGGGGCACACAATTGAGAATTGTTACGCATTCAAGAGAGTCGTACAAAAGATGCGTAACCAGAATTGGATCGACTTTAACAACTTGGGGTCATCCAAGTGAGGAAGACCATTTCATCATTTGAGGCATTCTGTTTGAATTTTCTTTTTTTTCTCAAAGTTTTTTGTAAAGACATTTGAATAAATTTATGTTACTTTAATGATGACGAGCAATGAATCACATTTGCAAACTTGCAGTTCTTTGAATATCATTTGAATTAATAAACTCTGTAAATGGTTTAAAGTTACAGATCTTTGATGAAGTAACATGATTTAGAACAAGGACTTTTGACCTTACCCAGAATATACCCTCAAACACCGTACTCTGCTCTTGCAATCAACCAATATAACCTTTTCCTTTCATAAGGTGCAGACACCATGGGGTATCGTTTTGCATATAACATTACTATGTTTTTTTATTTAAGACGTTCAGTGATGATCATGATCTTTACAGATGGAATAGTCAAGTAAGTGAATCTAGTTTAGGTCAGTTGCTTGAAAATTAAACTCTAAAGATAAAATTTTTGACTTCCAACAAACACCTAGACTATAACAGGTTCTTCTTGACAATCTTAAGAAATTAAATCTGTAAAACTGAGCTATTCCACTAAGGCCATTGGTTATAGAGGAAACTTAAAAGCCCTATCCTTATGAGTAGATTACATTCAAACCATGACATTGCTCGAACACTTGGCAATTCGGTGTTTGCTCCACTGCTATTGTCCGGTCGAAGACTTTGTGATGAGATGAACCCTTCAGTGAACTTGATAAAACTGATTATATTGTTAAGTTGTCCCTCTAAAGCAATTGGTTAAACGACCCGGCTTTATGGATTCAGCTAGCCAGATAATGGCAAATTAAATCAAATTTATCTAAGCAAGAAATTTTCGGTAATGATGGACTAAGGAAGTTAAGAAACACCTGTTATAGTCAACTACACACGAGCACTCAAGAATTTCATTTTTAGACCGATATTTTTTGCATTGCCTTTATTAGAGGAGCCTACAAAGCTTGAACAAATGGAAGATTTCAGAGGACCGAAATAAAAAGACTAGTAATTGATCATGCTAGTTGCGTCATTTTGTCCGCATCCAATGGAAATGCCAAAGCATGTTGCGATATTTAAAAAAAATGGCATTTTGGGTTACCAAAACCTTGGAAAGGAGGCCAACCTAAAGCCAACTCATCCATTTGAACATTTGTCAAAGAGCTGTAACTCTGAAAGCATTAAAAGAGCTCTTGATCCCTTTGATATTCTTTGAACTCACTTTTACAATTTGATTCAATTACGAACAATATTTTACAGCATTTTTATTATATTCCCTCCAAAAATAATAAAAAGGAGAAAAACATTTTCAAGCAGATTAGTCTCATATATGAATGGTCTGTAAAGCCCAAGCTTGAAAAAAGGATGGGGCACGATCAACTCCATGGACCAGATTGGCAGACAAAACCTGGGACTCTATCCAAGAGATAACACAAAATTCATTCATGTTGCATGCATCTTATACATACTTAGGTGCATCACATTCATCATTTTAGCATATATGATTTTTGCATCTTTTAGAATCAAGTTTCAACTTCAGGATGAAGGATACTCGATTCACAAGTGCCTTTAAAGAACGATGGTGGTTGCTTAACTCAGCAGTGAGAAGCTACACCTCAATCAACTTTATATATGTACAGATCTCAGAACCAATTTTAGATAGGTTCAAAGACCAATTCAGATCAAATCCAGTTCCGCTCAAACTCACCATGAGCAACATGTTTTCAGTTAACACTTTCAAGCCAGATTTCAATTCCATGACAGAAGATATTTGGCTGACAGATTTTATCTGTGGGCTTTCCTGTGAAGGGGAATTATCCAAAAATCTTATTATTTGGTTCAGACTCGCTCAGAAGAACACCTGAAGAACTACTACCGGCTTAGACCTGTGAAGGGCTTAATTTTTTCTGTTTGCAGCATAACTTAAGTCGAGAAGGGTTATTTTCCAAACAAAGACCTTCGAGTTCGACTACGCTCAGCTCCAAGCCACATCATTTGTAGCATAGCTTAAGTCGAGAAGGGCTATCTGCCACATACCTTCAAGTTCGATTACACTCAGCTTCGAGGGCACATCATTTGCAGTATAACTTAAGTAGAGAAGGGTTATTTGCCAACAAAGACCTTCGAGTTTGACTACTCTCAGCTCCAAGGCACGTCATTTGCAGCATAGCTTAAGTCGAGAAGGGCTATCTGCCAAAGACTCTCGAGTTCGATTACACTCAGCTTCGAGGGCACATCATTTGCAGCATAACTCAAGGCTAGAAGGGTTTTCTACCAACAAAGACCTTCGAGTTTGACTGCGCTCAGCTCAAAGGCACCATCATTTGCAGCATAGCATAAGTCGAGAAAGGCTATCTGCCAAAGACCTTCGAGTTCGACTACGCTCAGTTCCAAGAAACATCATTTGCAGTATAGCTTAAGTCGAGAAGGACTATCTGCCAACCGAAGACCTTCGAGTTCGATTACACTCAACTTAGGGGTAAACCAAATTTATAGAATAGCTCAAGGCAAGAAGGGTTATCTGTCAATAAAATTGTCGAGTTTGATTCCATTCAGCTCGATGATACCTGAATCACACTACTGTCCGACTACAATCGAGGTTTTCAAGTCGAGAAAAAGACCTAGGTTAATCGTGCCTTAGTGAAAAGAAATTGTTTTCCGACAGCGTAGCTTAAGTCGAGAAAAGCTATTTGTCAATGAAGACTTTTCGAGTTCGATTTCATTCGGCTCGAGGGCTTGTCAATCACATGGTGTAGTCAAGGGATTACTTTCCAGTCGAATTTTTTAGCCAAGGTCTTTAAACCTAGAAGAAGACCAAAGTGGACTACAACGAGAAGCCACATTTTGATTCAAATCAACTCAAGATGGACTCGACTTTACGACGGAGGAGCCATCCGCAACTCAATTTGACAGGGAGTGATTCTACAACTCCACTGAACGAAAATTTGTGTCTTTTTATCTTTGTCCTATTTTTCGTTCCATGAAAAAGGACAAAGAGGGGAAGCTGTAGACACTAAATTTTCACCGTATCTCCTCCATCCCAGCCAACCGTCGCTTTTCACGCCACCAACCCAGAACGTTCCAGCGCAAGGAGAGCTCACGTCACGAATCCAACAAACAACCAACCAACTTAGAGTTTTAATCGAGATCAAACTCCCTAAAAATATAACTCTTTAAGCCTATAAAACCATATGAAAACCATGAGCAAAGGGAGGGTTTTTTAGACCAAACTCATTCGAACGGGAATCACATAAACATTTCGAGGCGGATTTCAGAGAGAAAACAAAAAAAATCAGGGAGACCATTCGAGAAAATAATAACTCAACTTTTTTCTCTCAAAAACGGGATTGGAGGCTGTTCGTCGAAGCCAATAATCTACTTCGTGTCACCAAAAGGAGGCGTCTCATTTCCAACGCGATTCACGACAGCCAGATCTGTCTTTGCTTCATACGGCGTCGGGTAATAAGTGAATAAAGGGGTTGAGCATTTTAGTTTTTTAGGGCTGCAAAATGAATTTGCTTTGGCTTTAAATTTTAGCCAAATATTTGGCCACTGGAACGACAGTGTTTTGGGGAATGTATCAGGCTTTAATGCATATTTAGGGTTAACTACATGCTAGGTCCCCATAGTTTTGTAAACTCATCATATGGCCATTTGTCCCAAGCTTCGCATTACTTTATTCCAAGCATTTAATTTCTGGCATTTTTACATTTAGGTCACCATCATATTTACTCTACAATTTTCGTTAATATTCGAATGTGACCTTTATGTTTATGAATATTTTATTTTGGTCACTATTGTGGTATGGATGTCTTTAGGTAGAATTGTTCTTTATTCGTCTCTACTTCTGGTTTATTTTATTTTAGCCATTTTTCTCTTTTTTTTATTTAACCATTGTTATTTTACTTTTTATATTTTGATCATTTTTATTTTTATTTTTTTATTTCTTGTTAATATTTATTTTCTTAACATTTTCCATTTTTTGTTTCAATATTTAACATTTTTTAATTTTTATTCATTTATTTTATTTGGTTTTTATTTCATTTTTTTGTTTATTATTTTTCTTTTTTACTAAATATTATTTATCTATATGTATCTGTTTGATTTATTTTATTATTATTATTATATTAATTCTTTTTCATTTTTTTATTATTTTCCCCCTTTTCCCTTTGATTTATCTAATATTTATTTATTATTCGTTATCTAACATTCTTTTTACTCTCTTTTTTAGAAGAATTCCAACCAATCAAAGGTAGGTAATTTGAATCGGGTTTTTAAATTTCAACTTAAATTTTTTATTTTTGCAATCAAAGACAACCGAAAAAATTAATTGGTACCGAAATGACGGTTCAAGGGTGCTAATCCTTCCTTGACCGTATTCGACTCCCGAATCCGACACGTTTCTGGTACAACGCAGATCAGGTAAAGATGGTTTCTGACCCACCTAAATTCATTTTTAAAATGGTCGGTGGCGACTCAAACCATTTAATCCAAGTCGAAGCCCAATTTCGGGCTCAACTAAAAGATAGTTCCGACAGAACGTATCTTGGGATGGGTCACCACAAGTTCATACAATTATTATTTTTTGTAATAATTTAAAAGTTAGTAGTTAGCGTTAGAATTAAATTTTATTCGGACCATAATAATGCATGTCATACCCCAGGACTGGTCACTGCATGGTAGATTCATGTGATTTTGTAATAAAATTAAAAGTCATTGATGTGAAAGTGAAAATTAACACAACTAGGACATTGAATTTGAAATAAAAGGAAATAAACAATGATAAAAATGAAAATAAGTAAAACCAGTATGTCATAATCGAAATAAAATTAATAAACAATGACCATAATGAAAATATACGTCACAAGTATATGGGCCCTAATATGATTAACCCAAAAG
Organism: Hibiscus syriacus; assembly: GCF_006381635.1. Taxonomy (NCBI): domain Eukaryota; kingdom Viridiplantae; phylum Streptophyta; class Magnoliopsida; order Malvales; family Malvaceae; genus Hibiscus; species Hibiscus syriacus. The sequence goes on along the minus strand of NW_024063022.1, from coordinate 3,307,291 downwards.
ATTTACGAATAAACCTTAATTCTTTACTATTTTCGGACAATCTAAACTTAAACCTAAAGAAACATTTCCCTGCTTTGAAAATCCTCTCAAAATCTCTTTCACTCACACTGTCGTGACTAGGGATGTTCAAAACCGGATACCCGTATTTTTTTGGATACTCAAAATACCGGGTACCCAAAATATTTCGAGTATCAAAATATCGGTAAGTATTATGGTCCATTACATCTAGGTACCTATAAGTCGGGTACTCATAAAGTATGGGTACCCGTATATCCGGATCACAGGTACCCGGTTCATAATTTTTTTAATTTTTTTCTTAAAATTATATTATTTCTAAAAGAATTAAATAAAAAAGTTATAAAATTTAAAATTGAAAGGTATACAATATATAATTCATATATAAAGTTAAAAATTCAAATTACATCATTGAAAGGAATTTATTAAAAAATTAAAATATAAAATATAATTAAATTTCAATGTTTCAAAGTTAAAATAAAATTTTAAAAAATAATTTAAATGTTAATGTGAAGTAAATTAAGAAATTAAGAATTTAGAATGATATGGTGGCAAAATTTAAGGAATTATGAATTTAGAACGTTAGAGTGAAATAATTTAAGGATTATAAATAAAAATTTAATATAAAATAAAAAATATATATACATATAATAAATCGAGTACCGGGTTGGTGGGTACCTGGTTAAGCAAGATTTTGTGACCTGAGCCCGGTCTAAAAACTCGAAAAATTTAGTGGCCCTGGTACCCGACCTAGAAAATAGGGTATTTTCAATATAACTATCTGATATTTTTTAACCAGGTCAACGGGTCGGATATTTTTTAACACCCTAATAGCAGTGTTTTGAAAATCGGACCGGACCGGCCGGTTCAACCGGGAACCGCTGCCTAGTCCGGTTCAAACTACACCGGTTGAACCGCTACTTGTGAACCAGCCAGAATCGCTGAACCGTTCGAACCAGAACCGGAAAAAACCGGGAAAAACCGCCAATTTTGTTTTTTTTTTAAATTAAACCAAACGACGTCGTTTGTTAAACGAGCCAAATCGAACTTGAGTATTGCTGAGCAAGACTCAAATTTTAAAAGTAAGCTCAACTCGACTCAAACTCACGAACTAAAAATTATCAAGTTCAACTCGAACTCGAAATATAATATTGAAACTTGAACTCGAAAAAGCTTGAACTCAAAAAAAATTTAGAAGCTCGATTGAAGCCTAAAATTCGAGCTTGATTGAAGTGAAATAATAGTTCACTCTATGCTCACCAAAAGGCTCCATGATTTTGAATGTCAAATTACCTCTATTATTTATAGAAGTTAGTTGGGATGCTCTTCTATGTTTCTTAGCCATGTGAGATTGTTTTGTTCTCATATTTTTACTCTTTAGACTTTTGGGATGTTTTTCTATGTTTCTTAGCCATGTGGGATTATTTAAAAAAAAATTAAACCAAATAATATCATTTTGTTATGATTTTTTTAGCCCCAAATTTATTTTTTAATTATAGTTATATAATTATATTTATTATTTAATATATTTTACCTTAAATATTATATTGTAGTTAATTTGAATCATTTTGTTTCACTCGATTTTATGGTTTTTAATTTATATATGTTATGACTTGCTTTGAATATGACTTGTGATATACAAAATTATTTTTTATTAAATATTTTTGGTATTTTTATTTAAATTTTTAAATAATTATGACGTCGTCCGATTCTTCTGACCGGTCGGATCGGTTCGACCGGTTGAACCAGTAAACCGGTAGCATGACTGGTTCGCTAACCGATCCGGTTCTCTAACCGATCCGATTATGAAAATCATGCCTAATAGTGACTCCTCAAACCCTAAAAGCATCTCACCAGCCACGTTCAGAGGTGGTCACTACAAATGTCGATACCAACGATCCCAACCCTACTCTCGACTGAGGACTTATCAAAACCCACGACCACCATTCACGGTCGTAATTGGCAACGTTCTCACCCCTACCTAACCACACAACCAAGAAAACACCTCGTTTCCTCTTTAGAACCAAGAGAACCCAAAACTAAACAATCCCCCTAATCACGTCTAAAACATTTGATCTCTCAAGTACCGAGCCTCGACGACCACAACTCCGATGACGAACCAAGACTCCTCAACTCCGACGACCTAAACTCTAGCGGGATATTCGAATAAACAAGGTAACAACTCCTACTTCTCTTCTTATACGTGGTTTCAAAAAACAAAAAGGATCCTAGAATTAAAAATGATTGAATACCTTTGGAGTTTTTTTTAGTTTTGTTGTCTGTTTCTTGTTCTGAAATGCAAATCGCTCTTATAAATGTTTTGGGGTTTATAAGACCCAATTTTAGGGTTACAATCGGTAGAAATGTAAAAAAATGATTTTACAACTCATTGCTATTTGTTTGTTTTGTGCTTGCATGATTGTCGATAAGGCAAGAAGAGGGCTTGTCTTTGTTGTCGTGGAGCGTTCGGAGGCTACTGGGGAGGTATGGGGGTTGTTGGAACCACCGATGACATGTCTTTGGTGAGTGAGGATAAGTCTTCTGTTTTGGAGAGAAAGTTGGCTAAGTTTGAGACCACTGTCGAGTGACTTCTCATGTGCTGATCTGTGGGGCTGATGTGGCTGCTAGAACCGATGGAGTATGCGTGAGAAGAAAGGTTAAAACACCGGTTAGTACTCTACTAGGGTTATAAAACCATAAATATCATCTATCTAAACCTGAGCTCTTAGATCAAAAGGGTCAAATCTAATGGCTATACTGCCTTGGCAACGCTAGGGTTAATCATGAAAACCCTAGTCTGGTTGAGTTTATGCACATGGAGGTTATTTCGGTTGGGGCTTCTATTGGCTATTAGGCTTCAATGAATTAGATTAATTGAAATAATTGGTTTTGCAATGAGTTATTGTAGTGGGTTTATGAATTGGACAAGGGTTTGGGTTTTACTTGTAAATGGACAAATTTTCAATTTGGACTTAGGTTATAAAATTTAATAATTTTTTGGTATTTGGGTGTTAATAAAGATAGTTAAAAATATTTGGCCTTTAAATTTTACCACAAACACACATGGTTACCCATCCTAAATATTAAATGACAGAGAGATGACTCGAATGACTTATTATCTTGCTTGAAAGAATGACATCGGACCCGAAGGATTTAATCATCATGCTCAAAAGAATTATTGATGACCCGAATCATTGAAAAATGGTCTATTGGGTAAGAAACTTTGGAAATCACTTTCCTACTTTTCAAAAATTTCATTTTCTGTAAATATTAAATGAGAAACTTTGAAAATCGATTTCTTATTTTATCACAAAATATCATATGAAAACCTCTTGCCCAAATGTCTTATAAATGATGCGAATGACTTATCATCTTGCTCTAAAGACTAACAGATGACCTGAAAGATTTACTCTTCATGCTCAAAAGACGTATTGATTGTATGAAGGACTTACTATCTTTGAAAGTAGTCCAATGGTTAAGAAATTTTGGAAATCACCTACTTTTAAAAAATTTCAATTTCATAAAAATATTAAATGAGAAACTTTGAAAAACGCTTTCTCATTTTTCACAAATATCTATAATCACCATTTTATCTTTTATTATTATTAAATATTACGAAGCCCAAATGTATATTTATGTAAACCATACAAATTATAAACCAATTTACACAACTAAATTAAAGCCATACAATTTTAATACCCAAAACTTGAGGCTCATCAACTATAAAGACCTAACAAAGGCCCATTTGTGCAAATTTATCAGATTTGGGTTTTCATTATTAACCCCAGCGTCGTGTGATTATCCACTATTGGATATCTTTAGATCCAATGGTCTAGATTAAGGAGATGTAGGATTTTTAGGACCCCAACAGGTTTCAGTCGCGTCATCAAGACTTCCACTATTGGATCTTTAGCATGCGGGAGATGCATGCACGTCGATCGAGTCCTCTTTCCAAGCACATCAGTTCCCCATCCACGCGAGTCATCCGACCATGCTCTCCTAGTCCCAAATCATTCCATCAGATTCTAGTAGTGCCTCTCTCGCTTCGTTAGTAGCCCCATCAGAGGCAATGCAAGTAAAAATAAAAGAAAAAAATCAAGGCAATTCTTTTTACGGTTTTACATTTGTAACCTTAGAGAGGGTTTTAAAACCCCAAAAAGAATTTATTATAAGGGTAAAAAATCCCAATATTGAGCAAGCAATACACAAATAATCACCTTTTTAGTAGATATTTCACCATTTTTTTTGGCCATTTCCCTTTTGTTCGAAGTAAAACTAGAGGTTAAGTTTAGTTCTGTTGAGTCAATCGAACCAATGAAATAGCCAAAGGGGGTTAATTGGAAATTAAAAAATTGATGGAATCTTTTTGCAATAGAATAAAAAGATGGAGACAAGCAATTTTAGAATGGTTCAACTTCTTCAATGAAGTTTACATCCACTACCTTAGCTTCCACACTAAGGATTTCAACAAATTCACTAATTTGTTCAAACCTTTTAGGACAAGGTGCAACCTTACAACATACTTAGACTTATACCCAAAAGTCTCAAGTGTGCAACCCTTCCTAAGAAGAAATTACAAATAGAAAACTTAAAAAACCTCACTAGAAATGTGTTCGCACAATTCAAGAGCAAAGAAGAACACTCAACAAATGAAACAAATGTGTATAAAAGTGTTCTTTGAAAGCAAAATGAATATTAAAGAATGTTGACTTGATTTTGGCTCAATACGATTGCTTTGGCTTTCTTTATGATATCTTGTCTTCACATATGATTTGTAATCTTGCTTGTATGCCCTTTCATTCAATTCTAGCCATTTGGGTTTTTTGGGAGTTAATAGAGCCATTGGGATAAATTTTCCTACAATATATGCTGCCCACACGTCTTGAGCACCAGTACTCAGGCTTGGAGCATCGATACTACCTACATTAATTACAAAAATATAGTTATTGCTGAGAGTGGAGTATCAGTACTCCAGTTAAAGTATTCACACCAGTATCGATACTCAAAGAGTATTAGTACAAAAATAGCCTACTGGAATCGTGTTTGTCAAAAACTTAAAGGGAGTATCGATACCAGCATCGGTACTACAATGTATTTTTAAACATTATTATCGGTACCATGTTTTTACACATTAGTATAGGTAGCAGAATCGGTACCACATGAACAATATTGATATTGTTCTTGCAGTATTGGTACTCTAGGTTTAAAAATTGATTTTTGACTTGATTAAGATCCGAAACCCTTTGTAAAAATGTTTGAAAATTATTTCCAATATATGACTTGAGCTTTTCAAAAGAGTGAGTAGTAAAGATGAAATTTTGAATTTAAAAAGAATTTTTATATTCAAATAGTTGAATCGAATATAAGCTTGAAAACTAAATTAAAAACAATCTTAAAATTTCTTTAAACTTATTTTCTTTTGGTATATCAAAATCTCAAATCATGGTTCAACAATCTCTCCCTTTTTGATATAACAAAACCTTTGAAAAAATTTAAGATTTTAAAAATGTACTCCCCCTTACTCTAAGTTTTCTTCCCCTTTTTGTTAAATCAAAAAGATTAAACAAGATATAAACACAAGCTGTGAAGATTAAATATGCCAAAAGAGGTTAGTCAACATAAATAATATTCTTAAACTGTAATCATTGTCATAAAGAAAAGTATGTCTCAAATATCAAAATTATAAACCATAACAAGCATTCAAAATGTCATAAATATCAAATAAAAGCATCTATGTGCATAAAAATCCAAAAGCCTTAATTAAAGTATGAAAATGAACATCCACAACTAAAAGATAAAAATATCCAACAAAGTCTAAATGCGATCAAATAACAATCAATCAATCAAGGAAAAGCAATTAGGAGTCCGATGGAGGAGGATCATGATCTGAATATGGAGCGCGAAAGGAAGCAAAGTTGAAAGAAAGAGCGTTGATTCTATCCATCACTATGTCAAATCTAACGTGAATATCGCATCGAGAGTTCACATATATTGCCTTCAAAGACAACTATCGAGCACCAATCTCATAAACCTAAGTCCCCAAAGCCTTAAAGTAAGACTCGCATCCTCATTTACGACTTGAGGAGAATTGATAAGAACGCGGTTCACCGGATCATTGACATCCCATATTGTATCATTGTCCTGAGCTTGAGGTACACCATAGGTAGAGCCTACGATTTTCTTCCATTTTCTTGTCTACGTCGTCCCAAGCTTGTCCCAATTCGATTTACGAAGAGATTTAATATCAATGTAGGAGGATAGAGGAATAGTGGGATCTAGAGAGACATTGATATAGACTTTGAGAAAGATATGGCTAAGAAGACAACCATAAACTAGGGTATTAAATTTCTTAGATTGGAAGTTAACCTCTAGACCTAAGTCTTGGGCTATGGAAGCAGTAACTATGTGAACGTATTGCCCAATGAGATAGGAGTGAATACTAACGGTGGCATTTAGAGTTTGATCAACAACATAAATATCATTTGAATAGAAATTGTGAACAAGTTGTTGAAAAAAGGGGTTTGATTTTGAAGGTGTTGTCTAGTTTCCAAGAGCGAAGTTGTTGAAGGTATTTGAAATTAAGCTCGGTCATGGTGGAAAGAGAAGGTTTATGCTCACCCCTAAGGGGTAAAGACTCAGAATTGTGAGTAAATATCCCAAAGGTTTTAGCGATCAGGTTCATTAAAGCACAATTTTTGAATGGTAAGCTCATTTGGATTTGGAACGGGGCTAGGAATAGGATTTGGAGGTTGCAATACCCACAGACCGATGCAAATGACCCAATCCGATCTGAGATATCACACTAGGACCACAGGAGTGACCCACAGTAAAAATCCCGAAAAAATTTAAAATTTCTGTTAAAATGTGTAAAATCATAAAACAAATTATAATTAAGATACAAGGTGAGAAACCATTCATATACTAAAAATAGAATTAAAATCATATATGTTTTAGACTCGTATATAAAAACAGAATATAACCTATATGCCACCTAATCACATGCACCGTACTCCACAAGTATATGAATTGTTTTATGAACTTGTATTTTAATTATAATTTGTTTTATGATTTTACACATTTTAACATAAATTTTAAAATTTTCTAGGATTTTTACTGTGGGTCGCTCCGGTGGCCCTAATGTGACACATCAGATTGGATCAGGTCACCCGCATGGTCTGTGGGTGTTACAGAGGTGGATTTTGATGAGGGGTGATCGGGGAGGAGGTGGGATTGGGAAGAATGGGTCGTTTAGACACATTAGGATAAAATCGAGATAGGGAAACCTACAAAATGACACAATACACACACACGTATGCTAACATCAATTTCCAAAACTTAAAATAGTCCGCAATAATCAAGGTAATGAAAATTAAATAAAACATATGGGCTTAATGAGTTTTAAATACATGTATATTACCTATATATACTTTCTTTGTTTTTCGATCCTATCTAAATACTTTTTATCTTTGCTTGGAAGATCTTTAATCAAATCTGAAAATAGAGGACTCAATATTTACTCTGCAGCAAGTACACCATCATTTTTCATTGGTATATATATATTATAAGCTAGTTTCTTTAGTATATATATATACAGATCTATTTTACATTTATTTCAAAATTTATCTATGCATGTTCATATTTAGTTTACATACTTTATTTATATATATACGCATATACTAAATAAAACATATGGGCTTAATGAGTTTTAAATACATTAAAAAAGTATATATATATATATATATGTTTATAATTCTATATATACATTTATATTTATACTTACTTTTTAATATAAATATAGTACTTCTTTTCCACATTTCTTTTTACACTCATACATGTATTTTAAACTCATTAAGCCCATACGTTTTATTTAGTATATGTGTATATATATAAATAAAGTATGTAAACTAAATATGAACATGCATATAGAAATTTTGAAATAAATGTTAAATAAATGTGTATATATATACTAAAGAAACTAGCTTATAATATATGTATAGCAATGAAAAATGATGGTGTACTTGTTGCAGAGTTGATATTGAGACCTCTATTTTCAGATTTGATTAAAGATCTTCCAAGCAAAGATAAAAAGTATTTTGATAGGATCGAAAAATAAAAAAAGGAGATTGAATATCAAGGAGACGATAAAGTATTTCTCAAAGTTTTACCTTATAAAAAGGTTATGAGATTCGAACATAAATTTTCTTTAACGGGGAAGAATTGTAATACCCCAAATTTTGACTAGTGACTAAATTCTATGTTTTGAAAGTTTAGTGGCTAAAGTATAAACTTGTAAAAGTTTAGGTACCAAAAATGTATATTTGAAAATTTACATATTCTAGTTTATAAATGAACAATTTGGCCTAAAACAAGGATTTTCATGGTAATCAGATTTCGATACAGGATTTGTGTTAAAAGCTATGAAGCGATAAAGTTTGATATCGAAATCGGATAATGTATCAAACTAGAATTTTACAAAAAATTAAAGGATAATAGATAAGTGTTGGGAATATTATTTCAATATTCTAGATCAGAGAAATTTATCATATATCAATGTAATTTTTCAGATTTGGCCAAACAGTGGAAAATTTAGTGACTAAAATGTAATTTTTGAAAATTACATGGAAAAAGTAGAAAGTCAAAGCCAACTTGATTCTTATTTGACTAAAGAATATTTTAATGAAGGATAATTTTAAGGGAATTTGGTAATTTTTAAGATTCATTAATGGTAATTTTGGAATTTCCCATTAAATGAATTAAAAATTCAATTAAGCTAAATAAATGCCAAATGTTCATAAAATTAACTATAAATTTTATGAAATTTTTTGCTCATATTCAAGCTTTGGTCGTGAGTCCCATTTCAAGGTGAGAAAATTTTTCAAAATCATTTTAACTTTATATGATTGATTTTAGGACAGAAGTGTGAAATAGAGAATTAATCTACATGAAATTGTCTATCATTTGTAAATATTGCATGTTGATCATGTCTATTTTAAGAAATTGAAAATTAGGGTTTATGTAGGGTTCGTGATTTTAAGGGTTTGAGGAAGGATTATTATGCTTTCGATGTTGAAGATTATTCTAAAGTATGTGTGATGATTAAAATTATGTTTATAAGTCTAAATGATTTTTTGCCTAATTAGGGCTTATGGAGAATTGTTGAATTTTGATGTAATTTGATGTCGTGATGATTAATTTAGCATGAAATTAAGGTAAAGAAGTTGAATTCATCCTTGAAATTGAATGGAAATCAAGTCCTAGTTGTATAGGTAGATTCGACCATAAGGGAAAAATTGGGGGGAAATGTTAAAAAGTTTCCTATGATTTAGAATTGATATTATAAATGTTCTATGTGAATTGGAGATCAATTTGGAGCAATTTGGAAGCTTAAATTAGAAAATGGCTAATTTACAAGTTTTGAGAATGTTGGGACATTAATGTATAAGTGTGCAACTTGAGGTACTAAATGTTGAATTATAATGATTATATGCTGGAATTTTAAGTTTGGAAGTTGATTGGAACCAAATTATAAGTTTGGACAATTTTAGTGGTGGAATTCAAAAAGTCCTAAAGTTTAGGGACTTGATTTCAAGTTTATTAAATGTGAAAGTACCATTTGGGTACAATAGCACAATGCTGGAAATTTTATTAGTATGCTGATTTTTGAATTAAATATTAATTTTGGGATTGATTTGCAAGTTTGTTAAGGTGAAAGGTTAAAATTGAAAAGTCTAAGAAAGTTTAGGATGAAATTTCAAGTTTTTTAAATGTTTAAGTGTTGATTTGAATATTTTTATTAAGGTGCTGGAAATTTATGTTATTAATGTGACATGATCATAATAGTGAAGGGCTATTATGAATTTAATGGAAAGCTATTATGAATTTAATGGAAAGCTATTATGAATTTTAGAATGAATTCATAATTGGTGGCTTGATAGTGAAATAAATATTTATGGAATTTAAGGAATATTTTGAGAAGTTTGAAATTAGGATGGAAGTACAATTTAGTTCTATATCGATTTAAGTATCGATTTTATTTCTATTAAATTTTATACTTAAGTTTGAACTATGTTAGTTTGATACTAACATATAGTTGAATATGCTATGTTATTATGTTACGTTGTCAAACTACGATTAACCTAGCGTTCTTAACGACCCAGAAGGAAATGAGAAAGCCCATGAATAAGAAGCTTCGAAAAATGTTCGGTAGTGCGGCTAAGGTGAGTGCATTTCATTTGTATTTATGTTATTGAATCAACATTGACTTGTGATGAGCCATTGTCAGAGTTACTACGATAAGATGCGACTCCTAATGTTATGTAAATTGTGATTTAAGCATATATGTTCTCTTGGTAAGTAGTAGAATTATGGAATTAGCTAAGGAGGCTAATTAGGGAAAGTGTCTATAGATTATGATTCAAACAATAAGTTTAGAAATTCACTATAAATTATTCAGAAATGATTAGAGGATGAATTTTATACCATTGGATTTGTATATCAGTTTAGTTTTTTCTATAACAAACGGCTACTGATTTCGAGGTGTATAAAAAATATATGAACTTTTAATTAAGGATAGGCTAGAATACAGGGCAGCAAATTCTGCTTAAAACAACTTCTATTACTCAACTTTGAAAATTTGCTATTAATCGTACAAGATGAACTAGAAGAAGTTCTTTATATGGTTAGATTCATATTCAAGTATTGTTTTCATTGGTATTAATGGAATAATTTTTAAGTATGTAGATTAATATAGAATAATATTCCTTTGAAGGTAGTGCAAAATGTCGAATATGAAATTTTGACAAAGTACGTAGTTGAAACAATTGAAAGCAAAGGATTAAATATAGAGCTTAGCGAGGCTTATATTTGATTTATAAATAAAGTGTCAAAGTGAAATCAATTTATTTATTTAATTATTATGATCGAAGACAACTCGCGATAAGTCAACCTCATTTTATTTTCAAGTATGATTTATAACTTTTAATTATGGATGATGTCTATAATATTTTCAATAAGTTTTATGAGTGATTCAGGGTATAAAATGCCCAATTATGATTATGATGATGATGAAATTTTTAGGTTTATGATTTTCAAACGTTGATTAATTAACAATTATATTATAATAAAACAAGCCCTTTATATGTTGTATTGAGTGTCATAGGTACATTTGGCATGCCATTAAGTTGAGTACTTTCTGGTTATCAGTTTCCAATTATTTGCACCGTTGGTGCTCATGTTATGATTGCACTTAGAGCGCATTATATGTTTCAGTTATGATTGGCACCGTGGCGTGCCCAGTGCCTACCTTATGTTCTACTCACGTACCTTGTATTCTCCTACATATACATTGGTTTATACAAATAAATATGAAAGTTATGACAAAAATATGAAAGAAAAAAATATAAAAATAAACTGAAAGTTCTGAAATGTGTACGAATGAAAGAAATATGAATTGTTTATGATATTTGATGTTGTTTTACATGGTTTTTGATAAAATCAGGAGAGAATGATTTTCAGGTTTTCAAGGGAAAATCAGCTTGAATAGGTCGGTTTGAAAGTTTTAATATTTTTATTTAAATTACATTATTATAATACTTTATGAAATTTATTTTTATATCATTTTAGTTATGTTGTTGCCTCACTAAGTTTTACTTAGTGCATGATTATTTTCATGTGTAGGTTCGAATAAAGAGAAAGGACATGAAGTGAGGGGCTTTATGAGAATCTTTTGGAAATCAAACTTACCGACAGTATCAGTAAGATATCCTATCTTTGACTTATTAGTGGCATGTACATTATAAAGTTGGTTTACTTTATCGAATTTATTTTTAAAAAGGTCTGTAATAGTAAACTAGGACATTTTATTTTGGGTAGTTTATTTATGTTCGTATTTATGATTAAATAGTTTATATATAATACCATGTTGTAATTTGTTTTCAAAATCAAGCAGTGTTTAGAAAATTTCATATAGTTTATGAACAATACCAAACTGCCTAATCGGTTCTTGAAATCAGTTTCGTTTTCAATGATTAAATATTATTTTATGATTTTGTATGATTAAGGAAAAATTTTAAGAAATATAAAATGTTTAAAAAGAAACAAAATTTTATGTATTTGTGTTCATCAAATTTCTGTTAACTTGATGTGACATCTTTAGCTCCTATTTCGAGATATATACGGGCTATGGGTGTTACATTTATTGACCTCAGAGCAGCAGGTTTAGTCGATTCTATGCCTAAATCGAGCCTATGTTATGTTAGAAATATGTACATGCCACTAGGATGTCAAAATTACTAATCTGGTATGGTTTTATGATTTTATTGATGATGTTGCTCCTTACTAATATAATATTGAAATGTATGTGTTAGATGTCGGAAGTTAAGAACTAGGGTAAGAACGTATATAATATTATAAATAGAATCGAGACTAAAACCGATTCAATCAGATCCAGGGAGACTTTAGTATCTTGCCCTAGTAAGGTTGGAGTTGTCAGGATTTTTTCTCCATTATGTGGAAGAAAAGCCCCAATTTTTAATAAGGTAATTGAATTAGAGGAATTTATTAGAAAGTTTAGAAAGTATACAAGAGAAATCGAGAATTAAGAGGACGCGAAGATTATTGAATTTATTAATGATTTTGGGATTTTTACATGAAGTATTTCACGTACTAAAAGTTTAAAGAAAGTTAAGTTTTTGGTGAATCAAATGATAATTATTTTATTGTTTAAAAGAATTCAAAATTAATTCAAATAAGAATAATTGTTTATCTGGAGGATTTGAAGAATTTCAAGATTATAGTAATTAGACTAAGATTATAGAAAATGAGAAAGCATATGAAGAATGACTTCAAGTGATAAAATAGTAATTTACCGTTGAGAATAAAATTTATGAATAAGTTTTGATTAATAAAATATTGCCTTAAATAGGCATTTTCTTAGAACTTATTTATAGTAACGAAACCTCTGGGCTTTAGTGTTAGAGTAAAGCCAATAAATGGGAATTTCCTGATAAAATTCAAGGAATTATATTCCCGATGAATCTTATGGAATTACCATTTGATGAATTTGATATCATTATGGAAAATGATTGATTATTTTTATGTCATGATTGGGTAGGTTGTCTCAAGAGGCGATTATTTGAAAGATGTGAAGGGTTTTGAAATATTAGTAATTAAAGAAAAAGTAAAATCATTTCGTAATTTGATATCATCAGTGACGACAACGAAACTGATGGAAAAAGGATGCACAACTTTATTGGAAAATATAATTGATACTCGAACATCTGAAGTTAGATGGAATGATATTCTAACATTTCGAGAATTCCTATATGTTTTCCTTAACGAGTTACCCAGATTACCTCCTGATTGAGAAGTGGAATTTAAGATCGATAATTTTTCAAGTACAACACCTATTTTGATGGCCCTATTTTGGATAGCTCAGACAGAATTCCTATATGTTTTCCTTAACGAGTTACCCAGATTACCTCCTGATTGAGAAGGAATTTAAGATCGATAATTTTTCAAGTACAACACCTATTTTGATGGCCCTATTTTGGAGCTCGAGTTACCCAGATACCTCCTGAGAAGTGGAATTTAAGATCGATAATTTTTCAAGTACAACACCTATTTTGATGGCCCTATTTTGGATAGCCCAGACAGAACTTAAAGAGTTAAAGGCGTACATGCAGAAGTGGCTCGACCAAGGTTTTATCAAATTGAGTATATCTCCATATGGTATACCGGTACCCTTTGTTAAATAAAAGATGAATAGATGTGGCTTTGTATAGATTACCGTCAGCTAAATAAAGTGATGGTGAAGAATAAGTACCCTCTTCTAAGGATTAATGATATGTTTAACCAACTCAAGGGTGCTTTAGTGTTTTCAAAGACTAATCTTTGAGAAAGGTGTCACCAATTAAAGATTAATGTGTAAGATATCTAAAGATGTCTTTCAGAACCCGATACGGTCACTATGAGTTCGTAGTTATGCCATTTGGATTGACCAATGCTCCGGAAGCATTCATGGATTTGATGAATTGGGTATTTTGGCCGTATTTGGATTAGTTTGTTGTTGTGTTCGTTGATGATATTTTGGTATATTTTAAGACTAAAAAGGAACACGACGCGCATCTCCGCACTGTACTTCATACGTTGCAGGATAAAAAGTTGAATGCTAAGTTGTTAAAATGCGAATTTTGGCTATCAAAGGTCATTTTTCTGAGTCGTGTGATTTCAGCAGAAGGAATCAGAGTAGATCCCCATAAAGTAAAAGGAATAGTGGAGTGGAAAACTATGAAGAATGTTTTTGAAGTTTGAAGTTTCTTGGGACTAGCTGGCTTTTACCGGAGATTCGTGAAAAATTTCTCGATGATAGCTTATCCGCTTATAAAGTTGCTCAGAAAAGATGTGCCATTTATTTGGACTGAAAAAAAAGCTTCGATATGCTTAAAAAGATTCTAAAAGTAACTATAACGTCCCAAAATCGAGTATGGTAGTTCGGGTAGGTTTTAGGTCGATTTTCGGATTTCTGATAAAAAGAAAGAAAGAAAGAAAAATATTAAATTTTTTAATTTTGTTTAATAAATGTTTTGAAAGGTTTTAAGTGGTTATATATATTTCATTTTAATTTTGGAAGTTAAATTAATTGGTTGGGTGACTAGATTGAAAGAATTGGGAATTTGTAATTTTAGTGACCATTTTGTAAATTATCACAATGTCCAAAGTCTATGAAGAAATTTAACCAAGACTTATGTTTAGAGTTTTCCCTCTTAAACTTAAAGTATTTTAACATCTCTTTTTTACCATAATTCCATCTAGATTTATTTTAATCTAAATTATATTTACTTGTTTTCATTCACGTGCGTTTCATTTCCTTCTCATTTTACATTTTAGTTACTTCCTGTAACTTCCTCAATTTTCTCTCAACCTAGTTGATCAATTCCTTTTCTTTTCTCTTCATGATTTCTATATTCACTCTCCTTAATCTTGTTTTAAATTCTCAACGATTATATTTTATTCTCTTCATTGTTTTAAATTCCTTGGTTTTCTTTCATTCTTCGAGGGCAAGTGATTTGTGTTAATGATTTTGTGGAATTATTAATTTAATTAAAAAGATTTCAAAGATTTCAATTTATTTTTATTGAAAACAATGTCGATTTTCAGTATTTTCAATTAATTGGATTAGATGTTGATTTTAATTGTTGATTATCAGCTCTTGTAAATGATAAGTGATCCAAATCAGATCAGAGGTATCGAAGATTCGTTTCGGTATGATTTTTGGTAATTTTGAGTTTTTGCTCTATTTTAGAAACATATATTTCTTCTCTATTTTAGAATAGATTGTAATGTGTTATTTTGCTTTTCAAGGTCCTTATTGTGTTAGTTGTTGGGGGATTTCGTGCTTGGTGTTTGGTGAGCGTTTGGGAGCATTTTCGGTTTTTGGACAGCAAGGTGAGTGGCTCTCATTCTTAGAAATGGATATGATTCAAGGTTGAGTTTTGTCGAGTTGATACATTTGATTAATTCTGATATGTTTATGTGATTTGGATAATGATGTTGATGATGATATGTGTTATGTTGATTTGTATGTGATGACACATATATTGGAAATGTGAATATGAAAGAAGAGTTATGTCAAATTGTATATGATGCCTCATACATCAAAATTGGGGAAATGTGAATGTGTTGTGTTGCAAACGATGCATAGGATTTTAAAAGGGATTTCCAAAAATCTATATATATATTTTGAATATGTGAGTTGATCATGATCATTAATTCCGATGTGTGCTTAAAGTGAAAGTGTATAGTGTGAATATGTGATTGGACGACCTCAACTTTCTCACTGTCTATATATGTGGGTGATCATTACAATTATCTATAAGTGAGTTTCAAAATGTAATTAAATCAATATGTTGAAACTATGCATCATTGACAACCACTCTTGGTAAACTTGGATTAATTGGTTATTATTCTTAATGGGGCCTTTAGATTTGAAAGGCATGCCTTGGAAAGAGAACTCTATGTTTTTTGTATAATTCGGTATTATACAGGGTATATTGGTACGTTGAGATTTGCTCTGAGAAGATATGAGGTTTGGTTGGGCGTAGAGTTTTGCTCTATAATTTGTGGTTTTAGACCTACATGAGTTCGCAAATAAAATGGGAGTTGCATGGAGTCAGTTTATCCAATGAGTGAGTTGTGTTTTGAACAAAGACCATTAATCTTAAAATGAAAGTATGTGTGTTTTGTGTGTGCCTTTCCAAGGAAGGTAATTGTGCATGAGTTCTTGTGCATGCCATGACTTAAGTAATTATGTAACATTAGTAAATTTTGGAAATTATGTGCATTTAGGATATGTAATCAATCATTTAAGTACGTCATGATGTTACTTGTGTGAAGAGGTAAGGACATATTAAACATGAGCATATAGGGCCATTCTTCGTCTTGACTATGTACATTGTCTTTGAATGATTGTTATTCAATAACCTTTATTAGCTCAAACTCGTTGTTAACACTTCTCAGAGTAATGGAATCGAGAGGAGGCGAGATGTTTGACATCGAGAGTGATCAAGCAAGGCAATGGTTCAATGAAGTGTATATGTTTCGGAAAGCTAAGTGTGGCAATGTGGGAGATGTTTGGGACTTATGCATATATGTGGTATTCATGACTTTTGATGTATGGACTAGACTTGTAACATTTGCTTTATATTTAAAGATTGATGATGGCATAATGTGTTGATTTGATAATGTTAAGCGATAACTTGTTTAGCCAAAGCATGTGAATACTTAAATGTTAATTTAGGCTTAAATAAGTATTTGGAGTGTGTAGGCAAGCATAACATAGTAAATTAAACATGTTAGACTCTTAGGTTGAATGAAACGACCTTAAATGCAAACAATGATTAGGTGACTTGTGCTTGAAATGAACTTTTTATCAAATTGTTGACTTTTGGTGTCAAGTCCTTTATTAATGTGTTGAATTGTGTTATAAAGCATGTTATACCTTTTTTTGACATGTATGAAGTATTGAATAGTATCCAGGCATTTTCCTAGTCCATGATTACTTTTTATGTGGGTGATTAGTTGACCAAATATGCATGTTCTTGATAAATTTGTAGTTTTTCAGAAAAATGATCGATCCCTTAGGAGAAATGATCGATCCCAAAGTTTCTGTTTTGCAAAGGATCGATCCCTATTCAAAAGAATCGACCCCCCATGAAATGATCAATCCCTTCGCTATTTTACTTAATGGAAAAAGGTAAAATTTTATTCATTAAAGGTCTGAAATATTTTTAAATTTTGATTTGACCCCTGAACGATTATGTGAGTTCAATTTAACCCAGAAATTGATTTGTTTAATTACTTAAACTCTTAATTTGGAAATTTGATGAGATTTGAGTGATCACTTCTTAAACACACTTAATTACATAATGGAACCCTCAATTGTATGTTATTATTTGGTATATAAGTTGTACATATTTACGTTTAGGTCTCTAATCTTGTATGATTGATTGAGTGATTGTCTGATGTCCGATTGGTATGAAATTTTGTGTGTTGCTTCCTTATGACATTTTTTAACATGTGGTGTCCTTAATTAGGTGATTCGACTTGTTGATTTATTATACGATGTGAAATGATCGATATACCCCTAAATATTTAAATGTAATATTTGCAAGTTTAATTGAGATTCAATTGCATGTTATTTACATTGAACGTTGGGTGTGATGAATATTAAGAAATTTTAATTTGTTTGCTTCTGCAAAAAGTGGGTAATATGGATGTTGATCCGTCCAACGTGATTGGAACCTAATGTACGCTCAGGTATTCGACTCGGACTCTTGGACAAAATATGGGGTGTTACAGTAACATCATTTTTAGTGCAACCAGAATTAGGTAAAGATTATATGATTTTAAACTGAGGCTTCCCATAATGGGTTGAGATGTGTATTAGTAAAAGAAAGAAAAGTGAATATATTATGCTTCAAGATAATTAAAAATGTACGAACGAAGTTATCTGACTCATGATTTGGAATTAGGAGTTGTGATGTTTTTTTTTTGAGATTTTGGCACCACTACTTACATGTGAGCGACATTATATCTATACAATCATAGAAGTTCAAAATATTTGTTAATCTAGAAGGAATTAAATTTAAGAAAAGGAGATGGATCAAGTTTCTAAAACATTATGATGTGGTTATTAATTATCATCTAGAAAAAGCTAAAGTAGTAGTTGACGCACTTAGCTGAAAGCCATTATCTGCTCTGAGCACTTTAGATATTTAATTTTCCAATAAAAAATGATGGTGTACTTGCTATAGAGTTGATGTTGAGACCTCTATTCTCAGATTTGATTAAAGATCTTCCAAACAAAGATAAAAAGTATTTAGAAAGGATCGAAAAACCAAAGAAAAGATATCGAATATCAAGGAGATGATAAAGTATTTCTCAAAGTTTTACCTTAGAAAAAGGTTCTAAGATTCGAACATAAAAGAAAGTTAAGTCCGAGATTCATCGGTTGTATGAGATTATAAAGAGAGTTGGTCTGGTAATTTATCAGTTAGCATTACTTTTGGTGATGGATAAAATTTATAATGTGTTTTATGTATTGATGCTTCGAAAGTATAGTTCAGATACTTTACATGTGATTACACAGAGGAAATCGAGATTCAATCAGATTTGTTATATGAAGAGAAATAAGTAAATATTATAGTATATGGGATCAAAGAACTCAGAAATAAGATGATTCCATTAGTAAACTTTCTTTAGCAGAATCTTAAAGTCGAGGAAGCGACATGATAACAAGAGGAAAGCATGAAAAAGTAATTTCTTCATTTTTTTTACATCAAACATGTAAATACATATGGAAAATTCAAGGACTAATTTCCTTTAACGGGGAAGAATTGTAATAACCCAAATTTTGACTAGTGATTAAATTCTAATTTTTGAAAGTTTAGTGGTTAAAGTATAAACTTGTAAAAGTTTAGGGACCAAAAATGTATATTTGAAACGTTATACATTTTAGTTTATAAATGAACAGTTTGGCCTAAAACAAGGATTTTCGTGGTAATAATATTTTTGATACAGGATTTGTGTTAAAAGCTAAAAAGCGATAAAGTTCGATATCAAACTCGAATAATCAGATCAAACCCAAATTTTACCAAAAATTGAAGGATGCTATATAAGTGTTGGGAATATTATTTTAATATTTTAGATAAGAGAAATTTAGCATATATCAGTGTAATATTTTAGATTTGTCCGAACATTGGAAAATTTAGTGACTAAAATGCAATTTTTGAAAATTACAAGGTCAAAGTTGAAAGTTAAAGCCATGTTGATTCATATTTGACTAAAGAATATTTTAATGCAGGATAATGTTAATGGCATTTGGTAATTTTTAAGATTCATTAATGGTAATTTTGGAAATTCCAATTAAATGAATTAAAAATTAAATTAAGCTAAATAAATGCCAAATGTTCATGAAATTAACTAGAAATTTCATGACATATTTTGCTCATCTTCAAGCTTTGGCCATGAATCCCATTTCAAGGTGAGAAAAAAATTTCAAGTTCAATTTTAAGCTTATGTAATTGAATTTAGGACTAAAGTGTGAAATAGACAATTAATCTACATGAAATTCTCAATCATTTGGTATAAATATTTCATGTTGATCATGTCTATTTGAAGAGATTGAAAATTACGGTTTATGTAGGGTTTGTGATTTTGAGGGTTTGATGAATGATTATTATGTTTTCGGTGTTAGAGGTTAATTCTAAAGTATGTGTGATGATTAAAATTATGTGTATAAGTCTAAATGATTTTTTGCCTAATTAGGGTTTATGGTGAATTGTTGAATTTTGACGTAATTTGATTAGTGATAATTAATTTAGCATGAATTTGAGGTAAAGAAGTTGAATTCATCCTTGAAATTGAATGGAAATCAAGTCCTAGTTGTATAGGTAGGTTTGACTATAAGGGGAAATTGGGGGAATGTTGAAAAATTTCCTATGTTTTAGAATTGATATCAGAAGTGTTATATGTTAATCGGAGATCAATTTGGAGCAATTTGGATGCTTAAATTAGAAAAAGGGCTAATTTACAAGTTTTGAGAATAATGGGGCATTAATGTATAAAAGTACAATTTGAGGTACTAAGTGTTGAATTATAACGATTGCATACAAGAATTTTAAGTTTGGAAGTTGATTGGAACCAAATTATAAGTTTGGCAAATTTTAGTGGTGGAATTTGAAAGGTCCTAAAGTTTAGGGACTTGATTTCAAGTTTATTAATTGTGAAAGTACCATTTGGGTAAAATAATGCAATGCTGGAAATTTTTATTAGTATGCTGATTATTTTAATTAAATATTAGTTTGGGGATTGATTTGCAAGTTTGGTAATGTGAAAGGTTAAAATTGGAAAGTCTATGAAAGTTTAGGATGAAATTTCAAGTTTTTAAATGTTTAAGGTGTTGATTTGAATATTTCATTAAGGTGCTGGAAATTTATGTGATTAATGTGACATGATCATAATAGTGAAGGGCTATTATGAATTTAATGGAATGTTAAGGTGAATTTCAGAAATAATTCATAATTAGTGGCTTGATTGTGTAATTGGCACAAACTGAAGGGTTGACAGTGAAATAAATATTTATGGAATTTAAGGAGTATTTTGAGAAGTTTGAAATTACGATGGAAGTACGATTTAGTTCTATATCGATTTTATTTCTTTTGAATTTTATATTTAAGTTTGAACTACATTAGTTTGATACTAACATATAGTTGAATATGCTATGTTATTATGTTACGTTGTCAGACTACAATTAACCTAACGTTCTTAACAACCCAAAAGGAAATGAGAAAGCCTGTGAATAAGAAGTACCATATAAAGTTCGGTAGTGCGACAAAGGTGAGTGCATTTCATTTGTATTTATGTTATCGTAATGTTCTGTAAATTGTGATTAAGGCCTATATGTTCTCTTGGTAAGTAATAGATTTATGGAATTAGCTAAGGAGTCTAATTAGGGAAAGTTCGTATAGATTATGATTCGAACAATAAGTTTAGAAATTATATTAGTTTCATTTTTTATAACAAACGACTACTAATTTCGAGGTGTATACGAAAAGATGTGCAGCAGATTATGCTTAAAACAACTTCTATCAATCAATTTTAAAAATTCACTATTAATCGTACAAGATGAATTAGAAGAAGTGGTTTATATAGTTAGATTGTATTCAAGCCTTGTTTTCAGTGGTATTAATGGGATACTTTTTAAGTATGCATATGAATATAAAATAATATTTCTTTGAAGGTAGTGCAAACTGCCGAATATGAAATTGTGACAAATTACGTAGTTGAAACACTTGAAAGCAAAGGATTAAATCTAGAGCTTAGTAATGCTTATATTTGGTTTATAAATAAAGTTTCAAAGTGAACTCGATTTATTTATTTAATTATTATGATCGAGGACGACTTGTGATAAGTCAACGTTATTTTATTTTCATGTATGATTTATAACTTTTAATTATGGATGATTTCTATAATATTTTCAATAAGTTTTATGAGTGATTCAGGGTATGAACTGCCCAAGTACGATTTTATGATAATGAAGTTTTCAGGTTTATGATTTTTAAACGTTGATTAATTAATAATTCTATTATAATAAATAAGCCCTTTGTATGTTGCATTGAAAGTCGTAGGTACATTTGGCATGCCATTAAGTTAAGTATTGTCCAGTTATCAGTTATTTATTTCTAGTTATCTGCAATGTTGGTGCTCATTTTATGATTGCACTTGGAGTGGATTATATGTTTCAGTTATGATTGGCACCGTGACGTGCCTAGTGCACACCTTATGTTCTACTCACGTACCTTGTATTCTCTTACATATACATTGGGCTATACAAATAAATATGAAAGTTATGACATAAATATGAAATAAAAGAATATGAAAAATGAAATGAAATATCTGAAATATGTACAAATGAAAGAAATATGAATTTTTTTATGATTTTTGATGTTGATTTACATGACTTTTGATAAAATCATGAGATGATGATTTTCAGGTTTTCAAGGGAAAATCAACTTTATTAGCTCGATTTGAAAGTTTTAATATTTTTATTTAAATTACAATTTTAAGTTATAATACTTTATGAAATTTATGTTTTATATCATTTTAATTATGTTGTTGCCTCACTAAGTTTTACTTAGCGCATGATGATTTTCATACGTAGGTTCGAATAAAGAGAAATGACATAAAGTGAGGGGATTTCCGATCATCTTTTGGAAATCAAACCTACCGACAATATTAGTAGGATATCTTATCTTTGACTTATTAGCGACATGTACATTATATAGTTTGTTTACTTTATCGAATTTATTTTAAAAATGTCTATAATAGTAAACTAGGACATTTTATTTTGGGTAGTTTTTTTATGTTTGTATTTATGATTAAATAATTTATATATAATACTATGTTATAAATGGTTTTCAAAATCAAGCAGTGTTTAGAAAGTTTCATATAGTTTATGAACAACACCAAACTACTTTATCGCAGCTTGAAACCAAATTCTTTTTTAATGATTAAATATTATTTTATTATTTTATACGATTAATGAAAAAGTTTAAAGTTGAAATAGGAAATGTTTAAAAAGAAACAAAATTTTAAGCATTTATGTTCAGCAAATGTCTCTTAAGTTGATGTGACATGTTAGCTCGTGACATATACGGGCTATGGGTGTTACATACTATCTATATAAATATGTATATGTAAAATGATATATAAGAGATTAAACATAAAGTAAAATTCAATATATATATATATATATATTAAATTCAAAGTTAATGAAATTTGAGTAAATTCAAACATGTTATAGTGCGAAATCACCTAAAAACCAAAGACCAAACTGTATTTCAAACTAATTTGCACAAATAATGATAAATATTTGAAAAACAAAAATAAGATTTGAAAGGGGTTTTACCTTGAAACTTTAATTGAAGAAAGAAATGAAGGAATGTAGCACGAAATTTATGATATGTAGGTGAAGAGCAATGAAATCCGACCGAAAAAAGACCCAAAAAATATGAAAATTGGAGAGGATTTAAGAGAGAGTGAGAGCTTTCGTCATTGGATTCTATTAGGGTTATGAGAAAAAAATGAAAATTTTGGGGATTTTGACCTTTAAAACGCATATCAAAGCCTGAGTATCGATACTCATACGTTAAATGGGGTGGTATTGATAGAGGGTATTGCTACTCCTAACGATATTTTAATAACAATATCGATACCAATGAAGAACAATATCGGTATTGTATGAATAATATCAATACTAAAGCACGAAATGGTAAAAAATGTACCAAATAAGTCCTAAGATGTCATTTTTATCACAAATTAAGAACATTCAAAATATATAACCATATGAGACATAAAAGTATAACCAAGATACAACCATTCATTCATTCACACAAGGTTTAACAAAAAAAAACCTATGAATGCTAAAGTTGCATGAATTTCTAGTTAAAGTGTACCAAACGGTCAAAAGTCATAATGCATAATTTAGGGCATAAAAAATGGTATAGATAACTCTAAATTGACAAGGAAAACATAATCAACCAAACAAATATACATTTAAGCATAATTTGAACACTTTAGAAATTTTAATAAAAACTCATAAACTCCCCCTAACTAATTGCATAGTAGGCATCAAAGAAGTCATTTAGCATGTTTTTTCATAAAAACATAAAAGTACATAAAATATTTAAACACAAAGTCAAGGTAGGTTTGTCAAACCTAATTCTCTCCTAAGTGCCCAAAATATTTCCTTATCTAACGTTTTTGTAAAGATATTTGCTACTTAATGAAAATTGTCTATATACTCTAGAACTATATCTTCTTGAGACATGGTCTCTAATGAAATGATGTCTAATTTCAATATGTTTAGTTCTAGAATGTTGGATGGGATTTTTGATGAGACAAATAGCACTAGTATTGTCAGACGTGATAGGAATAGTACCTAAATCAATTCCATAATCTATTAGTTGTTGTTTCATCTATAGAACTTGAGAACAACAACTACCGACCAAAATGTATTCCGCCTCGATGGTTAATAATGCTACACTATTTTGTTTCTTTGAAAACCATGAAATCAATATACTATCTAGGAAATGGCAAGTAACAGAGGTGTTTATCCTGTCTAATTTACAACCTCCATAATCTACATCCAAGAAGGCATGCAAGATAAAGTTAAAGTCTCTAGGATACCAAAGTCCTATACTAGGAGTGTCTATAAGGTATCTAAAGATTCTTTTAATGGCTTGTAAATGTGATTCCTTAGGACATGATTGAATCTAGCACATAAGCAAATATTAAACATAATGTCAGATCTACTTGCAGTAAGACAAAGCAATGATTCAATCATAGACCTATAAAGTTTAACATCTACACATGTACCTTTCTCATCCTTGCAAAGCTTTGTAGATGAGCTCATAGGAGTTACTTGAGGTTTTACACCCTTTAATCCAAACTTTTCGAGATATCTATGATGTACTTAGCTTGATTGATTAAGATTCCATCTTTCATTTGCTTGATTTAGAGTTCCAAGAAAAATGAGAGCACCCCCACCATGCTAATCTCAAACTCACCTTGCATTAACCTAGCAAATTATTTGCAAAGATTATCATTAATAGATCAAAAAATAATTTCATCAACATAAACTTGAACTACTAACAAATCTTTACCTTTACTTTTTATAAATAAGGTAGTGTCATCTTTCCCTTTTGAAAAACCTTTTTTAACAAGAAAATTTGACAATCTTTCACACCAAGCTCTAGGAGCTTGTTCCAAACCATATAACACTTTTGTCAATTTAAAAACGTTATTTGGAAATTTTGAATCCTCAAACTGGGAGGTTGTTCTACATACACTTCTCATTTTATAAAACCATTTAGAAAAGCACTTCTAACATCCATTTGATATAAAGTAAAACCATGATAATTTGCAAATGCTAATAACATTCTAATTGCCTCCATCCTAGCTACGGGAGCATAAGTTTTATCAAAATATATTCCTTCTTCTTGACTATACCCTTGAGCAACAAGTCTAACCTTGTTCCTCACTATGTTACTACTTTGCTCTAGTTTATTCCTAAATACCCATTTAGTACCTATAGTAGATTTGTCACTAGGCCTTTACTCTAATGTCCATACTTGGCTCCTTTCAAATTGATTTAACTCATCATTTATAGATAATATCCAAAATTAATCTTTTAATGCTTCTTTGATATTCTTAGGCACTATGCTTGAGATATATACAACAAAATTACAAATATTCCTAAGAGAGGATCTAGTAGTTACCCCTTTAGATGGATCACCCAAAATCTCACCTTCATTGACGCAATTGTACTCTCTTAGGCATGATACTTCCCTTTCCCCTTGAATAGGATCCTCAAGAGCATCTTGTGTTTATTCTTGCATATCATCTTCAGATGATGGTTCACCAACTTCATCTTAAACACAAGACTCCTTCCTCAGAAAGGGGTTATCATTGAAAACAACATGAATATACTCTTCTACCTAGAATATCCAAGGAATGTTTCTTCATCACTTTCTACATCAGATTTTCCAAGATTGTCTTTTTCATTATTTAAAACAAAACACTTACACCCAAAAGGGTGAAAATAGCTAATGTTAGGAATTTTATTTTTGAAAAGTTCGTATGAAGTTTTCATTAAAATAGGCCTAATCATTACTTTATTTACAATATAGCAAGTGGTGTTTGTGCCTTCCACCCAAAAATATTTTGGTAAATTATTTTCACAAAAATGGTTATAGCAATTTCCTTTAAAGTTTAATTTTTTCTCTCAACAATTCCAATTTTTTAGAGGCTCTAGGGGATGAAAAATTATGGCTAATACCACAAGAGTTGTAAACTTCACCGAAACCAAAATTTTGAAATTCAGTTCAATGGTAATTCCTAACATTAGAAATTGAGTAACCTTTTTCATTTTGGTTTATTTTTGAAAATGTGATGAATTTATCTAAAGCTTCATCCTTAGTACTTAAAAAGAGAACTCATGTGAATCTAGAGTAATCATCAACAAACACGAAAGCATATTGTTTTTCACCCAACTTACTAGTCCTAATAGGCCCAAATAAATCTATATGAATCAATTGCAGTACTTTTCTAGAGGAAACATCATTAATGGATTTAAAGGAAACTCTTTTATGCTTACCCTTTACACATGAATCACAAAGTTTGTCTAAATCAAATTTTAGCTTTGGTAGGCCTCTTACTAGATCACCATTAACAAGTTTATCTAATATGCTCATGCAAGCATGTCCAAGTTTTCTATGCCATAACCATGAATCATTTTCATGTTTAGCTACTAGGCATACATTTGAGGAAACAATATCATCTAAATGCACCATGTAAATGTTTCCTGTTCTATGTCAAACAAAAATAATCATGTTTGAGACAATGTTAACTTTTTTCCAACCATTAAACTAAAAAATGGCATTGTATTCTTTATCACACAAATGACTTATACTACGTAGATTATGCTTCAAACCATTGACATATAACATATTTTCAATTAAAATGGAAAGTTTTTTTACCAATTGAACTGATTCATTCTATGTGGAGTTGTCACCAAAAGTTACTACTACTCCACTTTTAGGTTTGAGCTCTTTGAAATGGTTCTTGTCACCGTTCATATGTCATGAGCATCCACTATCAAAGTACCATGAATTTGCGCTTATGTTTTGGGCCTTGTAGCAATGCTCCTACACCTATAAACATAGATTTTTTTTGGTACCCAAATTCTTTTGGGTTTATATGCATTAGTTACCAATAATCTAGTCCCCTTAGGTATATATTTTTGTAGGATATCCTTGTCCTTAGTAGCAATGAGCCATTTAGGGACCCATATTCTCCTCAAAACTTTTATATTTAAGGTTTTTTGGGGATCTATATGTTTTTATTGTCTAAAACCATTTTTAAAATAGTTGGATTTTGAAGTTTGACCTTTTTGAAATTGGGTTGATCCAACTTTGTTAAAGGAAGCTTTAAGATAATCAAGCTCCTTTTGATGATCATCATGAAATTTAGAAAACAAGTTATGAAAATCTTGATTTTTCTTTTCAAATTCATCAAGTTTGACTTGCATATCCTTCATCTTACTTTCAAGTTCATCATTGATCTTAGATAAGAGATCATTTTAATTTTTGAAATATTTTTATTATTCTTTGAAATCATGATATCAAATTCTAAGGCCAATTCATCATAGGCCTCTTGTAGTTCATCAAAAGAATATTCATTTAAATTAGATGAACTAGAGGTTACCTTAGTTTCTCCCTCGATAGTTATAAGACACAAATTGGTTGCTTCTTGTTCTTCTTCATTGGGGCACTTTTCATCACTCTATATAGATACATACGCCTTTTGTGCCTTCTTAGTTGACCCATTCTTCGTCAATTGAGGACACTCAAACTTGATATGTCTCAGCTTCTTACATTTATAAGCGTGGTTCCTCTCCTTAGATTCATTCTTGAAGCCCTCATTTCTTTAAAATCTTTTTCCTTTGTTGGAACTCATGAATCTTCTAAATCTTTTAAAAATATTGTTATTTCTTCATCTTCATCTTCACTAAAATCACTCTCTTTCTTGGTGGAATTGAGAGCAACCCAACTTTCTTCTTCTCCACCTTATTCTCTTCTTCTTCCTTTTTCTCTTGAAGTTTCACTTTGTGAGTGAGTAGTGTTATGATAACTTCATCAAGGGTGTACAAGTCCAAATCTTTGGCTTCTTCAATAGTGGTTGCTTTGCCTTCTCAAGATTAAGGCAATGATGCAAGAATTTTTCTTACTACTTCTTCATTGGGATAAACCTTCCAAAAGTTCATTAAATCGTTGATGATGGTGGTAAAATGATCTGACATCATTTTGATGACTTTATCAGCCTTCATTTTGAAATTCTCATAATTGAGAGTAAGAATTCCAATATTTGATTTATTCACTTGAGTTGTACCCTCATGTGTGACTTAAAGCTTGTCCCAAATATCTTTTTCATTTGAGCAAGAAGACACCCTACTATATTCATCGGGGCCTAATGCACAAATTATGATGTGCATGACCTTTGCATTGAGTTGGACAAATCTTTGATCTTCATTGATTCATTTTAACTTGACCTTCGGTACAACAAACTCACTTACTTCTTGGAAGAAATTGATGCTCTGCCAATGATGACATCCCACATTGAATAATCGGTGGCTTGAATGAATAACATCATTCTATTCTTCTAATAAGAATAGTTGGCACCATTAAAATAGGCTTCGATATAGATTAAGATTCACCAAAAATGTCAAAAGTAGATGGAGTGGCCATTGTAGGGGAATTAATTAACATATTCCAAGGATCTTTTTATGAGGATATTAAGCCTTCCAATGAGATTAGCTTTGATAACAATTGTTGAATCAATCAAACCAACGAAATAGCCAAAAAGATAGGGTGAATTGGCAATTAAAAAATTGATGAAAGATATTTTTAATAAAATAAAAAAATTGGCACAAGAATTTTAGAATAGTTCAACTTCTTCAATGAAGTTTACATCCACTACCCTAGCTTCCATACATTTCAACAAACTCACTAATTTGTTCAAACATTTTAGGACAGGGAGTAACCTTAGAACATACTTATACTTATACCCAAAGTCTCAAGTGTAGAACCCTTCCTAATAAGAAATTACAAATAGCAAACTCAGAAAACCTCACTAGAAAAGCGCTTGCACAATTCAAGAACAAGGATAAAAACTAAACAAATGAAACAAATGAGGGCAAAGTGTTATTTGGAAGCAAAGAGAATATTGAAGAATGTTGACTTGATTTTGGCTCAATATGATTGCTTTGGCATTCTCTATGATTTCTTGTCTTCACATATGACTTAGAATCTTGCTTTTATACCATTCATTCAATTCCAGCCGTTTGGTTTATTGTGGAAGTTAATAAGTTATTGGGATGAATTTTCCCGTAAATAATATTGCCCAGATACCTTGAGTAATGGTACTTGGACTTGGAGTATCGGTATTGCCTGTATTAATTAAAAAAAATCTAGTCGTTGGTGAGAGGAGAGTATCTTTACTCCACTTAGAGTATCAATATCAGTATCGAAGTTAGAGAGTATTGATATGAAAATAGCCTACTTGAATCATGTTTGTCAAAAACTTAAAGGGAGTATCGATACCAGTATCAGCATTGTATTGTACTTTTACATATCAGTATCGTTACCAGTATCAGTTATGTAGTGTATTTTTATACATTAGTATCAATACCAGAATTGGTACCACATAAACAATATTGAGATTGTTCTTGCAGTATCAGTACTCTTGGTTTAAAAATTGATTTTTGACTCGATTAAGATCCAAAACCCTTTGTGAAAATTATTTTTAGTATATGACTTGAGTTTTTTCAAAAGAGTAAGGAGTAAAGATGGAATTTTTAACTTTATAAAGAATTTTAATATTCAAATAGTTAAATCGAATATAGTCTTGAAAATTGAATTAAAAATAATCTTAAAATTTCTTTAACTTATTTACTTTTGGTATATTAAAATCTCAAAGCATGGTTCAACAAGTTCTTTACCTGATAGATTGAAACCTTGTGTGAAGAAGTTGAGTTGGGGTCCTCTTGCGATCGTTGAAATTGTAATCGTCGAGGAGGAATTTGAAGAGTTTAGGATTGATTAGGGGTTTTGTTCGAGTATTTTGGGGCTTTTGAGGGGTATTTAGAAAGAAATAGAGGTGGATTTGGTGTTGTTTGACTGTGATTAGGTTTTCCTGACCATCTCTTATGGTGGTTAGACAATGTAGATATGCCAATTTATGGAAATGATGAGCCTTCAAGAGTTTTGGACGAAGGGAAACAGAGCTATTTGGGGTATTTTTCTGATCCATTAGATCAAAAGGTTCAGATCTAATGACTATATTTCCTAGATGACACAAGGGTTAATCATGAAAACCCTAGTCTATTTGCATTTATGCACATGGGGATCCCTTCGATTAGGGTTTTATTGGCTATTGGGCTTCAACAAATTGGGTTAATTGAAATAATTAGCTTTTCAATGAGTTATTGTAGTGGGTTTATGACTTGGACAAGGGTTTGGATTTTACTTGTAAATGGATTGATTTTAATTTTGGAGTTAGGTTGTAACATTTAATATTTTTTTGGTATTTGGGTGTAAATAAAGAAAGTTAAAAATATTTCGGCTTTAAATTCCACCACAAACAAACATGGTCACCCAGCCCAAATAAATTCAATTAAGCAAGGCAAGCCATCAATGCCACTTGGATTAATATAACGTCAATTTGCAAACATCTTGTTAGTCTTCAATCGCCTTCACTCCAATTAGTTCAGACAACTTTAGGGTATTATAGATACCCCTCTTTGCTTGGTGTTATGATAACAATAATGTAACAAATAAAAATAATAACCTAATTTTATCTAATTTGACTTCAACTCCATTTTTGGCACCAATATCTTTCTTCGGTCTCTACTAGTTTGATCCTCCACCTCTTAATTGAATGGATTGCCCCATCTATATGAAAATTTTCTCATTTAGCTTGAACCAATCTCATATACGTCGGACTTGAAAATGATATAATTATCCTTGGTTAGTATGTCTGAGAGTTTATTTCTATAATTTTTTTTCATTTTATTAGTATTTATTTTATATTTAAAACGTCATATATCATTAAAAACACCTTGCTCGAGAGTCTTATAGATATACCAAATGACTTATTATCTTGCTCGAAAGACTAACAGATGACCTGAAGGATATAATCACCATTCTCGAAATAATTTTCTGATGACCCAAAGAATTTAATAAATGAAAATAGTTTACTAAGTAAGAAACTTTGGAAATAACTTTCTTACTTATCAAATATTTCATTTTTAGTAAATATTAAATGGGAAACTTTGAAAATATCTTTCTCATTTTTTCACAAATATCATATGAAAACCTTTTGCCCAAAGGTCTTATAGATTTCCCGAATGACTTAACATATTGCTTGAAAGACCGATAGATGGCCAGAAAGATTTAATCATCATGTTTGAAAGACTTATTGAATTCAACAATAAATATCATATTTAGCCCAAAATTACACAACCAACTCTCATGATGCAATATGTATAAATATATGTAAAAATGTTCCTAATATTCTTCTAATAATGCTTATGTTCAAACTCATCCTAGGTTAAAAAAAACAAATATGATATAACTCTTTTAGAGATTTATCACACCCCCAAATCTAAGTGTTTCTTACCCACAAGCAATCAATTTGCATGAAATGCAACTGTGTCTAAAAGTAATGCCACAAAATAACATTATTAACCCAAATCAGAATTTTAATTTCCAGTTTAGTCCTTAGAATAATGTTGGTACAATTTTTACAACATTCATATGATCTTAAATTATAGAATGAAGTGTTAACTTATTAAAATTAGAATCCAAATAGTGTGGTAGTGTACAAGCTAGGTGTATCCAATCAATACTTAGCTAGTTTAGAAAACTTTATTCCTACTTAGTTAATGATTTTCAATGTTGTACCAATCATCCCAAACAAATGTTGAATCATTCAAACTTAATCAATTTCCTAAAACTATTTTGGAGCATTCCAACTTATTTCCTAAAATGTTATAGCCATTATCAACTTTTCCAACTTATTTCATTTGATTTTTTTGTAAGATTTCTAAGCATCTAATAAAGATATGAGATTTAATGTTAAAAAATTTCTAAATTCTCTAAGTATTTAGATCATACACCTATAGTGTTCAAGGGTTTATAAAGATTCTAACTCTAAAAAGTCTCTAAAGCATTCTCGTGGCATTTCATTGTTTAAAATTTTCATCATAAGGCATCATCAAAGTTCTATAAAAAACTTCATTGGTTTTGTTATATTAAACTTGTAGCATTACATGTGCGGTTCCTAAATGCAATGACAGAATGCTAATAAAATGCAAAGCAATGTAACACATCATGCAACCCTTATATTAACTAGTATCCTAAACAACATAACATATAAAAAACTCAATTGGAAAACACACCCCCAAACCTAAGGGATGAATTATCGTTAATGCATGCAAACATAAACATCAAAACTAAAGTAAATAACATGAGAGAGGATGAACGATATTCCCCTTGGTGAGGTTCCTTGGGATAATTAAGCTTGGCCGATTTTCTTTAGTCACATTGTCCTTCATCAAACTTTTGTGCTTTTTGATGGTTAACATTTATGTGACTTTTTGATGCAGGGGGATCCGAGACAGATGATGCTGAGCTGTCAGATTGCACGTTGATGGCGCTGAGATACCATGAGTTGGCAGATCAGCGCAAAGGCGGGAATTGATTGTGACATGTTCCTCATTGGGGTCGTTTTGAGTATGTTTCAGTCTTTTGGCCATAACTTTGGCTACAGGTGTCAGAATCGCGCATAAGACCCCAATCCGGAAAGCTCTTTTCGACGCGCACACTCTCCACATTGAGCTATACTCTATGTGGCCTTTTTTCAACCTCAAATTCTGCCGTTTTCCCCTCCGAATCACTAGATTTAGTTATTTTTTACTATTTATGGTAATATTTCGATTGTTAATTAGGAAGTCAATTTAAATCCGATTTAGGCCGGATTTTTGGGAGATTGCTTATTTTATTTCGAATTTCAATTTAGAGTGATTTTTGGGATTTTGCTATTTTTGGCTAAATTTGAATAAAGACGATTTTTTTGCTATAACAGTCCGGCTTGTGGACTGCTTTTTAGATGGTTTTTGATTTTATAATATTTTATTAAACCCTAGAGACTTTTTTCTCTGGTTTTTGGGCGAATTTTCTCTTGTGAATCATCTGTCGGAGCTAGCCTACAGGATAATCACTATTCTGTCTGGCGTCAGTTGGTGTCAGAGCTTCAACATCTTCTTGGGAAATTTCACCAGTTTCAATGGCTGGAGGTCGTGGTCGTGGTCGTCGTGAGCAGGTTCCGAATGAGGAAGTCTCTTGTGAATCATCTGTCGGAGCTAGCCTACAGGATAATCACTATTCTGTCTGGCGTCAGTTGGTGTCAGAGCTTCAACATCTTCTTGGGAAATTTCACCAGTTTCAATGGCTGGAGGTCGTGGTCGTGGTCGTCGTGAGCAGGTTCCGAATGAGGAAGCCCAACGCCGTGATCGCAGCGTTTAGGATGTGATGATTGCGGATTTGCAGAGGCAAGTCGTAGAATTAACCCAGCGCCTGGCGGTGCAGGATTTCGAGGATCGTGAGGCCTCTGATCACGATACCAATTCCACTTTCGAAAACCCATATCACAATCGCGCAGGATTTCAGGGCGCAGGATTCCGGGAGCACCGTGGTCGGGAGGAGCGACATGGAGACCTCAGTTTTCGGGTCGATCTCCCTGAGTTTTCTGGTACGTTACAGGCCGAGGGATTCGTGGATTGGATTAATGAAGTGGAGCGTATTTTTGAATAAGGAAGTCCCCGATCGTGTGAAAGTGAAACTGATCGCCATCAAACTCAAGGGTAGAGCATCTGCGTGGTGGGAACAGTTATGACGTTCACGAGAAAGACAGGGCAAAGCCAAGATCACTGATTGGGAGAAGATGAAAAAGAGATGAAGGGCCACTTCCTTCCCTTCGGCTACACGCAAACCTTATTTCAGCGACTTCATGCGTTGAGGCAGGGCGCGCGATCAGTCGATGATTACACGGAGGAGTTTTACCAATTGGTCGCCCGGAACGATTTATCTGAGACGGAGGAACAGATGGTGGCGCGATATTTGGGGGGTTTACGCCAGCCCTTGCAAGGTCCTCAGCCTTCATTCATTGTGGAGTGTTTCGGAAGCATACCAGCGTGCACTTGCTGTTGAAAAACAGCAAAACAGGAGACCAGTGATCAGGAGCGATCACAACAGTCGACCAGTTCGCCCTCAAGAGTCTCGTCCTGCTCAGCAGCCACCGTAGGGTAATTCTAACCCTACTATTAGATGTTTTCATTGTGGTGAACAAGGGAATAGGGCGACTGATTGCAGGAAGCCTGCTAGTCAAAAGGGCAAAATTTGTTGATTGAGGAAACGTGGAAGACGAGACTGAGGAGATTGGCGAACCCGTGTATGACGATGATGAGACTGATGATGTGCTGTATGGAGATGGTCATGAGACTCTGGTCGTTCGCAAGAGTCTACTTACCCCCAAGGGCGATTCAGGGGACGATTGGTTGAGAACCAATATTTTCCACACGACTTGCACAGTTGCAGATAAAGTCTGCAAAATGATCATTTACAGCGGCAGTTGTGAGAATGTAGTGTCCGAGGAGGTTGTCCAGAAATTGCAGTTGAAGACGGACCGTCATCCTAAGCCATACAAGTTGTCATGGCTAAATAAAGACAGTGAGGTAACAGTTGATAGGCGATTTTTCAATTGGTAAAATATTTTGATAATGCCTGGTGTGATGTTGTGTCTATGATGCATGTCATATTGTTGGGTCGACCTTGGCAGTATGATCGCAGTGTCATTCATGATGGACGGAAGAATACATATTCCCTTAGCATCAAGGGAAAAAAGATTGTGTTGGCACCCCGACGGGAAGGACTTACTCTTACCCCAGTAACCCATAATACTAATATGCTTTCTATGTCCAGGTTTTTAGATGAGATTGAGCATGGCGGCGTGGTCTATGCCTTGATACCTTGCGAGAAAAATGCAGTAGACGTGGATACAAATTTACCAGTAGAGGTGCAGCGGCTGCTAGCAGAATTCTCTAACTTGATGCCAGAGGATCTCCTCCTGGACTACCACCTATGAGGGATATTCAGCATCAAATTGACCTTGTTCCTGGGTCAAGTTTGCCAAATCGACCAGCATATCGCCTCAGTCTTAAGGAGGCCGAAGAGTTGCAGCGATAGGTGGAAGAGTTGTTGGAGAGGGGCTATATCTGAGAGAGTATGAGCCCATGTGCAGTCCCTGCTCTGTTAGTGCCAAAGAAAGATGGTTCTTGGCGTATGTGTGTTGACAGCCGAGCGATCAACAGAATTACAGTGAAGTACCAGTTTCCAATTCCCCGTCTAGATGATATGTTGGATCAGCTATCTGGTTCTAAGATCTTCTCAAAAATTGACCTTAAGAGCAGTTACCACCAAATCAGAATAAGGCCTGGAGATGAGTGGAAGACGGCGTTTAAAACGCCACAAGGGTTGTATGAGTGGATGGTCATGCCTTTTGGTTATCCAATGCGCCCAGTACATTCATGAGATTTGCATCAGGTCTTGCGGCCTTTATGGGGAAATTTGTTGTAGTTACTTCGATGATATCCTCGTTTATAGTCCGACATGGCTTCACACTTCGATCACCTCCGTGCTGTTTTTGAGATGCTGAAAACGGAGTGCTTGTTTGTCAATCAAAAGAAGTGTTCTTTCTTCACTACTTCTGTGACTTTTCTTGGTTTTGTTGTGTCTACTGATGGTGTTCATGCAGATCAGTCAAAGATAGATGCAGTCTTGGAGTGGCCCAGACCAAGAACCTTACATGACATCCGAAGTTCCATGGCTTGGCATCTTTTTACCGTCGATTCATTAGAAATTTTAGTACTCTGATCGCCCCTATCACAGAGTGCCTCAAGGGGTGTGATTTCCAGTGGTCTGAGGAGGCAGAGGCCAGTTTTCAACTGGTCAAGCAGAAGATGACCGAGGCTCCATTTTGGCACTTCCAGATTTTGACAAAGTGTTCGAGGTAAATTGATGCATCTGGCGTTGGCATTGGTGGTGTTCTGAGTCAGGCAGGTCGTCCGGTTGCTTTTTTCAGTGAGAAGCTATCGGGATCAAAGAAAATTATTCCACTTATGATCTGTAGTTCTATGCCATAGTTCAGTCCCTGAAGCATTGGCGTCACTACCTAGTACAGAAGGAGTTTATTCTGTTTTACCGATCATGAGGCCTTGAAGTACATCAATGGCCAACACAAGCTGAGTAGACGTCATGCCAAGTGGGTAGCATACTTGCAAGAATTCACTTTTACGCTGAGGCACCAAGCAGGGAGTTTGAACCGCGTCACAGATGCCCTGAGCCGTCGTACCATACTTCTCACCACCATGAGTACTAAAGTTGCAGGATTTGAGACTTCACAGATGTATGCAGCTGATCCTTCCTTTGGAAGGATATTTCAGGAGGTAACTGAGGGTCACCGTCATGATTTTGTTTTGCATAATGGGTATCTGTTTCGTGGATTACAATTGTGCATTCCAGATTGTTCATTGAGGCAGCAAATTATAAGTGAACTCCATAATGAGGACACTTTGGCCGAGATAGACATTGGCCCTTATCTTCTGAATTTTATTGGCCCAAGTTGACTAGTGATGTGGCCCATTATGTGGACCGTTGTTATGTGTGCCAGCGGTCTAAGGGAGTTCTCACCAATGCGGGATTGTACACTCCCTTACCTGTTCCTGAAGCTCCTTGGTTCGATGTCAGCATGGATTTTGTACTAGGCTTACCCCGCACCCAAAGGGCCTCTGATTCTATCTTTGTTGTGGTTGACAGGTTTTCCAAGATGGCTCATTTGTAGCTTGCAGAAAGACTATGGATGCTGACCGGATTGCCCATCTCTATTTCAAGGAGATTGTGCGTTTACATGGTGTTCCTCGATCCATCACTTCAGATCGTGATACTAAGTTCATCAGTCATTCTGGAAGAGCCTGTGGGGGAAACTGGGAACGCAGTTGAATTTCAGTAGCGCCTACCACCCCCAGACGGATGGCCAGACTGAGGTGGTGAATCGAAGTTTGGGAAACCTTTTAAGTTTGGCAGGAACGAAGCCGAAGCAGTGGGATTTGGCATTGCCTCAGGCAGAATTTGCCTACAACAGATCAAAAAACAGAACCACAGGTTTAAGCCCATTTGAGATTGTCTATGGTCAGAACCCATCCGGGGTGTTGGACTTAGCCCCTATTCCACGTATAGGACGTTTCAGTCCTAAAGCAGATGAGATGGCAAAGTATCTTCGGGGTATCCATGAGCAGGTGAAACAGACCATTCATGAGAGCAATACCAAGTACAAGACTCGGGTCGACAATCATCGTCGTCAGGTACTTTTTGATGTTGGTGATTTTGTTTGGGCTGTAAACTCGTGATCATTTTCCTGTTGGTGAGTATATAAGCTTAAGGATCAGAAGATTGGACCTTGTGAGGTCGTGCAGAAGATCAATGATAATGCTTACAGGTTGCGACTTCCCAGTCACTTGAAGACTTCTGATGTCTTTAATGTGAAGCACCTGAGTCATTGTTTTGTGGATCCTGATGACACTACTCTGAACTCGAGGACGAGTTCTTTCCAACCCGGGGTGACTGATGCAGGGGATCCGAGACAGATGATGCTGAGCTATCAGATTGCACGTTGATGGCGCTGAGATACCATGAGTTGGCAGATCAGCGCAAAGGCGGGAATTGATTGTGACATGTTCCTCATTGGGGTCGTTTGAGTATGTTTCAGTCTTTTGGCCATAACTTTGGCTACAGGTGTCAGAATCGCGCATAAGACCCCAATCCGGAAAGCTCTTTTCGACGCGCACGCTCTCCACATGAGCTATGCTCCATGTGGCCTTTTTTCAACCTCAAATTCTGCCGTTTTCCCCTCCGAATCACTAGATTTAGTTATTTTTTACTATTTATGGTAATTTCGATTGTTTAGGAAGTCAATTTAAATCCGATTTAGGCCGGATTTTTGGGAGATTGCTTATTTTATTTCGAATTTCAATTTAGAGTGATTTCGGGATTTTGCTATTTTTTGGCAAAATTCGAATAAAGACGATTTTTTGCTATAACAGTCCGGCTTGTAGACTGCTTTTTAGATGGTTTTTGATTTTATAATATTTTATTAAACCCTAGAGACTTTTTTCTCTGGTTTTTGGGCGAATTTTCTCTTGTGAATCGTCTGTCGGAGCTAGCCTACAGGATAATCACTATTCTGTCTGGCGTCACTTTTATCACAACAGTAGTAGGGACTAGATTCATAGATGCTACAACAACATCTTTCTCTTTTTGTGTGGGTGCAGGTGATTGCACCTTTTGTTCCT
The DNA here is from genome assembly GCF_006381635.1 of Hibiscus syriacus. Taxonomy (NCBI): domain Eukaryota; kingdom Viridiplantae; phylum Streptophyta; class Magnoliopsida; order Malvales; family Malvaceae; genus Hibiscus; species Hibiscus syriacus. The sequence continues at coordinate 3,269,193 of NW_024063022.1, read as the reverse complement.
CTATTTGTCCCGTAGTGCCGCCAACCTTTCCAGCGACAAAGTCCATAGGCAGATTAGCTTCAGCTCATTTTACTATCATCTTGACTACATTACTGATAACCTAATTTGCATCTAGGTCTTTCTCTTCGGTCGTTGCAGCACCACAAAAAGCTTTATCATCATTTAAATCCAGTAAATATCTCGTAGTTTTTTTCTTTGAGCTCTCCTTTGATTCCAAACTTTTTTCCTCTTTAGGGAGGTTGCTTTTCTCCTCATCGACTTCCATCATGTCAATGTCCTCAGAGTTGGTAGAAAGTTCTTCACTAGTTGCCTCTGAATCAACCTTCTTTTCCTCATCATCCTTATCTGTATTAGTCTCTTTCTTATTCTTTTCATCTTGCTCTATTTCAACATTCCCTACCTCAGTCTGTGTGTCATCCTCATCAATGTTAGTAGAACAGTCGTCATCAGCTGGCATTGTTGGTAGGGTTAAACCTTTAAATATTTGAGTTGGAAAAGCTGGAAACATGACCATCAACTTCTTGAATCTCCTTGCTATCACCTTGTGGAATGTTTTGTCATGTTCTTGTGTGTATTCCTAATAATGAATTAGAGAAGAATGCATTTAGAATTGATTGTGCATTGTATGACTCAAAATTGATAAAATACCCTTCTACCTTGCTATAATAGTTGCTAGAATACTTTGCAACTCTTGTAAGGCAGGGATGACTTGTGGTGCAGGGGCCTATTCAGTAGTATTCACAACAGTATCCTCATCATCTTGTTGCTCTGGTTTAAATCCATCATGTTGCATCGTCCTCTTGATAGTAGCTAGTGTAATAACACTCTGGTTTTCTAAAACCTAATCAAAAGACAAGGTAGCCACTTGTGTTTTTTTCATAGTGTAGTTATTAAGGACGAACAAAAATAAATATCCAGAGGTCTTTCGTGCACATACATATAACTCAGCACAAATAGTTTTTCCAACATCAACATGTCATCCAAAAATAATTGAGTGCAAAAGCAAAATTATATCCTTAGTGATAGTAGAAAAATGCATTGTGGGCATTAATCGTGTCCGTAGAAAAATAAATCATACCCTTGACCCCAAAGTAAGGTCTTGCCTTTTCATGGTGTAGACTCCGGTGGTAGGCTTAATCCATCCATGGTTGGGTAGACATAGAGTGACACTGTTCTACTCCAAGTCATCGGTCGTGAGGTGTTCATTGATTGTCGTATGCTTGTACTTAGCTTCCTCTATGCCCAACAACATGCTTATGGGTTTGGCCCACTAATGAACCATTTTTTTCTCGGACAAAAACCAGGGTTCTTTCTCAACAGTTAGGTTGCTATAGAACCGTTATACAAGTTGTTGAACAATGTCACCGAGGTGGACACAAAAGGTTTCCCACTTAAGTTTCGCGATGGTGTCAGTAATATAGGCATAGACATGTGGGTCTTTAACCAATGAAAGGTTAAAGCCTTGCTCGTAGTAAAACTCACATTAAAAAAATGCTTCATTTACCTGTGCTACTACTCTTCTTCAAAAAAATATTGCATAGGGCCTGTGCTGGAAACAGCTAACGGTAAGGAAAGCGGTGCTCGTGATGGTGGCGTCGACGTTCGACGTGTTGTTTTTGCAGCGGCTTTCTTCTTTGGGGTCATGATTGGAACTTTGCTGAGTGTTGATGAAAATGAAAAAGAAAAGCAAAAAGAAAGCAATGATAGTAATGAAACCTTTTGGGATTTATGAGGGAAACGAATGAAAATAAAAGGGAAGGGAAAAATGAACTGAGCTTTTTAGGGTTGTTGGGGTTATTAACAGTGGCGTGTGAAAATGGGAAAATATAAAAAAATTATCTTTTAATCTAAATGGTTGGTTATATAAAGATAAGATTGAGGGATGAATAAAATTCAAATGGATGGTGGTGATAGTTTTAAGTGGACGAAAGGTGATGATGGGGTTAAAACATGGATAACAGCTCACGTTTACCTTTAACCATTTAAAAAAATATCGCCCCAGCTAGCAATTGTTGCTAGCAATGCATATAGCATCAAACATGCAAAATAATACTGATTGTTATGCAACACTAGTGGAATAAAAATAACGATGTTTTAGGTAGTGTTGAGGTATCCCTTGAATAAAATATAAAAAGAAATTAAAATGCACATTTAATGTAAACTAATATAATGTCAAAGATGACTTATTTAAATCAAAAAAAATAAAAAAAAAGAGGTTTGATTAGTGTAATGGAAGTAATGTGTGGGTTTTTTTTTGTTGGAAATAAGGCTTCAAATGTTGCCCATTAACTTTAAATATCTTCCATCCACCAATTTCTTTAACAACACAATCCCATGAGGAAAAACCTTAAGTATTTCAAATGGACTAGACCATCTAGATTGAAGCTTCCCAAAAATAGCTTTAAGCGAGAGTTGAATAGCAACACATTATGTCTAGCATGAAATTACCATAGCAAAATATGTTTCACATGCCACTTCTTGCTTTAATGTTTGTAAATTTTAGCACTCTCATAAGCATTATTTCGAAGATCTTATAATTCATTGAGGTCCAACATTCGTTTCACACCAGTAGCATCCAGGATAAAGTTTAGTCTCTTCAAATCCCATATTTCTTTATGATCCAGCTTTACGGGTAAATGAAAAGCTTTTCCATACACTAGGTAATATGGAGACATACACAACGAGGTCTTGTAAGTATGTTGTAGCAATGTGGTGCTTACAAAAAAATTGGGAACCTCATCACTAATGAACATTCTTTGTGTTATAAAGTAAGTAAAAAAAATTGTGGAGAAACCTCAAAATCGCTTGATAACTCTCTAAAAGAGTTATTATTTATAACCTTTTTACTTAGGTTTGTGTTTGTACTTTAGCATATTAGGATCATATTTAATTTTTAGTTACTTTTGCATTACATGCATTCCTGGGAGTGAGTTAGTAATTTTTGGATTAATTATGATATTTTGTTGTGATATTGTTACCCTGATTATGTGACATTCTCTGATGCTATAGACATTGTTGTGCGCTAGTGCTAGATAGGATTATTAAGCCTTTGTTGTAGCAATCGATGCATGAGCAGAAGGTTGTTGATAGTGATATAGAATCCTAATATGGAAATGAGTCTTAAGGAAAAAGGATTCTCAATTTATGTGAGCTTAAACTCAACTTTTTAGGGTTTTTAATTGTTATATAAAGGATGTGACAACCACCAATTAAAAGGGAGAGCTTTATATGGTTTTATTTTATTCTTTTCTTTTGTCTACCATAAAACCATAGCCGCTTAGGTAAATTTGGGGAAAAATAGATGCTGGTGAAGGCAAAACTCACAGCACCGAGAGGTGGTGGCTGGTGATTAGTGAGAGCATCAACAACGAGAACGATAAAATAATTCCAAGAGGGAGTTTTATTTTTGTTTAGTTGAAATACTTTGAATTTTATGTGGGATTCGTTAAACCTTGGATGTTATTATTTTTAAATATATTTTATGAGTTTCATGTTAGTTAATTTTTCCCATTGATTCGATTGGTGTTTGCTTGGTTTTATTAAGGCATTAGTATAGGGATATATATTTTCCCAGTCCATTCCATCGAGAGGTGAATGTCATTGTGTGATCACTGCATTGAGAGGTGAGTGTCACTATCGCATCATCAATGATTACGAGAGCAACATTTCAGTGTAGAGAGATCTTACTGACTTATTGTCGTAGCATCCTCAGTAAATTTGCATACATGGGTATAGAGATATAACATTGCTATGAGTTTCTAGGTGGAGCCATAGAGAGAGGAAAACCTACTAAGTTAATTCTAAATGCATTGATCGTATTGTTATGGCATCGTTAATTGCATGATTGAGTTTAACAATACCTTAATCTTTAGCTTTAGTCGATCAATTGCTTTCATTGCCACTATTGTGATTCCCTTCATCCCTTTATATCTTTATTCACATATTTATTTTAGTTATTATATTTTTTTGCTTTGTTCGCAGCATCACCTACCCAATTTTGTTGTTTTACTTACATAATGTTATAGCAATTCTTTAAGTATTACTAGTCTTTGTGGATATGATACTCGATGCATTAATTTTCATCTACTTTATTACTTGATACAATAGTGTATGCTTGCACTTTTACTGTTACATTATTTTAAGCATCAAGTTTTTAGCGTCGTTACCGAAGACTAGTGTCATTACTTTAAGAGTTGTTTTTTTACTAACATAGATTTTTTATTTTTATAGGTATATTTTAATAGTTTTCTTTTGGTGTATAAATCAAAGCAATAATCATTGGAAGGAGAACAACAACAAGTGTTTAATGCTAGAATTGTTCCATCTTTGCAAAATATTTTGATACTGCCAGCTTATCACAACATTGATGACAAGAATAGGAAAATTTACGAGCATATTGTGCCCACATTAGATGATTTGATTCCTGGCATTGTTCGACCGACCATCCATGTTTCCAACTTGGAATTGAAGCTAGTGATGATGTTCCAAATGATGCAATCAATGGGGCAATATAGTGTGATGCACACCGATAACCCCATAGCACACTTGAGAGCTTTTATGGAAGTGTGTGACTTATTCATACAGCAAAGAGTGACTGATGAGGCCTTGAAGCTGAAATTATTCCCATACTCGCTTCGCGACAAAGCCAATGTGTGCTTCAATTCACTGCCACCTAGTGCTATAGCAGCATGGAACGAACTTGACCAAAAGTTCTTGCTGCGATTTAATCTTCTCAACATGAATGCTAGATTGAGGAATAACATCACATCTTTCAAACAATTGGAGGATAAGAACTTGTATGAAGCTTGAAAGCGATTTAAAGACTTACTGTGAAAATGTCTGATGCATGGTTTTCAACATTAGACACAAATTGAGATATTCTAAAAGGGACATAACATGCAAACAAGGATGGTTGTAGATGCTTCTGCCAATGGAGCATTGTTGGACAAGTCCTACAACAAAATTTATGATATCTTAGAGAGGATTTCCAACAACAACTACCAATACCTCACTACAAGGATTATGTCGGGTAGACGCGTTGTTGCAACAATATATAATGATGCTCTAAACACACTGACCACATAGTTGACAACATTGACAAAAATGATGAAGAAAATGAAAAAGCTTGGAGATATTTATGGGGTAAAAGATACATATTTTGTTTATTGTGGTTATTGTGGTGATAACCATAATTTTGAGAAATACCACAAAACCCCAAGTCTATTTAATTTATGAGAAATTATAACAGGATTGATAATGTCAACATATTTGGGAACACCTACAATCTAAATATAGCATTGAAATCCAATTTTGGGAATACACAACACTATCAACAACAACAATATACTCAGCAGCAACCAATATTGCATCATTAGTCACATCATCATGCAATCCCACAGCAACAACACAACAACCAACAATGTTTATCAAGGGCAGCCTTCTAATCAAGCTTCAAAATTAACATCACATGATAACATCACATGAGTATCTACTGAATGAGTATATCTCAAGAAATAAAGCGATGAATCAAAAGAATGAAGAATTGATCCAAATCCAGTCATCATTGCTAAGAGCATTGGAGATTCAAGTTAGATAGATGCCAATAAACTCAACAACATACCACAAGAAACATTATTGAGTGATACTGAAGTTCCAAAAAGTCATGGAAAAGCTCCTTACGATGTGCATTGCAAAGCCATCACAACATGTAGTGGTCTCCACCTTGGAAAATCAATGATGAAAATGAGAAATAAGGTGAGAAGCCTGGACTACGAGCTAAAAGTAAGGAGTTTGAAGTACCCAGTGTGGATGCTACAGCAAAGGATGCATGATAGAGCATTAATTCTAGGACAATGCTTCCAGTAATGTCGACAATTACATGTTAACATAACATTGCTGGAAGCAGTGGAGCAAACGCCAAACTAAGTTAAATTCATGAAGGAGGTGCTTTCCAAGAAATGTAGGACTGGTGATTTTGAGACTGTTTCACTCACTAAAGAGTGTAGTGCCATTATCATGAGAAAATTAACCCAAAAGTCAAAAGATCCAGAGAGTTTTACTATTCATTGTACTATTGCCAGTCAATACATAGGTAGAGCTTTATGTGACTTATGCTTTAGCATTAACTTAATTCCCTTGTCTATTTTCAGAAAACTTGGGATTGGTAAAGTACAACACATAGTGGTTATACTTCAACTCACTACCCGATCCATTTTCCACCCCAAAGGAAAGAATGAAAATGTGCTAACACGGGTAGATAAATTTATTTATCTAGTAGAACTCATTGTCTTGGATTATGAAGCTGACAAAAAGGTGTCCATAATAATAATAAGACCATTCCTTGGTACTAGAAGAACACTGATTTATGCTGAAAAGGGAGAACTCACAGTGCGCCTCAATGACCAACAAATTACATTCAATGTGTTTGTTCCTCTACAATGCAATAAAGAAGATGAATGTCATGTTTTTTGGCATTGTCGAAGAAATAGTAAAAGAGAAATTAGATGAATGTGGGAGTATTGAAGAACTCTTTAATATTTCTGGGATAAAAGAAGACTCAATCAAGCTAGAGGGGAACTGGTGCTTCTACATTGATCCTGGCATCAACAGTAGTTATGCACCACTAATACCGACTATAGAGTCACAACATGAACACCTGAGGAAAACTGAAAATGCTACCATGGTGCAGAATAACACAATTGCAGTGAGTGCAACAAGAAAGGTTTTGAAAGGCTTTGACGATAAAGACTCTCATCTGAAAATTCACCATGTGAAGCCACAATATTGCTACGGAGACAATAAAGAAGTAAGATTCATGACTGATTCTAACAATAAAGTGTTTTTTTACAATGTTTTGATCCCACAAGCACAAATGACCTGAAGTTTTACAATAATGTCACAGAAACCATCGAAAAACCAAAAGGGATATCGTTTTATTGAGACCCAGGAAAAGTTACCACAAACTTCAATTTCACTATGTGAAATAATTTTTTACATGTTTTCAATAAGTCATTTTATGGAATTATATTAGATTTTTTTATTAGTTCTATTTAATGCTTTTATCTCAAGTTTTTTTTTTTGTGAAAATGTTACATTTTTTTGATGAAGTTTGATGAGGAATTTTTTTCGTAGAGAAATGTATGAGGAATCTGTTAGACTTTTGCTAAGGTTAGGATTTTATGGAAAACTTTAACACAATGGGTGTATGCTTTCAATACTTAGAAACATTAGAAATTTTTGAACCTTGAAAATCTCACAGCATTATTAGGTACTGTAGAAAACATTTGAACTTTAAAAAAATGCTAGAGGTGCCTAGCACTGGCTCTAGCCTTGATTTGAACAAAATGATACTAGAGGTGCCCGAAACAGGCTATAGTAAAAAAAATACTTTTCAAATATCCAATATACTAAAGGTGCCTAAAACTGGCTCTAGGAATGAAATGGAAATAAAAAGATATTGGAGGTACCCGAAAATGGCTCTAGCAATGAAATAAAGTGAGGATAATGTTACTGTAGCATTGAAAATTAAAAAAAAATGAGTAGGATCAATTTTTTCTAATTTAGCTAAGTATTCCTTGGATACACCTTGCTTGCACACTACATCACTCAATAGAATTTGACTTTGGTAAGTTGAAAATATATTCCTTAATTTGAGATCAATTAATACTATCACATTTGTGGCAACAATGAAAAATTCTGAGAATTGAAAATGTGAGTTAAAAATCTAGGTTGGTTTGGCAACATTATGGTTTAACATAGTTATTCCTTGCATTATAGTTGCTTGAGGACAAGGAAACACTTAGGTTTTGGGGTGTGATAACTCTCTAAAAGATTTATTATTTATAGCCTTTTTACTTAGGTTTGTGTTTGTATTAGCTTATTAGTATCATATTTAGAGTGTTCTTAGTTAATTTGCATTACATGCATTGGTGGGAGTGAATTGGTAATTTTTTTATGAATTATGATATTTTTTGTGATATTCTTACCCTGATATTGTGACATTCTCTGATGCTACAGATGTTGTTGTGTGCTGGTGTGATACATGATTGCTAGGTTGTTGCTGTAGCAATCAATGTGTGGGCAGAAGGCTATTGACAGCTAGACAGAATCCTAATATGGAAAGGAGTCTTAACAAAAAAGGACTCTCAATTTAATGAAGGATTAAACTCTACTTATAGGGTTTTTAATTATTATACAAATGATACAGCAACCACCAATTAAAAGAGAGAGCTTTTTAGGGTTTTCTTTTATTCTTTTCTTTTCTTTACCATAAAACCATGGTCGTTTAGGAAACTTTAGGGAAAAACAATAGCTGGATGTGAAGGTAAAAGTCACAATGTTGACAGGTGGTGGCTTGTGATCAGTGAGAGCATCAACGACGGCAAAGATAAAATAGTTCTGATATGGTGTCTTATTTTTTTAGTTGAAATAATCTTAATGTTATGTGGAATTTGTTAAACCTTGGATGCTATTATTTTTAAATATATTTTATGAGTTTCATGTTAGTTAATTTTTCCCATTGGTTCGATTAAAGTTTGATTGGTTTTATTAAGGCATTAGTGTAGATATATATATTTGCCCAGCTCATTGCATCAAGAGGTGAATGGAATTGTGTAAGCACTGCATCGAGAGGTAAGTGTGCATCAAGAGGTGAATGGAATTGTGTAAGCACTGCATCGAGAGGTAAGTGTCACTATCGCAACATCAGTGATTGCGAAAGCAACATTTCAGTGTACAGAGATTTTGCTGACTGATTGTCGTAGCATCTTTAGTAAATTTGCATACATGGGTATAGAGATATAGCACTGCTGTGAGTTTTTATGTGGAGCCATCGAGAGAGGAAAACCTGCTACGTTAATGCTAAACGCATCGATCGTATTGTTGTGGCATCATCAATTGTATGACTTAGTTTAACAATACCATAATCTTTAGCTTTATTCGATCAATTGCTTTCATTGCCACTGTTGTGATTCCCTTCATATCTTTATTCACATATTTATTTCAGTCATTATATTTTTATTTCTTTTTTCACAGCATCAACTACACAATTATGTTATTTACTTACTTAATGTTATAGCAATTCCTTGAGTAATACTAGTCTTTGTGGATACGATTACTAGGTGCATTAATTTGCATTCACTTTATTACTTGATATCATAGTGTATGCTTGAACTTTTGTTGTTGTATTATTCAAAGCGTCATCGCCTTAGCAATGCTTATAGGAAATGTTATAGCTTTCACCCATTTGGATATATTGTCAACAACTAGAATAAATAGATTTTCGCACGATAATTAATAAGGTCCCATGAAATTTAACCCCCAAACATCAAACAATTCAATTTCCATGATAGGCTGCAATGACATTTCTTTGTGGCAAGAAATGTTACCAGTTCTTTGACAACAGTCACAATGTTTGAAAAAATCATTGGCAACCTTGAACAATGAAGGCCAATAGTAACAATATTGAAGAACTTTTACTGTTGTACGCATACCCTCAAAATGAGCACCATAGGGTGCATCGTAACAATGATGTAGAATACTTTGCTACTCACATTTGGGAGCAAATCTACGTAAAATCTGGTCATTGCATTGCTTAAAGAGGTAAGACTCTTCCCAATTATACAGTCTAAAATCTTGTAAGAATATTTTCTACCTTCGTGATTGAGGTCAGGTGGCAGCAACCAACTCATCGAATAATTAACAAAGTCCACATACCAAGGTAATGCCTCAATGGTGAGTAATTTCTCATCCCGGAAAGCATAAAGAATCACTACCTGATTCCAAATGATATAAATGGTTAGCAACTTGATTCTCAAATCCTTTCTTGTCTTGAAATTCATTGTCAAATTCTTGAAGAAGCAATACTCATCTAATTAATGATGTCTAAGTGTCATTTTTGGCAAATAAATGCTTCAAAGCCAAATGATCAATGTAGAAAACAACCTTGGTTCCAATAAGGTAAGATCAGATTTTATCAAACGGAAACACCACAACAAGAAATTTCTTCTCATCTGTGGTGTAGTTGACTTGAGCATCATTTAATGTTCTGCTTGCATAATGTATAGCATGGAAGACCTTTTCTTTCCTTTGCCCTAGCACTGCACCAACAACATGATCACTAGCACCGCACATTAGCTCAAATGGGAGACTCCAATCCAATACCACTACAATATGGGCATTAACTAACTTTAACTTAAATGTTACAAAGAACTGCAACACTTCATCATCAAAAACAAATTTACTATTTTACTCCAGCAACGAGCACAATGGTCTAGTGATTTAGGAAAAGTCCTTGATGAATCTTCGATATTAAAAACCTATTTTACATGGAGTATTCAGATGGAGGGTACTATAGTGATTTTAAAAGATTACTTTTACTGAAATAGATTACTATTGTTTATAAATTATGATTTCGTTTTATTATGGTTTTGAGGGAACACATTAGATGTCTGTTTCAATCTCTGAACCTAGTCTTCTGAATGTTTCCTCTGAGCTATAAGCTATTTTTTTGTTACCTAAAGAAATATCAGTGGAAACTTAGCTCATCACGAAAACCTGTAGATGCCTTAACCAATAAGAGAAATTGTATGCTTGTCATTTATCTACATGTCCTTTAGCATCATTTGGTAGTTTTGTATTACTGAGCTTCCCAAAGCTCACTCTTTTGCTAACCATTTTAGGTTAAAAGATCGATCCAGTGCAGCTACCGACTTCAGTAACTGGGAGTTTCTTTGGCGTTGTTGGCAAGTATGGTACTTGTATAATTAGGGGGCATGTAGGTCACATTTGATTTTTATACTAAGTATGAAACTTGTATGATTTTAATTTTGTTTGTAATATATTAATGGTTTTCTAAACTTGTATTTTTATTTATAAATTATTTTATGATTTTACATGTTTAAACAAAAAATTAATTTCTCTTAGATTTTTACTGTGGGTCGCTCCGGTGACCCTAATGTGACACCTCGAATCAGATCGGGTCACCCGTATTGGACTGAAGGTGTTACAGTTATTGACATGAGTTATCTAGGTCCCGTGGATCATATTATTTCAAACAAGAATTGAGGGGGTGCGTCATGTAGCAAGCTACTAATACAAACCTTCCATGCAAAATCTAATTAAGCAAAAGGTTCACATATCATATATTAAACACACAAAAATTTAGATAATGGGTTAGAAAAACATATTTCATTTAGGGTGTTAAAAAATTATTTGTTGAGATAAGTGTTTGTTAAATTATTTTTAGAAAGAAGTTTGGGACATTCGATGTCTTCGAAAAGATATTTGAATCGTTCGATGTCTTTTGTATTTTATTCTGTTAGATTTGACGTTCTAATTTTATACATCATAAAAAAGATATTATGCCTTTTAAATATCTTCCTAAAGACATCGAGTGACCTAGACGTTTTTTCATATACACTCTAACAAATACTTTATTTCAACAAATAATTTCTTTTATCTCATATAAATTAATTTTTTCCAACACTTTGTTTAAGCAATTTTACCATATTAAACTAATAACTAATAAGAACATATCTTACACCTGATATTAGAAAAAAGGCCAGGAAAAAAATGCTTTGTTAAGTCCAAGCCCGCTTTTTTCATAAACCCTTCTTCTTCTCGTTGTTTTGTATCTTCATGATGTGGATCTTTAGGGAATGAATTCAACAACTTCTTTGTAAGCTGCTTGTAAAAACTATGATATATTATATGTACAGTACTTAAATCATTACGTTTGTTTTGTTTTAGTATTTAATTTTTTTAATCATATTAATGTTTAGTTTAGGTTATATTTTGATACTACATCGTCAAAAATTTAATAGTGATATTGACGTGTCACCATAAGATAATATCATCATTGAAAAAATTAAAAAAATGTCGAATCATTGAAAAAACTCAACATTTATATTCCGGGCTTAATTAGCCATTTCTATACATGAGTTTCAAAACTACAAGAGGGGGTTTCAAAATTACTGCGCAAAAATCTCAACTTTTACATTCTAGATAAAAGGTCTCGAAACTAGTCAGGGGTTTTGAAACCTCTACTACAGATTGCCTTGTTTTGACTGTGCATTGCAATCACCTTTAAACATTTCTAATCGTTACCAATATGATCAAAAAAGCTTGAGACACTTTCCACACATTTTAAGACTTCCATAAAACTTCTCAATCATCCTTAAAATTTAAATGGTCAAAATTTTTTGAATAAAGGAATATGGGTTAGAACTATGTTCGGAGGAGGAGCCAGGTGCAAGGCTCAATTAAGGTGTGAATATTTCTTGTAACACCCCAAAATGAATTTTTGGATCAAACTAGTAAATTTAATTATTCTTTGGATCATTTAACTAAATTTTCATAAGCTATGGGACTGTTTTGAATATTTAAATGAATGATTGATTCATATGAATTGAGTTTATGCGAGATCTAAGACTAAATTGAAAGAAATAAGTTACGTATATCTAAAATAAAAATAAGGAAAGAGTTGAACTCTTTAATGAATAGTTTACTCAAAAAGTTATAATATATTTCTACATGATAAATTGTGACCATTAGTTTTAGATGATTACTTTAAGTTTTAAATTTTTCAAAATTTATTTATTAATTTGTTAATGGGAAATTTGAAGGGAAAAACTCACAATCGATATTAATGTTTTTAATTTTTTTATAAATAAAATTTGATATAAAATATATATATCCAAATATTTATCATTAAAATTAATTTCAAATCACTAGTTTTTAAGAATGAATTGTGCTTTATAATAAATTTTGTATTTCCTATGTAATTTTTTTAAAATAATATATATATATGAATCGGATATCTGTGACCCGAAAATGTGAGTACTCAAATTTTACGGGTATCTAACTATCGAATATTTGAACTTAACAAACTGTGTCATGGGCCGATAAATATACTACCCACAAAATCGGGTACTCAATACTTATGGTACCTCAAAATATGAGTACCCGATTTTGAACACTCATAATAATAATGCAACTAATTAAATAATTGTCAGATGATAATAATAAATATAATAATCGAACAATAAAATATTCAAATTTTAAGCGAATTTTTTTTTTAAAAAAAATCAAGTTCAGAAGAAAAAAATTTAACTATAGTAAGAAATAAGAAAAAAACCAGCTAAACTCAAAAAAATTGGTCATGGGAGATTGTTAGCTCCTTCAAGATCTATCTCCAAGAAATGATGTTTAATAACGATGAATATCAAATTTAAATAAATATAGAATTAATAAAATGTATAAGTATTAAAAAAATATAAAATTATACTAATTTTATTAGTTATCATATCAATTTTTTGTCGAATGATAATGTCACGTGATTTTTTTAACATCATTTAAATAATGAAATGATCTAATTAATAATGTTAAAAGATTAAGGCTTAATATATTTTTAGGTGTATAAATTATACCTTAAATTAACTTTTGGTACTCAAAACTATCACGATATACTTTTAGGTATATATTACTACAAAACTGTTAAGTAATAAATGTCACATATATATTTATTTATTTTAAATAAATATTATTTACAAATATATTTTTTTTAAAATTGAACATAACACGATGATTTTTTAACCATACGCACTTAAGAATATAGTGAAGAAAAGATTAGAGACATCTTTTTAACCGATAAATTAAAATTTCTCATAATTACGTGGAGTGTAGTTTACCCCCTAAATAATATATTTATTGCTTGTTTCCCGTTTCCTGATTTTATTTCGACATGAAACGACACCATTTTAACTAAACTATAAGTACTCCAAAACAAATCATTTCGATTTCCTTCTATGTAAGAAGAGCCGCATTCCTCTTGTGCTTAATCCCAACTTGGAAAATTTTTCATAGTTCCTGCATTTCAACCTGTTCATATTTGATCGACGTTCGACCTTTACGATTCCAGTCATGTTTTTCCCCTTTGATTTGAAATTTGGGTTTTTTTTTCCACATTGCTCTCTCTCGCTAATGCCTTCGCTTCCCATATTTCTTCAAACTTTTGCAGGTACATAGAGAATATAATTTTGCTGTTATTTGTTGAGAAAGCCACCGGCCAACTTAATCATTCTTAAAGAAATTGCAAAAAGTAAGCTGCACAGGCTTGAGTACGTTTCTTTCGTTTGATCTTGCATTAGTATTTCATTTTTTCTTTAGTTAGTCAATATGAGAATCATTTTATCAAACACTTAACATGCATTTGCGAGGTGTGGGATATTAGCTTCTTTTACATAGTGCATCCTTCTGTCAATCATTGTATCGAACAGTTAGCATGCATTATCCGCGAATTGCTTTCATTATTCTGAATTAAGTTATGAAAATATTAAATCATTGTAGTTTCCAGGTTGGAATGGATGAAAATATTAAAAGTTATAATATATTTTCAATTTATTATTAAAAAATGAGTTTTATATATAATATATATATATATATATATATATATATATAAGACAAAAAAAAGATTTAAAAAAATAATCATCTTCTACTCTAAGCCTCAAACGTTAAAAGTAAGATAGGTTGTATTCTCAAAAGGTAAACGAAGAACTAGAATTATTCAAGAAATGATTATCTGAGAAGAAACTAATTCTATAATCATCTTCTACTCTAGCCTCAAACGTTAAAGTAAGATAGGTTGTATTCTCAAAAGGTAAACGAAGAACTAGAATTATTCAAGAAATGATTATCTGAGAAGAAACTAATTTCTTGTGAAATATCAAAGAAAAGAGAAAAAATGGTTCTTTTAAGAGAGACATAAAAGAACTTTAGTGAAGATATTAGATACTTGTTTGATGTGAGTATATTAAACTTATGTACTTCAATTAAGAGCATGAAAGTAGAATTAAATGGCTAAGGTAAGTGATCAAATAAAATTAGCGTACCCTTATTCTCATATGTAATGGGGTAAGGGAAGGTAGGATAATAGGCTGCCCCAATGTCAGGTTGAGAGCAGCTTCCGTGGGAGACCTCCAAATTATGAATTATCCACCGTAGGACTCGATCCCACGACCTCAAAGTTAAGAACCTTGTACGAGTGAATGAAAGTCTTAAAATTTGTGGAAAGTGTCTCATTTTTATTTTTTATCATATTGGTAGCAATTAGAAGATGTTTAGAGGTGATTGCAATGCACGAGGAAGTCAGAACAAGACAATTTCTAGTAGAAGTTTCGAAATCCACTGACTAGTTTGAGACCTTGTGTCTAGAATCTAAAAATTGAGATTTTTACACAGTGATTTTGAAACCCCCTCTAGTAGTTTTGAAATCCATGTCTAGAAATGACCAATTAGTTCTGAAATGTTACTTGAGAGACTATAGACTTATGGAATGACGTAAATGGGATCGAATATATAAAATACTAGAATATATGTCAAGGAAGGTCCAAGAGTGTAATAAAAAATGTGTGAAGACACTCATAAATAATTAAGTACTTTTTCTTAAGGTTTGATAAGTCTAATATGCTTGTAAATATATTAAATTACTAAAATTCCCTTAACAAGTTAAAATGGCCAAATTTGGGATTAAGTAAACAAAATAAATTGTACTAAGAGAAAATATTAAGTTTTTTTAAGTGTGGAAAGACACAAATACCAATGTTTTTAAGAAAATGACTAAAATACCCTTTTATATTAAATAGCCAAACTACCTTTAAGTTGTAAACCAGCTAATTGTGTAAGTTTCTTAAATGCTTCCAGGGCCAAAAAAATTAAAGATTAAGTAATAATTTTTTGATAAGAAAAATTAAACTTGTAAATAAGAAATGCTAAAATTACTCGTGTGACTAAAAATGAAAAAAATACCCATTAAAGTTAAAAATAACCAGAATGTCTTTGTGCACTAAAATAATCAGAACAAATTGATTTAATGAATTAGTAAATGTGAAATGAATAATAATACCCAAATATAACTAAAAATGACCAGAAATCCAATTGACTAGTGTCGTTTTGTTTAGCAGCATTCGTGGTTATGTATATTGCCTATATTCCCGACATCGCTAAATTGGTCTAGTGTTTCAGGCAAAAATGGTTTGAGAAAGCTCTCGAGAATAGCAACTGTTGCGTAGACCCTTTTAAGCTGGTGGCACGGGGAGTAAGATCCCGATGAAGATCCCGATCTAAAAAAGATTGGCAAAAAAAAATGTGAGAAAGTGCAATTGTTTACCTTTGGCACTAACAACGTACGGAAGTTTGTTGCATTCTGAACTAAAAACCGAGAGATGGAACATCGTGCTACATAGTAGAATGTGGGATCTACCGTACCACAAAAGTGACATTCTTCTAGCCTTGAGATTATGTTATCACCAGCTTTCATCTCCGTTGAAACGTTACTTTGCATATTGCTCTATATTCCCGAAGGGTCACCAATTTGAAAAATTAGATCTGGTTCGATTGTGGATTGCTGAAGGTCTTGTGCAACAACCTAACAATAGAAGTAGAGAGGAGGATATAGGTGAGCAGTACTTTGATGATCTGTTTTCAAGGTTATTTTTTTCAGCAAATTAAGCATGAGCAACCACGTTTTGTAATGCACGATATTTTCAGCGATTTAGATCAGTATATGGAAGGGGAGATTAATTTCAAGTTTGAAGAGGATAGACCTTTAAAAAAATCCCAAAAGGGTCCGTCATTTGTCATGCACACTGCTTCCTACTGATTAGTTGCAAAAATTTGAGGCCTTTCATGAAGAAAATAAGATACGGACATTTCTTCCGCTAAGCTATGGTGGTAGCAATAACTTATTTAAAGTTGATAGTTTCAAAAAGATGTTTCCACCTTCGAACTGCTTGCGTGTATTTTCGTTGTCCCCGTATGATATCGAGGAGTTCCCTGATTCAATCCGCAGCTCCAAACAACTACAATACTTGGATCTTTCTGGTGCTTCTATTCCAAGTTTGTCTGAACGAATAGGCAATTTGTGTAACTTGGAGACCTTAAAGTTGTCTTGTTGCTACTGTCTCAATCAGTTGCCGGCAAACGTGAGCAATCTTACTAAATTGGAATATCTTGACATCAGTAACGCCTATTTCGGAGTTGCTTGATTCAATTGGCGAGTTGAAAAAACTGGGCTACTTGGACCTTTATGGTACCTTTATTAAATGTTTGCCTAAAGGTGTTTGTTCTGTGGATAATCTACGGGCGCTGAAGTTGTGAGGTTGTTCAGGCCTCACTCATTTGACGTAAGACATGACTAATCTTACCAAATTGAAGCATCTTGACATCAATGATACGCCTCTTGAAGAATTGTTTGGTTCAATTGGCCAATTAAAAGAATTAGATTACTTGGACCTTTCTGGAACAAATATTAAATCTTTGCCTGAAGCAGTATGCTCTTTGTACAATTTACAGACATAGAAGTTGTCCCGTTGTCGTAACCTGGTTTGTTTGCCGACAGACATAAAGAATCTTATCAAATTGGAGAATCTTGATATCAAGGGGACTCCTATCCTGCAGATGCCTCCGGAAATTAGTAATTTGAAACGTCTTCAGCTACTGACTAATTTCGTTGTGGGCAACAGTAACGTGTCAAGCATAAGCAAGATGAAAGATCTTTCTCTTTTACGTGGTACACTTTCTATTTCAAGATTACAGAATGAATTGAAACAATAGATGCAGTGTTATACCCAAAAATTTGATTAGTGACTAAAACATAATTTTTAAAAGTTTAGTGCCCAAAGTAAAAACTTAGAAAAATTCAAGGACAAAAGAGGTAATTTTCCCAAAAAGAATTTATTCTATAAATAAATATTTCATCTTTAAGAATAGATTCTTTATGCAATCAACATTTCGTTCTGAAATTTGAGTAAAGAACTAGAAAGTGATAAAGTTCGATAAAGTATTTGGATAATCAAATTGAATCGAAAGTTTACAAAAAAATGAAGAATGATAGTATGGGGTTTGAAATATTATATTTATAATTTTAATCAGTATAATTTAACATGGAAAAGAAGGATTAAGTGGATTTTTCATGTTAAAAGTTGAATAGTAGAAATTAAGTGACTAAATTGAAATTTTAGAAAAGTGCAAGGGACAAGATAAAAATTAATCAAATAAATGTTGGTATTTATATGATGATGTAAGAATGGTGATGAAAGCATGGAAAAGTGGTAAATATCAATATTCATTGAGGGTAGAAATGACTTTTGGACTAAAATAAATTTTAATTCATTTTAATTAGAATTTATAAAGTGTACATATATATTTTTTGTAGAAAAATCAAGAAAAATCCTTATTATCCTTATAAATTTCGTGCACCATAGATAAAAATGAGTAAGGTATGTTTTCTTCATTTTAGTCCTTTTTACTTTGATTTTTGAAATAAGTTGTGAAATAGAAAAATGATTTATATCAAACTCTCTACCATTTATATGAATATTACATGATTTAAATGTTTGAATCAATGATTATTTCCTAGAGTGGATGATGAATAAGTTGGATTTTGATTATTTATGGATATATATTTGTGTTATTAATGTTATAAAGTTTTTTCAAGTTTCATTTATGATCAAAATTACTTAGAAATGTTTTTATACTATTCGGTCATGGTTAAGATTCATGAAGAAATGAAAATTTTGATTAGTTTTTGTTATGGAAATGATTTAAATTACATGGAAATGATTTAAATTACATGGAAATGTTGTTAGGAAGATGAAATCATGCTTGAACCAAGTTGAAAATCAAGCTTAATACACTTTAATCAATTAGGCCTAAGGGAAAAAGACAGAAAAATTGTGAAAATTTATACAAGGTCTAGAAATGATTTGTGAATGATTCTACATGCTTAAAATACGATTAGGACAATTTGAAATTTTTTGAAAGTATAGGGACTTAATTGTATAAATTGAGAAATATGGGGATTCATGTATAATTGTTTAATGGTTGATGTGTCATGTTGAAATTGAATGTTGGAATGATGAATTTGAAATTAGGATGTTTATTGGGATTAAATATTAAAATTACGAAAATAATAGGACTAATTCTCATACTTTTTAAAATATAAGGATTAAAGTGTAATTATTTAATAGCTAAAGTACTATGATGGAAATCAGATGTTAGAATGTTGAATTAATGTTAAAATATGAAATTGGATTAATTTGGAAAATTAGTAAAGCTTGGAGTTAAAATTTAATAATCTTTGAGGTAATATATTTTAATTAAATGCTGGAAATTTTTGGTTTTTGTTAATTAAAGCTTGAATTTAAGTTGAATATGTAAGATTGTCAAGATCGAGGACTAAATTACAAATTTGTATAAGTTATGAGTATGAAAAGGAAATTGGTATAAGTTAATAAGTAGAAATTAAACATGTTATTGGAATGTTTGAATTTATTTTAGAGAAAATAACCTCAGTGACCGAAAATGCCTTATAATATACGATTTTAACAAACTTTTTTAGATTTACGAAAATGACCAACAAATTCGCAACGCGAACTCCAATTTCGCAACCCAGTTTCCAAATTCGAAACGCGAATATGTAAATCGCATTGCGATTTTCCAAATTCGCGTTGCAATTTTCCAAATTCGCAACACGAATTTGTAAATTGCAACACAAGAGTCAAATTCGCAATACTAAAGTCAAATTCGTAACGCGATAGTCAAATTCGCAACACTGAAGTCAAATTCGCAACATGAATCTGTAAATCGCAACACAGAAGTCAAATTCGTAACGCGAAAGTTAAATTCGCAAAGCGCGTTTATTTTCGCAACGCGAATTTATTTTAACGCGAATATGAAAATCGCGTTGCGAATTTGAAAATCGCATTGTGAATTTGAAAATCGCATTGCGATAGTACTGTTTACCTATATCGGTAATTAGCGTTGTGAAATTGAAAATCGCATTGCGATAGTACTGTTTACCTATATCGGTAATTAGCGTTGCGATTTTCAAATTCGCAACGCTAATTACCGATATAAGTAAACAATACTATCGCAATGTAAACAGTACTATCACAATACGATTTTCAAATTCGCAACGCTAATTACCGATATAGGTAAACAATACTATCGCAATGTAAACAGTACTATCGCAATGCGATTTTCAAATTCGCAACGCTAATTACCGATATAGGTAAACAATACTATCGTAATGTAAACAGTACTATCGCAACGCGATTTTCAAATTCGCAACGCTAATCACCGATATAGGTAAACAATACTATCGCAATGCGATTTTCAAATTCGCAACGCTAATTACCGATATAGGTAAACAATACTATCGCAATGTAAATAGTACTATCGCAATGCGATTTTCAAATTCGCAACAGGATTTTCATATTCGCATTGCGATTTACATATTATCGTTGCGATTTACATATTCGCGTTGCGAATTTGGAAAATCGTGTTGCGATTTATCTATTCGCGTTGCGATTTTGGAACCTGTGTTGCAAAATTAGAGTTTGCGTTGCGAATTTGTTGGTCATTTTCGTAATTAAAAAAAAGTTGGTTAAAATCGTATATTATAAAGCATTTTCGGTCACTGAAGTTATTTTCTCTTTATTTTATGATGCTTAAATTTAGGATTAGATAGCAAGAAGAACTATATTGAATAAAATAGAAAAGTTGAGATGAAATTCTAAAAATAATTGATCCTATAATTAAAATTATGGTATAATGGATTTAGAAATGAATTTGGAAAGTTGTAATGGTATAAGAGTTACATCGCAAAATGGAAAGAGATTGAAGACTTAAATGACAATTGTATAAGTATTAATAAAATATTTTAAATAATATGTTGGAATCGAATATTAAATGATTTAATATTGAAATGTTGATTTTGGATTAGTTGCAAGTTTGTTAAAGTTTGGGAACCAAAATATAAAATGCTTAAATGGTAAGCTTAAAGGATACATAATAAATATAAATAATTAAAGTACTTGAGCAATAAATAATAGAATGATAACTCTAATATTAAAGTATTATTTGAGACTGATTTGGAAATATGTATAAGTCAAATGATCAAATTGAAAAGGTGGACAAATTATGGGATTAAAATAGAAATTTAGTGTAAGATGATATGAGAGGTGTAAGTAAATAGTAATAATAAA
Organism: Hibiscus syriacus; assembly: GCF_006381635.1. NCBI lineage: Eukaryota > Viridiplantae > Streptophyta > Magnoliopsida > Malvales > Malvaceae > Hibiscus > Hibiscus syriacus. The sequence goes on along the minus strand of NW_024063022.1, from coordinate 3,248,149 downwards.
TGTTTATTAGAGGTGATAACCGTCGTTTTGCTATCAAAATAATTCCTAGCTTCTTAATAAATAAAAAAGAAAAGGTAGTATAGAGAAGCAGGGTCGATCTACAGGGACTGTGGTGTTTTTGATTTAATAAGACTCTTTCTTGATTTTAGAAGAAGATAGAATTCCATATGAAGTTGAAAAGATATATTAAAATAAAATAAATAAAAAGGAAAAATAATATAATAATAAATATTAATAGTAATAGTAATAAATATAAAAGGGGATTTTAAAAGTTGTTTTTGAAATAAAAAATACGAATTAAATAAAAGAAAAATAATTAAATAAACAAATTAAAGAGATTGAGATAAAGAGAAACTTATTGTGAAAGTAACCTCAGACTTCAGCTTTGTCTCAAACTCCTCGTATCATCGAAACATATATTTACTTCAAGATTCACGTCAGCTTACAAGTACAATTCTTTGCTGCCAACTCGGATTGTGTCGTTTCAATAACAACTGATTCCGATCTCAATTTCCTCTTAGCAAACAATTTTGCTAAGTGTGTTCTTGGGAAGTTGAATATACTTCAATAAGCAAATCCTTCTTCAAACGTTAACCATAACAATATCCGGACCAATGTCAAAATCATTTTGATTTAAAAAGAAAGCTCAGAAAACATAGAGAAAATCTGAAGCAATTTAAGTACCTTACAATTCTCACGTTTGGAATTGAGCATTCGCTTTGGCCTTCGTCTTGAAAGAGAATTAGCTAAGCATGATCAAAGTAATACTTAGCATAATGAAAAGTATGCGAAAAATAGAGAGAAAGCTAGAGAGAAAAAGAAGATTTTATTCTCAAATGAGAGAGATATGTTTCTAGGCTCACCCTTAGAGGGTATTTATAGCCTTCAAATTCCTAAAAACAAGCTAATACATCCTAAATCCTAATTAAAACACTTAAAACTATTTAAACTAAAATACCTCAAAAATAAATTTAATATTCTAAATCCTAATTAAAATACTAAAACCTATTTAAATTAAAATACCTAAAACAAATATAAAATATAAAAATAATATTCTAAAACTTAATTAAAATACTAAAACATATTTAAACTAAAATACAAAGATAAAATATAATGTTTAAAATATTATCATAAACTTGAGTTTAGTCCAAATTTGAATTCCAGCCAGCTTTGATTCTGAAAATAAAAAATCTACAAAATTGTGTCCTTTTTGTGCAATTTCCATAATCTTACGTCCTGTACAGAAAATGAATTAAAATGAACAAATAAGCCAAAAAATCAATGATTAAGTAGTAATTTAGAACTAAAATATTAACTAAATTAAGCACTTATCAAATTCCCCCTCACTTATTCAATGCTTGTCCTCATTCATTCCGTAATTAACATTTCAAAATCATAAGTCGCCATCTTCAATTTCAATTTATTCCTCAAACTTCTAATTGAACTAAGTCCATGACATTTGCAGAATTCAAGTTACAATCAAGCAAAGATACAACCAAGAAAATTTAAAGTAAGCAAGATATCACAATTAATTGTCAATTTCAATGAAACATGACTCAATACCTCAGAAAGATTCACACATATCCGCTCAAAGTGTTTGGGGTAAATGAAATCGCTCAAATCGAAACTAACCAGAATATTACCATAGGCTTGGAATCCAATCAAGTCTCCACTACGAAAAATGAACATAATGCAATAATCAAGGGGTCTTTAAACAAGGTGTAACGGGGCTTAGGTTAGGGTAGGGAAAAGGTCGGAAAAAAAGGTTAAAAATACCGAAACAAGAGATCAAAACGATTAAGAACAATCCACGAATTAACGTGAAGCGCAATAAAGAACAAAACAAGGAAAAAGAATAGATGAAAGAAAATTGAAGTGATCGATTTTTCCTTCCCTTTTTTTTTGTTTTTTTCGAACAAAGGGTGTGAACAACTTGTTTTTCTTTATTTTTTGAAACATTATTTTTTTTTCGTGGAACAACAATGATACAAGATCTCTAGTCTCGGCAAGGGTGTGAAAAGAGGGGAAAAATAAAAAAAGGCTTCGGGTTTAATTATAAGGTGTAAAACAGAGAAAGGAGAATAGGCTCAAATGTGGTTCACTAGTGGATATATAAATGGGTAGGCTTTTTGGGAAGAGTGGGTTTATCCTAGGTGCCCCTATGACATTAAAACATTACGTTCAACATGTAGTCTCGATATGCATTGTGATTACAAGTTCTAGAATATCCTAATTAGTTCGGCACACACAAGTCAAACAATGAGCAAGAAAGAAAATGTATGCTCGTTAGGCCCAAATCTCACAAGAAAAGTTTATATGCATTGAGTCAAGTTCATCTCTATCGACAAAAGCATGAAATATGAATACTCAACAAAAAATTCACCAGCTATATCAATCACCAATCATGCAAATTAAATTCGATCAAAAACATGGTCATAATAAAAAAGGAAGCAAGAGTATAAAGAGAAATTCAAGACTAGCAACCAACGATCCCAACATATCAACATCAAAATAACTCATTTTCAAACAATTAAACAAGTCAAGAAAAATTTGACACATGCTTATCCTTCTCCCTCACTTATTCCGTTTTGTCCCAAAACTTATATCAAATTTAAAAACAAAGAGAGGGAAAAAAGAATACTCCCAAATCTAGTGGCGACCACGGCCACGTCGAGAAGAGCTGTTGTAGAGTAGAATGTCTGATAATGCACTGTTATGTTCAAACTTTTCTGCAAAGTTCGAACCAAATCTGTTTTTTTTTTCTGCATTGTTTTTTTACACTGGATTGTTCGAATATGTTGTGTATTTTTCTGCACAGTTCGAACCAAGTCAGTTTTTCTGTACTATTTTTTCGTTAAATATTCGATCAAAATTCAGATATGTTCAGAGAAAAAATTAATAAAATAAATAGAATGAAATAAATTTCACTAAAAAATTTAAAATAATAAAACAAAATAAAATGAAAATAAAATGAAAAAAACAAAAATATAACGAAATGGGTTGCCTCTCATCATGCGCTTTTGTTTAACGTCGTTAGCTCGACGACCTGATTCAGACTATAGGTTTCGAGAGAAATACTTCCTCCACTTCATACGCTTTTTCCAACTAAGAATTTCCTTATGAGAAATTCTATGATCGTATAGTTCTTTTATTTTTTTTCTTGTAGATTTTGGCTTTCTCATAGGCTTTTATTCGAATGTTTTTTGGCTTTGAAAGCTTATCCAAAATAATAACCGGTGAAGTAGCATTTTCTCCTAAAAAGGCATTCTTTAAGTTTTTCGGCATTTGTTTCAGTTCTATCTCAAGTGCCTCCAAAATAGAAGGTAAAATTTTAGTTTTAGAGGAAGGTAAAAATAAATCAAAATTGATTGCATGAATATTTTCAAACTCTCTTTCTTCCTCTTCGTGGCAAAGTTCAGGATCCATGGAAAGATTAGATTCAATATATATATTCATCAATTGAAGGATCTATAACATCAACATAATTAATTCTTTCAACGTGATCAGGGCATTTCATTGTTTTGTAAACATCAAATTGAACGATCTCACCAGCAAATTCCATTGTCAGTATGCCACTTCTAACATCGATCTTTGTATGTGCGATGCTTAGGAAAGGTCAGCCTAAGAGTACTTCGGAATAAGTATCTGACCTATCATGTTCCATGTCAATGACATAGAAATCTGCAGGAAAAAAATAATACATCGACCTTCACAAAGACATTTTCCATCATTCCCACTGGATAGATCACAGACCGATTAGCCAATTGTATGGTTACTCCCGTTTCCTTCAAAGGCTCATTAGTAATCATTTTATAAATAGATAATGTCATAACGTTGATTGAAGCTCCTAAGTCACACATTGCACGTTTAATTTTAAAATAACCTATTTTGCAAGGTATAGCGAACATACCTTGATCCTTCATCTTTGGTGGGAGTTTTCATTGAAAAATTGCAGAGACAAGTTATCCCAAATTTACCTTTTCGTGCCCCCATTAATTCCCTCTTTGTAGTGCAAAGTTCTTTTAAAAATCGAACATACCTTGGTACTTATCGAATTACTTCAAGAAGAGGTATGTTGACTTGAACTTTTTGGAATACCTCTAAGATCTCGTTTTCTTCAGCTCTTTTATCACGCTTCATCAACCTTAATGGGAAGGGTGGTGGCGTGATTTCATGAGAAGAAAGAGAAGGATGTGAGTCAGACGTACCTTGTATTTCTAGAGGTGGTGTTTCCTCTTGTTCTTTCTGATGTGCGTCTTTTTTTCTGCTGGAACTTCGGGTGAGATAACTTTTCCAATTCTGAGTGTGATGGCTCTAACAATCTCTCTCAAATTTAACTCTGTTTGAGAAGAAAATCTTCCTTGTGATTCCAATTTTCCCATAGTTTGAGTTAATCGGCATACTTGGTTATCTAACTCTTGAAGATGTATTTCGGTTCGGTTGTGGAACTTTTCATGGGACGCAATCAACTTTTCTTGTGAAATTGCTAACTTTCCTATGAGTTCCTCCAATGATGAGTTTTGCATTTACTGTTGAGGAGGAGGCCTTGGTTGATAAGTTGGTATTTGATTTGCCGTATAGCTGAAGTTTGGGTGGTCTCGCCATCCTGGATTGTAAGCATTACTGTATGGGTTGTATTGTGTTTGTGGAGGACCTGGAAAGTTCCCTATGGCATTTATTTCTACATTGCCTCCTTCTTGTATCAGCAGGCAGTAATTCGTCTGATGGTCTAGCTTTGTGCATATCCCACATGCTCTTGTTGCTCCAAATTTTCCTGCAACAAGTGAATTAACTTTTTTCAGTTAATTTGCCTAACTTATTCTCAAGGGAAAAGTACTTATCTCGTGAACCCGTCGGCTAGGTTCACTTGAAAACTATTGAGAGTTGACTGCCATGGTTGAAATCAATTCCCTTGTTGTTGTTGGGGTCATGTTGACTAATGCTCCTCCACTGGAGGCATCTACCATTTTCATTTCCATTGGAAAAAGGCATTCATAAAAGTATTGAAGTAATGTTTGCTCACTTAATCCGTGTTGCAGACAACATGTGTAAAGCTTTTTAAATCGCTCCCAATAGTCATAGAGACTTTCTTCTCTCTTTTGTTGAATGGAAAGAACGTTGCTTCGTAACTCGCTTGCTTTAGCCGTTGGAAAGAACCTGTCAAGAAAAATTTGATTCATGTCAGCCCATTAATTAACTGAATTTGGAGGTAAATAAAATAACCAATCTTTAGCCAAGTCGGCTAAAGAGAAAGTGAAAGCTCTCAATTTAATTTGATCTTCGGTAACTCCTTGTGGTTTCATGCTAGTGCAAACCATGTGGAATTCCAACAAGTGTTTGTACGGATCTTCAGTGGGAAAGTAGTGAAAAGTGGGAAGAAGATGAATACGTCTCGTTTTTAATTGAAACAGAGTCCCACCACTAGGAAAATTGATGCATAATGGTGTCTGAGTGACAAGAGCTGTGGCTAGCTCTCAGATCGTTTGTTCTTCTTTTACCATCAGAATGTTGTATGCGTCTGCTTCAAATTCCTAATTTGATTCTGTTTCTGATTTCTGCTCTTGTTCTTCTTGTCTTTTTCTCTTTTCTCGAAGTGTTTGTACGTGGATTCTTCGTGCTTGTGATTCGATCTCCGGATCTAAATCTACTAATTCACCTAGGTTTCTTCTGGTCATAAATCAAAAACTAAAAAAATAAATCAGTACTTGTCTTTAGTCCCCAGCAACGACGCCAATTTGATAACCGTCGTTTTGCTATCAAAATAATTCCTAGCTTCTTAATAAGTAAAAAGGAAAAGGTAGTATAGAGAAGCAGGGTGATCCACAGGGATTGTGGTGTTTCTGATTTAATAAAACTCTTTCTTGATTTTAGAAGAATATAGATTTCCAGATGAAGTTGAAAAGATATATTAAAATAAAATAAATAAAAAAGGAAAAATAATATAATAATAAATATTAATAGTAATAAATATAAAAGGGAGATTTTTAAAAGTTATTTTTAAAATAAAAAATAAGAATTAAATAAAAGAAAAATAATTAAATAAACAAATTAAAGAGATTGAGATAAAGGGAAACTTATTGTGAAAGTAGCATCAAACTTCAGTTTTGTCTCAAATTCCTCGGATCATCGAAACATATTTTTACTGCAAGATTCATGTAAGCTTACAAGGACAATTCTTCGCTGCCAACTCGGATTGTGTCGTTTCAATAACAACTGGTTCCGATCTCAGTTTCCTTTTAGCAAACAATTTTGCTAAGTGTGTTCTCGGGAAGTTGAATATGCTTCAATAAGCAAATCCTTCTTTAAACGTTAACATAACAATATCCAGTCCAATGTCGAAATCGTTTTGATTTGAAAAGTAAGCTCAGAAAACAGAGAGAAAATATAAAGTGATTTAAGAACCTTACAATTCTCACGTTTGGAATTGAGCCTTCGCTTTGGCTTTTGGCTTGAAAGAGAATTAGCTAAGCATGATCAAAGGCGTACTTAGCATAATAGAAAAGTATGCGAAAAATAGAGAGAAAGCTAGAGAGAAAAAATGATTTTATTCTCAAATGAGAGAGATATATTTTTAGGCTCACCCTTAGAGGGTATTTATAGCTTTCAAATAACTAAAAACAAGCTAAAACGTCATAAATCCTAATTAAAACACTTAAAACTATTTAAACTAAAATACCTAAAAAATAATATAATATTCTAAATCCTAATTAAAATACTAAAATCTATTTAAATTAAAATACCTAAAACAAATATAAAATATAAAAATAATATCCTAAAACTTTATTAAAATACTAAAACCTATTTAAACTAAAATACAAAGATAAAATATAATGTTTAAAATATTATCCTAAACTTGAGTTTAATCCAAATCCGAATTCCAGCCAGCTTTGATTCCGAAAATTATAAAATCTGCAGAATTGTGTCCTTTTTGTGAAATTTCCAGAATCTTACGTCCTGTATAGCAAATGTATTAAAAAGAACAAATAAGCCACAAAAATCAATGATTAAGGAGTAATTTAAAAGTAAAATATTAATTAAATTAAATACTTATCAGGAGGGATTTGAAAGAAAAATTGAATTATGGTAAAAGAAATTAATATTGAATATATATTAATACAGGGATTTGAAAGAAAAATTGAATTATGGTAAAGGAAATTAATATTGAATATATATTAATGGTATTTTCATAATATTAATTGAAGTATTAACACTTGATTAAAACAACAAATGAATTTGATAATTTTTTCTATAAATATTCTTATAGGAAGAAGGATATAAGATTTCAAATAAAAGCTCAGAGTATAACACTTGAGAGACAGTGGTATGCGAGGTGGAGTGTTATTGATTGAACACACAGAGGTACATGCGTGTACAATATAGTTACCGAATATATTTATGTATTCAAAATCATAGGTACAATGTTGTTGTGTTCCACAATACTTGTACATTCACAGTGCAGCTACGGTGTAATCATAGGGCACTAAATATGCCATACAGCTGCAGACGACAAGCAACTATGCTGCATATAGTACAGTACAATGCACTTGCAGTACAATCACAGGACACTAAATGTGTCATACATTTACAAATTACAGGCAGCTCTGTTGCACACAGGGCATAAATGTGCCACACAAACAGTTTATACTGCACATAGCATAGAACACTCAAGCATAGACTCAAGTGCCATGTATTCTCAAGATTATACATTGGGACATAAAGCAAAAGTAAAAGAAACAATATAGTAAGAGAAATAGTATAATAAAAGAAATTATACAGTAAAAGAATTATCATAGAAAAAAGAATAATATGGTGAAAGGAATGATACAGGAAAAAGACTAGTACAGTGAAAGGATTAGTATAGGAAAAAGAGTAAATATAGGAAAAGAAACTATACAAGTTAATTATTATATTTTACAGTAAAATTTTATAAACACAGTGCAAATTACATTGAATGGTTTATAGACAGGAAATTATATTAGTTTGAATTGACATATGAATGATATGTATATCTATGTAATGATGATAATATAATAAAAGTTACTGTCAGCGGGTGGTCATGTAGTGGTAAACAATAACCAAAAGAAATATGTTTAAAATAAGTCTGATTATAGATGTTAAAGATATTTTATATAGTGTAAAAAAAAGAAAAATACATAAATCGTGCTCAAATGAGAAATAATGCAATATAAGAAATGTAATAAGGAATTGTGAAAATATAATAAGATACTAAGTGGTTAAGTACGAGTGTAGTAAAATTTTATGTTATAAAGATAAATCGGTTAAATTTTAAATTAGACAGTTTTAAATTATGATATGAAATAGTATTAAACCTCCTAGATATTGAGCGAGATCGGATGTAAATTGAAATTAAAATATTACTTCATGATTTTACGCAGTTAAGTAGTCTGATAATAGATGTTAAACTAGAAGATTTTTAAAGAAAAAAAAATCCCCCTCTTTCGAAGAGTAACTATTAAACATAAACATGTGACATCCTTTTTTTGTATTTAAAATGGATGTGGGTTGAGGGTGTTACCTTCGAGGGTTGATGTTCGAGTGGGATGAGAGTGCAACGGATGCCTTTTTGCAACGAATACATCAAACGTACTTGACAAGCTACAACCAGGCGAGAAGTTGGAGACTCTTGAAATCAGAAACTTCATTGGTATGACTTTCCCAATTGAAGAGCATAACTCTTGAGAATTGCAAAAATTGTAACTTATTGCCACCTCTTGGGGAATTACCTTCTCTCGAAAAACTTAGCATACTCAAGTTGACTAAAGTAGAGAGCATAGGCACTGAGTTCTACGGCAATGGTGTCGTGGCTTTAAGTCCCTGGAAACTTTAAAGCTCCATGATATGGAAAACTGGGAGACATGGTTGACTTTCAAAAATGGAGGATTTCCGCGCTTGATTAATCTAGATATGTGTAGATGCATGAAATTAATCGGGGTTCTTCCTATCTATCGACGTCTTGGTCTAGAATTTTTCGTCAAGAGTGCGGCGAAATTCGATATGAGGATACAACTCTGTATATTATCTCTAGAAGTTGCTATGAAAACCTCCACTTGAATCATTTTCAACCAATAATTTCATTGACCTCAAGAAAATTGAGAAAGTGAGTGCACAAATTTGAGTTTTCTGTTTTCTATAAATTGTTAATACAATTTTATATTTAGAATGTGTTATCCATGCTGTCTCCTTGATTTTTGGGCACTGTTCGATGACATTGTTATGGTTTCTTTCAGCATGTGTAGGTTTATTTTGCTCCTAGATGCTGCCGTTGGATGTGCGCTTTCTAGTCTGTTTGCAGCATTATATTATTGTTTTTTATGCTTTCATTTGTAATGGTATTGGAATTAGAACATTTCTAGGCTTTTGTATTTTCTGGGTGACTTTGCCATGTTTCATAAGACTTTGTTATGTCTTATTTCGTCCTATTCTGTTTCACTATTAAACTTTTGTCATCAGCTTTGCCTCACATCCCTTAGGGTTCGTCCATTCATTTATTAAAACGTCGGAAGAGATTCCAGCTCCGACACTCCTCTTAGGGTTCGTCTCCTTTCTTCTCTGATTTATGGTTTTCCTCAATCATTAGATTGACATTTTTGTATACTTGTTGTCGTAACCGGTTTTCGTCCGGGCACGAAATATTATACTTGGCGGGAAAATTGATGTGAATAAATAGTTTTAAAAATAATTTGGGAGTCGCCATCGGCCTTTTGGATCAGGTAGGTCGAATACCTAAAAATTATTTTTTTTAAAGAGTTTTAAGAAAACATCAATAAAAAATTAACTGATCTGCGTTTATAACCAAAAATTCGTTCTTTTTAATAATAAAAAGGGATTCGTGGTCGGTTACGTTTAGGGAAGGATTAGCACCCCTACAACGCCCAAAATTGGTACTTTTTAATTATAAATTGTCTCTATTATTAAAATTTTAAAAATTCAAAAATATATTTAATTTATAATCCTATTATTTCAAAATTATATAAAAAAATATTTATTTATTTAAAAATATCAGAAAAGAACTTCTAGGTACCTTAAGACAGCTCTTTTCTTTGATATTGATAAATATTAATTTAAATAATATTGTTTAATTTTAAAATACCAGAACAGGACATCCAGATGTATTAAGACTGTCCTTTTCTTCGATATTAAAAATAAATATTTAAAAATTTAATTACTATTTATTATATATATATTTATGAATACATAAAAATATTTAAAAATATAAACAATAAAATAAAATACCACTAAAACAATATATTTTAAAAGCAGTAAAATAAATGAAACATATAAAATAAATGACTAAATTACAGTGAAAATAAAATTAAAAATCTAATTCATAATTAATCGAAATATTAGGGATTAAACATGCTATTTCTTTATTTTTATTTAATGACTAAAATAAAATTATCTAAAATTAGGATATTAATAAAATAAATTAAAAATATAAACTAGGGATTAAAATATTATTTATTAAATTAAGGGATTAAATCTGTTATTTATCCTAAATATATTATTTTAATAAAAAGGACTAAAATAAATAAAATTAAAATTTCGAGATCAAATTAAAAGTATTATAAATTCAATTTAGTGACTAAAATGTAAAGTTTACAAGTTAGGAGGACGGCGGACGGGGTTTAACTATTATCTAATTACACGCATAGTCCTTCCCGAAACGACGTCGTTCGGGAAGGCCTATATAAGGTCCAAAATCGGCTGGCCCGAAGGGCCAGCTTCATTTCTTCATTTTTCCTCTCTCTCTCTTCTCTGAGAGAGAGAATTTTTCTCTTGCTTCTCTCTAAAACAGAGAGAAGCCAGCCGGCCGGCCACCGTCAACCGGTGTTCTTCTGCCGCCGGCCACCGTCAAGTCCGCCGCCGGCCACCACATCCGGTGGCCGGAATATTTTTTTTTTACATTGAAACGTAGATCGGAACGTCCTAATGACGGTTCCGATGATTTTTTCCTTTAAATGGCTCCCGATCGGAGCAAATCTAAAAAATATACCTTCGGTTTTTCGAAGGTTTTGGTGAGATCCAGTGGTCGGCTTCCTCGGTAAGCTTCTCTCCTCATTTTTCTTCTATTTTTGGTTGCTGGTTGTGGGATGTTGACTGAGATCGTTGGTAGTAGTTTGAAAATATATTGTTTCTCTGTTTTTTTTTCTTTCTCCGGCTCTGTGTTCTTCTTTTTTTCTGTCTTCTTTTTCTTTTTCTTTTTTTTTCAGGTTCGGGTGGTGGCTTTTATAGCCACCACCGGTGTGATCCTCGGACCGGTCCGAAGAGTGAGTCTCGGTGAGTCACCGGACTACCAGTGGTGACTCACCCCTTAGCCATGGCGTGTGGAGGGCAGTTGGGTCTTCTGGAGTCTTTATTTGGGACGTGGCAGCGGCGGAGGCGGTGAGAGCAGCAGCGGCGGCCGCGTGGCCCTAGGGTATCATACCCTAGGGTTTATATCTGGAGCCATCTGGACCGTTGGATCCTGCCAGATCCAACGGCAGCAAGCTGAGGCGACTGGGATTAGGGTTAGGAAACCCTAACTGAAACCCTAAATGTTTTTGGGTTTCAGTTTGGTTTGGGCCAGAAAATTGGTTTGTAATTAATTATTTTTTAATAATATTTATATATGTATTTAATATATTTAATAATAATAATAATAATGATAATAATAATAATAATAATAATTATAATAATAATAATAATTAATTAATATGGGTAAAAAATTAGTATCTTCAGCTGCCCCTCTTTGCTCATTCTTGTGTTAACAAGAATAAGTCAAAGATGAAAAGATAATAAAATTTTTTATCCATTTGGCTTCACTTGATCATAATGGAGATATTGAATAAATTCTTCTCTTTCTTCAGATGAGTTCTTCTCATTATGAACTTTCTGCTGGGGATGATGTTGACCTTTCTTTCTGTGATAGAGTCATTCAAAAGGTTGAATAAGCTTTTGATGAGTTCTTCTCATTATGAACTTTCTCTAGAAAGGCTGATGCTAATCTATCTCCTTCTGTGATAGAATTATGCAAAAAGTTGAACAAATTCTTCTTATTATGAACTTCTTCTTTCTTCTTCAGATTTTCTCATTATGAACTTCTCTGAAAATGTTGATCCATCAATTGATGAATTCATGTAAAAGGTTGAACAAGCTCTTCTCATTATGAACTTTCTCTTCCTTCTTCAGATGAGTTCTTCTCATTATGAACTTTCTCTAGAAAGGCTGATGTTAATCTATCTCCTTCTGTGATAGAATTATGCAAAAAGTTGAACAAATTCTTCTTATTATGAACTTCTTCTTTCTTCTTCAGATGAGTTCTTCTCATTATGAACTTCTCTGAAAATGTTGATCCATCAATTGATGAATTCATGTAAAAGGTTGAACAAGTTCTTCTCATTATGAACTTCTTCTTCCTTCTTCAGATGAGTTCTTCTCATTATGAACTTTCTCTGGAAAAGCTGATCCATCTAATGATGGATTTGAGCAAAAGGTTGAACAAGCTCTTCTCATTATGAACTTTCTCTTCCTTCTTCAGATGACGAGTTCTTCTCATTATGAACTCTACCTGGTAATGTTGATCCATCAAATGAATTCAAACAAAAAGTTGAACAAATTCTTCTCATTATGAATTTCTTCTTCCTTCTTCAGATGAGTTCTTCTCATTATGAACTTTCTCTGGAAATGTCAATCCATCAAATGATAGATTTGAGTCTTTGCTAAAATCTTTGAAATTCCTGTTAAAAATTCAACAAGAATAAAAATGAAAATGCATCTTTTTTGCAAATGCCTAAATATGATGCATGAATGTTAAGTTGTTTGATTTCAGATTGGTGAATTGAGTATTTCTTCAATTGTAAAAGCCCAATAGATCTTTCTTCTTCAAATCAGAGAATCTATCCTCTTTGACAAATGTAGATGTAGATATTATGTCACAAAACCTCTTGAGAATAAAACTCAATAGTATAGGCTCTTGAAAAGCTTGTATTCAAGCAACATGTTGATTCTGATAACAACTCATTTGATTATGAAGTGACCTTTCAAGATGATTTCATAGATATCGATAGTTCTTTTAATACCGAGAAATCTTGAATTCTGATTCTGATGAGGAGAATAAACTGTTATACTTGACAAAATGGGATTCTCAAAGGCTGAAGCTTCAATAGCCATGTAGAGAAGTGGTCCAGATTCATCATGTGCAGAATTGGCAAATTTTATATGTGCTGCTCACATGACTAATGTTACTGACACATTTCTTCCGGTACAAGATGGGAAGCCATTATGCAATGATCCCAATTACAAGAAAAGGCGAAACTTGGGCTATGATTTTTTTTGGGAAAGGAATAAGCAAAAGAAGCTTGAAAAGAAACTTCTTAATGAAGACGATCATGCAGTTCATCTTTTAATTCCAATGATTGGTTCTGTAGTTCTTACCAAACCAGATCAAATAACTCAAAGAACACTTCCAGAAGATGCTATTGAGTATCCTTATTTTTACTATGAGCAAATTCATCTTCCAAATTCAATGATTGGTCTGCCAAACCAGATCAGATAACTCAAAGAACACTTCCAGAAGATGCTATTGGCAAATTCATCTTCTAAACTCAATGATTGTTCTGTCCAACCAGATCAGATAACTCAAAGAACACTTCCAGAAGATGCTATTGGCTAATTCATCTTCTAAATTCAATGATTGGTTCTGTCCAACTAGATCAGATAACTCAAAGAACACTTCTAGAAGATGATATTGGCAAATTCATCTTCTAAATTCAATGATTGTTCTGTCCAACCAGATCAGATAACTCAAAGAACACTTCCAGAAGATGCTATTGGCAAATTCATCTTCTAAATTCAATGATTGGTTCTGTCCAACCAGATCAGATAACTCAAAGAACACTTCCAGAAGATGCTATTGGCAAATTCATCTTCTAAATTCAATGATTGGTTCTGTCCAACCAGATCAGATAACTCAAAGAACACTTCCAGAAGATGCTATTGGCAAATTCATCTTCTAAATTCAATGATTGGTTCTGTCCAACCAGATCAGATAACTCAAAGAACACTTCCAGAAGATGCTATTGGCAAATTCATCTTCTAAATTCAATGATTGGTTCTGTCCAACCAGATCAGATAACTCAAAGAACACTTCCAGAAGATGCTATTGGCAAATTCATCTTCTAAATTCAATGATTGGTTCTGTCCAACCAGATCAGATAACTCAAAGAACACTTCCAGAAGATGCTATTGGCAAATTCATCTTCTAAATTCAATGATTGGTTCCAACCAGATCAGATAACTCAAAGAACACTTCCAGAAGATGCTATTGAGTCTCTTTCAGTTAATGTTTGGACTAGGATCACAATACTTATTTGATGTAGAGCCAGAATTTGTAGATTCGAAGCATTTCCATGCTGCTACACTAAAAAGGGCTATATTCATAATTCTGCCAATTAAGAACAGATTTTCTCTTATTCTGCTTCCTCCATGTGCTGATGCTTTTCCATTGACAAAGAAATGATGGCTTTCATGGGATCCAAGAATAAAGTTGAACTGTTTATAAACATGTACAGGAAGTGCCAAATTGACAGAAAGGATCTGTAAGGCTCTTGAAGCTTATGACAATGAGCCACCTTCGAGTATCCAAAAGTATGTTCTTGATGAGTGCTAAAAATGGAATCTAGTATGGGTTGGAAGGAATAAAGTTGTTCCACTTGAACCTGATGAAGTGGAAATGCTTCTAGGTTTCCTTAAAAACCATACACAAGGATCTGTATAGAGACATGTTTCCCATTGATATCAATGTCTTGTTTCTTTTTGCTGGAATCAATGCTACAAAGGTTGCCTTCTATTGTCTTAGTATATCTTTGAAAACAGATGTGCAAGAACTGAATGGTGATCGGTTGGAGCAATTGATGAGTAGATTTGTCAAATTCGACCTTGTTGTCGGTTATATCTAGCATAACAACCTTATTGTTCAAGATGGTGATGATTTGCTTACTTTGTATTCCATGTATTTAAAAGTATTAACATAAAGTGATATTCAGAAATCTTTAAATTATTTCAAAATTATGTTAATTCATAGAAGAATAAATTGAATTTTCGAAAATAAATTGAATCTCAAATAAATTGGACTTGAAATATATAGAATTGTATTCAAAGTTATGGCAAGCATAAGAATGATAAAAATTCAAATGTCTCAACAAATTATAAGCATAAGTATTTCTAAATTAATCAAGTTGACACAATTTAGAGAAATGATGTAAGCTTTTGTCTGGAAAATCTCAAACGTTGTTGAAATGCTTGTAGATGTGAAGTTTCTCCCAAACTGTCAAAATCTTAAGAGGGTTCAATTGTCAGATGCCTAATATCAACTTGCATTTGAGCCGCCTTTTCAAGTTTTCAACTCAAATCCTTCTTTTGGTTACAAGATGCCCTTTGCGGGTTTTCACCTTGACCCTCCTTTTTCTTTTTTTCTCTTTTTTTTTTCTTCTTTTTTTTCTTCTTTTTCTTTTTCTTTCTTTTCTTCAAGCATAATATTTCTTGACAGAATCTGAGTTTATTGGATTTCTCAGAATTTTTCCATCCATTTCTGCCAAGATCAACGCTCCTCCGGAAAAGGCCTTTTTCACAACGTATGACCCTTCCCAATTAGGCATCCATTTCCCACGGAAATCTTTATGTATAGGCAAAATCTTTTTTAGTACTAGATCACCCTCTTGGAATTCTCTTGGATGTACTTTTTGTCATGAGACTTCATCATCCGTTTTTGATACATCTGTCCATGGCAAATAGCTTTCAATCTTTTCTCCTCAATAAGGTTCAATTGATCAAATCTTGCTTGGATCCATTCAGATTCATCCAATTTTATTTCTCTCAATATTCGAAGCGATGGAATCTCAACTTCAATTGGTAAGACTGCTTCCATCCCATAGACTAAAGAAAAAGGCGTTGCCCCAGTAGATGTTCGAACAGTAGTTCGGTATGCATATAGAGCAAAAGGTAACTTTTCGTGCCAATCTTTGTAAGTTTCAGTGGTCTTTGTAATGATTCTCTTGATGTTCTTATTTGCTGCTTCAACTGCCCCATTCATCTTTGGACGATATGCCACTGAGTTTGCATGTTTGATCTTAAATTGTGCACAAAGTTCGGTTATCATTTTGTTGTTCAAGTTCAGAGCATTATCTGTAATGATCCTTTCTGTAGGCCATACCGGCAAACTACTCTTTCCTTATGAATTTGCAGACTGTGGATCTCTTAATATTGGTATATGAAGCAGCTTCAACCCATTTGGTAAAATAATCAATTGCCACAAGGATGAAACAATGTCCATTCGATGCTTTTGGTGTGATTGCTCCAATGACATCTATTCCCCACATAGAAAATGGCCAGGGTGCTGTCATTACATGTAAAGGAGATGGGGGTACATGAATTTTGTCTGCATATATCTGGCATTTATGACATTTCCTTGCATAATCAATGCAATCTGTGTGCATGGTAGCCCAATAGTATCCTATCTCATTTTTCCTGGCCATGGAAAGACCATTGCATGTGTTCCACATATTCCACTGTGTACTTCTTCAATGACATTTCGAGCTTCGCTGGTATTTAAACATCTCAATATTTGATCATTGCTTCTTCTATACATAATCTCGCCATCAAGAAAATATCCAGCAGCCATTCTTCTCAAGGTTCTTTTATCAATTTCTGATGCATTTGGTGGATAACTTTGATTTTTGATATATTGCAAGATATCATGATACCATGGTTTACCATCTACCTCTTCTTCCACACTATAACAATGTGCAGGAATTTCATAAACTTGCATTTTGATTGGCATCATATCAACTTTCTTAGTTGCTTGAAACATAGCAGCTAATGTAGCCAAAGCATCTGCCATTTGATTTTCTTCTCGAGGGAAATTGAAGGTAACTTTCTCAAATTCTTTCACTAATTCGAGGGTAAAATTTCGATATTCCAATAATTTGGGATCTTTTGTTTCCCATTCTCCTCGTAATTGATACACCACTAAAGATGAATCTCCATATATTTTGAGACATTTGATTTTTTTCTATAGCTGCTTTCAATCCCATGACACAAGCTTCATATTCCGCCATGTTATTGGTGCAAAAGAACTCCAGTCTACTTGTAAAGGATAATAAATATTTTCTGGAGAAATTAACACTGCCCCGATTCCTCGTCCCAAAGCATTGGATGCTCCGTCAAAGTAAAGCTTCCAAGTTGATAATTCATTTGTTCTGACTTCTTCATTCATGGATATGCACAACAAATCTTCATCGGGAAAATTGAAGTTCAAAGGCTGATAATCATTTGATACACGACTGGCCAGAAAATCAGCTATTACACTTCCTTTTATTGCTTTTTGGTTGACATATACAATATCAAACTCAGATAATAACATCTGCCATCTAGCCATTCTGCCTGTCAGAGCTGGTGATTCCATTAAGAATTTCAAAGGATCAAGTTTTGATATCAGCCAAGTAGTATGGTATAGCATATATTGTCTGAGTCTTCGAGTAGTCCACACCAAGGCACAACATAATTTTTGTATTGGTGGATATCGAATTTCACAATCAGTAAATTTCTTGCTCAGATAATAAATAGCTTTTTCTTTCCTTCCAGATTCATCATGCTGTCCTAGTACACGTCCCATCGAATTTTCGAAGACCGTCAAGTAGAGAATTAATGGTCTATCAGGCATTGGTGATACATATTGTCTGAGTCTTCGAGTAGTCCCACCAAGGCACAACATAATTTTGTATTGGTGGATATCGAATTTCACAATCGTAAATTTCTTGCTCAGATAAAAATAGCTTTTTCTTTCCTTCCAGATTCATCATGCTGTCCTAGACAAACGTCCCATCGATTTTCGAAGACCGTCAAGTAGAGAATTAATGGTCTATCAGGCATTGGTGATACTAAAATTGGGGCATTGGATAATATTTCTTAATATATCCAAAGTTTCTTGACATTCTTCATTCCAGACTTCAGATTGTTCTTTCGAAGTAATTTGAACACTGGATCACATTTGTCAGTTAATTGAGAAATGAACCGATATAATTTAATCTTCCCAAAAAAGCCTCGAACTTCTTTTTTTTGTATTGGGTGGTGGAAGATCTTGAATTGCTTTTACTTTATCTGGATCAATCTCGATTCCTTTTTTGCTGACTACAAATCCAAAAGTTTCCCAGAAGTTACTCCAAAAGTGCATTTAGCGGGGTTGAGCTTTAATTGATATTTCCTCAATCTCTGGAAAGCTTTCTCAGATTTTGAATATTCTCTTCAGTTCGGGATTTGGCAATCATGTCATCCCGTAACTTCAATCTCTCTGTGCATCATGTCATGAAACAAAGTTACCATGGCTCTTTGATACGTGCCCCTGCCTGCATTTTCAATCCAAATGCATCACTTTATAACAGAATGTGCCCCACATGGTTATAAATGTTGTTTTCCATGTCTTCAGGATTCATTTTATCTGATTATATCCTGAAAATCATCCATAATAAAACCATGCATGTCCTGCAGTATGTCCACCAATGTGTCTATGTGGGTAATGGAAAATCTTTTGGACTAGCTTTGTTGAGATCTCTATAATCCACACACTTCGAACCTTCCCATTCTTCTTTGGTACGGCACAATGTTGGCTACCCATTCTGGATATTTAGATGCCTGTAGGAAACCTGCATTGATCTGTTTCATCACTTCTTCTTTGATTTGCAACAACATTTCTGGCCTCATTCGTCGAGCTTTTGTTGGACCGTTTATATTCTGGATTGATTGAAGCTTGTGTATCACTATATCTGTGCTCAAACCAGGCATCTTGATAAGACCAGGCAAGATATCTTTGAACTCTTGAAGGAGATTTATCAATTCTTGTTTTATCTGGATTGTCAGAGTATACCAATTTTCACCTCTTTTATTTCTTCATTTGTTCCCAAATTCACAGTCTCAACCTCTTCTTTGTGGGGTAGAATTTTTTGTCTTCTTTTTCTACCATCTTAATAGTTCATAGGACATCACATTCCAGTTCATCCTCACACCCATTGATTTCTTCCAGACATATAGGCTGCTAAATTTATCACTGATTAATTTAGGAATAAACATGCTATTACACGTGACACCTGCAATTTAAGTCGGACATATTTCCGAAAGAATATAGTAAATTTATGAAATAAATAATGTAAAAAATGTAAAGAATGATTGCCATCTGAAAATTTTAAAGAAACCTTATAACATATTTCTTTTACAAGATAAAAAGTTTTCATATTTTTGAGCTAAACATAAAGATTAGTTCTGATATTACTCTGCGTTAATATTAAAAACTATAGGAAGATCTTCAGTGGTCCAATTGGTGAGTGTTTCTCCAGGAAACATGGGCGAATCCTATCCAAGTATTTGCCAGTCTTGTTGTCATTTATGATCATGTTGATAAATAATCCATTCATAGCTTCTTCAACTATTCCTGATCTTTCGTCAACTTTTCTTCTTTAAAGGCTTCAACAAGCTGCTGTTCTACATTAATTGTTCCCCTTGATCTGAATATGGTCTTCAACTGTGGAATGACATGTTTCCAAAGTATTTCTCCTCCTTTCAATTTTGCCTTTCTGTCTCACATCTTCTTTTCATCTCTTTGTTCTTTTGCTGAAATTGGGCTTAAACCCCAGCCCAAAACGATCTTTCTTCATCTTTATACTGATAGGAACTGAAATCCCTTGAAGATTCTTTCCTAACCCTTTCCCAGCTTTAGCTCCGATGCCTAAAGTTTGTTGTACCGTCATCCTGGTGCAATTAGACAATCTGGATATGGAATTTGCTTCCTTCTGCAATAAAGGTTGCATTTACAAATTCAAGAGCTCGGAAAGAGCATTCAAGCATCATCATTGGTTTCGATATATGGAACATCGCTTGTTACAGATGCAATGATTTCTTCTTCAGCATCTACGCATATTATTGTCCATCAACAACAATTTCAATTTCTGATGTAATGAAGAAGGAACGGCTCCTGCGAATGAATCCATGGCCTCCCTAATAGACAATTATATGTAGTGGATGTCCATCACCACAAAGTCAATATTGTACACGACTGGTCCAATTAACAACGTTATTTCATTTTCCCAAGCACCTCTTTTTGAGTACCATCAAATGCTCGCACTACATTCTGATAACTCTTCATGTGTGATTGATCCAAAGGCATTCTTTGAAGTGTGACTAGAGCATTAAGTTGAGAGCGGACCCATTGTCAATCAATACTCCTGGCAACACATGACCATGACAATGTGTCGTGATGTTCAAAGCTTTTACTGACCCCATTCCGCCTTCTGGTATTTCATCATCCGTGAACGTTTGTAATTGTCAGCGGCTATATGTCCCACAATTCTGTCAAGTTTATTGAGGGATATATCTTCAGGGATGAATGTTTGATTGAGAATTTTCATCAAAGCATTTCTATGTGCTTCTGAATTCATCAATAGATCAAGAATAGAAATTCTCGCTTGTTGTGTTTGTGTAGTTGTTCAACCACACTATACTCACTATGTTTCAGGAATTTCAAAAATTCTTGAGCTTGTTTTTTCTGTTACAGGCTCATTGAATGCTGGAGGGGATTCATCAATACCTTCTGAGGTATTGCCTGGCTTTTCCTTTTGCTTTCACTTGTCTGAAGCATTGGATTTTCGGGAGAGTAACATCTCCCACTTCTCGTAAAGAAACCGACTTCACTCACTGCTTCAACTTCGATGTTGTACCCAAACTCTATATTTCTCTTCTGTTTTTTCTAGAGAATCAGATCCTCCTACCTTGAATATTGGTAGAATAATTCCAAGGTACCCTGCGGGTATCTTTGTATGGAAATGGTAGAGGAGTGGTGATAACTACTTTCGGCTTTATTGGTGCAGGAACGTCGTATGATTTCACATTAATGATCACAGGATCATTTATTCTTTGATTAGGTTTAGAATCCTCTGATGACAACATCTTCTTTTTTTCTCTGGTTCTTCTTCAAAGAATTCTATTTCTATGTTGTTCATCAATTTTTGCACCAAATCCCTAAATTCAGGACATAGTTGGTTTTATGCCCTTTCTCCTGATGATATTAACAATAATTCTTGCCTTCATCTGCTTTGGCCTGAATTGTTGTGGAATTACCGCTAAAGAGAGTTGTTGGAATACCCAAACAAACGAGATTTAATTTCAGAAATGTCACTTTTTGCTTCCTGTTCTCTCCTGAATTGCATTCACGTTTTTATCTCCATGATTTGGCAATGGATGATTTGATGCAGATGGTGTATTGAATTCCAACTTCCCAGTGTTGATCAAATTTTGAACCACCCTTTTGAATGCCAAACAGTTTTCAATGAAGGACCCGTGATTCCTTCATGAAACACAGTGCCTTTGTATCATACCAAGGAGGGAATGGTGGTTGCATGGGAACCAAAGGATAGGGCCGTATGACATCTGCTTTTAACAGTGAATCATAGATCTCAGCATATGGTACTGGTAAAGGTGTAAAAGACAACCTTCATTTTCCTTTCGAGATCCTCTGGAATCTGCTCGATTAGTGTTTGTTTCTCTTTCTTAACCCTTGGCTGGGTTATTGTAACACTTTTCGATGAATCATTTAAATAAGGAGCCTTCAATGTATGAACAAATATTACTGTGGCCTCTTTTTCTGACAAAGGTGGTTGAACTTGGCTGTTGTGTCAACGCCATCTCTGAGCATACTGTCTGAACGTTTCGTTATTCTTTTTCTCTAAATTTGGAGAGTCCATCTATCAGGAACCATGTCTGTTACGTGGCGATACTGCTCTAAGAATGCTTTAGCCGATCTTTCCAAGATCTATGTGGCTTTGGTCATTGAGTATACCATTTTAAAGCCGGTCCTGTCAAACTATCCTGAAAGCAGTGAATTAACAATTTCTCATCCTTCACATATCCTGCCATTCTTCGATTATCAAATTCGGGGCCTTGAACTTGATGGGAGGATTAGTCTGGAACCAAACTCAACTCACTAGCGTCAAACCCATAGAATGATTCAGTTATTCCACAGATTTCATTCGTTCTTCTAAGCTCTTGATCTGTCTGGTCAGTTCTTCATTTACTTTTTGTTTCTCATTCAGCTCATTCAAATCTGGATCAAATGCTCAGTATTAAGATCCCCTATTTTCACATCGATATAACGGATTTTTTGCTTGAAGATGCAGGATTCACTTGTGATCTTCATGTGGTTTAGCTTCTTGTAATGCAGATGTACGAGCATTGATTTGTATAGGTTAGTACCAGAGTGATAAATTGATTCTGTGGAAAACCTAGAGGATTATGGGTTCTTGGTCTAAGATACAGGATTTTCATGCTTTTTCCAATGATAGCCTGCCTTTTAAACATGTCCTCTATTTTTTTCATCATACTGTTTGTGAATTTGCATATTGGCTTCAATTTTTTCCAACTTCATTCTCATTTCTTCTGTTCTTTATGATGTGTTCCTCAATACGCTGTATTTTATCCTCCATAATTCTCTTAGTAGCTTGTCTAGTACCGTAGTGATGTTGTATTTCTCTTTTGGCCAGAATAACTATGATTGAAAATCTTTGAATATATTTTTTTTCAAATTTAATTAATGAATTTTATCTTAATAAAAATAATTCATAAAGAAAATTATGAAAAGAATGATGAATGTATGCAAAATGTATGTATGCAAAAAAGGTATTGATCCCAAAAAGTTAACTGTCATAGACAACTTTCATCGCATACAAAAGTTTCTTTATAATAGTTCATAAATACAGAAGGCGTAGCTTTCTTATTAAGCTCTATACTTCTTCATTAACCATGACACCTTCTTTTCCGCACTTAGAAACTGGATCAACGTGATGCTCAATTATTTTGGCTTCAACAGCTAATTCCCCAACATATCTAGCAACTTCGCTCATTTGTACCATGGCCTCGAACACCATATTACTTCTTTCTTCACTCTTTCAACATAGAAATCAGTTGACTTTTGCCATTGTTCATTCGTTTCCTTCAAGAGTTTGCTCTAACTCAGTGCTTCTGACTTGACAATTGTGCAGAATTTTTTCAAGATCTCTAATGCGTTTTCGCAGTGAAGCATTTTCCTCATTACTTCTGAGATCATTAGGTCCTAGATGAACCTTTTCTTGAACAATGATTCTTCAAGTGCAAAATGTAAGCATTAAACTCTGAGTTTTTATTTCTAGACTGATCCAAGATCTTCTTCAAGTTTTGTTCGTGCTTCTTGCGTTCTTTGATTAAGCTTTGGATTTGAACATTCTTGTTTCTGCATCTTTGCATCCAATTGCTAGCCACTTCCTGCTCTACCTCAAGTCTGGTGTTGAAATTTTTTCTTTCCAACTCCCATTTTCTTTTTCAACATTGGATTCTTCCATCTTTTGGCCTCTGACTTCAAGTTCACAATCAACTGGTTCATTTCAGATTCAATCCCTTGAACATGATATTTTTCTCACCTTCAAATTTATTAAGATGTCATTCTTCATTTCTTCTAATCTTTGGCTCGATCCCTTTCTCTTTGCATTTCATTCATGATCTCGCGATGCTCAGCCTTGTGTTTTATAATTCGCTCTCTTCTGTCGCCTCAAAATCTTCCATTTTTTTCTTTACTTTCTCAAGGCTTTTGAGTAGACGGCTATTCTTTCCTTTCAGATCTTCAACTCATCTTTTCTCGATGTTCAATTCTCTGGTCATCTGTATGTTGCTTGGCTTGATCCTGCTTTTCCGGGATTTATATAACTCCTGGTAATTTTTTCTGTAATGCTCTGAATTCATCATCACCTTTTTCTTTATCTTTTCTCAACATTGCACATTGTGATGAATGAAAGTCAATGTCAACCCCCAACATAGCTTTATCTTGTCTCATTTGCTCTAATTCTTTCGACCAGCCTTCTCTTTCTGCTTCAAACTCAGCTCTCAAGATTTCAATCTCTGACGGAACCACCTTAATGCGATCTTCCATAGAGATCCTCATTTGATCTGGTAGAGGAATATTTTCGTTTTTCCTGACAGGTCTCCATTCTTCATAATCAGGAGTTAACATTTTCTTTTGCTGCTTTAGCTCGGATGCAAAAAGTGTTTTCCAAGGTAACAGCTTCCATGATACTTCTTTTATTTTTGCTATGGAATGCGAACTCAGATGACTGTAATCCAGCAGTGACAGGTACAAATTGACGACCTTCATACTGTCTTATAACCAGAAGTGGTGCATATCCAATTCCTTCCCATAATCCGGTAGCATTATCCAGTTGTAATCCCACATCTGTAAAAGAATTCCCTTTGGATTTGCCACGGGGCTCGCCAAACAATGTCATTGCTTTGCAGATTTCGAAAGGCATTAATCCACATATCTTTCTTAATTTCTTTCGGCCATTCCTGCTCCAGAAATTCTTTTAATGGTGAGTAATCCGTATTAAAGCGTCGGTATGAAACTTTTTCTGTCCTCCAGAAATGACTACGGATCCAAACATATAACAATTGGGTACATCCTGAGAATCGTCCACCTCCTAGCTTTCTACAAGCATTTAACGATCTAAAGGTCTCTGCTAGGATTGCAGAAGCAGGATTAATCTTTTTCGGTAGCTGTTCAAACAAATCTACCACTGCAGCTTCAACATATCCCAATACTTTTGGGAAGATGACCATACCATACATACCCAGAGCAAATAAATCGAACCGTACTTTAATATCTGGATGACTCTGAATAAGTTCTTTAATGTTGGTCCAAGCAATGCCTTCGCTTTTGCCTTTTTGTTTTGTACGGGATGCCACCCATTCTTCTTGTACCCCGGCAATCTTTTCTAATTTAACTCGAAAGGATTGAGTTTTAATTGAATTTGAATATATTCAATTCTCCAAAGCCCCATCTATATGTAGCGAAGTTGTGTGTACTCTTCAATAGTAGGGACCAAATCCTCTTTATTGAGAGTGAAGCAATTGTACCCTGGATTCCAGAATTGAATTAGGGCTCTGAGTAATTCATCATCAACTTCGACATAGAGCAAATATGGGATGTCTCCGTAAATCTGATAAAACTGCAATTTTTTGTTTGAATCCCAACTTTCCCAAATGCTTCGCAAATCTTGCATATCATTTCTTTTTAGCGAAACTGGAGCATAACTGGCCAAGTCAGATACATAATCATCCTGCAGACTGTCTCCTTCTTGTCTTTGTAAGTCCTCAGCCCACTGTCTTACTTCTGAGTTCAGAATTACTTGATTTGAACATTTTTTATCCATAGATGAAGGCTTTCCAATGAGACAATTAACACAAGGATCAATGTCTTTTATCCTGTATGATGCTATGCAAACAGAAAAATAAAGAACACACAAAAAGAAAATAAATTAGTTTACATAATAAAGAAATTCAATAGTAACATTTACATAAATATTTTTTATTTAAACATGCTTTTCTAAATTTAAAATAATTTAAATATACATGTAATTTAATCAGTAAAGAAAATAAATAAACAAGAAAGTTAGAATTCATTTCTCCTGTGTGTACACCTATTTTAGACAAAATTTTGGCATGACTTCAGATCGGCAGAGTTTCTAAGGTTTTTTATATGCAGGGTTTCAGATCTAAGAATAAAGGTACCCGAATTGTCCTTGTTAGTGCCCCCTTGGGGTTGCTAACCCTCAATCCTAGTCCATCACAGACTAAAGTGGATCGAGTTCAATTCGAGGGGATACATTTCTCTATGCCTGACACGGAGAATAAATTCTCACGAAGACATAGAGCATATGAACCCCCGAAAGTTACTTGCTAGGTCTGACACGGAGAATAAATTCTCACGAAGACGTCGCTTTCACTCTCACTTAAAAGGGACAACTCAATTATAGAGCTTTATGTTATGCAATGCAAGTGTTGTGTGTGAGGAGAAATGCTCAAACCTTTGACAGAAAAAATAAATAATGAAATAAAATACAAACATATAAATATTATGAAAATAATAAGTAAAAATTTTGAAAAGAAAGAATTAAAAATAATATGAACTTTTAATTTTTAATTAATAGAGACAATTTATAATTGATTTTAAAGTTTGACCGTCCCCAGCGGAGTCGCCAAGCTGTCGTAACCGGTTTTCGTCCGGGCACGAAATATTATACTTGGCGGGAAAATTGATGTGAATAAATAGTTTTGAAAATAATTTGGGAGTCGCCATCGGCCTTTTGGATCAGGTAGGTCGAATACCTAAAAATTATTTTTTTTAAAGAGTTTTAAGAAAACATCAATAAAAAATTAATTGATCTGCGTTTATAACCAAAAATTCGTTCTTTTTAATAATAAAAAGGGATTCATGGTCGGTTACGTTTAGGGAAGGATTAGCACCCCTACAACGCCCAAAATTGGTACTTTTTAATTATAAATTGTCTCTATTATTAAAATTTTAAAAATTCAAAATATATTTAATTTATAATCCTATTATTTCAAATTATATAAAAAAATATTTATTTATTTAAAATATCAGAAAAGAACTTCTAGGTGCCTTAAGACAGCTCTTTTCTTTGATATTGATAAATATTAATTTAAATAATATTGTTTAATTTTAAAATACCAGAACAGGACATCCAGTTGTATTAAGACTGTCCTTTTCTTCGATATTAAAAATAAATATTTAAAAATTTAATTACTATTTATTATATATATTTATAATACATAAAATATTTAAAAATATAAACAAATAAAATAAAAATACCACTAAAACAATATATTTTAAAAGCAGTAAATAAATGAAAACATATAAAATAAATGACTAAATTACAGTGAAAATAAAATTAAAAATCTAATTCATAATTAATCGAAATATTAGGGATTAACATGCTATTTCTTTATTTTATTTATTTAATGACTAAAATAATTATCTAAAATTAGGATATTATAATAAAATAAATTAAAAATATAAACTAGGGATTAAATATTATTTATTAAAATTAAGGGATTAAATCTGTTATTTATCCTAATATATTATTTTAATAAAAAGGACTAAAATAAATAAAATTAAAATTTCGAGATCAAATTAAAAGTATTATAATTCAATTTAGTGACTAAAATGTAAAGTTACAAGTTAGGAGGACGGCGGACGGGGTTTAACTATTATCTAATTACACGCATAGTCCTTCCCGAAACGACGTCGTTCGGGAAGGCCTATATAAGGTCCAAAACCGGCTGGCCCGAAGGGCCAGATTCATTTCTTCATTTTTCCTCTCTCTCTCTTCTCTGAGAGAGAGAATTTTTCTCTTGCTTCTCTCTAAAACAGAGAGAAGCCAGCCGGCCGGCCACCGTCAACCGGTGTTCTTCTGCCGCCGGCCACCGTCAAGTCCGCCGCCGGCCACCACATCCGGTGGCCGGAATATTTTTTTTTTACATTGAAACGTAGATCGGAACGTCCTAATGACGGTTCCGATGATTTTTTCCTTTAAATGGCTCCCGATCGGAGCAAATCTAAAAAATATACCTTCGGTTTTTCGAAGGTTTTGGTGAGATCCAGTGGTCGGCTTCCTCGGTAAGCTTCTCTCCTCCTTTTTCTTCTATTTTTGGTTGCTGGTTGTGGGATGTTGACTGAGATCGTTGGTAGTAGTTTGAAAATATATTGTTTCTCTGTTTTTTGTTCTTTCTCCGGCTCTGTGTTCTTCTTTTTTTCTGTCTTCTTTTTCTTTTTTTCTTTTTTTTTTCAGGTTCGGGTGGTGGCTTTTATAGCCACCACCGGTGTGATCCTCGGACCGGTCCGAAGAGTGAGTCTCGGTGAGTCACCGGACTACCAGTGGTGACTCACCCCTTAGCCATGGCGTGTGGAGGGCAGCTGGGTCTTCTGGAGTCTTTATTTGGGACGTGGCAGCGGCGGAGGCGGCGAGAGCAGCAGCGGCGGCCGCGTGGCCCTAGGGTATCATACCCTAGGGTTTATATCTGGAGCCATCTGGACTGTTGGATCCTGCCAGATCCAACGGCAGAAAGCTGAGGCGGCTGGGATTAGGGTTAGGAAACCCTAACTGAAACCCTAAATGTTTTTGGGTTTCAGTTTGGTTTGGGCCAAAAAATTGGTTTGTAATTAATTATTTTTTAATAATATTTATATATGTATTTAATATATTTAATAATAATAATAATGATAATAATAATAATAATAATAATTATTATAATATAATAATAATAATAATTAATTAATATGGGTAAAAAATTAGTATCTTCACTTGTTCTTTCATTTTTTTGTTTGATCTTGATCTGAATTCTTTTGTCATGAATTTAGCGTAGATAGCGCAAACTTTTTTCTGTACCAAATGAACAATAAAGATTATTGTTTAATCTTGATCTGAATTCTTTTGTCATGAATTGTGCTTGACTGTATATGATGTTATTCTGATTTTTGCTCGTAGTTTGCCTGACCAACTGTATTATATTACTTGGACTCGCTGTAAGTGTAAGATATGAGTATGCTCAATTCTTTTCTACGCTTTCCATGTACTGGAGGAAATTTAAATTGAACGGATAATAAATGAAACTTGTAATTGTTTTTATATTCATTTTACCTTTGATGCATTCAACTTTATCTTGTGAACTTATTTTTTAAATGGGAAACTGCTGTTAAGTATTATGAATCTGTTCTATAGGCATTGGTGATCTTCTTTCTACTGTTGGTACTCTTCTCCAGCAGGCCATTTGCTTTTCAACCTCAACTGAAAATTTGGAGCTCTTGCTCAGAATGGAGGAGACCTTTATTCTTCAACAAGTTCCGAAAGTAGAAATGAAATACAACGTCCGTAAGTCGAGGGATAGATGGATGGTTATATCTTCCCCGGTTGTGTTGCAGGTACTTGGCTCACGAAGGATGGATGTTGGAGTTTTCGTACGTGTGTGCTCGAAATGATGTGCACCTTGCCAGGCTAATAGTATGTGAACCTGCATACAACATTCTTAAAAGCAATCTCGTATTTTGGACATGGTTTGAGATATATAACCGTCTATGTACATTGAAAAGTTTAGAAAAATAAAATATGCACCTATCCAAGTCTGAGTAAGATAACATGAAATGATCATACTTGCCTAGTTAGAGTTTACCTGAAAGTGCTACCAAATCTTTCAGTGAAAGTTCCTTAGCACGAAAGGTGAATATGAGAGTCGAGTCGCGAGCTGCAATGGTGAGTATATCCAACACAGGAAATGACTCAGGTGCAAGCTTTCTCTAGTTTAGTCGTAATGCATTGACCACGTCAAATCCTCTGACAGAGTTATTGTTCGATAATATCGACCCTCACCCTTCAAGATTTTCCAAAGATCAAACAGGTTGAAGATTGAATCCAAGACATAAAAAAAACAGTTTTATGAAACAATAATGCTCACGTTAACAAAGCTATCATGGAAATGCAAGCTGAGGAAAAGAAGCCACCATTCCAGGTTCTTGCTTCGAAATGGCATCGACGATGGCGGGACAAGTCGATTTGTAGTAGTTCGGAGAGAGTTGGCTTCCATGGCTGCCTAAACAGGTTCAACAGAGGCAAAGACAAGTAGAAGTGACAAGGAATAAACTTTAGCCACGGGGATTCTGACGAAATCTTGAAAAAAAATTGTGTTTTTTGCCTTCTAAAAGCAACACAAAATGAAATATATAGCAGCCTTTTTAAACCTCATGTTATCTCAATTAGTTCATTATTAGGTCCTTTAAAAGTTCATAATTTATCATTTGCTTAGATTAAGGTCTTAATTAACTCACTTAATATATAAGTTAATAAATTAGGATATAAGTAATTAGGAGAATAACTTAAGAGACAATTTCTGCTTTTATCATAATTTTATTTCTTAACTGTTTAAATAAAATTTAAAGTTAATTATTAGAATAATAAAATTTCAAAATTTTATTTTGAAATGTGAAGAATTTATTAAAATGAATCATCTGTGACGAAATTATCTCCGTTTTTTCAAGATTCAATTTACCAATAATAGATTTATTTTACAATATTCTTTGTTAAACCAAGACAAATTATTATATTCATATATTCCTAAAATATATTACCAATTGGGGTCTTTAGAAATAAAAAAGTATCTTATTCATCAAATGCATGTCTAAGGGGAAGGAGGAAATGAAATCTCTCTGGGCGCACGTTAGCTGGCCTAATGGGTCTCCAGATTTTCTTCTTCGCTTCTGATCTTCCTCTTCGATTTGCTATTCCCAGTTTTCTAGTTTTGTTCTTTGTTCTTTTTCATGGGTTCGGAGTCGCGGAGTTTAGATTGGCGGAAACTGTTTGTGGGTTCAAAAGAGCAGGCTCTCAAGTTTTTTCCCCCTGATCTTCAGGATGGCGTTGCTACCGTCAAGCCCCCTTCTAACGTGATAGAGGAAGGCATTGCTGATTGGAATCTCGCTTTAGTGGGGCAGTTCATTGATTTGGCCCCCAATTTCAGTTCGCTGCAACGAATCATCGAATCGATTTGGGGAAATTCTTCGCAGGTTAAGGTTAGTTTAGTTGGCCCTAATCTTTATGTTTTTTCTTTCTTGAATCTTGATCTGAGGGACTGGGTCTTGGATAACGGCCCTGGCATATTCAGAACAAACCCCTAATTTTAAGGAAATGGGAGCCAGGTCTTTAGAATCTTAGTTTTGATTTGTCTTGTATGTCGGTTTGGGTTCAGCTTCATAATGTTCCTCTGGAGCTCTATACTCGCAAGGGCCTCAGTTACATAGCTAGTGCGATAGGCACTCCCCTATATATGGATTCCATAACTGCTTCTAGGACGAGGCTGGAATATGCCAAGGTGTGTGTTGAGCTTGAAGTTGGTGGGGTTATTCCTGAATTGATTCATGTGCTTTTGAATGGGTCTTCTGTTAGAATCAGAGTTCATGTTCCTTGGTTATCTAAGAGCTGTGTTAAATACAAAGTGTTTGGCCACCATGTCAGTTCATGAATGGAGGCTGGACACTCTCTGAAGCCTAGAGATGTTAAAGTTTGGAGGAAAAAGGACTTTTCTAATTCTTCTGCTGATTCTGTATCTAACTTAGTTGCTCCTGTTTCTGACCCAAATATGCATGTGCCTGATCCTAGCTGTAAGGTTGTTCTTGGCAGTTCAAGTGGCGAGGCTTCTCTTGAGAGTAACTGTAATTCCAAGATTGACATGGGGCTGAGTGTGGGGAATGCCATTGAGACCTCTATGCAATCTTTGCAGGAGGTTAATGTTGATACAATGACTTCTGCCACTATAATTAATGGTTTTTCTGGTTTGAATACATCTGCTGCTTTGACTGCTTCTACTAGTGTTCAGGAGCAGGTGGTCTTTAGCCAGTGTGGTACTGGTCTTTCAACTGAGGATGTTGGGTTTACTGCCTCACAGGTTGGTGATGTCCCTCCTCTTCAAGATTCAATTAAAAAGAAGGTTAGGGGTAAGAAAAAGGAAGATGCTGGCTCTTCTAATAAGGTTGATAACTTGGCAGAGGGTTCTAAGAAGGTTTGTGTAGCTTCTTTGGGGGTGGTTGTTCTACTCAATGAGATAAAATCGAAGAAAAATGACCATTCTGATAAAGTCAAAGGTACTGGGGTGAGCTTTGGCTCTGTTAGTGGTGCTCCTTCTACTCTTCTCTGTTGATTGTTGGATTTTGGAATGTTAGGGGGCTCAATAGCCCCCTAAAACAGATGAAGGTTTTGAGGAGACTGATTTCTTTTGATGTTGATGTTATGTGCTTTATGGAATCTCGGATCAAGAGAGATAGCTCTGCCAAGTTTATCTCCTCCTTGTCTAGTGATTGGTATTTGGCTGAGAATTATGATTATGTTGAAGGAGGCAGACTTTGGGTCTTATGGAGGAGGAATCTTTCACTTTCTGTGTTGAGGAAATGTGACTAGGTCATTACTATTTCTGGCACTGTCGATGGTCATAGAATTATTATTACTGCCATCTATGGTAGAAATAATGGGGTTGTTAGGAGAGGTCTTTGGGACCATCTGAAGTCTGTAGGGAATGTTTTGGGTCCTTCCTCTTGGGTGATTGGGGGTGACTTCAACATTACTGCTAGCCTAGAGGAAAGTTCTGACTTTGAAATTATAGGAGTGCACTATACTCCTAATATGAGGGAATTTCAGGAATGCTTGGATGATCTTGAACTCATGGATCATCCTTTTTTAGGTCCTTTGTTTACTTGGTCTAACAGACAAGAAGACTCTTTTTTGGCCAGGAAGCTTGATAGGATACTGGTCAACCCTCATTGGATGCTAGATTTCCCTGAGTCCTTTGTTGAATTTAAGGCTCAAGGCGTGTCTGATCACTGCCTGGGTCTGCTTTGGTCACATAAAGGGGTCATGGTTAAGAAGCCTAGGCCTTTCAAGTTTTTTAATTGTTGGACTGGCCATGAGCAGTTTCTGAGCACTGTTGTGAATTCCTGGCTGGGCTATTGTGATGGAAACCCTATGCAGTGTTTGTTCAGGAAATTGAAGAGGCTTAAGTCCTGTCTTAAGGATTTTAACAATGAATTCTTCTCTGACATATCTGGTAGAGTTAAGTCCAAGAGATCCGATCTTGAGCAATTACAACTTTTCAACCTGTCCCATGTTGGTCAGAGGAGGATGAATGATGAAAGAATTCTCAAAGCTGAGTTGGTTGACCTGGAAATTGCTGAGTCAGAGTTCTACAGGAAGAGAGCTAAAATGCACTGGTTAAAGGAGGGTGATTTAAATACCAGGTTTTTTTCATCAGAAGGTTGATTCCAATAAAAAGAAGAACACTATCAGAGTTATTATGAGTGAATAGGGTCAGTGCTATGAGTCGTTTGAAGAGATGGCTGCAGAGTTACTTAGGTTATTCACTGATCTTATTGGATCTTCTGATCCCATGGTTAGTGGTTGTTCTGTGGAGAGCCTTAAGGATCTGTTACCTTACTCATTTCCTAATAACGCTGCAGTGTCTCTCACTAAGGAGGTGGATGGTTTGGAGATTAAAAAGGCCTTGTTCAAGCAAGGTAAGGACAAAAGTCCAGGCCCAGATAGATACACTTTTGGTTTCTTCAAAGCTGCCTGGGACATTGTTGAGGCAAATTTTATTTCTTCTGTGAGGTACTTCTTTCAATCTTCTGTTATGTTGCCAGCTTTCAACTCTACTGCCTTAGTTTTGGTCCCTAAAACCCCTAATGCTTATTTAGCTAGAGATTTTAGGCCAATATCTTGTTGTTATGTGGTGTACAAGACTATTACTAGAATTCTGGTGGATAGATTAATGCCTTTCTTCCCTGCCATGATTTCTCAGAGTCAGTCTGCCTTTGTTAGGGGTAGGAACATAGTTGATAACACCTTGTTAGCTCAGGAAATTGTTAAGGGCTATTCAAGGAAAAGTCTTTCCCCTAGGTGTGCCATAAAAATTGATTTACAAAAAGCTTTTGACTCTGTTAATTGGGGATTCTTACTTTATGTTCTTGAGGATTTGGGGCTCCCTCATATCTTTTATAATTGGGTCAAAGCATGTATTACCACTCCTATGTTCTCTGTTTCTCTAAATGGGAGCCTAGTGGGGTTTTTCAAGGGTGCTAGGGGAATTAGGCAAGGAGACCCCCTATCTCCTTACCCTTTTGTCATTGCTATGAATGTGTTGTATTCCCTTTTGGACGTTGCTGCTAAGCAGAGAATTTTTAAGTTCCACCCTAAATGTAAAAGAGTTCCTCTCACTCATATTTGCTTCGCGGATGATTTCCTTGTATTTTTCCATGGTTCCCTGGATTCTGTTTTTGGAGTATTGAGCACCTTAGAGAAGTTTTATGAGTTATCTGACCTCAAGTTGAATGTCCAGAAAACAAAATTCTTTGCTTATGGTTTGAGTTCTCATGTTCTGGATTAGATTTGTACTGCTTCTGGTTTTAGACTGGGGCATCTTCCTATTAGGTACCTTGGTGTACCTCTTATGACTAGAAAGCTCACAGGTAAGGACTGTGCAGCTCTGTTGGCCAGGATCATGCACAAGCTCAGCTAATGGTCTAATAGAAACCTTAGCTTTGGGGGCAGACTGCAGTTAATCAAAACTGTCTTGTTTGGTATCTTCAACTACTGGAGCAGACAACTCATCCTTCCTAAAGGGATTATCAGGGATGTTGAAAGGCTTTGTATGCTCTTCTTTTGAAAGGACAGTGACACCCCAGCTAGGGGCGCCCGTGTTGGTTGGAACCAGGTCTGTTCCTTAAAATCGGAGGGTGGTCTAGGGCTTCGAAACCTTGTGGTTTGGAGTAGAGCTTGTTGCATGCTGATTGTCATAAACATTTTGGCTAGGGAGGGCTCGCTTTGGATTGCATGGATAAAGGAATATTGCTTTAAATCTTTGAGTTTCTAGGAGGTTGAGTGCAAATCTCACTTTAGCTGGATCTTAACTAAACTGCTGAAGTTGAGGGGTGAGGCTAGGGGCTGTTCTTCCCCTATGCTAATTGGAGTTTAATCAATGGTAAGTGGATTTGGGATAATATCCGTGGCAGTAGAGATAAAGTTAGCTGGCACAGGTTAATATGGTTTTCTGGCCATATTCCCAAATTCTCTTTAATCTCTTGGATGGTCATTCTCGATAGGCTGCCTACCAAGGATAGGCTTGCTCGGTTCAGCTTGCTTGTTGACAATGTGTGTGGCTTGTGTGGTGCTGGAATGGAGTCCCGTGACCACCTTTTTGCTGACCGTTCTTTTGCTAGGGGCGTTTGGGGAGCTGTGTTGAACGCTCATGGTCTCTCATTTATGGCTCGCGCCTGGGACAAGCAGCTTCACTAGTTACTGTCAAACCTCAGGGGAAAAACCCTTCGAAGTTCGTGCCCTTAAGCTGTTGTGGACTGGCTTTCTCTATCTTATCTAGGAGGAGCGTAACCATCGATATCATAGGAATTTGATTCGTTCGATTGATGTCATTGTAAATAGGCTTTTGGAGGAGGTAAATATCAAGCTGTATAGGCATGGTTATATTGATTTGAGGTTGTAATTTGTTGCTTGTTCATAATTGTTTGTAACGTTTTGTAGCAGCTTTGGCTGTTTCTTTTGGATGGAAATATAACTTACTTATCCAAAAAAAAAAATATTACCAATTATATTTAGGTCCTATAGTTTATTTGATCGGTTGCTTTGATTTCAAAATTAATTATCAATGTTCATTTATTAGGTGTTAATGATATAATTTTTGTATTTTAGGGTAATTATTGTTAATTTTTAAAATCAATCGACATCCTTTCAAAAATTGCATCATAACATATCATAAATTAAATAAAAACCCGAGCTCGCAATTTCTAAATTAAAAATGAAGGGTAGTCGATTATGTATAATTTTAGGTGCAGTGGGTGCTAATTTCGCACACGTAATTGATTACTAAACTCGTTTTCTAATTTCGCAAATCAAAATATCGTTGTTTCAGTAAAACTAAACACTTTATTAAAATAACTCGATTTTAAATGATTAAATTTCACTTCAAAAATGATTAGTTATGACTCTCATTTTTACATTGTTTCTAAAATTCATCGAGTTTAAGGGTTGTTGTGACATGATTAAATCATAAATATGTAAAACTACAAAGTAATTTAGTTAAAATACGAAAAAGTATATTTATCTTGTCTTATGACTAACATGATATGAGTATGATTCTATGGTAAATTTCATTGTTATTGAGCCTAATTAAATTCATAAAATATTCATAAAACGTATAAAAATATTATTATTTTTTTATTGAAAATATATTCAATAAATGGCAATAAACTCATGTCCACGATAATTTTTTAGAATTTTCGATAAAATTTAAATTTAAATATTTTTTGAAATATCTATTTTTAATAATTAATATGTAATATTTTTTATACTTTATAATATTTTTATTTGTTTTTGAAATTTTAGTATTATTTTTTTAATAATTTATTTTTTTTAAAATATTTTAGAAATTTCATACTTTTTATTTATTTTTTATTAAATATTAATGAAGTCCTTGAGCTTTATAAAAAAAGAATCAATTAAGTTTTGAATTGTTTAAAATAATCAATTAATCACATTTGTCATACTATTATTTACCGTAGACTTAGGGATGGGCACGGGGCGGGTTTTTGGCTGCCATGACCTCATCCCAAAATGGTATTACTTAAACCCGACTCCGTCCCGTCCTGATAAATTTTAATATTTCTCTTGCCCCGCTGACCTAACCGATCCCGAATATATTAATATTTTAAAATAATATATTTTATAATAATATATTTATAATTATTTATTATATTTTAAATTATTAAAATAATATATTATATAATAATTTTTATATTTTAAATTATTAAAATAATATATTATATAATATTTTTATATTTTTAATAATTAAAGAATATATTTTAAAAATATAAAAATAAAAATCCTTAAAATCTTAAATATATTATATAAATATAAAGAAAATTAATAATTTAAACGGGGTCATTTTTTTCACCTTAAACCCGACCCCGACCCTCCCCAAAATTATTTGTCATATAACCCGCCCCGCCCCGCACTGCCCCAAACCCAAAATATTAAAAAAAAAAAACCTCTATAGGGTCGGGTCGGACCGGGACCAAACGGATTTGGGCTTTTTGACTATCCCTACGTTGACTAGGATGATTAAAACTCAACACGATTCGAAAATCAATTTCTTTTAATTTGAGTCAACTAGAATTGTCAATTTGATTTTCGAAGAGATAAAATTTCAAAATTTCAAGTAACTTTAAAAATTGAAAATTTGATTTAATATTTTGATAATTTTACTATTTGAACCCTCATTTTCTTTTTCATTCAATTTCTCTATAAACGTATTTGACTTTTAAGACCCAGGCTTCCTTTTGGTTGCGTAAATAATTGACAAAGTATAAAATACAAAATTTTAATTTCGTTTTGACTAAAATTACATGCTTTTACTTGACGGGTTTGTCAATCGGATAAGACTTGGATGATGGCAATGCATGCAGCTGTTGGGTTTAAGCAATTTTCAAGAAGAGGAATGGGGAGAATTAGGATTAAATTGATCAATGTGCAAAAATTTGAAGATTATTTTTTTAAAAATTAGTATTAAATAGATTAATATATAAATATTAAAGATTAAATATGTCACTATATCAATTTTAGAAGTTATCATGTCATCCTTCCATTAGTCATCTAACCAAAGGTGATCGAAATAGGCAAATTCAAAAATGTTTTGAGCATTTCGTGATATTTTATAGTTATAGTGATAAAAACAAGGGTAAACCCCACCAGATACCACTGAACTTTAGGTGTTGTATCGTTTAGATCATTAAACTTTTAATTTCATCAATTATAACACTGAACTTTGATTTTCGTTTCAATTATACCACTAGATCGTCAAATTGTTGATAGATGGATCAAAACGACATCATTTTGGTGAGGTATTTACGTAAATAGCCATCAATCATGTCATCGTGTCATTAACAATTTAACGCTTCAATGGTATAATTGAAATGC
Source organism: Hibiscus syriacus (assembly GCF_006381635.1). Taxonomy (NCBI): domain Eukaryota; kingdom Viridiplantae; phylum Streptophyta; class Magnoliopsida; order Malvales; family Malvaceae; genus Hibiscus; species Hibiscus syriacus. The sequence goes on along the minus strand of NW_024063022.1, from coordinate 3,210,707 downwards.
AAATCAAAATTCAATGTTATAATTAGAAAAATTAAAAGTTCAGTTGTATGAACGATACCACACCTAAATTTTGGTGGTATCTTATGTAGTTTACCCTAAAAACAAAAAGTACCCCATAATTTAATGAGGGAAAATAATCGAATTATTGTAGCAAGTATGTTATGCCAAAGAAAAGGCTTTTCTATAGCCCTAAAGGGCACTGCCTGTTAGCTACAGTAATATATCATAAACCTGCCATTACTACCATCATACTTAGTTTCTCAATCTAAGTCTTCATGGTTTTTTATGCAAACATGATCCATATAAATGGATGGTTTGCAGAGCATACACCAATAAAACTCACTGGAGATCTATTTATTCATCTAAAAAGATTCAGAAAGGAGAAGAGAAGAAATTTAGAAGGCCATGGTAGAAAACAAACGATTTTTATTTTCATAGGCTAACTCTTGCCTCTTACAAACTATGATACTCCTTTATAAAGGCTAAAGGACTGGAACATGAAAAATTGATAAACTTTCCATGTTTACAAAGATATTACATAGGATACTAGACAAAGCCTGAAAAGATAAAATACATAAGGTTTCTGATATAATAATAGTTACATGTCACTATAATCAGTGGACTCATAAGACGTTATGTTTAGTTTAATCATTCTGACTTCTTTTTATTTCTTTCTCATGTATCACTCTAATTGATAGGCCTTGTACCAATCTTCTAGGTCTATATCCATGTTTTCACATGTAAATACTTTTGTTTCTTCTATCGACTCTTCCGATGACTCATTTCTTTTGGTGGAAGAACTAATGATTCTAGGGTAATCTTGGGACCATTATGAGGGATCAGGTATACTTTCTCCATATTCATATGTTGCCTCCATGATTGCTTTATAATAAGGTGTAAGGTTTGTGGACCATGAATCCCATGGTGTATCAACATCTGGCGGTGGCCATATCTATAATGGAATATTCTTGTTTAGTTGGTACAAATACTTTTGCATTGCTCTGTATTGTTCATCCACTCTTCTGACATCATTATGATAAATTCGGTGCACCCATGCCACAGAAAATGATCCTAACTGCTTAGATTTTCCATGTTACAGGAAATAATGTCGCTTATACAAAATGATTATCAGGAATAATCCAGGGTTTTTTTAGCTTCTTTGTTGATCATCTCCAGCCATTGATGAAGAGGGTAAAACCACTAGAGAATGGTAAAATGGTTTTTGATCTCTGGTTGAATTTGTCCATGAATTGCTTTATCTAAAAAATATTGAAGGTCTGGGAGAGAGAATTGGATTACCACATGGTGTATGTGGGTAAAATACCACAATAACAATTTTAACTCATCTGACACTTTGGTAAATTCAAAATGGATTGGATGGATAAAAGGATAGTCAGGATGTAACCCATGAGGTTTTAAGAACAATCCTCCATAGTTTCTAAAAAGATCTAACTGGTATTCGAAAATCTTATCTCTAGCTTTGGAGTGGAATGTATTTTCTATTACCATTCTATATACTTCAGGAGGAAATTGCGAGTTAAGATTTAGGGGAATAGAAAAGGCTGACTCAGAAGGGTAAGGTTTTGGTTTCTTTGATTTTGATTTTGATGAATTTGAGGATGAAGATCTAAACATCATAATCATATGGACCTGGTTTTGTGATAGTCTAGATAATAAATATGTAAAGACATTTTCTTTAACTTTGATATGTTTGCAATCAAATGAGTATTTTGAAAATCACTCTGACCATCTGAGAAGTTGTGGATTAGGAATAACCTTGTTTTTGAACTTGAGAATCTGGGTAAAAGAGGACATATCCATTTCTACCAAGAAATGGTAACCAAAAAGATGAAATTCAAACTTGGATATTCCTTTCTTTAGTGCTAAGATTTCTTTGAAGGTTGAATGATAAATAGATTTATGCATCTGAAAACCTTCCACTTTTGTATCCACATACCTACCTTTTCCCATTCTTTTCTTCAAGAAGAATAGTTCCCCAATATTTTTTACTGGCATTGATCTGTAGAATTCGTCTTCCCATAAGGAATTTGCAATGGCGGTAGATGTTGGAGTTTCTCTTTTTGCACTTTTATTGCCCTGGTTTGTGCCTCTTTCCATGGAGATGATCTTTCTTCACAATGTTTCTTAAAGAATTAGTATACTTAGAGATTTTTGGAATAAAATCTCTTAAGTAATTAACTATCCCTAAGAATTGAAGCATTTTTTTCTTCGTGATATTTTCTTCAAGAAATTTTAATAATTCTTGGGCAATATGAGATCCCGGATGACACATTCATTCTTTGAGATGCATTCCAAGGAATTATATTTCTTTCTGGCATATATGTATCTTTCCTTCTAAGTGCATGATTCCATATTGAAGGACTAACTGCTTGAATTGGTCCAATAACTTAGAGTGTGAATCTTCATCCGGGCTATATAGAAGGATATCATTTATGTAGGTCAAAGAACTACACATAATCAGCTGGAAATTTTTTATCATTGCCTTTTGAAACAGTGACGGAGTAGTTTTGAGTCTAAATGGCATCTTCCATTGGTAGTTATGGTTTGGAATAAAGAATCTTGTTTTTAGCCTATCTACAGGATTAATACCCAATTGCAAAACCCCACCTTTAGATCAAACATTGAAAAGATTGGGCTTTTGTTAGGCTTGAAAATAATGCATTCCTGTTGGGCAGAGGAAATTTTTTATCTTGTAGGAAATGATTTAGAGGCTGATAATTGATAACAAGTTTGAGCATTCCTCTTGCTTGTTCTGATCTTTTGTTGACATAAAAGGCTTTACAAGCCCATTGTGAATCTGAGGGCTCAATAAGTCCTTGTTGTAATAGTTTAGAACATTCTTTTTCTACAAGCTTTTGATGTTCATGATTCATTCCTAAGTGACTAGCATTCGTAGGGTTGATATCATCACTTTTCTTGATGGTAGCTGAATAAAGAACTTTGAATTCATCCATAAAGGGTGGTCACATTTAGAGAAAAACTCTTCATGTGAGTCTGCACAAGCTCTCTTCTTGAGCTTTTCAATAGTATGGGAAATCATCTGGTTGGATTCCATTAAATATAAGCTGGAGATATCTATAAATGGCTTAAACATTTGTTTATATTTAAGACCATTTGGCAAAATTCTCAAGTGTCTGGCTTTTGTATAGAGATCAAAATCTACTACCAAATATTTCCCTAGGAGATGTGATCCCAAAAATGTAGTTTTGATATAACATCTTGGGAAGAACTAAATAATGATAGGTTTACTAATAATATGAATTGCAAATGTTTGGTCTAGTGCTGAGTTAAAATATTTGGTGTGAGGTTTCCACCATTCTGAAGGGAGAATTTTAGGATTTGTGTTGTTTCTATTGTTCCAATATCAATAAAAGCAATGGCGGAGATTGGCTTTTCATATTTTCCCAGATAAACATATATTTGGACATGCATAACAAGAACAACTGTTGATATTATTGAGCTTATCTTACTTTGAAGCATATAAACTCCTTTTTCAGAAGACCACTCTTTTTCCAATTTTTTTTATCATCTATGCTTTGAATAGAAAGTAGGGAATGTCTGTTCGCTTATCTTCAATGAGAATAGATATTTGAAATCATCTTCTTCTTTGAATTTTATCCATATTTTCTCTTGAATATGTTGAATCATCTTTGAGCCCCTTTTGTTTTTCAGACAATTTTTTGCAAAGTGTCCCTTCTATCGACACATATAATACTTAGACGATTTAGTGCCTATAACCCTTTTTTTTCCTTAAGTATCTCCATTTTCTTCTTCTTGTTTTCGGTAAAATTATGGTTTGGACGCTCCTTTTTTATAGGATTTCTTCTCTCTTCCAGCTTTACAATGGCATTTTTCTCATTCTTAAACTTGATAGTCAATCCAGATTCTTTGCACGCCATCTCCATTTCTCTGCTTCTTATCACGTAGTCTCTGATAATCTTATTTCTGTCATAAATTTCTTCTAGGGAAATATAGGTTCCTTGTTGGATTTCTCCAACAGTTAGTTGCATAATGTCTCTTCTTTGTTGCTGAAGATGTCTATTGACTGCATTTTGTAAAAACTCTGGTATTGAAGCTCATATAGCTTGTTTTAGACTTTGATCTGCCCCTAGAATATAAAAGAGCTTTGTCATGATGCTAAAATGTTTCTGCAGGTCTTTCTTCTCGAATGAGAAACATCTTATTTTCAAAAAAAATTCTTTTCTCTTAAGAGTCTTTGCATCATCTGGATTTCCAAGAAAGCAATTATGCATTATTCGTATAACTACTGAAAAATACTGTTGAACCAAAAACTGTATCTGATCTCCTAGACTTAGAGTAATCCACCAGTATATGAGTAAGCTAGTGAACCGGGGAAAAATTCAGTAAGGATATCATAATAGCTTTTCCTTGTCAATTTTTGCGCCCCCATCCACGAGTGGAATTCCTATAGCCGTTGTGGCCCTTTTGACACTAGAATATCATTAAGAGTGAAGGTATATTTTCCACCATTGACCGAAGACGATTATGGTTGTCTTGTTGTTGAAGTTCCTTCCATTTGATCTAGTTTATTATCATCATCTTCAGTCTTGACTTCTATTTGGTGAGTTGTTTCCATAATCATACCTTCTAAAGAAGTGTATGATTCTTCCTAGGATGTATAGTTAGAAGTATCTTGTTCAATTTTTATTTCTTAAAGGTTAATAGTAGAGATTTTAGGGATTATGGTTTCCCTATATCCCTTGAGAAAAGAGGTTAATGGATTCTTTTGACCTTGTTGGATCATCAAAGCCCTTGAAACTTTTGGGGACTTAAGGGAATCATCTTCTTGGCTTGGTTTCTTGCCCTTGTCTCTTTCTCTTTTCTTCTTAGCTTCTTGCATTTTTATTTGCTGGTAAAGTTCATATGTTGATGGTTTTTTGTTTATGCTAGTAAAGGGAATGCTAACCTTTGTGAAGGTTTTGATTCTCTCTTGAAGGAGGCAAATATAGATTGTCGAGGTTCTAAATTGGTCATTCTTAAAGATGGGAAAAGCTCTTATACAACAAACGACGTAAGAACTTGGCCACTTTCTTCAAGTATCTTTACGGGTTCTTTTATTTTTTTAATTTCTTTTCCTTTTATTCTGAATGGAAAAAGAAATCTTGTTCTGGTGAAGCATTCTCACTTTAAACTTGTTGTAATATTTTATGAAGTAGAAAAATAAGCTCGTTAGCAATTTTAGTATTTGTATCCACCTTAGACTCTACCTGAGTGAGCTTGGCATCCATTTGAGTGATATTGGAGTCAATTTTATTGAGAGTGGTACTTTGAACGAGGGTGTTCTTTGTCTGCCAATTGAGAGTTGCTTCTGCTGCACTGATATTTTATTTGGAATAGTCTCCTTGGAGTTTTATTGGGATCTTTTGTGTATGCTTATATTCTTTCTCAGTAAATTCTTCAAGGGGAGGAAATTCTTTATCATAAGAAGGATCAGAAGGTTTAAACCTGTATACGGTAGAGGCTGGATGGTTTTGTAATTGTGGTTTTATTTTAGGGTTTTTTAACCTATCTTTAGATCTTTTTGTAATAGGGTGTTGTCAATTTTGGTGACGATGGGGGAGGTTTAGGGTGTGGTAAAGTGTCTTGTGGAAAGTTATTAGCTAATATTTAGATTGGAGATTTTGAAGAATAATCTACAAGTAAATTTCCCATTATCTTCTCTAAGAGGTCCAATAGAAGGGTCTCCTTTCATGTATCTCTTATGAAGACTTGAATGGGAGGACTTCTTGTTTTTCATGACCTTGTGGGGGACGTATGATGGTTTCCTTCAGTCCATGCATAAAATATGTCATCAGCATAAAGTTCATATGAACATTCTGTGTTCCACGGACAATGTCCTATTGTTGGATCTTTGAGCATATAGATTGGCCTTCTAGATGCCTCAAAGTTTTCTATGAAAGAGGATTCTAAGCTTGGCTTGCAAAGTTCACAATAACAGTCTGGATCATCTTTATCATGTGAATCTCTTGGATCTCCTAGTGGTAACATCATTAGTTGTGTAGGAAAGATGATGACGTTGGTTTGTTTTGGAGATTATTGTGGTTAAACAGGATTTCTGATGTACCATCTACTTTTGAGATAATTTTGTTGTTAAGGGACATGACTGGTTGTCTTCTCTCCTAGATCTGTTCATAGTTTGTCATCCATTTCTTAGGTAATAGTTGTAAGAACTCTTTTCTTGGAATTTCTCTGGGCACATGGACATAGTGAGGTTGTTCTTGTGTATTTACTGATATCAGTAGTGAAGAATCTCCAGATCTGGATCCATTGAGTCTGGAAGCATGATCTTGAATTCTATAAACTATTTGATAGTGAAGGGTTGCAATTATCGAGGATTCCACTTGTAGGGCTCCAATAATCTGGATTTGCACCTTAAGAGCTTCAAGTACGTTTGGATCTGTAATACCTCAATTATCGGGTCGGTGACCATATTGAAAGGATTTAAAATTTTGGTGGGGTAAATGGAATAAATTGAATAGTTTAGGGAATTATTTTGAAATTTTGTTTGAGACTTATTAGTAATATGAAAGAATGGAGTGGCATTATGGTCCTTTAAAGGGAAATGAATTTAATATTCATTTTATTAAAGGTTAAAGAAGGAAAAAGAGGATAAGTCTGAAAATAGTTCTCTACTCTTCTTCTTCCCATTGTCTCGTGCCCTCCATAGCTAAGGTAAGATTTCCTTCAAGTTGGTTTTCCCTTTCGTTTTTGGGTTGGTTTTGAAGCCTTAAGTGGTATAGAGGCTTAACGAAAGTTCAAGGAGGATTAAAACTAAGAGATGGAGGATTTACTTGAGATTTAATAAAATGGGTTTTTAAATGATTTGATGAAATATGGTCAGTCATTGAAGTTTAAAGGCATTTTTGACTTGTCAAAGAAGTGAATAAGAGATTTGGAGCCTTTGAAGTGATTAAAAACATGTTTGAAAAATTGGTGTGATTCTTAGTTTTGAGTGTTATTTGGAGATTTTAGATCCTATAAGAAAATTTATGGATGTAAGTTAGTTGGATCAAGTAATGATGAGTTTAATGGTATGGTTGGGGATAAAAGTTAGAGATTTATGCAAAAATGTGGTAAAAATCGAAGTGAAATATGTAAAATCTGGGTAAAGTCATCGGTACTGGAAGAACAATACTGATATTATAGGGTTAAATTTGAGGAAAGAGGATAGCACGATGAACAGTATCGATACTGATGCATGTAGTATCGATACTGATGTGGGTATCGATACCAAGAGGAAGGTATCGAGGTCTACCTCATCTGGAAGCATCATTTCATGAGTGAGGAGTGAACCAGTTAACTCTTCGAGAGTTAAAGACTTTAAGTTCTTAGCCTTGATGATTGTCGTTTTCTTTGATTGCCAAGCTTTAGGAAGAGAGTAAACTAACTTCCTCACAAGCTTCTCGTTTGGAATGATCTCTCCATATTATTTGAGACCATTGACAATCGTTGAAAATCTATCAGTTATAGCTTTGATGTCTTCATCCGGTTTCATCATGAAATTTTCATAGCTATGAGTTAGGAGACTAATTTTAGATCATTTTACCTCGTTTGTGTCTTTATGAGTGACTTATAGTTTATCCCATATCTCCTTGGTGGTTGTACAAGATTAAACTCTCTCGTATTCATCTGGTCCAAGAGCACAAAATATAATATGGATAGTCTTTGAGTTAAGCTGGAAAATTCTTGTCTCTCATTCACTCCACAATCTTGGATGAGTGGAAGGTTTGATGTATCCGTCTTCTATGACATGCTATGCTCCCATGTCACTTGCTTGAATGAATTACATCATTCTATTCTTCCAATAAGCATAATTAGCTCCATTGAAGAAAGGAGGCTTGTTGACGGACATTGAATCGAGAACAATGTCGAAGTTTGAAGTACCGACCATTGATGACTTGAATATCGATGTAACTCTTCCCGAATCGACTCAAGAGATAATTAAACCTTCAAATGAGTGAGGCTCTGATACCAATTGTTGAGTTAATCAATCGATGAAATAGCCAAGAGGGGGTGAATTGGCAATAAAATTTTTGGTGAAAGCTTTTGCAGAAAATTAAAAATATTTGCCTAGCGATTTAGAGTGGTTCGACTTTCTCAACCAAAGTCTATGCCCACTACCTTAGCTATCCACACTAAGGATTTTCCACAAATTCACTAATTTTTCTTTTGAGGACAAAGAGTAACCTTACAAATCCCTCAAGAATTATACCCCAAATTCTTGAGAACACTCTCTCCCAAAGAGAACAATACAAATTTCGCAAACTTACAGAAAAACCTCACAAGGCAAGATGTTTGCACAATTCTAGAAATAACACTCAAGAATAATACAATTGAGCACAATAAGTGTTCTTGAAAGCAAAAATTAATATTTAATGAAAATATGCTTGAATTGTTTGATGCTTTCTCTTTGATTCTCTAGCTTTTCTCCTTAATTATTATTGATCAATGGCTCCTAAGCTTGTTTAAATACACATTGAATCACTTTTGGACGTTGGGGATCATTGGTGAAGTCAATAGAGCCGTTATTGTGTGAAAACAATTAAATAAAATAGTTAGGAGCGTGGGGGGTATCGGTACCCCTACATAGTGTATTGGTACCTCAGTGTAAAATTCAAATATTTCGACCGTTAATTGACTAGGGGTATCGGTACCTCCAGGGGGTATCAGTACCCATAGAGAATTCTATTTTTCTCAGAGCCAAAACTTTCATAAGGGTATCGGTACCCTTTGGGCAATCTGGTTTTTCTTGAAATCCTTTTATAAAGAAAATATTTTTGGCTCGATTAAGGCTTGAAATACTTTGTAAAATTTGTCTCAAAAATATTTTAAGATTAAAACACAAATTTACACTTAAGTAAGGATTGAATTCGAAATTTGAAAAACTTGGAGTAATATTTTGATATTCGAATAATTTAATCAAATATATTTTCAAAAATGTTTATAAAAACTTAAAAACCAATAACACTTAATTTGTTATATCAAAATATCAAAATGTGTTCAACAATCTCCCCCCTTTTTGATATAACAAAACATTTTAGTAAGTTTAAGATTTTCTTGTTGAAAATCATTTTTGAAGTCGATTTTTTTAAAAAAATACTCCACTCCCCTTACTATAACACACTTCTCCCCCTTTTTGTTAAATCAAAAAGACTCTAAAACGTTGTTAAACAAGATTTTTGAAAAACATAGCCAATTTATATCTAGAAATTTAAAGCTTAAGCTGCTAAGAACACAATCAAGAGAAAACGTTAGCCATTAGTTTTATAAATCAATTGTCATTAATAATATGCCATTGTAATTGTTCATATTCTAATATGATGTAAATGATGCAAAATTTAAGATCAAATTAAAAATTCAAACAAACCAAATTATATATATATATTAAGTTCAAACATCCCTATCATCCATAACAAACAAATCCAAAAACATCAAAATGTTTAACAATAAGTTCTAAATCAAACCAAGAAAACTAAAGCAAGGCAAGGTTTAATCTATAGGAGGATCGGGAGGAGGAGGATAACATGCTCATATCTTGAGTGTGAGTGCATCTAAACAATCGTCCATCTCCCGTTGTTGAGCCCCATAGCAGTTAAATGGGACTCTATGGATGCAAACCTAAGATCAAATGTCTCAAAAAATGATCGAAAGTATAGTGGCACTTGATCCTCTTACAGTGCTAGCACGTCCTCGGGTGCTTCATCATCAATATCGTCAATATCTTGCATTAGTTGTTGAAGCTCTAGATCATCATCTGTTGCAGGTGTCGGAGAAGTTGGAGCTCGTGAAGAACTAGCTCCAGGAGTTTTCTCAGTTTTTTAAACCCATTGATTAGTTTCCTTATCCAATGTTCATCACGATTTCTTTAAAGATGTCCAGTTGATTTCGTTTTTGAGAGGGATGGCTACATCGAGCTGTACTCTAAGCTTGGCTTTGATAAACAAATTACTCAGAAGACAACTGTAAACTAGAGTTTCACAAACTTTCTTATTAGGGACAAGGTTTACGATTTCAACGAGTTCGGAAAAGATATTTTATGGTAGGTTTATTTTCCTATTATTCTAGATACAATGTATCCACCAAAGGTCTAAAGCTCTAAAAGTGGAGTATTTGCCTCCAGATGGTCTAAACCACCAAGAGATCATCAGATGAAGAAAACGATCTTGGTGATCTAACACACTCGCACTAGACTTGACCTTGTAAGGATAACCTACTATTTCTTTTTCATTATCTAAGTCATCATTATCTAATCAAAATGCATTAACAATGTACTCGGAATCAATACGGATGAATCGATCTAGAAGGTATGATCGAATTCCTATTGTTTCGGTTCTAGCAAGGTTTTGAAGACAAACGACATTTGAATAGAAAATTCAAACAAGTTGTTGGTAAACTACTGGTTTGAGATGAAAAAGTTTATCAAATTTCCAATCTTGAAGAGTAGGAAAATATCTAAAGTTTATTGCTTTCATAGCTCAAAGAGAAGGAATATGTTCTTACCGAATTTTATAGGACTCAAAATACTGAGAATACCTAAATAAGCAATTTTGTCTACGACCAGGTTCGTTAAAGCACGAATTCCGAATAGTCATATCTGGATCATCAGGATTAGGAATTTGTTGAATAGGACGTGGATTTGTAGGTGGATTAGGTGGTTGGTTTGAATGACTAATAGACAACCTAGGGCGTTTGTGAGACATGATTAAGAAATCGGAAGAGTAACCTGCAATTTTAAAACATATATATGCAATATAATCAATTCCCAAAACTCAAATGAGTCCTCGATATTTCAAAGTTCTCTAAAATAATCCTGATGGGTAATTTTGAAAACTATGTTTAAAATAATGTTTGAAAAATCAATATATAGTTTTCAAAGATAACAATAATTAAATCAAAACACAATAATTTGAAAATCAAAATCATTTTTTTCGAAAATTAACAAAATTTATCAAATCTTGTGTTTTTGATTAAATTAGTTGTAGAATCTAGTTTAGAAACAATATATAATCAAAGCCCGATATATAGTTCAACCTAGAACTAATCAAAACTAGTCCTAAGTTCAAAAATCAATAAAATAGAGTTTGTTTAAGAAAAGTTACCTTGAAATTTGAATATTGAGTGGATTTTGATGTTGTTTGCATGAAATTATTGATGCTAGTAGGTTTAGAATTTGAAAACTGAGTGAAATCCGAATTGAAACGATAATTTTTTAGGCAATGTAGAGATTTGGGGTGAGAGAAGGGGTGCACGGCGTGAGAGAGAAGAAGAGAGGGTTTTGGCACAAATGGGGTTTTGGGGAGTTTGTAACTAAAACCCAAAGGGGGTATCGGTACCCATTCAAAGTGGGTATTGGTACCCATTCAAAGGGGGTATCGATACCTAGCACACAGAAAAGTTTAAAATTTGTGTTTAAACACTCAAAATGCTAAATTATTCTTCTCCAGTGGTATTGGCAACTCATATTATGAAAATTAACTATGTTCAATCAATCAAATCTATCCTTAAACATAATTTGAACATATAATTAATTTTCACTAAGAATCATAAACTCTCCCTAACTAATAGAAAAGAATGCAATCAAAAATATTATTTTTATATTCATTTTTCACTGTTAATTAAAAGTGCTAAACACTAAGTCAAGGTAGGTTGGTTAAACCTAATTCTCTCCTAAGTGTCCAAAATCTTTCCTTATCTAAAGGTTTTGTAAAAATATTTGCTAATTGGTGTAAAGTATCAATATATTCTAGAACTATATATCCTTTTGTGACATGATCTCTAATGAAATGATGTCTAATTTCAATATGCTTAGTTCTAGAGTGTTGGATGAGATTTTTAGTGAGAAAAATAGCACTAGTATTGTCACACTTGATAGGTATGGTACCTAATTCAATTCCATAATCTAAAAGTTTTTGTTTCATCCATAAAACTTGTACACAATAACTACCCACTGAAATGTATTCCGCTTCAGTGGTAGATAATGCAACATAATTTTGTTTCTTTGAAAACCAAGAAATCAACATATTTCCTAGGAATTGGCAAGTACCGGAGGTGCTTTTCCTATCTATTTTTCATCCTCCATAATCCACATCAGAGAAAGCATGCAAGCTAAAGCTAGAGTCTCTAGTATACCACAGTCCTAAACTAGGGGTGTCCTTAAGGTATCTAAAGAATCTTTTAACAGCTAGTAAATGTGATTCTTTAGGGCATGATTGAAATCTAGCACATAAGCAAACACTAAACATAATGTCTGGTCTACTTGTGGTTAGATAAAGCAAAGAGCCAATCATTGATCTATATAATTTAACATCCACACATTTACCTCCTTCATCTTTGTCAAGCTTTGTAGATGAGCTCATTAGAGTGGCATGAGGTTTCCCATTTTCCAATCCAAACTTCTTGAGCATATCTTTGATGTATTTTGCTTGATTGATGAAGATGCCATCTTTTCTTTGCTTGATTTGGAGTCCCAAGAAAAATGAGAGCTCCCCCATCATGCTCATCTCGAATTCACTTTGCATTAGTTTAGAAAATTCTTGGCAAAGAACATCATTAGTATAACCAAATATTATATCATCAACATAAATTTGAACTACTAATAAATATTTACCTTTATGCCTAAAAAACAATATAGTGTCAACCTTCCCTTTTGAAAAACCTTTTTCAATTAAAAAATTTGACAATATTTCATACCAAGCTCTAGGAGCTTGTTTTAAACCATATAAAACTTTTGTCAATTTAAAAACATAATTTGGAAATTTTGAATTTTCTAAACCAGGAGGTTGTTCCACATACACTTCTTCTTTTATAAAACCATTTAAAAATGCACTCTTAACATCCATTTGATATAATTTAAATTCATTTAAACATGCAAATGCTAATAACATTCTAATTTCTTCCATCCTAGCTACGGGAGCGTATGTTTCATCATAATCTATGCCTTCTTCTTTAGTATAGCCTTGAGCAACAAGTCTAGCCTTGTTCCTCACTATATTACCACTTTCATCAAGCTTATTCCTAAATACCCATATATTACCTATAGTAGATTTATTATTAGGCCTTTCAACTAATGTCCATACTTTTCTTCTCTCAAATTGATTTAAATCTTCTTGCATAGCCGTAATCCAATGTTCATCATTTAATTCTTCTTTAATATTATTAGGCTCTATGCATGAGATAAATGTAACATAATTACAAATATTTCTAAGAGAAGATCGAGTTGTTACTCCTTTGGATGGATCACCTATTATCTCACCATCCTTGACATAGTTGTATTCTCTTGGGTAAGAGACTTCCCTTTATTCAATGGTTAGACTCTTGAGAACATCATGAGTTTCCTCATCTTTCATTTCTTCATTTGATGATGGTTCTCCAACGTCATGTCTAACGTCACTTGTATTTACAATACCTACATCATCATTCACACAAGAATCCTTCCTCGGAAGGAGATTATCATCGAAAACAACATGTATAGACTCTTCTACCGCTAACGTTCTTTTATTAAATACCCGATAAGCTTTAGAATTTAAGGAATAACCCAAAAAATTCCTTAATCACTTTTACCATCAAATTTGCCAAGATTTTCTCTACAGTTGTTTGAAACAAAAATATTTACATCCAAAATGATGAAAATAACTAATGTTAGGCTTTTTATTTTTGAAAAGTTCATATGGTGTTTTCTTTAAAATTGGCCTAATCATTACTCAGTTTATAACATAACAAGCGTTATTTGTGGCTTCCGCCCAAAAATATTTTGGCAAATTGTTTTCACAAAGAATGGTTCTAACCATTTCTTCTAAAGTTCGATTTTTCCTCTCAATAACTCTATTTTTTTAGGGGTTCTAGGTGCTGAAAAATTATGGCTAATACCATTAGAATTACAAAAATCAATAAATCCAAGATTTTCAAATTCAGTACCATGATCACTCCTAACACTAGTTATGGAGTAACCTTTTTCATTTTGGATTACTTTTTGAAAACGTGATGAATTTTTCTAATGCTTCATCTTTAGTACTTAAGAATAGAACCCAAGTATATCTAGAATAGTCATTTACCAATACAAAGCAATATTGTTTTCCACCCAAGCTAACACTCCTAATTGGCCCAACAAGATCTATATTAATCAATTGTAATACTCTACTAGTTGATACATCATTAATGGACTTAAAGGAAGCTATTCTATGTTTTCCGTTAGCACAAGCATCTCAGATTTTATCATTATCAAATTTTAGCTTAGGCAACCCTTTTATTAAATCTCCTTGAATAAGTCATTGTAAAACACTCATGCTAGTGTGTCTTAGTCTCCTATGACATAACCAACTATAATGCTCATCTTTAGCAACTAGGCATAAATTAGTCATATCTATAGAATCTAAATGCACCATGTATATGTTTCCTATTCAATGACCAACAAGCATAATATGATTAGATGCAATGTCAATGACTTTACAACCATTAGTTTCAAACATGACATTGTATCCCTTATCGCATAATTGACTAATACTCAATAAATTATGCTTTAATCAATTCACATATAAAACATTTTTAATTTGTATGGAAGAGGTATTACCTATAGTACATATACCTTAAATGTGACATTTTGAATTATCACCAAAAGTCACCTCTCCTCTATTTTTGGAGTTAAGCTCTATGAACCGGATTTTGTCTCTGGTCATGTGTCTTGAGCATCCACTATCAAGGTACCATGAGTTTGAATTTGTTTCCCGTGCCTTGTAGCAATGCTCCTTTTCCTACAAACATAGATTAATTTTTTATTTTTGGTACCAAAATTCTTTTGGGTCCTTATTCATTAGTCTTTAAAATCCTAGTCCCCTTAGGTATCCATTTGTGTAGGATATCCTTATCTTTAGTAGTAATGAGTTATTTAGGTACTCATATACTTTTAATGATTTTTTCCAATAGAGGTTCTTCAGGGACTTTTATGATTGTAGTTTTTAAAACTTTTTCTAACAAAGTTGGATTTTGAACTTTCTCCATTTTCAAAACGTTTTGTTCCAACTTTATCAAAAGAAGCTTTAAGATCATCAATTTTCATTTTGATGATCATCATTTTTCTTGAAAGTAAGTTATGCAAATAAGTATTTTTCTTTTCAAATTCATCTAATTTGATTTGCAATTCTTTGATCTTACATTCAAGATCATTGTTGGTCTTGGACATAAGACTATTTTCATTTTTTTAAGTTTGAAATATCATTTTTGTATTTTGAAAATAAATTCTTATAATCCGAAGCCAATTCATTATAATCCTCTAATAACTCATCATAAGATAAATCATCTGAATCAAATGAGTTAGAGGTTACCTGAGAGTTTTCCCCGATGGCCATCAAGCACAAGTTTGCAACTTCTTGTTCCTCTTCATCGGAACCTTCTTCATAGCTCCATGTAGCCATATGAGCATTGTGCTTCTTCTTGGATTGACCATTTTTCTTTAATTGCGGGAAATCGTATTTGACATGACCCGGGTTTTTGCACTCGTAGCAAATAATAGGGTCTTTCTCCTTTGGTTCATTTTTGAAGCCTTCATTTCATTTGAATTTTCTTCCTCGGTTGGGCCTCATCAATTTTCTGAAACATTTGGCAAATAATGCCATCTCCTCGTTATCATCATCTTCATCTGAATCACTCTCATTTCTTGTAGATTTGAGAGCAAATCCCACGTTCTTATTTTTCTCCATCTCTTTTGGCTCGTTAATCTTCTCGAGGTCTACCTCATCTTGAAGCATCATTTCATGAGTGAGGAGTGAACCAATTAACTCTTCGGGAGTTAAAGACTTTAAGTTCTTAGCCTCGATCATTATCGTTTTCTTTGATTGTCAAGCTTTCGGAAGAGAGTAAACTAACTTCCTCACAAGCTTCTCATTTGGAAAGATCTCTCCATATGATTTGAGACCATTGACAATCGTTGAAAATCTATCCGTCATAGCTTTGATGTCTTCATCCGGTTTTATCCTGAAATTTTCATAGCTATGAGGTATGAGACTAATTTTAGATTCTTTTACTTTGTCTGTACCTTCATGAGTGACTTGTAGTTTATCCCATATCTCTTTGGCAGATGTACAAGATGAAACTCTCCCGTATTCATCTGGTCTAAGAGCACAAAATATAATATGGATAGCCTTTGAGTTAAGCAAGAATATTCTTGTCTCTCCTTCACTCCACAATTTTGGATGAGTAGAAGGTTTGATGTATCTATCTTCTATGACATTTCATGCTCTCATGTCACTTGCTTGAATGAAGTACATCATTATATTCTTCCAATAAGCATAATTATCTCTATTTAAGAAAGGAGGCTTGTTGACGAACATTGAATCGAGAACAATGTCGAAGTTTGAAGTACCGGCCATTGATGACTTGAATATCGATGTAACTCTTCCTGAATCAACTCAAGAGGTAATTAAACCTTCAAATGAGTGAGGCACTTATACCAATTGTTGAGTAAATCGACCGAGGAAATAGCCAAGAGGGGGTGAATTGGCAATAAAAATTTTTGTGGAAGCTCTTGCATAAAATTGAAAATATTTGCGCAACGATTTAGAGTGGTTTGACTTTCTCAACCAATGTCTACGTCCACTACCTTAGCTATCCACACTAAAAATTTTCCACAAATTCACTAATTTGTCTTTTTTTAGGACAAAGAGTAACATTATAAATCCCTCAATAATTATACTCCAAATTCTTGAGAACACTCTCTCCCAAAGAGAACAATACAAATTTCGCAAACTTACAGAAAAACCACACAAGGCAAGATATTTGCACAATTCTAGAAAGAACACTCAAGAATAATACAATTGAGCACAATAAGTTTTCTTGAAAGCAAAAATGAATATTGAATGAAAATAGGATTGAATTGCTCAAACTTGAGGTTTGATGCTTTCTCTTTGATTCTCTAGCTTCTCTCCTTAATTGTTGTTGATCAATGGCTCCTAAGCTTGTTTAAATACAGCTTGAATCACTTCTGAATGTTGGAGATCATTGGTGAAGTCAATAGAGCCATTATTGTGTGAAAACAATTAAATAAAACAGTTGGGAGCGTGGGGGGTATCGGTACCTGCAGTGTAAAATTCAAATATTTCGACCGTTAATTGACTAGGGGTATTGGTACCTCCAAGGGGTATCGGTACCCATAGAGCATTTTGTTTTTCTCGGAGCCAAAACTTGCATAGGGGTATCGATACCCTATAAGGAGGGTATCGGTACCTCTGGGCAATTTGGTTTTTTTTGAAATCTTTTTATAAAGAAAATATTTTTGGCTCGATTAAGGCTCGAAATACTTTGTAAAATTTGTCTCAAAAATATTTTAAGATTAAACACAATTTTACACTTAAGTAAGGATTGAATTTGACATTTGAAAAACTTGGAGTAATATTTTGATATTTGAATAATTTAATCGAATATATTTTCAAAAATGATTATAAAATCTTAAAAATCAATAACACTTAATTTGTTATATCGAAGCATCAAAATATTTTCAACAAAATCGAAGTGAAATATGTAAAATCCGGGTAAAAGTATCGGTACTAAAAGAATAGTACCGATACTATAGGGTTAAATTTGAGGAAAGATGATGAACACGATGAACAATATCGATACTGATGTGGGTATCGATACCAAGAGAAAGGTATCGATATTGTAATTGAAAAATGGATTCCATAATGAAAAAATGGTATCGATACTGAAGGGAGTATCGGTACCATAGTATAGAAGTATCGATACCATGGGAGGGGTACTGATACTATTCAGTCTGAAATTTTAAGTTAGAGTGAATTTTAATAGAATTCAAAATTTATAGTACTTTTGATTATTATTACTTCGAATAAATATTAGTAAGTATACTAACATCATATTTGAATGTGTAATTATGGATGCTTGTGTAGATCGTAATCAAGCTCCTGAGTCAAGCAAACAGAAAGACAAAGATAAAGTTTTCGAATAGTTGGACATCAATAAGGCTTAATAGTGAGGCATACTAGGTGAGTGCATTTATTATGTACTTATATGTTATGATAGTCATAGATGCATTTTGTTTAATGTATATGTTTTGAATTACCGTATTGGCACTATGTGTGCAACCTAAGTAATTCATAATTAGTTTGTGAATTACCTTATTGGCACTATGTGTGCAACTTAAGTAATTCATAATTTGTTTGTGAATTACCGTATTGACACTATGTGTGCAACCTAATTAATTCATAATCAGTTTGTGAATTATTGTATTGACATTATGTGTGCAACTTAAGTAATTCATAATTTGTTTATGAATTACCGTAGTGGCACTATTTGTGCAACCTAAGTAATTCATAATTAGTTTGTGAATTAATGTATTGGCACTATGTGTGCAACTTAAGTAATTCATAATTTATTTATGAATTACCGTATTGGCACTATGTGCACAACCTAATTAATTCATACTTAGTTTGTGAATTGTCGTATTGGCACTATGTGTGTAAAAACCACGGAAATTATAATGAGTTGTAATATTCAAATTGTATTTGGATAGTTATGATATACTTATGTTTAAAATTCACCTCATTATTATTATACCTCACTAAGTGATTACTTAGCGTGCGTTGGTTTCACGCATATGTATTAGTACAAGCGGAGTAAGGAGTGCAACTGATATTGCCAATCAAGGGTCGCCTCATTAGTAACTGTACGAAAACTATGTCTACTTTTGATGTTATTAGCTGGCATATAATAGACTTATGATAATTCTCTGAAAAGTATTTGACTTGTGATAATGTAAAATTTAATATGTTCAAACTTTAAGATTTGTTTATGATGTGATCCAATTCAGCATCATGTTTAACTTGGCTATTCCAACCTTTCAAGGGAAGAAACTTTCTATCTTTACACATACTGATGCTAATTTCATATACTATAACATAGTTATATTCCTATATACATATTATATATATAGTTATAATGATAACTTATTCCTTACTATGTGAGATATGAGTTATTATTATATATACTATAGTACACATTTCTATCTTATATACATTATATAAGTTCATATACTTAACTTAATTCCTTATGTTTTATGTGTAGGTACATTCGGCCACAACTTGGGAGCTAACTTGGAGCTAAATGGAGAAGGCGAAGATAAGGAAACTTATATGGGGACGTTTTGGAGAGCATAAGGAACAATTGGTGAAAAGTTATCCAGAGACCCATGAGCTCATAGCTGGATTGAGCTGAATATTTGAGCTACAAGATGAATTCAACTTAGTTGGGGAGCTGCACCATCATCATCACAACTTAGGACACTTCAAATATGTCCTAAGTAAAATTTTGTGAAATCGTACCTTTTCATGAATAATTGCCACCTCAAGAGGTACATTTTCACAAGGAGCTACCATAATGTTCACCATGCTACAATTCACTTATGGCCAGCTCATTCACCTTAGAACTAGATCAAACATGAAAGGTTACCTATCCAAACATTGTGACCTTTCATGAATGATGATGCCCATAAAGATGCCCTTTCATCAAGGAGCACGTGGTAAAGAGATTATAATCATTGGAGGCCTAAATCACCAAGAGACATGAGAAAAGCTCTATGCCTATTCGACCACCCCCACATGCCTTGCACATGAGAGCTTTGGCGCCAACTTGAGGAGGCACATCCTCATTCGACAAAGTGAGATGTCTTGGGCGCCAAGATGAACAAGTATGCACCATTCGGCCAAGGGAGATGTCTCTCCACCCTTGCCGAAACATCATGATCCCTTGAAGAGGTAGCCGAACCATCACCAAGCCAAAGGACTCATCCATTTATCTCAAGCATTATGTACTTCCATTTAGAGACATGTATCTAGTCGAAACAATATGTAACCATTCAACCAAGCCCTCTCATTTCCTATAAATTGAGAGGCTTGCCATCATTTGTATCTTATCTCATCTCATATTATAAACAAACTTTTGTGAGTTAATTCTCTCTTCAAAGTTCTTTGTGAACTTTATTGATTAAGCAAGTATAATTTCTTATACATGTGGCGTGAATCCTTCCACCTTGATTCATAAATTCCTAGATTTCTATCTAGTGGGTTGAAGACACTTTCAGCACCCCTCAAGCAAGTTTGCGAAGATCGGGATTGTGCTTCCTAGCATAGTTTTTTTCCTTTGGCGTGTTTGAGATTAGTCTTCACCACTATCTCCATTTCATCTTCACCACCATCTTCATTTCATCATCAACACCATCAACACATTCCATCAATGCCATCAACATCTTCATAATTTCGCAGCCAACTCTATTCATTTCATTAATTATCTTAATTATCCATTTCTTATCCTTTACTAATCCTATTTCATTTCTTATCTTTGTTGCAGCCAAACTTATAACTCAAGGACTTCAGTACTTGTCAATCCTAGATCGGGACACAATAAGGCTATCTACTCACTTCCATTGAAGAGTGTAGAATCTGTCTACATCAAGCGGTATTTAGAGCATATTTGGATTGACAAAAAAAGTGTCATTGGCATGTAAAGACAAAAAGAAAAAGAAAAAAAGAAGTTCAAAAGGAAATCAAGGCTCCTAGAACAAACAAAGTAGTTCAAAGACAAAAAAAAAAGAAAAAATAGAATTTCAAAAAGAAAAGCAAAAAGCCAAGGAAAAGTGTTCTACCATTGCAAGTACATCAAAGAGGTATATCTACACTAGAGAATATAACCTTATTGTTTCTTGTGAAAGAATACAATAAGTGTTGTTTCTTGGGTTGTAAGTCACCTCTTCCTTTTCTATACTTTCATTTTTCCTTGTCTTCAATTTTTTCTTTCTTTTCATTTCCTTGAATCATTTCTTCTACCTTTCCATTTCTTCTTTTCCTTTCTACCCTAGCATATTTACAGCCGACGCACACAAGAAGAGAATTAACTTGTTCTAATCTTGAGTAAGTTCTTCAAAGGACTTAGCAAGAGAGATCGAGTGGAAAAAGGCTAATTGAGTGAGTGAGATCAGAAGGGGAATTGTTAAAAGCCAAGTTATATTCCCAAGAGTAAACATGAGTGTTGAGTGGAGTGATCCTATCATTTCTTTGGAGTGAAACTTGTGAGGCTTTGTGAGTGTGTTGGTAAGGTTTATTTTGTTTTATTTTGTTTACTAACCATGTCTCAAAGTCCTAAAGGAAATGCACGTTAACCAAACTTGCAAATGCAAGCATTGATTAGAGAAATGATAAGAATGTTTCATAAAGAGTTTGATGCTCTTCATGATAAACTAGACCAACGGCGAGATCCACCACAAGTTCGAAACAATGATACACCTCAGAGACAACAACCTTTTCAAGAAGATGATGTCCTAGAAAACTATGATGGAGAAGAACCAGTAATGTTACAAGGACCTATACGTGCCAATGTTGATGATAACATGAGTAACATAAAAATCAAGATTCCTCAATTCCAAGGAAAAACTGATCTTGAAGCCTATCTCGAATGGGAAAGCAAGGTGGAACATGTTTTTAGTTTTCATAACTATTCTGAATTAAAGAAAGTGAGATTGGCAGCCATGGAGTTTGTCGATTATGCTTTGATATGGTAGGATCAACTTACTATTACCAGAAGGAGGAATAGAGAAAGACCAATCTCAACATGGCTTGAAATGAAACGTATCTTGCGTAAACGTTTCATTCCTGTTCATTATCACCGGGACTTGTTTCAAAAACTACAGAATCTTAAACAAGGCTAACGGAGTATGGAAGATTATTATAAGGAGATGGAAGTGGAAATGATCTGAGTCAATATTGAGAAGGATCATGAAGCAACCATGGCTAGATTTCTTACCGGACTCAATCCAGAAATTGTCAATACCTTGGAGTTATACCATTACATAGAGATAGATGAAATGGTGCAAATAACGATGAAAATAGAAAGTTAACTACAGAGAAAATATACCTCTTGCACTGTAATTCGTACACCTTCAAGATGGAGTCTAAACAACCTGAAGAAATCTACCCGTACTCCTACCAAAGAGAAGGCCGAATCATCCAGTGCTCCACAACTCAACAAGGATAATTGAGGAAAAGAGACCCCTAAACGATAAAGAGACATTCAGTGCTTTAAATATCTTGGAAGGGGGCATGTTTCTACACAATGTCCTAACCAAAACACCATGTTACTACATGGAAATGGTGACATTGAATCTGACCATGAAGAAGAAGAAGTAGCACCAACTGAAGTCGATGAAAAATAAGAAATTGGGGCTCCCGTAGAAGGGGAAGCTCTAGTGGTAGAGGACAATGCACAACAGGAGAACATCTTCCATACCCGATTCCATGTGAATGAAAAGGTATGTTTCATGATAATAGATGGTGGAAGTTGTACCAATATGGCAAGTTCAATCATGGTGGAGAAATTGGGATTGAAAATGTTGAAGTATCCAAATCCCTATAAACTACAATGGCTCAATGAACGAGGAGAACTTAATGCCAATAAATAGGTGATGGTTTCTTTTATAATTGGAAAGTATAAGGATGAGGTTATGTGTGATTTCGTGCCTATGCATTCTAGCCACTTACTTCTTGGAAGGCCGCCATGGTAATATGATAAAAGGACTATCCATGATTGTTTTACCAATCAATACTCGTTCAAACATGGAGGGAAGAAGATTATTCTCATGCCTTTGATGCCTAAACAAGTCCAAATTGATCAAATCAAGATGAAGCAAAGTGTTGAGGCTATGAGGAAGAGAAAATCGAAATCAAGCAAGGAGGAAACTAGTAAGAAAACAAGTGCCTATACATCTAAGTGCTTGTTTCAGAAATGCTTATTATCGAGACGGAAGATCGAAGAAGATTTTCCTAACCTTGAAAATACATAATTTTTCTTTGATTTACAGGATGTTTCAAGCAACACAATATGTCAAGTTGGGAGAATAAGGGACGTGACCTTTCAAGAGCCAAAGGGTGCGTCTAATGAAAAGCAAAGGGAGGCGATTCTTCATCCAAAGGACGTGACTTATGAGGATTATAAGGACATCTCTATTCCAAAAGTGATATCCTTTCGTGATTTAATAAATACATATATTGGAGAACCAAAGGACATGATTGTTGGGATGCTAAAGGACATAAACGTTCAAAGCAAAACATCTTCAATAGACATGAACTTTGAACATACATTTAACATATAGTACTTCTTAACTTTAAGTATGTTTAATCAAATAGTTTCTTATCAAATTTTTATTTCTTTTCAAATCAAGAACTTCCAAAGCATTCTTTAAAAAGACATGAACCTTTTCATAAAGGTACTTACTTAATGGAAGGAAACTAGGAAAAGAAAGCCTTTCGATTTGAGGACAAATCAATTAAAAGAAGGGGAGGATGATGTGATCCAATTCAGCATCATGTTTAACTAGGCTATTCCAACCTTTCAAGGGAAGAAACTTTCTATCTTTACACATAATGATGTTAATTTAATATACTATAACATAGTTATATTCCTATATACATATTGCATATATAGTTGTAATGATAACTTATTCCTTACTATGTGAGATATGAGTTATTATTATATATACTATAGTACACATTTCTATCTTATATATATTATATAAGTTCATATACTTAACTTAATTCTTTATGTTATATGTGTAGGTACATTCGGCCATAACTTGGGAGCTAACTTGGAGCTAAATGGAGAAGGAAAAGGCAAGGAAACTTACATGGGGATGTTTAGGAGAGCATAACGAACAATTGGTGAAAAGTTATCTGGAGACCTGTGAGCTCATAACTAGATTGAGCTAAAGATTTAAGCTGAAGATTTGAGCTACAAGATGACTTCAATTTAGTTGGGGAGCTGCACCATCACCATCACACTTAGGACACTTCAAATATGCCCAAAGTTAAATTTTATGAAATCGTACCTTTTCGTGAATAAATGCCACCTCAAGAGGTACCTTTTCACAAGGAGCTGCCATAATGTTCATCATGCTACAATTCATTTATGGCCAGCTCACCTCCAGTTTATTCACCTCAGAACTAACTCAAACAAGAAAGGTTACCTATCCAAACATTGTGACCTTTCATGAATGATGCTGCCCATAAAGATGCCCTTTCATTAATGAGCACGTTGGTGAAGAGATTATACCTATTAGAGGCCTAAATCACCAAAAGACATGAGACAAGCTCTATGCCTATTCGGCCATCCCCACATGCCTTGCACATGAGAGATTTGGTTCCAACTTGAGGAGACACATCATCATTCGGCAAAGGGAGATGTCTTTGGTACCAAGATGAACAAGCATGCACCATTCGGCCAAGGGAGATGTCTCCCCACCCTTGCCGAAACATCATGATCCCTTGAAGAGGTAGCTGAAACAGCACCAAGCCAAAGGACTCATCCATTCATCTCAAGCATTATGTACTTCCATTTAGAGACATGTATCTAGCTGAAACAATATGTAACCATTCAACCAAGCCCTCTCATTTCCTATAAATTGATAGGCTTGCCATCATTTGTATCTTATCTTATCTCATCTTATATTATAAATAAACTTCTGTGAGTTAATTCTCTCTTCAAAGTTCTTTGTGAACTTTATCGATTAAGCAAGTATAATTTATTATACTTGTGGTGTCAATCCTTCCACCTTGATTCCTAAATTCCTAGATTTCTATCTAGTGGGTTGAAGACACTTTCACCACCCCTCAAGCAAGTTTGTGAAGATTGGGATTGTGCATCCTAGCATAGGTTTTTTCTTTGGCCTGTTTGAGATACGACTTCACCATCATCTCCATTTCATTTTCACCACCATCTTCATTTCATCATCAACACCATCAACATATTCCATCAAGGCCATCAACATCTTCATAATTCCGTAGCCAACTCTATTTATTTCTTTCATTTCATTAATTATCTTAAAAATCCATTTCTTATCCTTTACTAGTCATATTTCATTTCTTATCTTTGTTGCAGCCAAACTTATAACTCAAGGACATCATTACTTGTCAATCCTAGATCGGGACACAATAAGGCTATCTACCCACTTCCATTAAAGAGTGTAGAATATGCCTACATCAGTTTACAAACTAAAAGTAAATGAATGCTTTATTATTATTAAATTAAAATGTTTTATGAATAAACATAAAACTTTTACTGGTTTTTCAAAAGTGGAATGTTTTAAAAGTTATGTGACATCTATGAATTGTGTACGGAAACGTATACAGGAAATATGTGTTACATTTATTGGTATCAGAGTTTTAGATTTAGCCGATTCTCAGTCGAAACCGGTTTATTTTACTTTAAAAAGGGTTTACATGCCACTAAGATGTCAAA
Source organism: Hibiscus syriacus (assembly GCF_006381635.1). NCBI lineage: Eukaryota > Viridiplantae > Streptophyta > Magnoliopsida > Malvales > Malvaceae > Hibiscus > Hibiscus syriacus. The sequence continues at coordinate 3,185,384 of NW_024063022.1, read as the reverse complement.
GTTATTGATATGGTGTTGTTAGAATCTGATTGATGTCACTCCTCACTAACTTATGTTGTTATTATGTGTGTTTTATTAGATGTTAGGAACTAAAGACAAATGTAAGAAATTTTATAATGTTGAAATGAAGGTCGAGATTGAAATCGACCCAAAAAGATCCGATATGAATTCAATATCACGCCTTAGAAAGGTATGAGCTATAAGGGATTTTCCTCCATTCTGTTGAAGAAATGCCCCAGTGTTTAATGAAGTTACTATATTAAAGGAATCCATTAAAAAGTTTAAATGGATTACTAGAGAAGTTGATTCGGATGAGGATCCATAGGAGATTATTGAATCCACTTATGACATTGAGGTTTCTACAGGTAAGCTTAAATATTAGAGGAATATTTAAGTTAAACATTAAGTTGCTTAAAGAAAGGGTGATTTGAGTTAGAGGAAATAAGTAAGCGTAAGTAAGTTGTCCGCTAAAAGTTTAAAGAAAATCGAGTTATTATTGAATCAAATGATAATTATGTTATTATTTAAAGGTTTTAGAATGAAATTGAATGAGATTAGATGTTAATTTTTATGGACTGGATAGAGTTAACTTGTGAAAGTAAATTTGTGAAATGAATTGTCTACCATTTCTATGCTATTATGAATTATCACTTAGATTGTGATTGATTTTCAAGAACTTGAAAAGTTTCGAGTTCGTAGTAATAGGAAAGAAAAAGTGTAAATTTGCTTACTAGTATGATTTTTAACATTAATTGTTATGAAGTTATTGCTACAAAGTAGTCAAGACTTCTTATTAAATGATGTGAACATTTAGACTTTCATAGTTGAGATGGAAAATGTTTCAACTTCTAGAGAATATATTTTGGATCTGAAAAAGTTATACAAATTATCTTAATGATGAAATAAGGAATTTTAAAATAAAGGTATCCTATTCAACTTGACCTCGGGTAATATGATAGTGGTAAACCTAATGGGTCATAGTGTAAGAGTAACTCGGGTATGTATAAAATGCCCGATAAAGATTCAAGGGGTTATATTCCCGGTGAATCTGATGAAATTATCAATTGATGAGTTTAAGATCTTATTGGGCATGGGTTGGTGTCTCCGCATTATGGTTGGGTTGTTTGTCGCAAGAAGTGATTATTGCAGAAAGTTATGAAGAATTTGGAAATTGTAGTTATTGGAGAGAAATCAAAATCATTGTCGAATGTGATATCGACAATGATTGCGAAGAAAATGATATTAGAAAGATGTGTATCTTTTCTAGTAATATGATAGATACTCAAGTATATGAAGTAAGATTGTATGATATTCCATAACTCAAGAATTTTCAGAAGTCTTTTCAGATGCCTGTGCTACCTCCATATTGAGGGGTGAAATTCAAGATTAGTGGTTATCAGGGTATTGAGCCTGTTTTTTATGGTTTCGTATCGAATGGCTATTAGTGAGTTGAGAGAACTAAAGGCTTAATTACAATAATTGCTTGATCAAAGTTTTATCAGACCGAGTGTTTTACCTTGGGGAGTACATGTGATGTTGGCAAAAAGAAAGATGAATCTATGTGATTATGTATAGATTATCGACAGTTGAATAAAGTAACAATAAGAATAAGTATCCTCTTCCGAGGATTTATTATTTGTTCGATTAACTGAAAGGCGCTGCAGTGTTCTCAAAGATAGATCTTCGGTCAAGATACCACCAATTAAAGATTTAAGAGGAGGATATTTCGAAAATAGCTTTTCTAACTAGGTATGGACGTTACGAATTCATGGTGGTATTTATCGATGATATTTTGGTGTATTCAAAGTCAAGAGATGAGCATGATGCTCATCTTCATGTTGTTCTTTTGACTCTTTGAGAGAAGAAGTTGTATGCCAATCTATCCAAATATGAATTCTGGTTAGCAGAGATTGCTTTTCTTGGCCATACAGTCTCCGCATAAGGCATAATAGTATATCCCAAAAAGATTTAGACTATAGTGGATTGGAAAACCCCAATGAATGTTTCTGAAGTTCGAAGTTTCTTGAGGCTTGCTGGTTATTATCGAAGGTTCTGAAGAACCTTTCAATGTTAGTTTCACCGCTAACTAAATTATTGAGGGAAAATGTTCCTTTTATTTGGTCAGAGAAATGTCCAGAAAGTTTTGAAATGCTAAAGAGTATTGTAACGGCACCAGTACTTGTACAACCGGAGTCGAGTAAAGATTATGTAGTTTTTAGTGATGCACCTCTTAACAGATTGGGATGTGTGCTTATGCAAGAAGGGAAAGTTGCGGTCTATGCCTCGAGACAGTTGAATACTAATGAGACAAATAACTCGGCACATGACATAGAACTGGCAACGGACGTGTTTTCTTTGAAGATTTATAGTCATTATTCGGTATGGTGAGTGGTGCTATATTTATATGTCGATAGTATATGTCAAAGATCCAATGTTTACTTCAAGATTCTAGTAATCCTTACATAATACCTTGGGTACTTGATTGAATTTCAGTAGGCGTATCACTCGTAGATTGATGGTCAATCGGAGTAGACCATTCAGATATTGAAAGATTTGTTAAGGGTGTATGTGATCGAATTCAAAGGATTATTAGAAAAGTAATTACTTTTAAAAATAATTTACTTATAATACCAATTATCAATAGAGTATCAAGATGGCTCAGTATGAAGCCTTATATGGGAGAAAGTGTCGAGTACCATTAAATTGGTTTTAGCTAAAAAATTGAGATTTATTCGGCCTTAACTAAATTAAAAAAATGGATGATATAGTCAAAGTTATCCAAGATAATCTTAAGATAGATTCCAATCGACAAAAGTCTTATGCAGACCTAAAAAAAGAGATTGGATATCAAGTGGGTGATAAAGTATTTCTCAATGTATCGCTTGAAAGATAGTATTGCAGTTTGGGCGCAAAAGAAAGCTAAGTCCAAGATTTATTAGACCTTATGAGATTTTAAAAAGGGTCAGACCAGTAGCTTATCAGTTAGCTTTGCCTTCCAATATGGACAAGATCTGTAATGTTTTTCTAGTGTTGATGCTCCGGATGTACCAATTAGATCCTTAGTATTTATCACACCTGAGGAAATAAATATCCGATTAGATTTAACTAAAGAAGAAGAACCAGTACGGATCTTGGCACGACAAAACAAAGAACTACATAACAAGAAGATTCCTCTAATTAAAGTACTTTGGCAAAATCATAAAGTCGAGGAAGCTACTTGGGAAATAGAGGAGGACATGAGTAAGCAGTTTCCACACCTCTTTGCATAAGGTATGTCTTAAAAATTTGAGCATGGATTTTCTTAAGGGGGAGAATTGTAATACCCCAATTATCGAGTCGGTGACCATAGTGAAAGGATTTAAAATTTTAGTGGGGTAAAAGGAATATATTGAAAAGTTTAGGGAATGATTTAGGAATTTTGTTTGAGACTTATTAGTAATATGAAAGAATTGAGGGGCATTATGGTCCTTTAAAGGAAAATTAATTTAATATTCATTTTATTAAGGGTTAAAGAAAGAAAAAGATGATAAGTCTGAAAATAGTTCTTTACTCTTCTTCTTCCCATCGTCCCGTCCCCTCCATAGCTAAGGTAAGATTTCCTTCAAGTTAGTTTTCCCTTTCGTTTTTAGGTTGGTTTTAAAGCCTTAAGTGGTATAGAGGCTTAAGGAAAGTTCAAGGAGGATTAAAACTAAGAGATGAAGGATTTATTTGAGATTTAATAAAATGGGGTTTTAAATAATTTGATGAAATATGGTCATTTATTGAAGTTTAAAGGTATTTTTGGCTTGTCAAATAAGTGAATAAGAGATTTTGAGCCTTTGAAGTAATTAAAAACATGTTTGAAAAATTGGTGTGATTCGTAGTTTTGAGTGTTCTTTGGAGATTTTATATGTTATAAGAAGATTTATGGCTGTAAGTTAGTTGAATCAAGTAATGATGAGTTTAATGGTATGGTTGGGGATAAAAGTTAGAGATTTAGGTGAAAATGTGGTAAAAATCGAAGTGCAATATGTAAAATTCGGGTAAAGGCATTGGTACTGGAAGAACAATACCGATATTATAGAGTTAAATTTGAGGAAAGAGGATGAGCACGATTAACAATATCGATATTGATTCAAGCAGTATCAATACTGATGTGGGTATCGATACCAAGAGGAAGGTATCGATACTATAAATTCCATATTGTAAAAAATATATCGATACTGAATGGAGTATCGGTACATAGTATAGAAGTACCGATACCATAGGAGGGGTATCGATACTATTGGAGGGGTATCGATACTATTCAGTCTAAAATGTTAAGTTAGGGTGAATTTTAATATAATTCAAAATTTATAGTACTTTTGAGTATTATTACTTTGGATAAATGTTAGTAAGTATACTAACATCATATTTGAATGTGTGATTATGGATGCTTGTGTAGATCGGAATCAAGCTCCTGAGTCAAACAAACATAAAGCCAATGATAATGTAACATCCCAAACACAGGGTTAGTGACCAAATTTCAAGATTTTGAAATTTCATGATCAAATTAGATAAATTGAAAAGTTCAGGGAGTTAATTGGAATATATTTGTGTAGGATTGAATAGCAAAGAAGGAATGATGAAAAGGCATAATGGTCATTTGATAAGAAAATGAATTTTAAATTCTTAAGTGGTGTATTATATACATATGGAAAGGAAAGAATAAGGAAAGTATATCAAAAAATTTCTTCATCTTTCTTCCTCCTCTCTACCGTGAGCTTCATAGTTAAGATATCGATCGAAAGCAAGTTCAGGATGATTCAAAGACAAAAGATCAATCAAGAGTGTTAAGTGTTTTGCTTTGACTAGTGAGGCCAAGGTGGTGCATACTATTATGTATAAGGTATTTTATGGAAATGAGACTTGCGATGAGTCCATTTCCCATGTTATGATTGCATGATTCCATGAGTAAAAGTATATTATTGATATGGTTTCTATGTGTACATGAGTACAAGTATATGTTTATATGTTACATGCACTGATATACATGACATGTATGTTACATGTTATCCTATGTGTTACATGAACTATGTAAACATATGAGAATAGGACACAAGCTATGTGAAAATGGTCTATGTTAATACATACCTATATGATAAGCTATGTGAAATGGAATAAAAGGTAAAGCCCATAAGTATGTGATATGAGAGCTAAAGGTATAATTGGTATGCCAAGAGTCGAGGGTTATACGTGGTCCTTCGGGACAATTCTATGTGGTCCTTCGGGAAATACTATGTGGTCCTTCGGGACATTTCTATGTGGCACTTCGGTGTAATTTCTACACGGCACTTCGATGCAATTTATACGAGCTGTGGTGAAAATATTTTTGCACAACCTCAATGCACTCATATACCTTAAGTTCTTAAGAATGTACCATGGGCTATTAGAATAAATAAACAGTACATAGTATTGTATGTTCTTGTTTGGTGAAGTGTGTGATGTTACATGTTATTGTTTTTTGAAATATGTGATGTATTTTGTACATTACGAAAGTTTATGATTACATGTTTCAATGTTTCAAATATGCATGATATGCCTCAATAAGACAAAGACTTAGCGTGTGAATTTTTCACAAGTAGGTTCAAAGAAGCATTAAGAGCAAAGTTAAGATCAGGCAAGACAACATATCCATACGAGAAGTTCATATCAGAAACGATATACACAGTATGTTATTTTGTTGTATTAAAGGTGTTGGCATATAACTAAATGTTTAAATCGTATTTGCTTTGATCGTTTTTGTAAACATACATTACTATGTTTATGTAAATTATTGAGTTTTAAATTTCAATATAAGTTAAATTCTATTTATTTACACTTGATCAAATGTTCCACCACTTTATTTAAAATGTATGTTTAACTTTTAACAATCTTTTAAAAGTAAATGTTTTGAAAAGTCAGTGTGACACCTCAGATTCGTATCCGGGTCGGATACGGGTTGGGATTGTTACATTTAATGGTATAAGAGCTTTGGTTTAGCCAATTCTAGGCATAAACCGTAGTCAAAAGTGCTTTATTAAATATATATGCCAACAAAATAGTGAAAATTTCTTATATGATAGTGTAAGGAGTGTGTTATCTTGCTAATAGAGTTGAAATGTTATGTCTTAGTAGATGTCTGACCATCATAACTCCCAAAGTGAAACAGAATATGATAAACAATAAGGTAGTAGCAATTCACATGCCCTGGCTAGGCAATGTGAAGAGCAGGCACCTCATGGAGTGTCTATACAAGATCAGGGAGCGTTTCTCAGGACGTTTTATGCTATCCTGACGTGTTTCCAACCTTCTACTCCCTCAACTCCTAGAATGAATATCGCGAAAGAGTTGAAAGGATTAGGAGCTCCTGAATTCAAAGGTGAAGCTGAGGAAGGTCCTGTTGTTGTAGGCCTTTTCTTAAATAATGCCAAGATAATGTTAGAAGGTCTCCACTGCTCTGAAGTAGAGAAGTTAGATGGAGTGGTTTCATTACTACGAGGGCAAGCAAGAGTATGGTGGAAAAATGTCACCATGAGAATGACAAGTGATCAAGTGATATGGCCATTGTTCTTAGAAGAGTTCAAACATAAGTACATTATAGATCAGTTTATAATGCAAATGAAACAAGATTTTATGAGCTTGAAGCAAGAAAATCGCACCGTGTATAAGTACGAGTGCGAGTTTAATAAGTTGAGTCGATTTGCTGCTGAGTTAATTTCGATGGAGAAGGATGATTGCGATGGGTTTGTTGAAGCCTTGTGTCCTAGATTGAAAGAGATGTTAATAGTCTTGAATCTGTCTTCATTCCAAGAAGTGGTTAATCGTGTCAAAGCTATAGAGAGAGCTCAGAATGAGAGGTTTGGAGAACAAAAAGCTCAGAGGACCAAGAGAGTTGGTGCTTCTTCAGGTTCATCACCATCAAAAAGGGGCAGAGATTCTGGTTTTTGATCTCATGGAAGGTCTGAGTCAGCTGCATCATCTGCTAGATGATCAAATCTGATGAGAGTCAGACAGACTTAATCAGTAGAGTCTGAAGCTGGGAGATTGAATCAAGGTCAACCAAAACAATGACAACATTTTGGGAAGAATCATACTGAAGTATGTCGAGTGGTCTCTGGAGCCTGTTTCCGATGTGGGATATCGGACATTTCATCCAGGATTATCCCATGATGACGGGAGAGACTGCCCCATCTGAACGATCTGTTTCTGTATCTAAAAGAGGTAGAGAAAGAGGTAGATGAAGGAATCAGTCTGAGTCATCCACTCAACAGGAGATACGTTCAACTACCCGAGTTTACAACATTAAGACAAATGAAGATCGTGATGATCTGGAGATCATTGAAGGTATTTTCCAGTTACTTGATAAATTTGTTTTGGTATTAATTGATATGGGTTCCACTTATTCATATATTATTAGCAAGTTGGTGAGAGAGTTGAGAATACAAATAGAAGCAACAAGTAATGATGTGATAGTGACTAACCTATTAGGGCATAGTACTCGGGTTAATCGACTGTGTCAAGGGTATCCCATAAATATTTAGGGAATTGAATTCCCTGTTAATCTGATGGAATTACCCTTTGACGAATTCGAAGTAATTATGGGAATGGAATGCTATATCATTATCGTGCAAATGTCGATTATAGATTGAAGATAGTAACTTTGATTAGTTTCGATTGATTCGAAGTGATTATGACTAGTAAGAGATTTAATCCATTAACAAACGTAATTTTAGTATTGTCAGCTAAAAAGTTATTATTACAAGGTTGCCAAGCCTTCATTACTAATGTGATAGATACTCGAGTCAAGAAAAGTGGAATAGAGGATATTTCGAGAGTCAGAGAGTTTCCAGATGTTTTTCCTGCTGAGTTGCCAGGATTACCTCCAGACATGGAGGTTAAGTTCAAAATTGAGGTAATGCCTGGAACAAGCCCTAGAGCTATAACTCCTTATCGAATTACTCCGAAAGAATTGAATGCGTTAAAGACTCAGTTGCAAGAATTTTTAGATAACAGATTTATCAGACCTAGTGTGTCACCTTGGGGAGATCCAGTGTTGTTTGTAAAGAAGAAAGATGGTGCGATGCGTCTCTGCATTGATTACAGACAGCTCAACAAGGTGACAATCAAGAACAAGTATCCCCTTCTAAGAATCGATGATTTGTTTGACCAATTAAAGGGAGCTTTGGTTTTCTCTAAGATCGATTTACGTTCTGGATATCATCAATTGAAGATTCAAGAAAGAAACATTCCAAAGATGGCTTTTAGGACGAGATATGGTAATTATGAGTTCATTGTTATTTCGTTTGGGTTGACCAATGCACCTGCTGCATTTATCGATCTTATGAATAGGGTTTTTAACCCTATCTTGATAAGTTGATTGTTGTCTTTATTGACGATATTCTGGTGTATTCAAAGTCTAGCAAAGAACATGACGCACATCTTAGAGTAGTGTTACAAACTCTACAAGATAAGAAGATGTATGTTAAACTATCTAAATGTGAGTTTTGGTTAAATGAGGTGGTATTCCTTGGGCATGTGATCTCTGTAGGGGGATTTGAGTAAATCCTCAGAAGAAAAAAGCCATATTAGACTGGGAAATTCCAAAGATTATTTCGGAAGTTAAGAGTTTTCTAAGTCCTGCAGGTTATTATTGAAGGTTTGTTAAGAACTTTTTGATGATAGCTTTGCCTTTGACCAAGTTGTTGAGGAAAAATGTGCCATTCACTTGGAACCCTGAGTGTCAAGAGAGTTTTGAAGCTTTAAATAGAATTTTAAAAGAATCTCCAATATTGGTACAACCTGAATCTGGAAAGAACTATGTGGTTTACAGTGACGCGTCCCATAATGGCTTGGAATGTGTATTGATGCAATAAGGTAAGGTAGTGGCATATGCATCAAGGTAATTGAACCCACATGAAAAGAATTATCCAACACATGATTTAGAGTTGTCTGCAGTAGTGTTCACTCTTAAGATATGGCGTCACCACAAGAGTTTGAATTATCTGATGACTCAGAAAGAGTTAAATTTAAGGCAAAGAAGATGGGTTTAGTTCCTCAAAGATTATGATGCAGTAATTGACTTTCATCCCGGGAAAGCAAATGTGGTAGATGATGCTTTGAGTCGGAAAACGTTCACAGCTTTGCGAGCTTTAAATGCAAGATTTTCAATGATTGGAGATAGTGCATTACTTGTAGAATTAAAACTTAGGCCAACATTGTTGGATCGAATCAAAGACTTGCAAAGTAAAGATGAAAAGTGTTTGAAGAGGATGGAGCAAGTGAAGAATAAAGAAAATAAAGATTTTGAGGTTAAACTTGATGGAAATTTGTATTATCGATGGAAGCTTGTTATTCCAGATGATGAAGAATTAAAGAATGACTTGTTGACAAGAGCTCATTGTATTACGTTGACTATGCACCCTAATGGAAATAAGATGTATATGGATCTTAAGAGTCAATATTGGTATCCTAGAATTAAAAGAAATATTACGGAATTTGTGTCCAAATGTTTGACGTGTCAACAAATCAAAGCTGAGCATCAACTTCCTTCAGATTGTTGCAACCAATATCTATTCCTCAGTGGAAGTGGGAGAATGTGACGATGGATTTTGTAATGGTGTTACCTTTGACTCCGAATAAGAAAGATTCAATTTAAGTGATAGTTGATCGATTGAATAAGTCAGCACATTTCATTCCAGTTTGAACTGATTTCTCCATGGATAAGTATGTTGAGGTGTACATTAGAGAGATTATTTGATTACATGGTGTGCCTGTTTTGATAGTTTATGATCGAGATCCTCGATTCACATCGAGATTTTGGAAAGCTTTGTATGGAGCCTTAGGAACTCGATTAAATTTTAGTACAACCTTTCATCCTCAGATAGATGGACAGTCTGAGAGAACTATTCAAATCTTAGAAAACATGCTAAGAGTATGTGTTATCGAGTTCAAGGGATCATGGGAGAAGTATTTGTCACTTGTCGAATTTGCTTACAACAATAACTATCACTCTCTATGAGGCTCTATATGGAAGGATATGGTGTACGCCATTGAATTAGCACGAGCTCAAGGATCGAGAAGTTTTTGGTTCTGATCTGATCAAGGAAATAAAGGAAAAATTGTTGATAATTCAGCACAATCTCAAAGTGGCAGCCGATAGACAGAATTCATATGTCGATCTAAAGAGAAAAGAGATTGAGTTTGAAGTTGGAGATAAAGTATTTTTGAAAGTATATTCATGGAAAAAAGTATTACGTTTTGGTCAGAAATGAAAGCTGAGCCCCAAATTTATTGGAACATATAAGATTATTAAGAGAGTGGGACCAGTGGCATATCAATTAGCTTTGCCACCGAAAATAGAGAAGATTCATAATGTTTTCCATGTTTCCATACTTCGAAGATATCGATGTGATCCTTCTCATATCATTGTGCCGAAAGAAATAGAGGTTCAACCAAACTTGACTTTTGAGGAAGAACCAGTGAGATTTTGGCACATGAAGTTAAACAGTTAAGGAATAAGACAGTTTCATTAATCAAGGTTTTGTGAAAGAACCGGTGAGATTTGTAACATCCTAAACACCGGGTTAGTGACCAAATTTCAAGATTTTAAAATTTCGTGATCAAATTAGATAAATTAAAAATGTCAGGGACTTAAGTGGAATATCTTTGTGTAGGATTGAATAGCAAAGAAGAAATGATGAAAAGGCATAATGGTTATTTGATAAGAAAATGAATTTTAAATTCTTTAGTGGTGTATTATATACACGTGGAAATGAAAGAATAAGGAAAATATATCCAGAAATTTCTTCATCTTTCTTCTTCATCTCCACCGTAAGCTTCATCGAAAGCAAGTTCAGGATGATTCAAAGACATAAGATCAATCAAGAGTGTTAAGTGTTTTGCTTTGACTAGTGAGGCCAAGGTGAGTGCATACTATTATGTATAGGGTATTTTATGGAAATGAGACTTGCGATGAGTCTATTTACTATGTTACTATTGCATGATTTCATGAGTACGAGCATATTGTTGATATGGTTTCTATGTGTACATGAGTACAAGTATATGTCTATATGTTACATGCACTGATATACAATGGCTATATGTTACATGTTATCCTATGTGTTACATGAACTATATGGATATACGAGAATAAGACACAAGCTATATGAAAATGGTCTATGTGAATACATGTCTATGTGATAAGCTATGTGAAATGGTATAAAAGGTAAAGCCCATAAGTATGTGATATGAGAGCTAATGGTATAATAGGCATGCCAAGAGTCGAGGGTTCTACGTGGTCCTTCGGGACAATTCTACGCGGTCCTTCGGGATAATTCTACGCGGTCCTTTGGAAGATTTATATGTGGCACTTCAGTGCAATTTCTATGCGGCACTTCGGTGCAATTTATACGAGTTGTGGTGACAACATTTGTGCACACCCTCAATGCAATCACATACCTTAAGTTCTCAAGAATGTACCATGGGCTATTAAAAAATTATAATGAATAAACAGTACATAGTATTAAATGTTTTTGTTTGGTGAAGTGTGTGATGTTACATGTTATTGTTTTGTGAAATATATTATGTATTATGTACATTATGAAAGTTTATGATTACATGTTTCAATTATGCATGATATGCCTCACTAAGTCAAAGACTTAGCGTGTGAGTGTTTCACACGTAGGTTCAAAAAAGAATGAAGTGCGAAGTTAAGATCAGGCAAGACAGCATATCCATATGAGAAGTTCAAATTAGAAACAATTTACACTATATGTTATTTTGTTGTATTAAAGGTGTTGGCATGTAACTAAATGTTTAAATCGTATTTGCTCTGATCGTTTTTGTTAACATACATTACTATGTTTATGTAAATTATTGAGTTTTTAATTTCAATATACGTTAAATTATGTTTATTTACTTTTGATCAAATGTTCCACCACTTTATTTCAAATGTATGTTTAACTTTCAACTATCTTTTAAAAGTAATTTTTTGAAAAGTTAATGTGACACCTCGGATTTGTATCCGGGTCGGATACGGGTTGGGGTTGTTATAGATAAAGTTGTCGAATAGTCGGACATCTGTAAGGCTTAATAGTGAGGCATACCAGGTGAGTGCATTTATTATGTACTTATATGTTATGATAATCATATATGCATTTTGTTTAATGTATATGTTTTGAAAATCGTATTGTCACTATGTGTGCAACCTAAGTAACTCATAATTAGTTTGTGAATTATTGTATTGACACTATGTGTGCAACTTAAGTAATTCATAATTTGTTTGTGAATTTCCGTAATGGTACTATGTGTGCAACCTAAGTAATTAATAATTAGTTTGTGAATTACCGTATTGGCACTATGTGTGCAACTTAAGTAATTCATAATTTGTTTGTGAATTACCATATTGGTACTATGTGTGCAACCTAAGTAATTCATAATTAGTTTGTGAATTACTGTATTGGCACTGTGTGTGCAACTTAAGTAATTAATAATTTGTTTGTGAATTACCATATTGGCACTATGTGTGCAACCTAAGTAATTTATGATTAGTTTGTGAATTACCGTATTGGAACTATGTCTGCAAAAACCAAGGAAATTAAAATGAGTTGTAATATTCAAATTGTATTTGGATAGTTATGTTATACTTATGTTTAAAATTCACCTCATTATTATTATGCCTCATTAAGTGATTACTTAGCTCGTGTTGATTTCACGCATAGGTATTAGTACAAGCAGAGTAAGGAGTGCAGCTGCATCGCCAATCAAGGGTCGCCTCATCAATAAATGTACGACAACTATGTCTACTTTTGATGTTATTAGCTAGCATGTAATAGACTTATGATAATGCTCTGAAAAGTATTTGGCTTGTGATGATGTAAAATTTAATATGTTCAAACTTTAAGATTTGTTACATACTAAAAGTAAATGAACGTTTTATTATTATTAAATTAAAATGTTTTATGAATATAAACAAATTTTTACTGGTTTTTCAAAAGTGGAATGTTTTAAAAGTTATGTGACATCTGTGACTTGTGAACGGAAACGTAAACGGGAAATGGGTGTTACAGGATCTACAAGGGCCATGGTAAAATTGTTAAAAAGTGTTACCATAACAAGCCCATTGTTCATTGTTTCTTCAACAGTACCAATACAAGCATCATGGTATTTTAGATAGTGAGTATCCAGTAAAGCAATTCGTGCTACTACTAGTTTTCTTCAGCGCCATAGTAGTTGAAATCTAAACGGATTGCACCAAGGTGAATATGAGAATAACCCGCTTCTATCCATCTTGCTAGAAAATAAGAGGGAATTTCCAGTGTAACAAATTGTTCTGTTGCTCCTCCATTGATGAAGTGTTTATCAAACCGAGAGAAATGGACATACTCTTTAACACATTTAGAAGGTGTATGGATTAAAGACTTTATACTTTGGATGAGAGAAAATGAAGGTTTTTTATAAGCATAATATGGATCGATGAGAGAAAGTTATGTAGGTTGAACTTTCTCATCTTCAGAGTAGTTGATTTCATATAAGGATGAAGCCTTGTTGGAAACATGAGTTTTTAAAGGAAAATTAGTCATATAAACAATAGATTTTGAGGTTGACATCAGAAAATGATATATTCTTTCAAAATTTTATTAAAATGAACAAATAGATTTAGGAATCTGGCTCTTATGCTAATTTATGATGACAAGAATGACAAGGAAAATAATCAAAATATTGTAGCAAGTATGCTATGCTAAAGAAAGGCTTTTCTACGGTCATAAGGGCACTACCTGTTAGCTACAGTAATAGATCATAAACCCGCCATTGCTACCATCATACTTGGTTTCTTAGTCTAAATCTTCATGGTTTTTGATGCAAACATGATCCATATAAATGACAGATTTACAGAGCATACACCAAGAAAACTCAATGGAGATATTCTAAACTTTTTCTCATTTTTCTTTTCTTCACAATATAGCCTTTTACAGAGACATCCAATTTTCATACTCGTATTCCAACAAATAAATAAGTTCCCAAGTTTATTAAACGCAACAACTTTTGGAACAGGACGTCTATCCTCTTTCATAAATTAATTTGTTGCTAATTATATTGCTTTTTGGCAATTCTCTCCTTTTTTTCAATGAGTTGGAGGGTCATAGCAAGCTGAAAATAGTCCGCAGCATCCCAAGACGTTGCACCTGAAAATAAATATTAATTTTGTTAATATTAATATAAAAATAATTTATTTTAAAAAATAAAAATAGTTTATGATTTAAATGGATTTGGTTGAGTTTCAACGTGTTCAGGTATCAGATTATACATTCATGTCATGTCTGAAGATTCATTCAATATTTGAATTTTTTTTGACATAAATATAAAATTTTAAAAATAAATTTTGGTTAAATGATTAGACCGACTTTAACTAAATGTTAATGTTAGACCTGAGTTTTAACATTTGACCGGGTTTTTTTTCCTAAATTAGTAATATTTATTAGGGTAAATTACAAATTTGGTGACTAAACTTTACTATCATATTTCACTTACTGTACTTTAAATCTCTTTACTTTCCTCACTGAACTTAATACATTGGGTTTTTTTGGTTCCTCGGCTGTTAAATAGTTAACGACATTAAAATGGATTGTTATATAGATGCAAAATGATATCATTTTAATATAAAATTTTTTTTTTAAAAACATCGTAGTTTTTAACGCCGTTAACTATTTAATGACGGGGTGACCAAAATAGGAGAGAAAGTAAAGTTCAGTGACCAAAAACATCAATGTATTAAGTTCGGTGAGGAAATTGAAAAAAAAATTAAAGTTTAGTGAATAAAATAGGAGAGAGAGTAAAGTTCAGTGATGCAATTTATAATTTACCCTATTTGTTATTATATATTTTTATATAATGAAAAATAGAAAATATACGGTATTAAAACTTCAAAAGAAGAAGAAAAAAAACATTATTTCGAAGAGAAAGATGTTAAATGAGAAAGAGGGCTACTGAAAATATAAAAAGTAGGTAATTAATAAAAAGGAAATTAAGTTACAGCATATTCATGAAGCCTCCTTCTCCTTTCGTTCTTTTAGTTGGACAACATGTTGTTCTTCCTTCTCCTCCTGCACTTGATATAAATTAAATTAAATTAGTCAGACTACTATGTTAGAACCAATTCAATAAGTTAAGACACATATTGAGTTATGGGTGAGCATTCGGTCGAGTCGAGTCAAAATATTTTTAGTTATTTAAGTTGACGAGTCTTATTTTATAATTTAAAGTTGACTTGAAATTTTTTCGAGTCGAGTTTATAAAATTTGAGTCGAGTCAAATTTTCGAGTTTCAATTTAAATTTAATTGTAAATATTTATAATATCATGACATTATTTGATTTCAATTTAAATGATATTTTATAATAATATACAATATATATATATATATATATATATATATTCATAATTTTTTATATGTGATTTACATATATCATAGAAAGTTGAGGGACTCGACTCAAACTTGAAAATCAATCTACTAATCACTAAAAAGTTCGAGTTATTTAAGCTATATTTTACAACTCGATTTGAATTTGAAAATTTTTCGAGTTGAGTCGAGTTTATGAAATTACAACTCGAAGTCAATTCTAGTCAAGTTTTTTTTCAAATTTGGTCGAGTCAAAAAAATCGGTTTTTCGAGTCAAATCTAGTTTTACTCACTCCTATATTGTGCTAGTAAAACTTTTTTTTTTTCAAAATTTTATTTACATGTATAAAATTTAAACCGTTCGAATTAAAAATCGAAAATTTAAACTAAAGAAACAAAAGAAGTAGAGCAAAACCTGGTGATGAGTTTTCTTGTTGCTTCTCCCGGGGGATATGGCTCTTGCCCACCATTTTTGTTTCCCCCATTCTTCTTTTTATCTCTCTTTGGAGTGTGATTTTAGGTATTTATAAAGCAAGCAAATGGAGATGAAAGAATCTGTAAATTATAACAGACGGAGGGCTGCTTGGTATTTTCCCCAATCTTTCCATTTGTGTTGGTCCAGCTTGCTTTATTATTGTTTTTATAAAATTTTAAGAGCATTGATAATGCTTTAAAGGAATCAATCCTCTTTTGAGAAGTTCCCATCTCTTTTCAAGGACTGATTCTCTTTTAAATTGTATATAATTTTTATATAAAAAATTAATCTAGAATTCAAGGTTTAAGATTTAAAATAATAGTTGGATTATGATTTTAGGTATTATGAATTAAGCAAATGGAGATGAAGGAATGCATAGATTATAAAAGATTGAGGATTACTTTTATATAAAAATTGTAACTATCTTATTTTAATTGTTTCTTTGTCATTTTTGTATTTTTCTAGGCATACCGATAAAATTAGTCTCTAATATTTGATAAAATAGTCATTTTGACCACTATTTTCTTGAAACACTTTGGTCGTACAATATTTTATTTTGAGGCAAAATATCCTTAGCTGGATAGAAGCTATTAGTTGATATGATATGTCTGCATGGATTCGAATATTAATGTGATATGTTTATGTGTGATGCCAAGTCAGTAAAAAAAATATTTTAAAATTTATTAATTATAAATAATTTTAAAATATTATTGATGTGGCATCAAACATGGACATGTCACGTTACCATTCTAATCCACGTGGACATGTCACATCAGTAAGAAGCATTAATCGTTAATCAATTAACGATTTCCATTCAACCAGAGATATTTTGCCCCAAAACGAAAATGTTACGGCCAAAATTATTCAATAAAAATAATAAAAGTCAAAATGATCATTTTATCCAACATTAGGGACTAATTTTATCAATGTGCCATTTTCTAACACTAATATTTAATTCTTCAAAAAGTGTAAATTAAATATATTTGTTAACAGTAGATAATATTAGAAAAAGTTACTTTATTAATTACCGAGACAACATAGTATATATACACGAAAACTCTAGTTTAAGAAAAGGAAATAAAATAAAGACCTAACTTCTAACCTAAGAATAAATTAAAGTTGTCCAATAATATTTTAGCTAATTACAACCTGTAATACTATTCAAGTCGGATTATTTGTACAAGTTCATAAAATTATTTGATATTAAACGGATTAGATGAATTATTAAATTTAAAAATCTTTTTTATTTTTATTTTATTATGTTTTTAAATTGATTTAATTGATTTAATTTCTCAATTACACGTTGTTAACATATTGTTTTTAAAGGTTTGAACAACTTTTCTTAAAAAAATCATCCAATTGAGCTCTTCAGTTTTAAAAAGGATCTATTAACTCCTTCAATTAAATGAATCGTTGTTGGTTGATTTGATTGTTAATGAAAACTAACGAAATAAGCATATTGATTTTTTTCTTTGTTTTATGAGGGTTTAATTTTAAAGATTATGAAAATAAAATTGAAGTTGGACCCAATTTCTTTTAGTCAATATATGATTTATCGATAAATTAATCCGAATCAGGTATTGCAGACAATGGCTACCATTTCAACCTAATTTTCTTTATTTACGAATGTCAGGATTTGAACCTCTGACATTATTTAAAAAATCTAATATCTTATCCCGAAAAATCATCCAGCTATAGATAATTAGACCCAAAATTTCACTAGTAATTATTAGCGTTAACATAAGAATAATATAAATTGTAGAATAAGATATATATATATATATATATATATATGTATATAACTATAATATTTATGTGTATCATATTCCATGATTTAGATTATTTTATACATAATCAGTGGCAAACCCAAAAAAATATATATAGACCGAGCAATATAAATATAACAATATTTTTATCTAAAATAATTTTTATATATTTTTAATTTTAAAAATATGATTATAATTATATATATGGATTAAATCTAAAAAAATATATTAAATGGATCAATATAATTTTCTTTAATATAATTCATATATACAGGGTAAACTAACTATTTGGTTACCCGTTTATTACTCAATTTATGTTTTGGTCACTCAACTATTTTTTTTTCAAAATCATAACTAACCTTACATTTTGGTTCTATTTTTATCACTCACCATTAAAAAATTAATAATGATGTTAACATGATATTTTTAATTATTTTTAATTATGATATGACATTATCTTATGATGACACATTAACATCATTGCTAAATTTTTAAAGACGAGTGATCAAAGTAGAACCAAAACGTAAATTAAGTGTGATTTAAAATAAATAATAGTTATGTGTCCAAAATAAAAATTAAATAATTAATGAGTGACTGAATAAATAAGTAGGCCTAGGCTTGACATTGATAGAAATATTATATATCTATCAATTACACAAAAAATTATTTGATCCCTTCTAATATCTTTCCTTATTGATTAATAATAGTCTTGGTTAACCAAAAGAATGGATTTTATTTTTTAATGAAAATATTCAATTAGGTGCACCTTCATTTATAAGACTCAATTGAATACTTTTTTTATTATAAAGACTCAATTGATTTTTTTAATTTTTATTTAAGTATTTTTAAACCGTTAATCTCTTTTTAAATTATGGTGACAAAACCATATTAAAAATACATGAATCAAATAATTTGAATGGTTAAGGAATGTATTATAATTTTTTAAGATTTTGAGTTCGAACATCGTGTATGTAGGAGAAAAACACTCATTTTAAGATTTTGGTTATACATTTCATATTTACTAATTTAATCGAAGGACAAATAATTTGGAAGAATCGAATGTGAAATTGGAAACTACACGTCATGAAACAAGGAGCATATATTCTACCGAACGTGGAACACGTATGGATGTGGTTCGTTTATATTTTAGAGTAAAAGTAGAATGCTGAACCTTACATTTTATATATAAAAAAAGCCTTCCAGAAAGCCTCTGCTTTCATTATTTGTTTTGTTCTTTTCTTAGAAGAAGCAAAATTTATTGTAAGATTGGTAAGTCAGCATATTAACGTCATAAAATGATGCCATCCATTCAAACCATACAAAGTTTGCGTGATATATGGAAGGAATAAGGTTGTCACGTGAAAGTGTTTGAAGAGATATGAGATTTTAAAGTTGCAAGGTTTAATGTGAGGAACACATTCCAATTTAATTTATTACATTTATAATATTGTGATTTAAAATTTTATCTTTATTTAAAGATTTAATATTTCATCTTATCAAATCAATTAATTATTAATAATTTCAGTTTAATTTTGATTTCTGAGTGGGTCATCAAAGTAAAAATTAGAAAAATTTTAATCTGAGTTCGTTGGTGGGATCAAATGAGTTGTCACAGTTATAAGCAACTTTTTTTTTTGTTTGGACGGAGAGCCGTTGCCGACCATTGGTCGGTAATCTCCATAAGGAGGTAGAAAAGAGATGAGTTGGGACACAACGATTCCGGAGGGATTGTTAATAATTGTCAACACATGGTTCATACTTCTTCACTTCATACCCCCTCAACATCTTTTGTTTCCACTCTTCCACAACCAAGTCAATCTGTTTTTTTCAAGCACAGCGACTGCAAGAGAAGTTACGTGGTATTCCGATTCAGGAGTCACCCATCATATTACAAATGATCGTTCAAATCTTCAATCGGACAAGGTTTATACAGGTAATGATTTTCTTCTTATGGGTAATGGTAATGGTTTTCTTCTTTATGAGGAGCGTCATCACTAGCACAAGAAACGTTTTCATTATGAGGACCATCATCACCATCACAAAAAACATTGGATCGATACAGATTATGATTTGTGAAGGATACTTTTTCTAATAATGTGCAGTCACTTGCATCCAAGAACCATAGATATGGTGGAAGCTCTGAAAATGATTTAAGACTTGAAAGACTTTTGCAATAATCAAGATCCAGCATATGCAGGGATTTCAACTCTGAAATAATGCCTGATACATTTGTCACCTTTGAGTTTCTCAGTATCAACTAAGTCCAACCAGATGCTCAATTGAATGAGAGACTTCTTCTATTTCAATATTTGATAAATCTAAATAAACTTCTTAAGATTATAACAGCCCTCAAATCGAAGGGTTTTAAGTGATGTCAACTGATTGAATGAACGAAGCTCATCCAAACTTTAGCATGACCTACCGTCCATGTCACACCCTAATTTAGGGGCTAAATTTTAGAAATTATAAAGTATTGAATTTAAGTGGTATCTTGTAAGAAATTGAGGATTAAAGTGTAAAATTGCAATGTTAGAACACTATTTTATGAAGTGCATGAAATTTAGGGACCCTGTCCTGAATTTATCTATTTTATTAAAGAATAAACTATCTATTAATAGAGTAAAATTCTTTTTAAGAAATTTATCACTTAATTCCCTAAATGTTTCCAATTTTATACTTTAATCATCAAACTTTCAAAAATTTCATTTTGGTCATTATCTGAATTTTTGTCATTATCTGAATTTTTGGGGTATTACAATGTCTATCTGTATCTTCACGTTCTTTAGCATCATCTGGTAGTATTGTATTACTGAGCTTCCCAAAGCTCACTCTGTTACTCGCCTTTTCAGGTTACAAGAATCGTATCAGTACATCTATCGACATCAGTAAGGGAATTCCTCCGGCGTTGCTTACAGAGTATGGTACATGTGATTAGAGGCATGTAGATTGTATTTTGTTTATATATACGAGTCTGAAAATCTGTTTTATTTCTGAATATTGGTCAAGTTTACTTTTGTATTTATAAATTATTTTATGAGTTTACATGTTTTAATAAAAGTTTTAAATTTTTCACTATTTTTACAGTGGGTCGTTCCGGTGACCCTAATGTGACAATCCAGATCGGATCGGGTTAACCGCATCGGTCTGAGGGGGTTACATTTAGTGGTATCAAAGCTTAGGTTGAGTCGAGTTTTCTGGATAGACTGACCAATCGAATATCAAAAGATGTCTGATCAGTACATCCCCTAGACTACAATCGTACTTCTTTGAGGTGGAACTCAAAGGTTGAGTCATTCCCTATAACGAGGTAACCTAAGTTTTCTATCCTTTAGGGCTCTACCTTTGCATAAAATAATACCAATATCATTTTTCTAAACTTTGTAAAGTACCTCACGAGTAATGTGAGAGTTACTTATCAGAGAAATTCTAACCCGACTCCAGAAATGAAATTGAGATATGTTACAACTCTATGAACCTATTCTCATAATCAAGGTTGAATTGATTCCACAAGGATAAATCCGTTCTGATTCTTTTATTGGAATGGGGGAGAGTTCTAATGAAAAAGTATACTCAACTGGTTAGATATTAATAGAGGATCAATACTTTTGTAAAAGCTACTTGAACATATGAAAGAACTTATGAAAGCCTCATTTATGCATTTATGTGAGTTGAATGAATTTCGAGGATGAAATTCTTTTAAGGAGGGGAGAATATCTTATCGGGGAGAGAAACACTAATCTTCAGTATACCGATAGAATGTTGGAATTAAATTGGAGGACAGTTGGAATTAAATTAAGTTATGAGATTAAGTGATAAAAGAATCAACCCTGGATATGTAAATTATAAATTATTTTATGAGTTTACATGTTTTAATAAAAGTTTTAAATTTTTCGCTATTTTTACGGTGGGTCGCTCAGGTGGCCCTAATGTGACAATCTAGATCGGATCAGGTTACCCGCATCGGTCTGAGGGGTTACAGTGAAAGGATTTTAAAGGTTGATGGCTCCTAAAAAAGATTAGGAATCTTACTTAAATTCTTGCAATCAGAAAGGTCTAGTCTTTCAAGAGATGCCAAATGGTCATGGCAAGGAAGTTCATCCAACCTTTGCATGACCTACATTCAAGGATTTTTAAGGTTGATGGCTCCATATTAGATCTATTCCTTGAATTCTAGCAAAAAAATAAAAAGGGGACAATTTTCCTCAAATTAACAAAACCCTGTACAATGGAAATATAAATGTAGTTACTATAACACTAATAAAAAACCATCTTTTATGTGTTGATCTTGTATAAGTTCACCCACCACTAGTAGATCAAATGATATTAAATTTAGAAATAAAAATCTAATAACATATCATCATATCACATGATTCCTATACATCAATTAAAAATTCTTTTCTCTGGAAAAAAAAAATCCTGGGGTAAAGATAGTGTGAAAGAACATATTTCATGATTTTTCATTCCAAAGTTGTTGCATGTCGTCATGGCGTAATATAAGTACGACAAGATCCTTTGGATTAAAACTTGAGGACAAAGACTTGAACGGGTAATTATCCCACTTAAGATACCTTAGCTCATCAGAAAGGGCTACTCTGATACAAGTACAATTACTACTTACTTCATTATAGTTGAGAACCTAAAACTTTAAGGGGAAAGTAGACAGATTTTGGCATATCGTACAAACTTGTTCGATAGATCTTGAGAATCGGCAGCAGGATTCAACCGTTTAAATGCAAATGTAGAAAAAAGTTGAAGAGAGTCATTCCCATTTAGCTTCTTTACCTCAAGTTTTTGGTCAACTTTTCCATTGTGAAGCACTTGTTTATCTGTAGATGTTACAATGATTTTATTTCCATCACAACGGTAGCTGCACTTGCTTCTTCGACTTTGAAACATGCGCTTATGTTGTATTTGACGAAGGTGATGATAATGAATTTATTACTTATGTTGGTGGTGGTGTCTTGCCATCTTCGAATGATGAGGAATGATGATGTTTATGATGAAATTGATGATGATAACGATTGTAAATCATGAAAATGATAGCAATGAATGCTAAATATTACGTTACATAGCGCATGTATGTTGAAAAGTTCGATGTTGAGCATCTACAGTTACTTCATAGTTAAATGGTATAATGATAAAAATATCTCTAATATTTAATTGAATAATCACTTTGATCTTTATCTTTTAAAATATTTTAACTCAACATTTTTTTTGAGGTAAAGTGAACCCTGATTGAATTGAAATTATTAATTAATTAACACTTAATGCTTATTGTTAACGTTAAAAGTCTTTATGTGTCTAAAGTAATGAAATGTTACATATCATGAGTATATAAATAATAACATTATACATGTCATGTCGACATTAGTAATAAGATGACACATATTACGTGTGCATTAGTGATGATGTGACATATGCTAATGTAACTCATGTCACGTTATCAATTTGAACACAGAATTTATCACATTAATAATAAGCATCGACTATTAATAAATTAATAATTTTCATTCAATCAAGAATATTTTTAAAACAATATTTAGGTTACTAAAGAATTTCAATGAAAGGAATATTTTGCTCGTATTTGAGATGTAAAAATACTTACTTTATATATTTTCTCAATAAAGAGATCAATATTTAATCAAAAAATAATACAAGGTCCGATGAGTCACAAAAAAGACCCTTTTCTTTATTATTGTTAAGGTTGATTTATTTAAATTCAGGGGCGGAGGGACATTGGGCCCAAATGGGTCCGACCCTTGTTGTAATTTATAAATTTAACTTTTATAGTAGTATAAAAATTATTTAAAAAATTGGGTAGATACAAGTTTGTAATTTATTAATTTTTTTTTTTGTATTTATAGATTCTTACTTTAAAATTTAGACTTTGAAATTACATCATATACTCTTTTAATAATTTTTAGTTAAATTTATTAATTTAAGTTTATATTAAACTCTATATAGTATTAGTAGATTTTAGCTATAGTTAAAAAATAAGATAAAATTTTGGTAAACTTAACGAGCAACGAGTCGTGTTGACAAACAATTTTTTTAATAAGCATAAGTTAAGAAAAAAAAATTTAATGAGCACAAATTGAACACTATCTAACTCGTAATCGACTCGCTCAATAAACATCCCTAGTCACACTCACTACAACAAAATTATCAAATTGTGAAGAATTTTCTAGATGATGTTGCATATAATGTCACAAAATATACCATAAGCATGACACATTTTTATTTTCGTCACATTTTGTGATGAAATAGATATCTTTTATGACAATTTTGAAATAATCATTGATTTTCGTCACTATATATTTGGAGTCAAAATTTCCTTCCAAAAAAATTTAGAGGGAAATGTTTTAATGACATTTAGATAAAATGGTGATGTTATAAAACCGTCTCTAATTAAATGAAAGTATTAGTGACAATTTATTATAATGACGATTCAATTTAAATTAGTGACATTACAAATTTGTCACTAATAAGTTTTATTCGTGACAATTTGATTCATCATATTTCATAAGTCATAAAAGGTGACGTTTTATGATTGTCACAAAAAATAATTTTAACATGACGAATGCAATTATTTGTCACTTGTTATTATATATCTTTTTCATATGAAGATTTTAAAAGACATCGTGGAATTATGTCACCTAATGTTTTGCACCAAGAAATTTTTATATATCACTAATAATGAATATAATAAATATTTATATCAAGACTAAAAAAACTACATTCTGTGCATTGGATTTAAGCATGTTGAAGAATCCAAGATCAAAAAAAAAATTCAAGATTCCAGAATCAAGAGTCATTAAGACTGACAATCAGAGATATATACTTCTCTCCAAATCCTAAAATAACATATTTCGCATATACATTTTAGTCATACATAAGAGCATTGCATCCATAGAATCGCTTATGTGTAGAATTTTGCAAATTCATGCTAAAGTCAATTTCAACTTTGCAGCGAAGGATATTGGACTCGAAACGACGCAACTTACACATGATTGAATTTCAACTTCACAACGAATGATATCTAACTCAAAGACGATTTGGTGAAGCAATACAACTTGAGATTGGATTTCAACTTCACAACGAAGGACATCCAATTCAAATCTCAACTTCACAACGAATGAGCCATCCACAATTTCAACTTCACGACGAAGGATATCATGCCCGAGTGGATTGACTTAGTTTCACAGCAAATGAGTCATCTGCAACAACAGGGGTCTATCTCCCAGCCCAGTACAACATAACTCAAGGCGAGAAGAGTTATATGTCAACAGGAACCTTTGAGTTCGATTCCATTCAGCTCGAGGACGTATTTACCGCAAGGTAGCAGAAATGAACTACTTTTCAGTCAAATTTTCACACTCAGGTCTTTAAATCGAGAAAAAGACCAAGGTCGACCAAGATTGGCACCAAAGAGCCAATTTTCGACTCACCTACGATTTTGACTTCACAATGAAAGATATCATACCCAAAAGATTGACCCAACTTCACGACGAAGGAGTCATATGTGACACAACAATGAAAAACTTGTTTTATTCAGGTCAAATTTCAGCTTCACAACAAAGTGTATTGGGCTAGAAGACAATCCAGGAGCTACTTCCCAATGCTTTGAGCTCGGTTTCAACGTCACAACGAGGGTTATTGCACTCAAGAGGTCCACGATTTCAACTTCACGACGAAGGATATCGTGCTCAGGATTTTACAGTTCAACTCAACTTCACAACGAAGGAGTCACCCACGATTTCAACTTCACGAAGAAGGATATCGTACCCAATGAATCTACTTAGTGTCACAATAACCGTGTCACCCTTAGACGACCAGACCTTTTCATCACCTATGAGCAGTGTCATCCCCCAAATCAAACACTATTAAGTCTCAAACCAAAGAGAACCGGATAAAAACTTGTTATCTTTTTCATCTTTGTCATATTCTTGTTAACACAAAAATGTGCAAAGAATGACAGTTATAGACACCTATTTTTTTCCGAGTCTAAAAAACATTATTATTATTATTATTATTATTATTATTATTATTATTAATTATTAATTATTAATTATTAATTATTACCTACCATACCCACTACCCACTATCATACCCTAATCCAACCCACCGAATTATTCTACCCACTACCAATCACAAAAAAACAAAACCGACATCCAACCATGAATGAGGGAGACATTCGGTGAACTTGGGGGAGGGGGGGAACGGATGAACAAACAGAGTGGTGGAGGCAGTGTAGCAAGCTCCTAAACTCGAACAAACAGAGTGGTGGAGGCAGTGTAGGAAGCTCCTAAACTCGATGTTAACACCTTGCTTCGCTATGCCCAAACTCATGTTCCTTGGTTTTCACTCTCCCCTTCAAAATTCAATCTCTCTCAGTTCAGACATGGACAATCGAATCCCACTTATTTGTTGGAAGTTGAAGATGGAAGTGGAACTGTTAAATGCTACATTTTGAGGAAGAAACCTCCCGGGAAGCTGCTTCAATCTGCTCATGCCGTTGAGCGAGACTTTCAGTTATTGGAAGGTCGGATATTTGTAGACCCAAGTCTACCGGATGTACCCACCTGCAATCGGCGACCCAAACCCAAAATAAACAAGGAGCGTGGTTAAAAAACCCAAAGAGCGATCGAGAAAAGAAAAAATAGGAACTATGGATTTTACCTTTCAATGACGGTTTGGTAGCCGAAAGCCCCGTTCATCGATCCAAACGGTCATACATCAGGATACGATGCGAGGATCGACATACTCCGCTAAAACTTGATCCAACAGTTCAATCTCACGTAATCGAAGGTAAAAGGGTGAAGATTTTCATTGTTTTCCCTCGAGTTTGAAGTTCGAAAGGTATGCGGTTGCTCTGCAAATATTGGGGTTAAAACCTCTTTAAATATATAATAAATCGGACCCATGAGCCAATAACCCATCTGCTTGTGTGTAAATTGACGTGTTTTGGATTTTCTAAGGGTTAATCCATGCTTTAGTCATGCCATCTTTCAACATCATTCATTTTGGTTCATTTTATTTATTTATTTTTTTATCGTTGTTGTGTTTGATTTTTATTTTAACCCTACCTACATTTTGTTTCTCATAATTAATGTATTTCATGCTTATTTTATTTTTTAATCAATTTTTATTTCATTGTTTATTTAAATATTTAATTTATGCTAATGTTTTCTATTTTTCAGGTTCTCCGCCATAGTAATTTTGTTTATTTTATGTTTTCTTATTCCATCTATTTTTTCTCACTTATTCCAATCATTTTATTTTATTGTTTAGATTTTAGTCTATTTAATATTTTAATTTAATTATTTTATTTTATTTCAGGTTCCCTGTAATCAAGACTACACTGTTAATTTCTAATTTTGTATATTTTTGTTTATTTATTTTTCTTTCTTAACTCTAATTTTATTTTTTTAGGGAACCCAATTAAATTTCAATTGATTATCAAAGGTAAATAATTCATATCATATTTAAATTATTATTTAAATTTCTACTTTTCATGATTAAGACAACCAAGAAATTAAATGGTATCGAAAGGGCAATTCAAGGGTACTAATCATTCTTTTAGTGTAATCGACTCCTGAGCCCAACATATTTCTGGTAAAAAGCAGATCAGGTAAGATGATGATCGACCAGCCTAAATATTTTTTTAAATGATCGGTGGCGACTCTAACATTTTTATTCAATTCGAAGTCCAATTCTGGGCCTACCCGAAAGACAGTTGCGACACTTTTATCATAATTATTTTAAATATTTTAAACAATTAATTTTTATAAAATATATTTGAAAACTATTTGATTTAAAGTTTTTAAGATATATATGCCTATATTTTTATCAACAATAAATTTTAAATAATAATGAATTAAAATTAAAAAATTAATAATGAACAAATTTAATGAGACAAAAAGTATAACAAATGGCTCGTAGAGTTTAGCGGCATGCCGTCTCAGCAACTTACTCCTTTTTCCACGGCCCAAGTGAAATATTTATAGAATATTAGCGCAACATACAACAACTCAAGAATTTGCTATCTACAGTTGAGCTTTGTTGTTATCCACGACGTTGAACCTTGCAACCGAGTTATTATTTGAAACAATTATTTTCTCGCCCATGAGGCTATGAACGTGGACAGGGATAAATTGAGATAACGAGGTTTATCGTTCGATTAAAATTTTAAATTTTTATATAATTTAAATATTTTTATATTTTTATTAATAATATATTTTCTCCTTTCTTAAGTTCATTCCTTTAAACCTATAATGGCGCCTTTGAGTAAGCTCTTTATCTTATACTGATATATAAAATCTATTTAAATGCAAGAAACCGACACGTATACATGCAACTTTGGATTTTTTTTCCTGAAAGGGTTCCCTAGGATTATTTAACACAATTTCAATGGAAAATTTTATCTTAGTATTTATTCAATATATAAATACATATTAACGAATTTTTTGAAAAAATTAAGAAAAAAAGTAAAATTGTTTAAATATTTAAAAGACTTAATAATCATTTTATAAAATTTTTAAAAGATTAAATAATAATTTTAAAAATTTTAGAGGGTTAGTAATTATATATATATATATATATATTAATTATCATATCTATTTCCTAGGGATATAAGCCTAAAGCTATGGCTAGGAACAACGGATCCAAATTTGAATTTAATGATCAAAACTTGCATTCGAATATATTAAAATATAAAAAATGTATATTTATTTGATAAAATAATAATTTAATTGAAAATAAATATATATATGGATGAATATTATAATAATTATATGAATTTAAATTGGGTCAAATATTTTTCACTCTAAACTCAAACTTGATCTCATCCTTCACAAAATTTATCTCAATCCGATTCGAAATCGAATTTTAAAAATATCTAACCTTAAAATTGGACTAAGTTCAAATAAAATTATTATCCCCAACTATGACCGAGTGGGAAAACCTAGATTATCAAAACCTTATTCAAATCACAGTGTTCGATTTGAATTTTATTGAATTCAGGTGGGTAATAGTTTCAAAGTTTTAATTACAGTGAATTCTATATTGGTATAGTTATAGTGGGAGTCAATATAAAATAAAAATGAAATTACAACAATAATTAATAGATTTATATATAAGACGATCAAACTCAAATATTATAATGTAAAAATAAACGTAATATATTTAGATTTAAATTAGAATAATTTTTAGACTTAAACTCAGAATAAATGAGTAATTGTTAAATGATTGAATTCTGTTTAATGTCCCTATACTCTTGACACATTTGAAAATTGTTCCTTCTACTTTTAATTAAGGGAAAACAGTCGTCTCCTATCTTTCGACCTAATTAAATATATGTGTTTACATTTTTTTCTTGAAATATATTTAAATAATTTTAATTTTTTACAAAATAAAATAAAATAAATATTCTATTTCTAAATTAGTGAAAACAAAGTAAAAAAATACTATAAAAATGTTCTCTTCCTCTCTTTCTAGCACTGCTCCCGGGATGAACAGAAATGACAAGTGGAGACAATCTCCTAAATTTTTTAAACTAATATTTATTTTAGATATTTTATTTTTATTTTCAATTAATAATTTGTTTTTTGCATCCTAAAATTTTATAAATTTGTCAATTCCTAAAATTTTAGAAGTCTGCCCATAACATAAGATTTTGCGTCCATTCTTATATGCTCTTCTTTTAATTTTTTTTACATTTTTTATTGTCAATTTTGATATCAACCCTGACTGATCATGAAAAGGAGATTTAAGTGGACCTGTAAATTTCATAATTTAAGTTGTTGGGGTTAATTTGGTTGGAATTTGGGCCAATTAACCATAAAAATGAGATTTTTCAATTGTAGAAAGATGAGAACGACCAAAAGTGTAATTAATCCATTTCTAAAAAGATGAGAGATTTTATATCTTCTTTCATCGTCTTCTCTTCACTTTCTTCATTCTCACTTCACTTCTTCCTTCTCTTTCTCTCCAAGTGTCATAGCTAAGGGTAAGTCCTTTGATTCATTTCCTACCTCTTTTAAGCTTTATTTTCGTTCATAATCCCACCAACAAGATTGTTTTAATGATTCGTGTATTGAGTTCTTTCTAGCTAAAGAAAAAGAGGGGTATTCATCCAAATCATAAATTAAAGGAGTGTGGCTAAGCAATGAGCCTTAATTCCATAATGATTGTCCTCCCATTTTATCACCCTCATTTGTTCCTTAAGTTGTTTTATTTTATTTTTCATATTTCTTGATTTATCTTCTTCATCAAAATTCAGGATATGGTAGTCTTCATGATTAATGTGAAGATTGGTTATCATTGCTTGCCCTTTTGAGGCAGAGGAATCTCCCTGATATCCCTAAAGGCTCTCAGGTGTGATCACCAGCTTCAGTGGCGGTGGTGTCATTATTTCCTCAGTACCTCCTACCCCTAGAATACTGGTGAGGTTCATCCCCGTTAATCTTACCATGAGTTGATCAACCAGAGCATTCTGGTTCTTAGCGATGGAATCCATGGTAGCCTTGAGGTTCGACTCAGCTTGTTTTTCTGATCTTGTTTCAGTTTAAAGAAGTTATCCTCAATTTCCTTCAATATGGCCTCCAATTTCCTTCCTTGAAAGCGGGTGTTGTGAGAATGTGTAATGGTATCGGCCAATATCTTTTTCTATTACGCAATCTTTTGTTTATTATTATTTTGTCTTTTAATATGCATACATATTATAATGCAAAAACATAAAAATAAATGTAATGTAATATTACGTGAATGCAATATGCAATGCAAGAAAAGACACTGATCCAAATAATATCCCATCATCGAAAATCTTTCATTCAAAAGGAAAAATACCAAATATAACAAATAGTTCAATTACAGATACGACCTTGCCCTCCTATTCAAATCTAAAATCTCTTTAGTCAACCATATGACTCTTTTTCCATAATCTGAGATAGGATCAACATAAGTCTGGATAGCCTCAGCTTCTTCCGCTAACACCCTCATGTATCGTGCTACTTCACTCATTTATACAGTGGCCTTTTCCATGATACGTGCTCGATCTACAACCATCATCGCATAACGTTGAGTGGTGTCCTTCCATCCGTAGTTCATGTCTTGAATCTTTTGCTTTAGCTTGAAGATTTTCACCCTACCGTACTGTAACACTTCTGCATATGCTCATTTTGTTCGGGATCTTTGTTCGAACTTATTTAAATAATATTATTTTTTGTTAGTTCAATTTTAGTAATGTTAATAATGTTTATTAGATATATATATGCCCTAGGTTAGGATGTTATTAAATGTGAATATTAGATGTATAAATATATTATTAGATGTAGGTACATAAATATTATGTGTATAGATACATGTGTTGTGGACACTATATTTTGTTCAAACCTTTAGTTTATTAATATTAGTATTCATAATGAATTCGGATTATTTGATTGCCTATAGTTTTTAATTTTAATATTTTGTATAAGTTCGTTAGCTATGGTTTTTATTTTGTTTTAATTTTTATAAGCTCAGTATTATTCTTGCTTGTTTTTATTGTGTCGTTAATACTTAGTTTCTTTGGTGTCGTTAATGTGTTTGCTATTAAGGTATTACTATGTTTCCTTATATAGTCTTTGGTTGTTATTTGAATTTTATTATAATATTAAAATTTTAATATTTTACATTTTGAGCTGTTGCAAATTACAAAACAGACCCAAGTCTGTTAAAGCCCAACAACTAAGGAGGCTTACAAGACCCAATATCACAAGGGCCCAACCAACAGGCCCAGTCGGGAGGGGAACATCTGTAGGGTTGTATTTACGGAGCTAATTACCTCGCTTGGGGGACTAATTGTGGGGTGTACTTTTTGGGCCTGGAACACTATTATAATTCAGGTGAAAGTCATTATGTAGCTCGTGCTCTACACAGAGTAAAGAAAAGATGAATTAAGTGATCTAAGGTACGTTATGTAACGCCCGTTAGGTGTTTTATAACGCCAAGGTCCGAGGAGGGAGTTAGGCGGATGGTAAAAAAATCCGAATCCGACGAGAAAAATCGAATTAAACGGGTCAGGTTCAGAGATGATAAACGGGGACAGGGACGGAGAAAACTCATTTATTTTAAACGGGGACGGGGACGGGTTTGGTAATCACCGCCCTGATTACCCGATTACCCGCCCCGATACCCGACCCGATAAATATTAAAAATAATTATATATATATATATAATATTAATAAATTTAATTTAAATAAAAAATATATATTTATATATTTAATTTAAATATATATATACATGGCCCGATTTCCGGCCAAATACTCGTTTAAATAACCGTTTATGCTAAACGAGATACCCGTTTCCCCGATGGAGATCCCCGTTTAAATTCCCGTAATTTTTTAAACAGAGACGGATACCGATTTTTTAAACAGGGACGAGAGGACCAGTATTCGACCCAAATCCGGCCCGTTGCCATTCCTAGGCCCATGATTTTTAGGTTTATTGAAAACCCTAGAAAGACAATCTTTAGCCGCCGTGTCAGTTGCTGCCAAGAGATCAACCATCACTACTGTTTCAAAACAGTTAAAAATCCAATCAAGTAAAAAAACAGAGAAGATTAAAGAACAATCAGAGCATTAAATGGAAACATTCATGACTCCACCTACCCCACGTTGGAGGACATCCCTCCCTACCAAGGCTTCACCGACCGTAAGGGTCTGACAAACACTGCAGCTCGCCATTCTCATCCATATATGCATGCAACAGATTCAAACAAAGGGGGAAGAGAGTGTTATTGAAAACCAAACAAATACCCAGAAAAAAAATCAAGAGAGGAAAACCCAAAAATCTTACCCTTTTCCGTTCAAGAAACTCGACCATTGCTCACTGGAGGAAAGGACCTTCTTTTTACGGAGTAAGAAATAGCCCTCCATCCACCCAAGGTAAAAATGCTTTTCTTTGAAACTGAGTTTTAGGGTTGATTTTGGGGTGGGGTATGATGTTGATCGGTATTTTTTTCGAATTTTCATCTCCAGTTAGTGGCGTTCGCCATCACGACAGAGGGTAGGGCCATGTCTGGGTGCTATCTAGTGAAACAACAAAAGTTGGGAGAAATTAGTGAAATGGAGAGTAATGTGAGCGACGCTGAAGAAGAAAAAAGTCAGGAAAGTCGGGTTAATATATAACGTTATCGAATACATTATAATATATTTAATAAATTCAGTTTAGCGTTATCGGAAATATTGAGTAATAATAATGTAGTAGGTGTAAATCATGAAGAAATATTAAAATATTTGACAACCGGCAAACTTAGTTTGTCGGTTTGTGTCGATACAAATGAAAAATGTATCGTTCCATAGTAATATTAAAGGTAAAAATATGATAAAATCGGTCTCGAAATGATAAAATCGGTAAAACGCTACCGGATATATTGAAAGTATCGATAATTTAATAAAGTATCGACACTTTCTGAATTTAAAAGAGAAGAAGTTATAGTGTCTAAAAAATATCGATATTTTATGAAAATGTATTTATCTATAACAATATAACAACAAAAAATATGACAAAATCAGTTTTCAAATTACAAAACAGGAAATAACTACAGGATATTTTGAGAATTTAAAAGAGAAAAAGTTATAGCGTCTATAAAGTGTCGATAATTTAAAAAATGTATCGATCCATAACAATATAACAAGTAAAAATATGATAAAACATATCTCAAAAATGACAAAACCGATAAAAAGATACTGATATGTTGAAAGTGTCGATAATTTAATATAAGTATCGACACTTTTAGAATTTAAAATATAAGAAGTTATAGCGCCTATAAAGTGTCGATACTTTAAAAAAATGTATCGATCCATAACAATATAACAGGTAAAAATATGAAAAAACCGGTCTCAAAATGACAAAACCGGTCTCAAAATGACAAAACCGGTAAAGCGCTACTGGATATGTTGAAAGTGTCGATACGTTAATAAGTGCGCGTAATAAATTATCGATACTTTCAAAGAAATAGGTAAATATCCTATCGAAAGTATCGACACTTGACATAAAAGTATCGACACTTAGGTAATTGTATCGATTAAATATAAATAACATATCTGGTGTAAATATAAAGACATAGCTAAATTTTCTCTGAAAATAAATAGAGTTTTTGAAATCGAACATTAATTGTTGTTGCATTTCAGAAGGCATTTCTACGGCGAAGTTTTGTTTGTTTGTTGCTGCACTCAAATCGAAAGGTACGTTGTTAAAACCCTAGTTTTTTATTATTACAGTAATCTAGGTTTTTTATGTGTTTTTGTTTGGAGTTTTCGAAGTAAAGAAGCATTTGGGAACGATTATATGTAGAAAGTGATATTCTAGGTAGATGATAAATATCGATACTTTTATTTAATATTATAGGTAAAAAGTGATATTCTAGGTAGATGATAAATATCGATACTTTTATTTAATATTATACGTAAAAAATGATATTATAGGTAAAAATGATATTATAGGTAGAAAATGATATTTTAGGTTGTATAAATGTGCCGACACTTGTTGTAGTGACCATTCAAATTCTTTTGAAGACCAACTGTTTTACCACAAAAGTGGTTATTGATTTTTGTATATTGAATAAAGTGTATGTAAGCAATATTTAATTTGCGCAAACTGATATATAAAGGAAAAATGAAGTCAATGGGTGGAAAGCAACCAAATGGTGGATATATGTACTTCTATTAAGTATCAATGTCTTTTTGTTATTATTGTTGAAATGTTAATTGGATTAAAGTATTTAAGAATTTTAAATTAATTACAAATTTTAAATGTTGACAGTATGACCGAATGCAAAAGGATGAAGGAAGATGGCTCACACAACGGTTCGATATGTAAAATGAAATTGACATTGAATATTATTTAGTGTTAATGTATTGATTAAAAAACGTTTATGCTTAATATTCGGTGACAAAAGATGTGAGGTCGAAATGGAATTCGATGAGTGATGCTAAAAAGGAACCTTGCATCACACAATCAAGGAATGATAGTAAAGAATACAAAGAATAGAGGAAAGCACATGAAAAGAATGAATTCATTAAACTTGTAAATACGTTGATACAAGATATATAAGAACAATAACATTATATATTGTTAAAAAATGTAGGAAGTGTCGACAAGGTGCATCATAAAAAGGGTGAATTCATTAATTGAACACCTTAAAGAGAATGATCAGTTGAATGTGTTGAAGGAAATGGGGTTTGGATCGTTGATAGGAGTAAGGGACCGACCAATTCAGAGGGAATTGTGTCGATCTTTGATGGAGCAATTTGATGTCAAACAATGTATTGCTAAATATGGTGATTATTCATTCCCTCTGGAGGTATCGACTGCTGCAGCCGTCTTGGGGGTACAAAACAAAGGCAAAAATATTGTAGAAATCTGCAGGGGTAAGAATTGGAAAGCACTTGCCTCCAAATATGGTTTGAATCAGAAGGTGACATATGCTGAAGTTGAAGAGGATATCAAAAGTGGATCTTACGGGGGGGATGACCTGAAGGCCTGAGTTCTATTGTACCTTGTCGGGATATTTCTTTGTCCAATGGGTGATACGTCAACGAACAAGGACAATATGAAGCTCATTTGCGATGAAGTCTTGAAAGGTGAATTCAATTGGACTGAATCTTTACATTCGAGATTGATTGAATCAATAATCACCTTTCAAAAGGGCAGTCAGAGATACCTCAAAGGGTGCATAGCAATCTTAGAGGTAACTGAGTTGAAGAATGTTTTTGTTTTTTTTATATAAAATGATAGTATAGTTATTATATAAAATGATAACTTTTATTATAAATGCAGGTTGCACTATTCAATTTTTGGTCAGGCTGTGATAGTTTGTCGGCTTATGAAAGAAACGGAGTGGCACACATCTGTGCATGGGGAAAGGAAGAGGTGGTTAGAGTGATGGCAAAGTTGAAGCTGGATAGACCGAGGAAGCTAGAAATTGTAATAAATGTAATTAAATAATATTAAGAATATAATCAATGTCTTAATACAAATTTAATTTTGAAGGTTATTATCGATGAGGTAGAGGAGGCAGTGGAGAAGGAAGAAGAGATGGTTGGAGGGGTGGATGACAGTCAGGGGGATTACGGTGAGGGAAAACAGAGTAAATTCAATATTTTGATGTATGAATTGGTTGATATTAAAAAAATCATTTTTGATATTCATCAAAGACAATCAAGATTTGAAGGGACACTTGAGAGACATAAGGGGAAATGGAAGGAAAGATAGATTTAGTGGTGAAAGAAGTTGAGGTGTTGAGGGAACTTAATTTTTTGACGGGTGGAAAAATTGATGTAGTTGTCAAGGAGGTTATGGAATTGAGGAGTGAACTTACAGGGGTGAAGGAGGTGGTTGAGAAAAACTTGGATGAAGGGGGAAAATGAAGGGTGAAATAAAAGAGATGAAGAGCTATATAGAGCAAAAATATGATAAACTGAAAAAATTTCAAGAAGAGAAGATGGAGGAAGAAGAAAAGATGGAGGAAATAGGGAGAAAAGATGTCACTAACATCTATACACCGGAGAGTGTTATAAATGCATATTTGGATTCGAAATGTCCTGCACCCAAGAAGAAGAAGAAGAAGGTAAGTTGAGTAAGAGAAAACTTAATTTGATTTTTATCATGTTGTTGTGATAAAAAATTGTACGCAAAAGTATAGGTTGAAAAAGCGGTTATTCCAAGCGAAATTAAACCAGTCGAAGCTGCAATTTGTGATTATTTATGGAATAGTGGGTTAGAATCGGGGTAAGTTAAATATATTGCTTTGTGAGTGATATTTAAATATTTCATGACAATTTATTAATCCTAATGATTCATACAGATATTCTGTAATCTCAATGGGAAATCAATACGCTAGTGTATCCGACGTTGCAACGTTGAAGCCTAGTGAATGGGTTGGCAGTATGGTAAGTAGAAATCGATTAAAAGTTAAAACCTATTGAATATGTTCCGATTGTGTAATTAATTTTGGTAGGTTATTGATTTGCTCGCCTGGACAGTATGCTATAATTCTAAAAAGTCAGGCCGGATGATTGGCTACATTTCATACCACTTAGCGGTGAGTTAAATTAATAAATATTGAAAAGTAATGTTATAGACGGTAAATTAATAATGATTGTCACGTAATTGCAGCAACAGGCGTTGGACAACCTCTGTAATGTTGAGGGTATTACGAGTTTTTGGGGTGCCATGTTGCATAACTATGTGAAATTCACCAACTGTGAGAAGGTAATACACCATACGAATAGGCATAAATGATGTTTTTGGATATATAATGTTGAATTTTGTCAAATTGGGTGTGAAATTTGTTGCAGATCATGATCACAATAAACCACAATAATTCACATTGGTATCTGTTGGTGTTGGATATGGTAGGTCATGTTGCAACTGTATATGATAGTCTGTTTACATCTGAAGCAGCTAAACAGAGAGTGATTGATGCTAAGAGATTGATATGTATGAAAGGAAATTATGTAAATTATAATGCATAATTTGTTTGGATCATAACTTTATATTTTTTAATGCATATGAAAATATTAGATATTTATAATAAGAAACGCATTTGGGTAGAAGCATGTGGATCTCTAGGAAATTTCCCCTTGCAAAGATTCAAATTCGTGGAGCATAAGATGAACAAGCAATCGAATGGATATGATTGCGGCATTTATGTGATGATGTGGATGAAATCGATCGGTTCTAGAGGGGCTACTGATGATTTTGTAACTAGAATTAAAAATTAGTTTGCGATTAAATTGTTAAAAGTCGTAGATTGAATGACGTGGTTTATAATACTTAATGTACTGACAATTTGAATATAGGTTGTTGGAGAATGGGATCGTATGCGAATATTAAACGATCTTGTAAGCCACAATCAAAATCAACTAAGAGAGAAGATGACAAAAGCTGCCATGCTACACAATAATAACAAAAGGAATGGATGATATAAATGTAGGGTTAATTTTGTATAAAATTTTTAATTTTGTATACGATTTATAATTTTGTATGTGAATGTAATTATTTATGAGATGAGAAAAGTTATCCAAATGTTTTTTGTACATGTTTCTTATACACAATAGGAGTCATGTTGATAGTTACGATATATGTATATCGCTGTCTGCATTATTCCATATTTGGTAAGTTCAATAACTACAAAATGCCACTAACTTTAAAGTAATAGGTAAATTTACAATGTAGGTGGAAAAAATAGAATATAATAATGACAAAATTAATAAACACAAAGATTTGATTCCAAAATTTTCTCCAAGTATGGTTCTCAAACTTAATAGGTAAAATATACCGGTATATTTAGGTATGTTCAATAACTACAAAATGCAATAACTTTAAAGTAATAGATAAATTTACAATGTAGGTGGTAAAAAATAGAATATAATAATGACAAAATTAATAAACAGAAAGATTTGATTCCAATATTTTGTCCAAGTATGGTTTCCAAAATTAATAGGTAAAATATACCAAGTGCACGAAAAAATGTCGATACATTTATAACAAGTATCGATCCCAAAAACATAGAAACCCATAATTATAATCTAATAGGTAAATTAACAATGTAACCGGTTTAAATATATCGGTTTTTGAGAAAACATGTGTACAAAAAGTATCGACACAAATAAAACAAGTGTCGATACTTTTGGTCCAGAATGAATTTCTAAAACAAGTGCACGAAAAAGTATCGATACATTTATAATAAGTGTCGATCCCAAAAATATCGAAACCCATAATTAGAATGTAATAGGTAAATTAACAATGTAACCGGTCTAAATATACCGATTTTTGAGAAAACAGGTGTACAAAAAGTATCGACACAAATAAAACAAGTGTCGATACTTTTGGTCCAGAATGAATTTCTAAAACAAGTGCACGAAAAAGTGTCAATACATTTATAATAAGTGTCGATCCCAAAAACATCGAAACCTATAATTAGAATGTAACAGTTAAATTAACAATGTAACCGGTTTAAATATACCGATTTTTGAGAAAACAGATGTACAAAAATTATCGACACAAATAACACAAGTGTCGATACTTTTGGTCCAGAATTAATTTCTAAAACAAGTGCACGAAAAAGTGTCGATACATTTATAATAAGTGTCGATCCCAAAAACATCGAAATCCATAATTAGAATGTAATAAGTAAATTAACAATGTAACCGGTCTAAATATACCGGTTTTTGAGAAAACAGGTGTACAAAACGTATCGACACAAATAAAACAAGTGTCGATACTTTTGGTCCAGAATGAATTTCTTAAACAAGTGCACGAAAAAATGTCGATACATTTATAATAAGCGTCGATCCCAAAAACATCGAAACCCATAATTAGGATGTAATAGGTAAATTAACATTGTAACTGGTCTAAATATACCGGTTTTTGAGAAAACATGTGTACAAAAGGTATCGGCACAAATAAAATAAGTGTCGATACTTTTGGTCCAGAATGAATTTCTAAAACAAGTGCACGAAAAAATGTCGATACATTTATAATAAGTGTCGATCCCAAAAATATCGAAACCCATAATTAGAATGTAATAGGTAAATTAACAATGTAACCGGTCTAAATATACCGGTTTTTGAGAAAATAGGTGTACAAAAAAAATAAAACAAGTGTCGATACTTTTGGTCCAGAATGAATTTCAAAACCAAGTGCAGGAAAAAGTGTCGATACATTTATAACAAGTATCGATCCTAAGAATATTGAAACCCAAAATTTTAATGTAATAAGTCATTTTGCAATTTAACCGGTATAAATATACCGGTTTAATTTGAAACCAGGTCACCATAATGTATCGACACATTTTTAACTTGTGTCGATACCTTTTTAAATTACTCGTTTTTTTCATTCATTATTTATATGATACAAGCTCCAAATCGAAAAACCCTAAACCTAAAGGCAAAAGAGAATTCTCTCATCGATTCTAACGAATACCAGCGTTTATAACTGTTACGATCAGATATTCAGGTAGATTTGTTGATATTTTGCCATAAATTAGGGTTTGTTTGATTTGCATATTGGTCTTTTTTTCCTTATTGTGTTTTTGTTCCAATGTAACAACATCCACACCCAAAATGGCTACAAAACGTCAGCGTCAGAAGTGGGTCTTTCTCAAAGCTCTTCTCAACCCACCTCTTCCCAACCTGGCTCTTCTCAACCACAACCTCCTTATCAAACAATCGCCCCTTCTGAGGAAATCAGGTCATTCAAAACTGAAAACTTTAGATCCGATGCGGAGAAAGAAATATGGAAAAGGAGTTTTAAAGTAAGGAAGATTCGTCCCGAACGTCTCATTCACTTGGGTTTCTTGTTCGATGATAAATATGATTTTAGTTTTAAATCCACGTTTACATCTTGGGGTTGGCTTGAATTCCTTGGTGTAGAACCAAAATATTACCCCCAACCTAGTTAGAGTCTTCTACAACAATGCTTCCTTCGAGAATGAGCCTAATAAGAGTAATATAATAGGAATTAATACCCATGTCATGGGGAAGGATATATATATATCTCCGGAAACTATTGCGAAGGGTTTAGGTGTAGCGAATAAAGGGGATTCAGATGAAAATGATGTAGATTGGTCTACAATTAAATGGGTTGCTAGAAATAGCCCAATTCACCTAGATGTAGAGTCAAGAGTGTTTCACAAAATGCTGACTTAGTTTATTCGGCCTAGTGGGGGAAAACATTCAACGTTTCGAGACAACGATTATTGGTGGATAGTAAAGTATAAATCCAAACCCAAAACGGCTCCAAACATTGCTAAACTGATTTTTAATACAATTGTATATATCGTCACAAAGGGAACATCAATTTCAACTTCACTACCATATGGATGTGTCATCACCCATCTGTTGAATAAGAAAGAAGTTAATTTTTCGTTTAACTCCCCTGTTCGATTAACCCACAAGATTGACATGTTATTTATTAAAAAAATAGGATATGATTTTATTGAAAAAGTCGGTTGGAAGCGTGTCAAGGATTTCGGATTAGATCTAGAGAGGGAGGATAATGAATGCGACCAACCAATGAGGGAAGGCAAATATGGAAGAAGCTGCAGAAGCTCAAGTTGGATAGGATGTCATAATTACGACAGTGATGGATTACATAGTCAATTTTCGGGAGCATATTGATTCCCTTGTGAGCGGAATGCGAGCCGATATTTCATCATTGCGCAATGAAGTCTCCATGTTGCGTGACGAATTACGGCAACAACATCAAACGAGTTAGGTAATTAATTATTTATGTTTCTAAACATTTACACATTCTGAAATGTATTTTATTTTCTTTTAACAGATGTGGACAACCAAGCGGTCAATGAAGATGACGATGAAGATGATGATGATGATGATCCAAACAAGTATATCGTGTCTGCAATGCCGCCTGCAAGAAAACTAGTAATTTTTTATGTCAATAGTGTCCTTGCCTACATCCCAAGACATCCAGAAGGTTTCAATTCTGTTAATTTGTATCCATTATTTTAACATATAAGCGTACAACTTTAATCTCATTTTCTTCATGTTGTAGATGTTATCCTAAGAAATGGATTATATGAATTTATGCAATTTTGTATACAGAATTTTGTTGTTTCCATTTGGTCATCCAAGATGAGGTTAGAACTATTGATCAATTCAAATTACTATAGCCAAAATTGTTAATATACAATTAAATGTTAACATTCAAACTTGATTACAATCTAAGGCATAACATGGACCGTGTACTTGATAAACTACGTTTGTTCTCTGACCACTTTCTATTTGTTTGGGTAAGATGATTGTCGTTACACTTTGCTAACTTTAATTTGTCTAAGATGCCTACATATTTATGTTCGAATGTTTGTAAACAAGATCAAAGTAAGTGCAAAACAGAAGATAGGTTTACCTAATATAAAGATCTCAATGATGTTTGGAACGAGTTTACTGATTTTAAAGCCCTAAATACACTGTTGGTCGATGATTCACCGCGAAAAATGATTCATAATCCGGTAAGTTACATTCATGCCATATTTTCATAGTTAAACAGTTGTTCATAAATTGATTGATTAACAATTTATGTTTTTTATTAGATAAACAATTACATATGTCCACATTCTTTCGGCGTTGTTTCCCATTCGGATGATGATTCTCTAAGTATGACATAAATTTATTCCTGATTATGCTCATTTAGTTTCTTGTTAGTAAAATTGCACCTGATTAGTTTGATAATTGAAATTATTTATTTATGTCCTCAGAAAAAGATGGTAAAATACGCGAGTATTTGGAAAATTTATTGATGGCGCCTAATGTTCCGAACTTCATTAGCGATAACCCTTTTCCATCGGATTAATTTCGTTGTAGGTACATTATTTGAACATTGTTATCTATAAATTTGTTGTGTATGTATGTTTTGGTTTAATTATATTGTGTGTATATTTTCATTCCATTCAAAAAAACTAAATCATATAACACAGTAACTGTGTCTTTTAATATGAATATTACATTATAACATGTGACTTATACAGTAAATATTCGATTCGGATGGGTCTATCCCTTCCATGTGACAAGTGTGACAACCCTATCAACTCGCAACTCAGCTTTGTACTGAATCAACATTGTCTTTTATTAGCTTTATGGTTCATAACGCATGTTAATTGAACAGTATGAATCAATTATGTAATTTCCATGTTCAATTTAACATGGCATTTCATTTTCATTTCATTTATAATTAGAGCTTGAATTTAAATTTTGGATCCACTATAAATATTAGCCCTAAATCGAAATTCCATCCATCCAAAAAACAACTTACTCAATGGATGCATCGGGAGAAAACATCAATTTCCATTTATAACAAGTGCACGACAGAGTGTCGATACATTTATAACAAGTGTTTATACTAAAAACATCGAAACACATAGATATAATGTAATAGGTAAAATAACAATGTAACCGACCTAAATACACCGGTTTATGAGAAAACAAGTATACATAAAGTATCGACACAACTACAACAAGTGTCGATACTTTTTGTCTAGAATGTATTTTCCAAACCAAGTGGACGAAAAAGTGTCGATACATTTATAACAAGTGTCGATACTAAAAACATTGAAACACATAGATATAATGTAATAGGTAAAATAACAATGTAACTGGCCTAAATACACCGGTTTATGAGAAAACATGTATACATAAAGTATCGACATAACTACAACAAGTGTAGATACTTTTTGTCCAGAATTTATTTTCCAAACCAAGTGCACAAAAAAGTGTCGATACATTTATAACATGTATCGATCCCAAATACATCAAAACCTATAATTATAATGTAATAGGTCACTTTACAATGTAACCGGTTTAAATTTACCGGTTTTATGAGAAAACAGGTATACATAAAGTATCGACACAACTACAACAAGTGTCGATACTTTTTGTCCAGAATGTATTTTCCAAACCAAGTGTACAAAAAAGTGTCGATACATTTATAACATGTTTCGATCCCAAATACATCGAAACCTATAATTATAATGTAATAGGTCACTTTACAATGTAATCGGTTTAAATTTACCGGTTTTATGAGAAACTCGGTCAACATAATGTATCGATACTTTTTAAATTAGTGTGGACACTTTTTAAAATTACGCTTGTTTTTTTCCTTCATTATTTATATTACAAAACTCAAATGGAAAAACCCTAAAGGCAGAGACCTCTTCCACTCCGACGGTCATGACCTTCAAATGGAGCCCTAGTGTATCAACATTGAAGAAAATTGAAAGCGATCAGTAAGTATCAATGTACTCATGTAATTGTTCTTGAAATGGTAATTGGATTCAAGTTTTTAAGAACTTTTAATTGATTACAAATTTCAAATCTCTACAGTCTGACTTAATGCAAAAAGATAAAGGAAGCTCGTAATCATGTTGACTGTATAGCCAATAAAACACCTTTTCAGGGTCTAAATGGTAAGATAGGAATTGGTAAGATAAGATTCCTTTGAGGGTTTAGGGATTGAATCCTTACAACGTAAGGAGTACATGATTGAACATTACATATAATAGTTGTATTCAGTTGTTGAAGAATTATTTTTAATTTTATACGAATATAGTTGTAATCTTCAAACATGAACTCCTAACGTTGGAAGGATTATGTCCCTAAACCTCCAAATAAAGCTTGCCTTGCCAATTCCTAGCTGACCATTTGGACTCCCAGGTTTTATTGGCTATGTAGTCAACATGATTAACCTGAATAATCTAAAGTTGATGGCAAATGGAAATGATCGGTTCTAGAGGGGTAATTGGTGATTTTGTAAGTGGAATTAAAAATAGGTTTGCGGTTAA
This sequence comes from Hibiscus syriacus, assembly GCF_006381635.1. Lineage (NCBI taxonomy): Eukaryota > Viridiplantae > Streptophyta > Magnoliopsida > Malvales > Malvaceae > Hibiscus > Hibiscus syriacus. The sequence goes on along the minus strand of NW_024063022.1, from coordinate 3,141,406 downwards.
ATTGTTAAAAGTCGTAGAATGAATGTTGTGGTTTACAATACTTAACGTACTGACAATTTGAATGTGAATGTAATTATGTATGAGATGAGAAAAGTTACCAATAACAATTGGTTGTTGTACATGTTTCTTATACACAGTAGGAGTTATGTTGATACTTATGATATATGGAGATCGTTGTCTGCATTATTCCAAATGTCTCTAACATCATGTGCTGGACTGAATAACCATTCCATTCTGTCTTCAAAAAAATCAGTTGAAGTAGGTTGCGTGCTTGTATTCAAACCCAGCTTGACTTGAGAACATGTTAGTTTGTTATGTCCCTCACCGTTGCAGAACCCACATCGTCTAATTTTCTTCTCGACCTTTTTCTTTGTTACTTCTTTTCGCTTGCGTTGTTTTCGTTGAGGGTCACGAACGTTGTTTAATGCACTGCTCCGATTGACTGAATCATTCAAACCAAACGAGTTCTCAAATTATTCTGTTAGTCTTTTCATCTCATCTCTTGCGGTTTTGAAAGACACGTCTGTCTTTGATGCAGCGTAGCATAACATACTTGTTGTTGCACGTAGAGAAGCAAACCTTGCCATTTGCATTATTTCTGGAGGCACATTCAAATCAACAAAACTGGGTGCAGAAGCCTTCGCATCCTTATTCCAACTACTTTGAATCAAAGACCTGGGCAAATATGTGTAATCCAAGTGCTTCAAAACGTGAAGTTGATGGCGACATGGAAGTCCAAAGGTCTTAAATTTTTTGTATGAGTAATTTAGGGTTTTCGTACGAGAATCAAAACTAATTTCAAATGTCATATTTTTTCTTTGTACTTTTTCAAATAAAAATATTGACATTCATCTGATAAGGACTGAATCTCTTCCTGCATCTGGTACAATGTCTCCCATTGAAGTTCTTCTTGGACGCATGAAAAGATTCGCGCGTAAAAATCTCAGAAGCATGACTTTCAAATTCAACCAGTTTTATGATCTGGAAGGGCTTCGTATGGGAACTTAAGTAATCTACTTTCAACTCGTTCATACGCATTCTACTAATTCCATCTTCAATTGCACGAACAACATCTAAATATGTCTTCTTTTGTTTCAGTGCAATTGCGAGTGAAGCATTCATAGACTCACACCTTTGTGTTGAGTGAATATTAGCAAAGAAATGACCGATTAGATATGCTTGTGCCCATAAGTGCCGAGTATTTCCCTTCTCAATCACCTATGGATGCTTTTCGACGTTGAATTCTGAAACAACTGAACGCCATTGAATATCAAATTCGTCGGTTGTCCACCAAGAAGCCATGCATTTTAAGAATGCTGTTGTAAATTTTGGGTCACCAATGTTAGCTTGTGTATTGTGAGAAAGATGACAAGAACATAATATGTGCTTAGCATTATGGATAATAGATTTGATAGCCCTCTGCATTGCCCTATCCCTATCGGTGACAACTGAAATAGGCGATTTGTTCATCATGGCTTCTAAAATATTATGTAGCACCCACTCGAAAGATTGGGACGTCTCGTCAGCGATTATGGCAGTAGCAAACACAATTGTGTTATGGTGATGATTGACACCAACAATAGGCCTAATTGGTCGACCATACAAATTATCTTTGTACGTTGTGTAGAACGCAATTACATCACCGAAGCATATGTAATCTGATCTCGATGTAGAATCCGATCAAATAAGATTATGCAACGCCCCTGATTCATCTACCGAGTATGTCACAAAAAACCCGGGATCATCATGTTTCTTATAATCAAAGTAAGCAATAAGCGCATTCACATCCCCATCGATGATTTTCTTTGCTTTACCTCTTTGAAGTGCATTGTAGAGGTCTTTATGTGTAAATCCAACATTATGATAGCCCCATGCCTGCTGCGTTAAATAGTTCATTACTTGTGACGTGCCAACACTGACCTCTTTCAATGTTGTTGCCTCATCGATATCAGCCTTACTTACAGCTCTATTAGAACGTATAAATGGTGTCATAGCAGGTGTGCACAATGCATGATTATGTTTATGATAAGACTTACTTATAACCCACTGATCGTTTGTATTTGTTGTTATAACTATGACTCTAGCCTTACATCCTGTTCTTGTGACTGACGTGTGAGCACGTTGACGATCAACGGTATTGACTTTTGATACTCGAAACCCTTCTTTCGAACAACAAAATTCTTGTATCTTCACATTCCCTTCCATGTCAAGCCGTGTTGTTCCCCGACGTGCACTAAACCCATGTTCCCGTGTGAATCCCTTGTAAAAGTACCAAGCTTGATCACGTGAAGAGAAGACCTTACCAACCAATATGTCAGATTCATTAACATTATGTACTTCATGGCATTCCTCGGTTGGCTTAACATTGTCTGCATCAGTATGATCCATGGCAAAAATTTTGTTGTGCAATTTCAGTGGTCCCAACAGGAGTTGATGGAGATGTAAGTAAATGTTCATTGAACAACATGTTTCTGTGGTGCTTTCAATAGGATGTGGTATTGGTAGTGGTAGTTGAAGGGTGGGTACAACATTAAATTTGCAGGACATATTCAGGTATGTACAATAACTACAAAATCAATAACTTTAAAGTAATAGTTAAAATTACAATGTAGGTGGTAAAAATATACTTTTTAATGACAAAATTAGTAAACACAAAGATTTGTTTCGATACATTTTCCAAAAAACATCGAAACAAATAATTATAATGTAATAGGTAAATTAACAATGTAACCAATATACATACACCAGTTAATTATAAAACAGGTCAACATAATGTATCGACACTATTAGAATTTGTGTCGATACTTATTGTCTAGAATGAATGGCCAAACGACAGGCGCGCATAAAGTGTCAATACATTTATAACAAGTGTCGATACTAAAAACATTGAAACACATAAATATAATGTAATAGGTAAAATAACAATGTAACCGACCTAAATACACCGGTTTATGAGAAAACATGTATACATAAAGTATCGACACAAATCCAACAAGTGTCGATACTTCTTGTCCAGAATCTATTTTCCAAATCAAGTTCACAAAAAAGTGTTGATACATTTATAACATGTGTCGATCCCAAATACATCGAAACCTATAATTATAATGTAATAGGTCACTTTCAATGTAACCGGTTTAAATTTATCGGTTTTATGAGAAAATAGGTCTAAATAATGTATCGACACTTTATTTTTTTGCGTCGATACTTTTTATCCATAATGAATTCCCAAACTATGTGTAAACATACATTGTCGATACATTTATTAAAAGTATCGACCCCAAATACATCGAGACCGAAAATTATAATGTAATAGGTCACTTTACAATGTAACCGGTTTAAATTTACCAGTTTTATGAGAAAATAGGTCTAAATAATGTATCGACACTTTATTTATTTGCGTCGATACTTTTTATCCATAATGAATTCCCAAACTATGTGCAAGCATAAAGTGTCGATACATTTATAAAAAGTGTCGACCCCAAATACATCGAGATCGAAAATTATAATGTAATAGGTCACTTTACAATGTAACCAGTTTAAATTTACCGGTTTTATGAGAAAATAGGTCTAAATAATGTATCGACACTTTATTTATTTGTGTCGATACTTTTTATCCATAATGAATTCCCAAACTATGTGCACGCATAAAGTGTCGATAAATTTATAAAAAGTATCGACCCCAAATACTTCGAAACCAAAAATTATAATGTAATAGGTCACTTTACAATGTAACTGGTTTAAATTTACCGGTTTTATGAGAAAACCAGTCAACATAATGTATCGATACTTTTTAAATTCGTGTCGACACTTTTTAAAATTACGCGTGTTTTTTTCCTTTCATTATTTTCCAGAATGTATTTTCCAAACTAAGTGCATGACAAAGTGTCGATACATTTGCAACAAAGTGTCGATACATTTACAACAAGTGTCGATACTAAAAACGTCGAGACCGATAATTATAATGTAATAGGTAAATTTACAATGTAACCGATAGAAATATACCAGGTTAATGAGAGAATAGGTCAATGTCCAGACGAGGTGTACGCATAAAGTGTCGATACATTTATAAAACGTATCGATCCCAAAACATCGAAACCGATAATTATTATGTAACAGGTTATAATGTAACCTGTAAAAATATATCGGTTAATTAGCAAATATGTCTACATTATGTATCGACACTCTTTAAATATGTGTTGATACTTTTTTTTCTAAAATGAAAGCACAAACAGGTGCACGCATAAAGTGTCGAAACATTTTAAATTGTATCGATCCGAAAAACATCGAAATCGACAATTATAATGTAATAGGTCAATTTACAATGTAACCGGTTGAAATTTACCGGTTTTATGAGAAAATATATCAATATAAGCGCTATCTATTATATTATATAAGTGCTACCTAATATGTTATTGTACTTGATAATATTTCCGGTTAAATGCCTATTTTATTATATAAGCGCTACCTATTACATTATATAAGCGCTACACAATATGTTATTGTGCTTGATAATATTTCCGGTTAAATGATATAACATAACCGGTCTAAATTTTAACCTGTTACTTCTTTAACCGATCACGCCGTTTTTTAACATTTTTTAGACGCCGCACAGCAGAAGTACCCAGAAAAAAGGGGTTAGGTTAATTATAGATAAGAGTTAATTACGTCTTAAGGGCTTAAGGTCTTGTTGTCTTGTGTTGTAGTCACCCATTATTAATGAACTACTGATTTTATCCCTTTATCTTACTATTGTTATGTTTTAATCCCCTATGTTTGTTTTACTTATATTTTTTTATTCATATAACATTTGGCATGTTATTTTAAATATTTTCAATTTTTTCCTCTATAGTATTTATGAATTAACTGCATTTTTGGTGCTCATTTAGTTACTTCTCCTGCAAATTGAAATCATGTATTTATTTTGAACGGAACATGTATATTTGTATTTCCTTCGTTTTGCTCCCTGTTAAGTAGCCTTTATATTTAACTTAGCTTTCTGTTTCAATATTTCATTTGTTTGGTCTATGTATTATATAATATATTAAAGCGTATTTACGTAGTATAATATTTTTATCATCTTGTCCATGTTTGGTAGTGTTCACTTTTCAACATATTTTTATAATTTCAATAATTTAAATTTATTATATAAAATACGAGTTCTTTATATTTATAAGAGAAATATTATTTTGTACAAACAACTAATTGAAACGATCATTGACTAATAATGAATGTGTCTCTGAGAATTGTTCGTATAAAATTGCATGTTTTTATTTGAGAGAATAGTAAATATCTATATTTTTAAAAAAAAATTAAGGCAATAGATTTTTATATGAAGAATCTATGGAAATGCACATTAACTGGCGAGAAATGTGTTTCCGATATTGTTTGTATAAAATATACCATTTCATAAACTTTTTTTTTACTTAAATAAAATGATGTCAATTTAGATATATATATTTAAATTCATAATATTTCAATTTCTAGATGACATAATCGTTAGGTATTAATTTTGGACGCTGTGGGGTGCTCATTATTTTTTAAGTGTAACAGATTTTCGAACCTTTTAAAAAATAAATTTTTGGTTAAACGTAGATTGTCTTTATCTTTTAATTTGATTTTTCTGAAAATTATTTTAAAAGATAATTTTTAAATATTTAACCAACCTAACCCAAAGATCGATGGCGACTAAGTTTTTCAAAATCTGTATTTTTTAGTTAAGTTGGTTCGATGTCCGACCTAATCCAATCAAAAAGCTTAATGATAGTTTCGACAACTTATTCTAACTCCTTGATTAATACTTTTAGGGTTCTGTTTTCCTCACGGATAATTCTAGAATTTGTCGGCCAACGTTGAGCTTAGTCTTGCGTAATTGAGTCTTCAAGTCTGAGTTAACACTTCCCTATACATTGTGTTCATCTCTTGAATGCTACGAGTGAGTTCATCCGCTTGTTGGTCCTTCGTGACATATCTTAAGCTCAAGGCATCAATCTTGTCAATTTTTCCTTTGAGCATATGGTTCCAACCTTCTCGTTCTGACCACATCTCTTTGTTTTTATGTTCTGCCTCAGCCTCGAGCTCGTCAAACCTTTGCCTTCTAATCTCAAATTCTTGTAGCATATTATCCCTTTTGGCCTCCAAATCCCCGACTCTATGCCTTGCTCTCAATTTATCACATTTTTGTTTTCCGATCTTGAGATCTCTGATCCGATACATCTTAGTTTCCAGTTCCTCCAATTTTTTCCTTTTGGTTTCCAACTCTCGAGTAAGACGTTCGATTTTCGCACCCAGATTCACAGTCTGATTCTTTTTCATGTTTAACTCACCAGCCCATTGCTGAGATGTTTTACTTGGTCCAACAGTCTTCTTGTTCAATTGTTGAAAGTTTGCCTTCAGCTTGACATAGTAAGACTTAACCCTTCGTTTTCTCTTTACATTTCTTTCAACTCATTTCTATTGAAAGCCACATCAACACTCATCAGGTAATTATCATGCTCTAGATTTTCTTTCATTGTAGCCCACTTGACTCTCTCAGCTTCAAATTCCAGTCTTTGAATTTCCAAATGTAAAGGGACCGATCTTATCTGTTATTCTAAGGAAACCTATGGCTCATCAGTAGGTGCAGAGACCATCTCATTTCTTCTTCTGTGCCTTCAGTCTTCATAATCTGGAGTAAACATGTCATCTCTTGTAACCAACATAGATGAAAAAGTCACTTTCCAGGAGTCAGCTATTTCACGCACCCTATTCTTATAATGGTCTGCTTGGAGCAGGAATTCGGACTCCCTCAATCTGTGTTACGGGGACGTACTGTCTTCCTCTGAATTGTCTGATCACTAAAAGTGGTGCGTACCCAATATCTCCCCAAAGTCCTAATAGAGTCGCCAGTAATCATTGCCAAACTTTTAAAAGAACTTATAATGGTCGAACTATGGGGCGCGCCAGACAATGTCTTTGTCTCGATGATTTCTAAAGATCTTGATGCATCTAGCTTTTGGAAGGTCCTTTGGCTCAAGGGTAGGGTCTAAGAACTTGAAGACTCTTTTATTCATTTTGTGCATTTCTTGAATGCTACGAGTGAGTTCTTCCACATGTCGGTTCTTCCTGACACATCTTAAGCTCAAGGCATCAATCTCGTCAAATTTTCCTTCGAGCATATGGTTCCAACCTTCTCATTCTGACCACAACTATTTGTTTTTATGTTCTGCCTCAGTCTCGAGCTCGTCAATCCTTTGCCTTCTAAGCTCAAATTCTTATAGCATATTATCCCTTTCGGCCTCCAAATCCCTGACACCCTTGTTATACTTAGATCTCTATCTAAATGCCTTCTTTCAACTCTCAATTTATCGCATTTTTATTTTTCGGTCTTGAGATCTCTGATTCGATACCTCACCTCAGTTTCCAGTTCCTCCAATTTTTGCCTTTTGGTTTCCAATTCTCGAGTAAGATGTTCAATTTTCACACCCAGATTAACAGTCTAATTCCTTTTCATCTCTAACTCACCAGCCCATTGCTGAGATGTTTTACTTGGTCCAACAGTCTTCTTGCTCAATTGTTGAAAGTTTGCCTTCAACTTGACATACTCAAACGCAACCCTTTCTCTCTACATTTCTTTCAGCTCATTTCTATTGAAATCCACATCAACACTCTTCAGGTAATTATCATGCTCTAGATTTTCTTTCATTGTAGCTCACTTGACTCTCTCAGCTTCGAATTCCAGTCTTTGAATTTCCAAATGTGAAGGGACTGATCTTAGCTATTCTTCTAAGGAAACCTCTGGCTCATCAGTAGGTGCAGAAACCATCTCATTTCTTCTTTTGTGCCTTCAGGCTTCATAATCTGGAGTAAACATGTCATCTATGGTAACCAACTTAGATGAAAAAGTCACTTTCCAGGAGTCAGCTATTTCACGCACCCTATTCTTAAAATGGTCTTCTTGGAGCAGGAATTCAGACTATCTCAATCCATGTGTTACGGGGACGTACTGTCTTCTTATGAATTGTCTGATCACTAAAAGTGGTACGTACCCAATACCTCCCCAAAGTCCTAATAGATTCACCAGTAATCATTGCCACACTTTTACAAGAACTTATAATGGTCGAACTATGAGGCGCGCCAGACAATGTCTTTGTCTCGATGATTCCTGAAGATCTTGATGCATGTATCTTTTGGGAGGTCTTTTGGCCATTGCTGCTCTAGAAATTCATTCAAAGGTGAATAACCGTGAATGAATCGACAGAGGGGCACATGAGGAGCTTTATAGAAGTGGTTGTGAATCCAAACTTGTAGCAATTGAGTGCATCCAACAAATCGTCCATCTTCTATGCTTTGAAAATTGTTTAGAGATAACAGTCTCTGTCAGGATCACATGTGTCGGGTTCATCTTTTTAGGCAGTTCTTCGATGAAGTCTGCTATGGCCTCTTTAACATGTCCCAGAACTCTTGGAAATACCACTAGCCCTTAGATTGCTAGAGTGAAAGCATTAATCCTTTTCCTTTCATCTAGGTGTTGTTAGACAATCTCTTTGATGTTTCCCTAATGAATGCCTTCTCTTTCTCTCTCTCTTTTTTTTTTTAATTAGATCGCTTACCCATTTTTATCTCACTCCGAAGATCTTCATCAGCCTAGCTCTGAATGATGGAGTTTTAGCATAGTTGCAGTAAATCCGATCGCTTTTGACATCTTTGATGTTCAATAGAGTCATGTATTTTTCTTCAATGGTAGGAATCATGATCTGTTGAAGGTGAAGCAATGGTATTCTGGATTTCAAAAATTGAACCATGGCACGAAGAACAGTTCATCCACATTCACATACAATATCACATACAATAGATAGGCAACGTCGCCATATAGTTGTTGGGACTATCCCACACATTTCTGAGCCCTTGCAAATTGTTTTACTTGGTATTGAGATGAGTTTTGTATGTCAACCTTGACATGAAATTCAGTGATAAATTCTCTGAATTCTTGCTGCGTTGTTTAACCAAGCCCTTACCTCTGAATACGAAACCATATGCTTTTGGTACTTTAGCTCCATTACCCTTTTCATGGTAAAGATAAAATCCTACCCACACATGATTTCTACCCTCATTCTTTATTCGAAAAGAAAATAAATCCTAACCATATGATTTCTAATTTGCATGCTTTTGCTTGTTAAATAAAGGAAAAAGATAGATATCGATTTCTCATTTGTTTATACTTATTCGAGAATTCCTTATTGGATCGGCATGGTTTCAATCCGGGTAGATTTCAATGGTTCATTATATGCATGGTTTTGGCTTTAGGATAAAAGGTACTCCAATTAGCCTTTTTGATGCCGCATTGGGCTTGCTAGACCCTCGATCCTAAACTCATCATAGGTTTATATGGATCAAGTTAAGTTTGAGAAGATACATCTCTTTATGACTCACATGGAGAAACATATCCCTCAAAGGCATAAGGTATGGAGCCTAAAGGCTATTTGCTAGGCCTGACACGAGGAAACAATTCCTACGAAGGCATCACTTTCACCCTAGTTAGAAGGGACAACTTGGGTATAGGTTTTATGTCATGCAAATGCGATGAGTGTGTGAGAAGAAATCTACCAACCTTTATCAAACACTAATATACAATTTTTGAACAAAAACAATCCACTTAACTTAATAATCTGAAAGATCATGAATACACACATTAGTACGAACCATCACAAGTACATATGCCATTAGGGTTTAAAAATGAATGCAAACAAACAAGCATAACCAAATGGATCAAAAATTAAATTAAGTTGAATTCATAATTTCCATTGCAAAGACAATAATTAATAAAACTAATGGTCCGACTCTCTAAATTCCTCAGCGGAGTTGGCAAGCTATCATAACGTCTTGAAAAATTGAAAAAAAATAATTTTAAGGTTTGTTTTGACTAAAATTGAGTTTTTCGTTTAAAATTGAAAAATGGTTCGAGGGAGTCGCCATTAATATTTGTTTAGGGTGTGATTGAATCACCCAAAAATATTTTGTTATTTTAATAAAATCTTAATTTTAAAATTTATTAAAATAACTTTTTGGTCTACTTTTCTAGAAAATAAGTGCGAGAGTTGATTACGTGTAGGGAAGGAATAACACTCCCTACTATGCCCGAAAACCGATACCTAATCGATTAATTATTGTCTTTAAAATAGAATTTACGAATTTCAAATTTTAATTTAATTAATGTCCCCTTTTTAGTTAAACAAATATAATTCTATTTTAATCAATTAAAATTTTAGAGAGAAAATTAACAAATTGTGCATTTAACTAAAGAAAGTTAATCACCTCATATAAGGTAGAGTGACATCTCTCTTATTTCCAACTAAAGCGGTGAATCACTAAGTTTCTTCTCAAAAGTTTTAAATTCAAATTGTTAAAATTTCAATGTTTCAAACCAAAGGAATGTTTCACCATCTAAGATAAAGTAGAGTGGCGATTTTTCCTTATTCGGAAGGAAATAAGAAATATCCTAATCATTGTATTTGTTTATCTAATGTTATGCAATAAACAAAAGTTTTATTAATGGAAATTATCGGACCTTTAAGATAGATAGAGTATGTTCGATATTTATAAATTCTGAAACTAAACCTTCGAATAGGGTTAAGAGGTTCTTTTTCGATAAATCCAAATATGAGAACATTTCCCTTTCTACCCTCCTGATCAAATTTTAAAAGTCACTATATTTTATGGTTTCATTAGAGGATATCCATTCACTTTAAATTATTGAATTAAACTACCAAGGTGGTTTAGGATAACCCTCTTTGATGATTTAAATTGCCTTTTAATTTATTATGTAAAAGGTGGAGTATTGTGGATGAGGCTACCATGCTTAAAAAATAATTAAGAATATCATGCAATCAATAATAAATTTCATAAAATAAAATGGAACCATTTATTTACAAATTAAATTAATTAGGCTACAATTAAGGTCTAGTTAAATTAATCATGCTTACTCATCAAACATGTCATAAAATTAAACAAACATAAATTTGTAAATCAAGGCAACTAAATTGATAATTAATTATGCTTTAAAATTAAAATACCATAAAAAATAAAAATATTAATTAGATAAATCATAGGGATCAGATTGCATTTAAATTAAAAAGAACATGAGCTAAATTTCAAATAAAATGGCTTAATTATGGTTTTAAGGACTAATTTGTTCATCCCTAAACTTAATAGCGCAGCGAACACAATTTCCCTCGAAACCAAAATAAGGCATAATTCATCTACCTGGTTCACTCGCTAGACTGGTCTGTATTTAAGCCCATGTAACGGGTTTTTGAATTTTTGTAACCTCTCTCAAAATCTAAAACCTCAAAAACTCTCTAATACCTTAAACTCTCCTCCTCCGATGAGCCAGAACCAAAATCTCGGTGGCTTTCAACCGGGAAGACTACTCCGACTTGGACTCTTTGGACTCACTTGGATCCCTCACTCTTGGACTTGGAACTATAAGACCCAAACTTGAACCCGAAAATAAAAATAAAATAATAATAACATTAATAATAATATAATATATATTTTTTAATACTATAACATATTTTTTTAAATATATTATAATATACATATATTATATATATATTTTCAAGTATATTATAGTATAAGTTATTATATATTTTAAAAACTATATATGTTTTAAAAAATCTACTATATTATATATATATTTCAAAAATGTACTGTATACTATATATACTACGCTATAATACATAATATATCTATATAATACAAAGTGGGTTTGAACGGAAATGTGTCTAAAACTCTCTTCCATAATTTATATGCACGATCGGAGAACTGGATGGAGGGAGTCCAAACCAAGTCCCTTAATAATATCTTCATCAGTTATTTCAAAATCCTCAACATTTGTTGTTTGGGAGGCTCTGTTCGTGGTCTTGACATTTTTCTTTCCGGCTAGGGAAACAACATATAAAAATCAGGGGTTGAATGTTCTTCTGTTTCCATCTCTAAGTCTTGTATAGGTATTTATTCCGGTGTCGGCTTCTCTTTGATAAATTGTAAATCTAATATTAATTCTACCTAGATAGGAGGGAAAGAAAGACAAGGATGCATTTGGTTCATGAAAAAGATCATTACTAGGGAAAAATATTTTTCAGAGTCATATATCCATGTTTGATTTAAAAGAATTCCCTCTCGGGACTAATAAAGTATTACCTACATTAACAATTTTTGGGTCTTTTTCGAGAATGGCATTCCTCTTTTTTTAGGTGTCAGACAATTCTCCCTCTTTAGGACAACAATATCCCTAAAATAATTTAGTTATTTCAAAATGATCGTTCCTTTGTATATATTACACAAGTATATAAAATTATTTTATTTATTTTTAATGGTTATAAATTTTTTAATACTTATTTTAAAATAATATGATGAATATAAAATAAAAATAAAAATAAATCTAATTTTATATTTTTATTATTTATTATGTGTGCGTTTGATTCAAATTTTTTTGATATTTTTATTATGTTTATTTTTTTAAGATTAATTTTCATAAAAGATTTTCTATATGATATCTTTTTAATGTTTTATATTAATTTTATTAAATAATTTGATATGATATTTTATTGTACAAATCATACATGTTGCATGAATAAAATAAAAAACTATAGCAATTAATACTGTAGACACAAGTTTTTGTCCGGGCCCCAAAAAGATTAAGGACCGTTCAGACAGCTTGGCGACTCCGCTGGGGATATTAGAGAGTCAGGCCGTAATCGATTATACATCATCTTTTTAGTTGAAATGGTAAATTTGAATGGTATTTAAATTTTGATCCTCATGTTTTGTTTGCATCGCATTGTACATCTTTTATTTATTAGTTGTACTAACGTGTGATTTACATGTTTCAAATTTTTTACTTTTGTTTTAGTCTGTTGGTTTTTGGATCGAGGTAAAGGATTATGAGTTTCCCCCACTCTCGCTTTAACTATTCGAGCATTTAGAGCTTTTTAAATGTGCTCTGTCCCGTTAGGTAGGGGTGAACGCTACGCTTACGTAAGAAATATTATTTTTTTCCGCATGGGCTTTAGCAAGTAACCTCTGGGGTGTATATGCCTTGTGTTTACGAGCAAAACATTGAGTTTCCTCACATGGACATGGGAAAATGCATCCTCTCGAATTGAACTCGACCCATTTAAGCCTATAATGGGTGAGGATCGAGGGTCTGAAAGGCCCAAGGGGGCACCAGCAAAGGACAATTTGAGGACCCTTTTAGTAGTACCAAAACTCTGCTCGTTTCGTACCGAAATTCTGCCTGTGGTCCTTCAAAAAGTCACAAATGGGAACTCACTCTAACCTTTCCTCAAATTTATTTATTTATTTATTTTTGCAAAAAACATGAGAACTAGAAGATTATGTAGTTAGGTTTTATATTTCCATACGAAGCCTGTGAAATAGATGGCATGAGGTTAGGATTTATGTGTTGAACAAAGCATGGGGGTAGAAAACATGTTTGAGTATGACTGTTATAAAAGCATGTCAAGGTAGATACCATGTTGGGTAGGATATTTTCTTTTCATAAATAGTTTTTCTGCTTTTTTGGTTGAATGACGCTAACAATTTCTTTTGTTTTATCTTATTTTTCTATGTCTTTTGTTTGCATTTGCATTTTCACATCATAACCAAACAAGGTGTTAATTCACAAGTGATTGACCAAATTAGGAGGTTTTCATACCGACATAAGATTTCCATGACTAGGTAGTCAAGTCTGTAAGGGCGACGACTTACTGACAAAGTTGATCGAAGAAAGAAGAGCTCTAAGTCGATCGACAACTCCTATTACATGAACGAAGATTGAGATGGTACCAAATAGTCAGATGCTAGTTAAGTCAAGAATGAGAAGACCCTTCACGAGATATCAAGGTTGCTTTCATCGCAGAGAATCCCACGAAAATTGAGGTCTAGAGATCCAACAATCGCAATAAATGAAGAAAATGAAGCTCATCTATCTAGTGTAAGGAAATCTTATGGTCTAATGAAGATTGTTCTATGGTGGTCGCTTTTGGAATTAACACCTTGTGCATTTTCATTTGCATTGGCATTCTTGTTTTGCATTGGCTCATTAATTAATTTATTTTGTTATTATTGGTTTTATAATAATTCTTGTCACTTTGTTATCTTATTTGGACTAATTTGTTTTTATGTTGCTTTTCTTTTTTCTCACATCGCATGATCATAATATTTTTCATAGGTGTTAATTTGTGAGTGGTCATCACAGTAAAAGGTTTTCATGATGGACAAGGGGTTTCATGATCAAGTAGACTATAACACAACTAGGGAGTGGCATCTTGAGGAAGCTCCGAGAATAACGGAGAGCTATGCACCCAAAGATCGTATGTACGATGAAGAGATAAAAGAGACAAGAGACATAAGAGAGCAAATATCCAAGATGATGGATAGAATAGTTGCTTTGGCCAAAGAAAAAGAGACTTATACAAGAGGGAATATAGAGCTCGATGAAAACAATCCACCAGTGTTAAATACACAAGGGATTACTTTAGAACAAATTGATTCTAGCCGAGCTGAAAAATCACATACAATCATCATTAGTATCAACAAGTTGTCTGGAGACACCAAGAAAATGGTGACAATGGTGGAAGTTCAGAAAGATGAGAAGAAGTCATGCAATCAGAACTCATTGGTGTATGAGAATATACTCCCAACGTCAGAGGGAATAAACCTGAAGACTCTAGTTAAATCTAAGTCAGGAGGTGGCTCTCATTTTGATTTTATCCCTATATTATATAGGGAGTTGTATGATAAGCTCTAAGAAGCCCGAGAAGTGGCCTCGCATTATATGAAACCTTCACAACCTCTATATCCAAGTTGGGCATGGTACCCATCTAACACATTTTTTTAGAAACTAAGTTTGATTTTCAGAGGTTTCCTGACAGGGTATTTTTAAATTAGTTTTCAAAGAAACTAAGTCTGTTTTTTATAAGTTTCTAGACATGATGGACTTTTTGAAAAACTAAGCTTGATTTACAAAAGTTTTTTACTTAGTAAGTCCTTCGGGCCATCAATAAGTCTTTTGAGCCTGATGCTTAAATCCTTTGGGTTATCTGTAAGTATTTCGAGCAAGATGATAAGTCCTTGGGGTCATCAACAAGACCTTTGGGTAAGATGTTTTCACATGTCTCTCAAAAAATGAGGAAAGTTTCTCATTTAAATATGAAAATTAAAGTTTTTGAAAAGTAAGGAAAGTTTCTTACCAAGTAAACTATTTCCAAAGTTGGTAAGTCCTTCGGGCCATCAGTAAGTCTTTCGAGCATGACGCTTAAATCCTTCGGGTCATTCTTAAGTCTTTTGAGCCAGATGATAAGTCCTTCGGGCCATCCATAAGACCTTTGGGCAGAATGTTTTCACATGTTTTCGAAAATGAAAAAGTTTCTCATTTAATTCTGAAAATTGAAATTTTTGAAAATGAAAAAAGTTTCTCATTTAATTCCAAACTTTCTTGCCTGGTAAACTATTTCCCAAAATTGGTAAGTCCTTCAGGCCATCGATAAGTCTTTCAAGCATGATGATTAAATCCTTTGGGTCATCTATAAGTCCTTCAGGCATAATGTTTTCGCACGATTTTCCAAAAATTGAGAAAACAATTTCCAAAGTTTCTCATTTAAATCTTTATCAAAAATGAAATTTTTGAAAAAATAACTAATTCAAAGTTCAAAAAAGTGAGAGGTTCAACTGACACTCAAGTCGAGGTAGATTCCCATATTTGGTGGCTGTAAGACAAGCGCCCACAAGAAAAATTGAATTTCAAAGAATATCATGAAATCCCAAGACTTTCATGTATGATGTTTTCGAATTCTCAAACACATACTAACAAGGGATTGATGTTTAATTTTCAGATTTGATATTCTTGATGACAAAAGAAGCAAATCGAACTCGATTCAATCTTCTTGAAGAATAGTGGACTGAATCAACATTTCCAGATCTGGTCTTCCCTCAAGAAGCAGCAGAACAAATTGCTCTTTTTTCCAGATTTAATCTTCACTGAGGAACAATGGAACAAGTCTGCCTCGATTCAATCTTCCCTAAAGAAGAGTGGAATAATTCAACATCCCCAGATATGATTTTCCCTCAAGAAGAAGCAGAATAAACCCCTCTCTTTCAAGATTTGATATCCCTTGAGTGACAGTGGAACAAGCCTGTCTTGATTCAATCTTCCCTGAGTAACAGTGGAATGAATCAAAGTCCTCATATATGATTTTCCCTCAAGAAGAAGCGAAACATATCACTCTCTTTCAAGATTTGATATTCCCTGAGTGACACTAGAACAAGTCTACCTCGATTTAATCTTCCCTGAGTAAAAATGGAATGAATCAAAGTCCCCAGATATAATTTACCCTCAAGAAGAAGCCGAATAGTTCACTCTCTTTTAAAATTTGGTATTCCTTGAGTGACAGTCAAACAAGTATACCTAGATTCAATATTCCCTGAAGAACAGTGGAATAAGTCAACGTTTCTCGATCTGATCTATCCCGGAGAAACAATGGAGCAGATCTATCATGAGATTCCAGAGCATAGATTTGACCGGACAAAAACTCATTGTCTGCTTGTCTTTGCCCTATTATTGTTAACACAAGAATGTGCAAAAGGGGCAGTTGTAAACATCCATTTTTATTAGTGTTCTAATTTATCATTATATTATTATTATTACTATTATTATTAATATTATTTATTTATTATTATTATTATTTTGTTTTCAGGTTACAACAAAACCCAAAATGGGCCCAAATTACAAATTAGTAGGCCCAATGACCTAAGACCCAATTAGCAAGCCCAACCAGCCCAAATTAAAGCCCAACCAGCCCAAATTGAAGCCCAACAACAAAGCCCAAACTGAATCCCAACAGAGCTAAATACGTAGGGTTTGAAACCCTAGGGTTTGAAACCACCGCAGCCGACGAAAAGAAGCGCCACAACCACTGTTCCGGTCACACCGTCATCTAAAGTAAAAATGAAGAAAATCAATAAAAAAATCAAAATCAACAAAATAACCACCATCAATAGTGAAAATCCAAACAAACTCATACCAAACCTGTTGAAAAATCAAATTTAGTCAGATTGGGGATTCAATTTTAATTTTTTGAGGGAAATCATTTCCCTATGGTTTAACCACACCAAACACGCAAGAGGGGAGATTAAAAGAGGAGAGGTTTGATTTTCAAAGGGAGGAGAAAAATAAAAAATAGAAAAAGAAGCAAAAAAATAAAATGAAAAGAAGGAAAACCAAAAAGAAAAGTGGAAAAGAAATAATATTGCCATGTTGATTCCTCTACACCATGGTTTCTTCACAGAACCTTCACCAATGAGATCTTATTGTTTCTTAATTCCTTAACATCTACAAATAAGATCCTGATCGACTCTTCTTCATAGGTCAAGTTTTTGCTCACCTTGATCTGTTCTAAGGGTAAGACATAGGAAGGATCGGAACGGTACCATCTGAGCATGGATATGTGGAACAAGTTATAGATACACTATAACTCTTGGGGTAAGGCTAAACGGTAAGCCACCGATCCAACCTTTCAAGTACCTCATAGGGTCTTATAAAGCACGGGGTCAACTTTCCCTTGTGTCTAAAATGAAGTGCTTTTTACTACGGGGAAACCTAAAGGAACACCTTGTCCCCCACTATAAACTCAATATCCTTACGCTTCATATCTGCATAAGATCGCTGCCTACATGAGGCTTCTCTCAATCGAATCTGAATTAAACAAACCTTTTCCTCAATTTCCTTGATCAAATCAGGACCTATTATCTTACCTTCACTAAGCTTTGTCCAACATAGTAGAGTTCTACACTTGCGCCCATACTAGGCCTCATACGGATCCATCTAAATGCTCGAATGGAAACTGTTATTATATGCCTAATGGTACACCTAAGCATGCCCTCTAAGATCTGGATGACACATTCTTACTAGTTACCTATTTGAGGATGGAAAGTGGTACTAAAGTGTAGTTTGGTGCCTAAGGATTTGTTAAGGACTTTCTGAATTCGGGAAGTGAAATACGAGTCTCTATAAGATATGGTCGAAGTCGGTACCCCATACAACCTCACTATCTCACGAATATATAATTGAGTTAGCCTCTCTAAGGTATAATACATCTGAATTGGTAGGAAATGAGCTAACTTGGTTAAGTGATTTATTACCACCCAAACTACATTATGTCTCTTTTTGGTTATTGGTAACCCGATCACAAAGTACATGGTCACCCTATCCTATTTCAACTAAGGCATCTGAATAGGCTGGAGTAATCTTGAGGGAACTTGGTGTTTTGCTTTCACCCATTGACACAATAAACATCTAGCGACGAACTCAGACACTTTCTTTTTCATGCTCGACCACTAATACAACGGTTTGAGCTATTGGTATATCTAACCTCTCTTATTACTGCAATGTGCCTCATGAAGAATCTTACTATGTAACTGAGCATCTGTGGACACATAAATGGCCTTAAAGTACAACACGTCCCTATTGCATAACTCAAAACTCAGTGCCTTGCCCTGGCGAACTTGCTCAACCTAAGCCCTTAACCTATTATCTAAACTCTGTGATCTCTTGGTCTTGCTTACTAACTCTGGCTCGAATCGTAACTCAGATAACAACCCACATTCACTAGTTAGGCTCAAACATTCTAGGAGGGCTCGTAACTTTGTCATCGACTTCTTGCTCAAGGCCTCTGCCAATACATTTTCTTTACTTGGATAGTAATCTATCAAAAAGTCATAGTCCTTTAGCAACTCGACCCACCTACACGACCTCAAGTTCAACTCTTTCTGTGTGAGTAGATACTTAAGGCTCTTGTGATAAGTGAAACATTTCTCACGAAACAGGCAGTGTCACCAAATCTTTAAGGAAAAGACTACAACTACAAGCTCTAGGTCATGAGTTGGGTGATTACGCTCATTTGTTTTGAGCTAACGAGATGCATAAGCCACCACCTAACCCTCTTGCATCAAGACACATCTTAGACCATTCAATAATGTGTTACTAAAAATGGTGAAGTCTTTTCTTGACTCTGACTAAGTTAAAATAGGGGCTTAGTTTAGAATGATTTTTAACTATTTGAATATCTTTTGTTATTTTTTATCCCACACAAAGGGAACTTCCTTCTGAAGTAGTTTATTCATTAGGGCAATTATCATAGATAACCCTTTAACAAGCTGATAATAGTACCCGATAAGACCCAAGAAAATATAGAGTTCATATACATTCTTTGAGGGTTCACACTCAACTATAGTATGAATATTTTAAGGGTTAACTTAGATGTCATCTACTGACACGACATGACCCAAAAAAGAAACTTTTGACAATAATAACTCATACTTCCCAAACAAAACTGGCGCTCCCACATAGATATGCTCAGTCGAATGAAGACCTTTTCTAAAAACTCCTAGATATGAACTTTTAACACCTCCAATTATGTCAGTTCCATGCGATGGGGAGCAATACACACCAAAGTTGACCTCTACACTTTAATGACAAACTCTAATTCACAATCGGGCAGTAAACTTGGTAGTTCCTATAGAAACAGATTAGGTAAATTCATACTCCCTGGATATCTATGAGTGTGGGGACTGAGATTATGGTATCAACTAAGTCAGCCAAGAAGACCTCACAACCCTAATCGATCATCTATTGGGTTTTTATGGCTGACACTTTCCTAGATTGGCCCAATTTCTCACTAGTTATCACTAACTTTGTACGATCATTTGCGTTAATCTTAAGTTTCTCAACCTTGTACTTCAAATTGGTATCATGCTCAGATAAACATTCCACACACAAGATCATGTCAAATTCTTGAAAGGGTAACTCTATCAAGTCTGCTAAAAAGATCTATCCTTAGATTTATATTGGGCATCGCAAATGGATTTTGTCTACTAGGACATCTAGACGTAGGGGGTTCGATACTCAAACTCTTTGTAATACCCCAAAAATTTAGATAATGACCAAAATACAAATTTTTAAAGTTTGAAGGTCAAAGTAGAAAATTGGGAAATTTAAAGGAATTAAGTTGTGGTTTTCCCAAAAAGAATGTTATTTCATAAATGAATTTATTTAGTGACCAAATTATAAATTTGGTAAAGTTTGGTAAACAAAGTATAAACTTTAAAAAGTTTGGTAAACAAAGTATAAACTTTAAATAGTTTAGGGACCAAAATGTAATTTTAAAACGTTACATATGGGTCACGAAAATAAGTAAATAAAAATATTATTTTCACATTTTTAAAATGTTGGAAAGTAATATTTAATGGTTTAATTTTATGTTTAATTTAAACCGTTGGATTAAGGTGACTGAATTGTAATTTTTGCAAATTGCAAGGGTAAAACGGTAAAGTGGAAAACTAATTGGTTCATCTTTGACTATTGAAAGATGATAAGGCTGATATTTATCTGATTTGGATGACGATAAGGATAAGTATCTAGGTTTTATGGTAATTATGAAGTTATATTAAGGATATATTGGTATTTTCCCAAGTTAATGATTTAAATAATATTTTTAAAGGATGATAAGCATGATATCAATAAAAAATATTATGCCAATGTTCATCTTCTCCAGCATCTTCATGTGAGAAAGCTTACAAGGTAAGAAAAATATTTTATTTTCAATTTTTGAGCTAATTCCTTTGGAATTGGAGTTATGTCGTGAAATAGGAAAGTGATCTACGCGAAAAACGCTATCATTTGGTACCAATTTTGCTTTCTAATCTTGCTGAATTTCAAAGATCCCAAATCTAACGTTTGTGTTCATATAAGGGATCATGAAATTGACGATGAATCTTGATGTTTTTGAGGTTGTAGATTCATTTTCAAGCTTGATTGATAGTTATAACATGTTCAATCTTCTTAGAATAATTTTTAAAAATTCGGCCAAAAGAATAACTTTTTAGAACTTTGTGTTCTGATGAGAATTGATAAGGGATTTGATTATATATTTGTTATAAGGTTTATTGAAAGTTGATTTCATGCTTGAATTGAATCAAAATCGAGCAAAAACATGGAAAACCTAGTTTTTTAACTTTAAACCATTAGGCTTTGGTCTTAAAGGATTAGAAAAATTATGGAAAATTATATAAGGTTTGGAAATGATGTAGAAAGTATTCTACGGGCCTTATAAAAATTTAGGGACCATTTTGTAATTTTTGAAAAGTTAGGGGACGGGGACCGATTCATAATTTTTGAAAAAGTTGGGAATGATTGTATAATTGCCTAATAGTTGTACTATGCTGGAAATTACTGTTATGGGATTGAAATGAGTGTTTAGATGCGAAATATGACTATTTTGGAAGTTTGAAAAGATTAGTGATTTAAGTATAACAATTGCATAGTTGGGGTACTTAAATGTAATTATGCCTTTGTCAAAGCATTTGAATGATAGTAATTTCAATGCTGGAATTTTTGATATTAAGAATCTAAGTGATAAAATGGTGAAGGACCATTTTGAGTAAATTGGAAAAGTTGGTTCCAATGTTAAAAGGAATTATTAAGTGTTAAGTACATTGATAGAAAATGCATTTCAAGTATATTATGGAGTTATTTTGGGATATGTTTATGTTAGTACAATGCTAACATATGTATCATTATGAATTTGTTATTTATACAGATTGCGATTGATTTGTGATCGAAGCAAGTCAAATAGAAAAAGGGTTTATTGTGGACAATTAGTGAGACACATATATTGGATATATAAAGTGTCAAGGTGAGTACAATACATGCATGACATTATACATGGATGTTTTATACATCATCAGGAAGACTTGTGATAAGTCGACCTTATTTATATCAGCATGATATTATGTCATATTTTTATAAATTGACATGACATTAATATGTCACAGTATGAAATTATAATGCATTGATTATGGAAAATGTGATATTTTACCATGAATGTTTTCAGCTATGAACTGCCCAATGTTAAATTATGATAATATACTTTGCCGTGGATAGATTAAATAAAGTAGACTATATGCCCAAGTAATTCATTGAGGGACAGGTTATAGTTGGCATGCCATAGAGTATAACAGCTGCAGGTTTATAATACACTTCGGTGTATATGGTGGGCATGACCTTATGTGTAATACACTTCGGTGTATATGGTGGGCACGACCTTATGTGTAATACACTTCGGTGTATATTGTGGGCACGACCTTATGTGTAGCACTATGGTGCAAATATTACTCGAATACCCAAGGTCCTCAGGGTTTTATATTGGGCTATTGGGCAAATAAACTTACGAGCTTATGAAATAATGGAAAGTATATTGGTAAAATAAACTTACGAGCTTATGGTATAAATGGTAAGTATATTGGTAAAATAAGCTTACGAGCTTATGGAATAAATGGTAAGTGTATTGGTAAAATAAGCTTACGAGCTTATGGTATAAATGGTAAGTATATTGGTAAAATAAGCTTATGAGCTTATACGATAAATGATAAGAAATTTTATATTATGTTGATCATGTTAAAATGTTGGATATGCATGTAACATGATCTTATGGCATTTGTTTTTGACATTGAAAATCATGCATGAATTGTATTGCACTGTTTATTATTTTAAATTGCCTCACTAAGTTTATACTTAGCGTGTGATGATTTTCACGCGTAGGTAAAAAGCCAAGAATAGAGTAAAGATTACAAAGAACTCCGAGCATCCAGAAATACACTACAATATCAGTAAGACATCCTATGATGGAATTTTAACTTTGTTAGTGGCGTGTAATTATTAATGTTTTAGTTGATCTGTTAAATTATTTTGGAACTGGTTTGTAATAGTTAATCTAAACTACTTTACTCTGATTCAATATGGATTGCATAAATCCATATTAATATATATTTTAAATAGTATGTGATAAATTGATATGATATGGTATTTTTATAGTATCATTTACCTTATTAAAGGAAATAAATTTTAAATCACTTTTGAAATTAAATGGTTTGAGAAAATCTGAGTGACATCTATAATCTGTATAGGTATAATTATACGGGTTATGGGTGTTACACTCTTACCTCTAAGTATTATGCTAGTATCTCTATTTCTTAAAGTAGGTCAAAGATAATGTAAGAGTGTGTGGAATTGTGATCTATCAAAGTGGTAAAAAGAATAGAAAATATTGTAAATGTACCTGATATCACATCTATTATATTGCACTCCTTACGAGCTCTCATTGCATACTGTGTGGAGGCTTATCTCGGCTCTACACTAGCTACTAACCTGGCTGTTCCTATACTATGTTGCTCAAATATAACACTACCACATCTCACTGACCCTCGGTCTCTCTGAATGGATAATGCTAATCTCAAGATCGATACTAGAGCTACTCCATGGATCCATGACCAGTCTCTGATGAAGTGGTCTAAGGAACCGCAATTGAAACAACCCCTCAACCTCTACTAGCATGACCTTGGGTGTCTCATCCCAAATTGAGCACAAACGGGATGAGTGAAGGTCGTTAGTGAAACACTAACACTCGTCCTAGAAGCTAAAGTCAATGGCTTCATATGAGGCTCAGATATACCCATATGGTCTGAACCCAGTTCGAAACTCCTTAACTATCTTGTTGGGGGACTTTATAAACCCTGACTGTCCCTAACCCTCTTGGCCAAAGTCTACAATGATCTTAATGGCTCAATGGCTCTCCTAGTCCTTCGACTTATAACCCTCTTGACTGCCTTCACCTGATAAGATAACTCAGGAAATACCCTAGGAGGGCCAACTGCAAGGTGTGATAGGATATCAGGTGTAGGCCCTCTCTAAATATCTTATAATGATGTTCCACAGTGGAAACCAACTCTAGGATGTACCTGCTTAGTTGGAGAAACTCTCGTTTATACTCCATCATTATCTGATCCCCTTAAAATAAGTGCAGAAATTATTCGCTCAAGACATTGATGTGATCATCCCCTATATATTTATGATATAAATCTGAAAAAAAATGCTCCCAAGATGCTCTCTCTACCTGTAGTGCCATCTCTATCATGTCTCACTAGTCTATAGTGTCACCCTTTGATAAGGTAGTGAAACATTTGAGATTACCCTCGGGGGATAAGTTGCAGTTGTCGAAGAGTGAGTAGTGTCTCCCTGAGCCACTAGTTTATTGCTATGGGGTCATCGTCCTTGAAACCATAGAAGTCTGTAATCTTGTATTGGCGAAGACGCTCTACAAGGAACTCCTACTATGCTACTATGGGTAGGACTAGAGGTGCTGAAGGGGTAGGTGGCATAGCTAATGTCCTAGGTATGACCCAGACTGTCTGTCTAAGTGTTGAGGTCAAGTCCCTAAAGAAGGTCACCTCCTCAACCCCCCTGTTGACATCTCAAATTAGTCTGTATCTGGGATAAACTTGTCACTTGTATCGGCTACTAAGGAGGCGTGGCTCTCCTCTCTACCCTAATGACTACGAGATGAGGCATTTGACATGGCTTTTCTGAAATTCAGAAAGGTAAAGAGGTAATTATTGTCATTCTAAATATTAAAGTACTCTTGACACTATAGGGGCATGTACATACATAGACATTGACTGACTCTAACACCCGTGGGTCCTAGGAATGACTAAACCTGATGTTCTTATACCATTTAAATGTAAATCCTAATCCAATCCAACCTAAATATCGAAGAATTAAAGTGACACTGGGGACCACCAAATTGGATAACCTAAAATATTTTCTTTTAAAACAATTATAAAACATTATAAAGAAAAATATTAATTGAAGATATAAAAATATAAAAATATAATATTTAAGTTTCCAATTTATGGGGAGCTCCCAAAATACACCCTACAATCTCATAGAGTTAAAACAAAATAGAGTTAAGACTAAATACATAGGGTTTACAAATAGTACATACCCTCTAATATAATTCAAGATGTATTCTGAAGCCTCGGTTGATATGAAATATTTGATGATGTGCCATAATCGATTTTCGACGATACGACATGTCTCGACTTATTTGTAAAAAATTTGATTTTGTGAAGAAATGTTTTGGAGTCGCCATTGACCTTTTGCGTTAGGTAGGTCGAATGCCCATAAATAGGCTTTTAAAAGAGTTTTTAAGAAAACATCATTTTAAAATATGCACCAATCTAAGTGTAGCCTGAAATTCATTCTTTTTTTTGTAATAAAAAGGGGTTCGGTGATTGATTATGCGTGGGGAAGGATAAGCACCCTCACAACGCCCAAAATTGGTACCCCATCGATTATAAATTTTCTCTAATAGTGGAAATCTAAGAATTCAAATATAAATTTAATTTATGATCCTATTATTCCAAATTCAACCATACAATTTTTATTTAATGAAAATTCTAAGGAGAAATAGAAAATATTCCAATATTTCCAATCAAAGAGAAAATAATCCATAAAATACTTTAGGACGGATATTTCTCTTTCCAATTGAAATAAAAAGAATATAATAATTTCTCCCAAGAATTCGAGATTAAATAATTTGATTAGACCAAAATGAGATAAGTCAATTTATCCAAATTACAAATTTAAATAGAAACGATAAGGGATGTTCAATTATTTAAAAGGATCGAGACCAAATCTCTAATAAAAAATAGACTAATTGTCTTGACACATTTAAATAAAGGAACATTTCCTTTTCCTTTTGTTCTTGATTTAATTTTAAGCATACTCATTTTTTAGATTCTTCTAGTAGTGTATTTATTTATTTTAAAATATCGAAATAGGACATCTAGTTACTTTAAGATGATCGTTTCTTAATATTTTAAAATAAATAAATACTACATGTAATCCAGTTATGAAATTGGTTGAGTTATGCTTATGAAGATTTCATATACATTCGAAATGTCTATATCTATATGTATAAACAAATTTACATGGAAAAGGAGGAAAATTAAGTATTAGTGAATCAAATGGAATATTATGATCTATCTACTATGAATATAACTAAAGTAGACATAGATAAACATATTTTAGAGCTTAAATATATTAGACAAAGTGAACAAATATTTTGAAAAATTTAATTAATCATGCTAGATGATAAAGGTTTGGACTTTAATGGCAAAAATATATACACAATAAAAAGCAAAGACCAAAACATATGTATCACAAATATAAGTGCTTAAATAAAATAAAATCATAAATAAACATAAGGGTTAAAATGAAGGATAATAAAATAAGGCTTTTAATGTGATAAAAATATGAAACATGCACATATATATTCATGGGACTAAAATAAGCTAAACAGAAAATAAAGTGCAATAATCAAAGCACTAAAATTAAAGTTCTAAAAAATAAAGAACATAAATATAAAAATAGAAAAGTAAAATAATGAAATTAGAGGACTGAAATTAAATAAATAAAAAGCAAAGGGTATAAATTTAAATGTGCATAAAACTAAATAACAAAAATAAAAGAACAATAAAAATAAAATGTTAGTGTTAATTTTTAATATTTAAATCATACCGTAAATAATGCGAGTAGTACCCGGGGCAAGTGGTCGCAAGGTCGTACTATGGTTCGAACATAAAATAAATTAATAAATAACAAGTTAGTGGTTAGATTTTAATAGAGTCCAAATCATAATAATGTGGATCGTACCCCGAATCAGGTCACCACAAGGTCGTATAATAATTCAAACAAATTAATAAAAGAAAAAGTGATGAGTTAATAGGGTCTGAACCATAATAATGTGGATCGTACCCCAGATCGAGTCACCACAAGGTCGTACAAACATTCAAATATTAATAACCAACAATTATTAAAAAATAAGTGACCAAAATAAAATAAAATAAAATCAACAGGCTAACTTAAAATAAACAGAAAATTATATGTGGTGACTAAAATAGAAAAAGCAAAAGACATAATGATATAACTAGAAACAAGCATCAAAATAAGGCTCCTAGTGACTAAAGTGTAAAAAGAAGACAAAAGTTGGAGGAACTGCGTGTGATTAACCCACAAAATAGTGACCTAAATGTAAAAACAAGCTAATGGTCTAGGGACCCTAGCATGATTTACCCAAAAATGAGATGAAGATTTCATCTCTTCTTTCCTCCTTTTTGCTTCACGAACTGCAACACCAAAGACCCAAAACAAAAATCGACCGTTTACCTTGCTACCCAAAAACAACTCCTCCGACCATCATACTTTGGTGGCCTCCTCATGCTCCGATCGACAGTCGAGGGAAGTCCAAGTAAGCCAATGCACCAAAGATCCTTCTTTATCTTCTCCTCATTCTCTCGGCTAAAAAGGCCCCGCTAGCCCTCGACGTCGCCCCTACTAGTTTTTTTTGGGAGAAAAAGAAGCCCTCACTACATAAAAGGTTGGGGTTTATATAACCCCAACTATATTAAAATTTATATATTTTAATAATAAAATAATAATAAAAATAAAAAATAGTGCTTACAACTTCCCCTATTTGCTCAATGTTGTGGAACATGAATAGAACAAAGACATAAAACACCATTTTTTTTGCCTGAACTACTCAAATTCCTGAGCTACAAGTTTTTCTTATTATGAACTTTTCACTTGTTTTGGGCGAGTTCTTCTTATGATGAACCCTTCTACTGGAAATGATAATCCACCTCATTCTATAAAGGATTTGAGTAAAATATCGAACAAGTTATTCTCATTATGAACTTCTTCTCATTCATAGGATGAGTTCTTCTCATTATGAACTTCTTCTTCCTCTTCGGATGAGTTCTTATTATTATGAACCCTTCCATTGGAAATGTTGATCCATCTCCTTCTATGATGAAATCAAACAAAATGCTGATGCAGATCTATCTCCTTCTGCAATATAGTCGAGCAAAAAGTTGAACAAGTTATTCTCATTATGAATTTCTTCTTCCTCTTCGGATGAGTTCTTCTAATTATGAACCCTTCCATTAGAAATGTTGATACATCTCCTTCTATGATTGAATCGAACAAAATGATGATGTTGATCTATCTCCTACTGCGATGGAGTTGAGCAAAAAGTTAAACAAGTTCTCATTATGAACTTCTTCTTTCTCTTCGGTTGAGTTCTTCTCATTATGAACTCTTCCATTGGAAATGACGATCCACCTCCTTCTGTGATGGATTCGATCAAAATGCTTATGCTTATTTATCTCCTTATACGATAGAGTCGACTAAAAGGGTGAACAAGTTCTTTTCATTACGAACTTCTTCTTCCTCTTCGGATGAGTTCTTCTCATTATGAACTCTTCCATTAGAAATGTTGATCCACCTCCATCTGTTATAGATTTAAATCTGTAAAAGAATTATCATATGTTAATGACAATTATGTTTGAAGCACCCGAAGGTATTGACCCGAAGGTTCTCGAATCTTTGCTGAGATCTACTTTTTCAAAAAAATGAAAAGTGGACTAATTCTTTGTTGAAATCTTCTTCTTAAATAGAAAATGTTGAAATCTTTTCTAACTTTAGAATTTATGTCAAATATTCAACATCTAGATGAAAATGAATAAGAAATTTGTTTCAAGAGAACCTATATTAGTTGAGATAAAATTTTATTTTGAGTGAACAATTTCAAATTTTATGCTTCAAGTAAAAACCGTCACAAGTAAGACGAAATTGGTTTTAAGAAAAACAATCTCAAGTGAGATAAATCTTGTTTCGAGTGCATCAAATCCAAAATTTGTGCTTTAAGGGAAACTATCTCAAGCGAGATGAAATTGATTTTAAGAAAAACAATCTCAAGTGAGATAAATTTTTTCATATCTAATGAGAAACTTTGAAAATCGATTTCTCATTTTTAATAAATCAAATGAAAATATCATGCCTAAAGGTCTTACAGATTTCTTGGAAATAATTTATTAAGTAAGAAACGTTGGAAATCACTTTCTTACTTTTCAAAAATTTCAATCTAGGAAAGATTAAATGAGAAATTTTGAAAATCATTTTCTCATTTTCCACAAATCATATGTAAACATCTTAGTGGCTGGGTAACATACCCCACTTCCATGTCATGATTTTTTATGGATTGGGCTCCTCTGCTCTTGAGATTCTATCACTCTAACCATAATTTCCTCTATTTGAGGTTTGAATTGTGATTTTCTCTTCTCGAGATCACAAATTCGTTTCCTTCATTGGGAGATCTGTAAATGATCATGCATTTATTTATGAAAATAGAAATGCACTTAAATATGTCTAAATGTAATGGATTTTCCTTATACAAATGATGTTCTTATGGGTTCATAAATATTGATTCAATTTTATTTGAATTCAAAGTGGAGAACTCGGCCTTCCTTCACTTAATCAAATATCGGCTAGAGCCTATTCCAACATCAACGTGGAAACTTGTCAGTTCAAGCAATCGTTCTCTTTTTTGGAAGAGCAATCTGATCAGCTCGTGTCATTATGTCTTCTTTCTTCAATTGCTATTGTTTCTTCATGAAAATATCAGAAGAAATGCTCCCACTTTAGTTCTTGTTGTGATTAGATTCATGATCTTGACGCCTTTATTTCCAAACTTGTTTGCTCTTTCAAAGTTGATTCTTCAAGACTCTTTTGTCAACTGAAGCATTAATGGTTTTCTTTTTAAAGTAAGATCTCCGTGTCTTTATTCTGCCCTTGACCTTCCGATAGGCGAGGTTCATTCTCAATACATTCTTGATTTGAATCTTTTTATCCTAACATGATATGGGTTTTTGACCATGCCCCAATGTGGATACTTTCATGTCTCATCTTTATTTGAATGCCACAATTTCTACTTTTAATGGTCTAACTCTCACATCATCCATAAAAAATTACATCCTATTAGCTAGATAAACATTGTCCTTGGTTCTTTAGAAAGTTTTTTGAACGTCAATGTCAGCTTCAATTATGGAAAAGATTTCTTATTTTTAAGGCTATTCAAAAGGCTTATCAATATACCAGATACATGAGTGCCTTGAATCTTTGTTACAAGTTGAAATATCAGAAAAATCTCAAAATAAACATGCCCCTTCTTATTAAGGCAATTGTCTGCTTTTTGATCATTTATTGATGATGTCACAAAGAAGTGTTGAGAATTTTATTCTAAATCTCTTGATCTTTCAAATTTTATTATTTTAAAAATAGGAGAATGTCTTTATTACTTTTGTAGAACCTTTATTTAAGTCAGAATGAGACTCACGGATCTCTATTATTCTTGAGAAATCATCTTGTTAATTGCTCCAACTCACAACATCTTGGAGAAATGTCTTTTATGGGGGTTAAATAACTGCCCCCAGCTACTTGTTTTCATGAATTCAACTCAGATATCTTTCCTTAACATACACTTTATTTACAAAAGAACATGAGTACCAAAGTTTTGGGCTACTTTGGATTCCCTGTATTTGAGGATTAGTTCAAAGTAATACCAAGAAATCTTTTTTCTTTCTTTTGAACCATGTTAATCTACTTATAATATGCTTTTAAATGAACAAAATTGTGACTTGAAATGAGAAAATTGTGATTTTTTTACAAAGTCGTGGCAATTATAGAAAGGATAAAAATCAATAAATAAAGTCAGATGTCTCAAGCATCACTAGCATGAATGTTCCTAACCAATCAACTTGATATAATTTGGAGCACTGAGGTAAGCCTCTGTCTAGAAGATCCCAAATGTTGCCAAAATATTTGTAGATGTGAAGCTCCTCTCAAAATATCAAGCTCTTTAAATTAATCAACTGGATACATTCCCGAAGAGTAGAGGCGAGCTTGTCTAAAAGACCTCATATACTGCCAAAATATTACAACTGTAAAGCTTATCCCAAAGTACCAAACTCTTTAGAGGATTTTATTTTCCGGATGCCTATTATCAAAATGCATTTGAGCCACCTTTTCATGTTTTCAACTCAAATTCCTCCTTTGGTTTCAAGACGATCTTTGCAGATTCTCATCTAACACCTCCTTTCAATTTTCTTTTTTATTTCTCTCTTTTTTATTTTATTTTTTCCTTTTCTTTTTATTCATTTTTTCCTTTCTCATTTTCTTTTTTCTTATTTTTTTGTTTTTATTTTTTATTTCCTTCTTTTCTTCAAGTGTAGTACTTCTTTACTTGAATATGAAATTATTTGATCACTTCAAATCATCTTTATTATTCTCAATCAGAAATAATAATCCTCTGGAAATGACCTCATTGACACCGTATGGTCATTTCCCAATTAGTCATCCATTTCCCACAGAAATATTTATGAATTGACAAGATTGTTTCAAACACTAGATCATCCTCTCAGACTTCTATTAGATGAATTTTCTTATCATAAGCTTGTATCATCTGCTTCTGACACATCTGTCCATGACAGATGGCTTTTAACCTATTCAAAAGAGTTCAACTAATTATACTGAGCTTGAGCACGTCTAGCTTTGTCTCAGCTTTACTTCATCCTCATAGTTGAAAGATTACTGACGAGGAACTTTCACATGCTTTCAACACTAAAATTTTCTTTTAACAAATGCTCTTATCTCTAAAGCGCAATCCTTAAATACTACCATATTGTTAGTGAAAAAGCTCTAGTATGTTTTTGAAAGGATAACATACATTTTCTAAAGAAATCATCACTGCCACAAATTCTCATCCCAAAGCGTTGGATGCTCCATTAAAGCTTCCAGGATTTTTCACTTGCTTTAATTTCTTCTTCAGTAAAGACGCACAATAAATCCTCATTTAGAAAAATTAAAACCTAGGGACACATAATCATCAAATGGTCGTATTGCTAGAAGATCTATTATGGCATTCTTTTTTATTGCTT
Organism: Hibiscus syriacus; assembly: GCF_006381635.1. Lineage (NCBI taxonomy): Eukaryota > Viridiplantae > Streptophyta > Magnoliopsida > Malvales > Malvaceae > Hibiscus > Hibiscus syriacus. The sequence goes on along the minus strand of NW_024063022.1, from coordinate 3,109,702 downwards.
TCATACCCGATGTCAAACTCGGATAACAACATCTAACATCGAGCCAATCTTCTTGTCAAAACTGTTGATTCCATCAAGAACTTTAGAGGATCAAATATGGTTATTAGCCAACATGTATTGTCTGAGTCTTCGGATAACCCATGCCAAGGCATATCATGTCTCATGGATTGGCAGGTAAAAGACATTTTCTAAAGAAATCATCACTGCCCCAAATTCTCATCCAAAAGCATTGTATGCCCCATTAAAGCTTCTAGGATTCGTCAGCTTCTTTAATTTCTTCTTCAGTAAAGATACACAATAAATCCTCATTTGGAAAAATTAAAACCTAGGGACTCATAATCGTCTGATGCCCGTCTTGTTAGAGGATCTATTATGGCATTCATTTTTATCGCTTTCATACCCGATGTCAAACTCGGATAACAACATCTACCATCTAGCCAATATACTTATCAAAACCATTGATTCCATCAAGAACTTTAGAGGATCAAATCTGGCTATTAGCCAACATGTATTGTCTGAGTCTTTGGGTAACCCACACCGAGGTATATCATGTCTCCTGGATTAGAAAGTATTGAATATCACAGTCAATGAACTTGTTTCTCAGATAATAGATAACTCTTTTCTTCTTTCCAGACTCAACATGTTACCCTGACACATATCTCAAAGAAATTTTCAAAGACGTTTATGCTATCAAGAACGTGTGCCATAATTACATCTATATTCAATGCTGATATGTTTTGATAAGATCAAAAAAATATGCCTTTGGAATCTTAAAGTATCTCTACCAGCTCTTACATCATTTTATGTGAAAAAGTAGAGCCAATTTTTATCTCTCTTCTTTATTCGTTCTTTCAAAATCACGATTTCTTCATGGTGAGATAAGATCTATTCATCATTCTTTTTCACCAGCCTCAATAGTTTATTAGAAACATCATATTCTACCTCATTTTTGCACTCATAGATTTCTACTAAACATAGGCTGCTCGAAATTTATCTCATGATTAAAGTTCAGAAACATTCATATTATTAATGATTAGGGAACCTACAAAGAAAATTTAGAACTAATATATACATTTGGAAGAGTAATAGACATTTGTATGGAATGAATGAAATAATAATAAAAATGTTAAAAATGAAATAAAAGAATGTATAAAATGATTACCACTTGAGAAATGAAGGAAAGCATCTTCAATCGCAGAAAAAGTTGAATTAACATAGAAGCCATTCACAAAAGATTCCTTAATGTTCGTGGGCAAAAGCATAAGGGTTAATTCCGAGTATTACTCTAAATTTTATCTAAAACTACAAGGAGATCCTCTGTAGTCCACATGCTCAGCTGTTCTTCAGGGAAATATGGTCAGATTTCAGTGTGAATTTTCCAACCTCAACATCTTCAGGCATCATAGTGATGTGCAGCTTTTGATCCTTCAACTTTTCTTTTGCATAAGTTGCTTCCACCAAATATGGTTCAATATTAACTTTTCCAAACTAGAAAGTGTTCTTCATATGCCCAAAACACTAGCCTCTTTTTCTTATTATTGCTTGTTTATCTATTTCTTCACTGGTTAGAAATTGGGCCCAAATTTTGATCCAACATGATTTTCTTTGAGAATGATAGTCTTGGTTGGGTTTTTAGCCACAATTGCTGCAGTGATTGGTGGAGTATTTGGCAAGCTCTTTAAAATGCCTAATGCTACATTTGTCATCAGAAAATCTGATATAGGCGTTTGAGATGTTTTGAGGCCTGTATTTGACCAATTTGTTCACAATCCTATGAATTTCATCCACTGAAACCTTTTTGCTTGGATTTCCTTTCTCTTTTTCGTGCACCTTGTAGTCTTCACAGGATTTGAATAAATTAATCTCTATTGAGAAATTTGGGCATTGAATTCTGGCCTTTTGCTTCTCTACCTTGGATCTATTAATTTTTCGTTCGAGTGAATCTTGAAATTTTCCTTCAAGATTACTAGAAACCTTAGTTGAATGTTCTGAGGTTTTAGTCTGGTTTATCTAAGAAATCTCCTTATAGGACAATTTCTCATTCGGAGACCATTGTGAAAGAGTCTGACCCTTTTTGGATTTCTTGATCAATATTTGGGCTTTCTCTATGCCCATTTTCTTTGAGTGATGCCTATATATCATTATCAATTCAAAGGATCCTTCTGGGACTACATTTGATATCTGAAGTTGGCTTGAAATACCCTGCTCCCTAATATGTTCTTAATCATCAGTCAATGCCATTTTGACCCCACCATTATCATTTAGAATTTCATTTACAACCTTTACAGTGGGATCCTCTAGTGGCTTTTCCCCATGAATTAAAACAATCATCACACACATGAACTTAAACATTTGTTCTCTTGACTCATCTTGGAATTTCCTTGCTTAATTAATATTCTCTTGATGAGTCTTGATAAGTTGCTCTTGGAGTTTCTCGATTCTACGAACACATGCTAAAATCTCATTCATGGCTCTTATCATTCTCTAGGAAGACCAAGTTGGCTCCAATTTGTTTTTAGAATTTCTATCATGGGATACTCCACGAATTACTCCTAAATTTTCATGATCGAATACTTGTAGAAAAATTTGAAACAAACAAAATGCAAATGCATAATGTAAGAATGAAACTGCGAATATAACGATGCAAAGATGCGAATGCAAATGCAAAGAATGTGTTGATTCTAAAGTAATTGTCATAAAACAACTTTCGAGGAACACAAAATGTCTTAATACATCAATGAAGACGAAAACTATAAATCACATCACACTGCTCGACTTCTTCAATTTTGATCGAATATGCAAGGAAACAATCTTCTTTTATCTTTGGCTTGATGAAAAATTCCAACGCTTTGACTTCTTTTCGAGAAATGCATTTGATGAGCCACCATATGCGACTGACATCATCCACTATCTTGTGTTGGTTATCGTTGTTGCTTGATAACTTCAAACATATTATTTCTTTTCGGCTAGTTGTATCAACATCATTGTAGCACCCTTGAAAAGCTTTTTTTACTGCATCATTTGAGCTTCATGTATTTGGACTTGGTGTACCTTCTTCAGCTACTTCTTGGAGCACCCCTTCGGACCAATGATGCATTTTTGCAGTTCTACTCTACCTCTTCGAGTGACATTGTCGTATTGAAAGCCTTGTAATGCGACTATTAACTCGGGAATCCATACCTTCTATGACATGATATGTATGAAACATGTGTTAATTTCAAGGTAATTATCCTAGAAAAACTTTCAAAGAACTCACAATGTCCCAATATGTCAAAGCAGATAAAAAACTATCTACCCCTTCGTATGGCATTTTCGTTATAAAGCCTTCTAATTTGATAATTACTCGGGGATTGATGTCAGGTTTATGCACAAATTAAAATAATAGGACATGGCACAAGGAAAAAATGTTAGCAAAAATAATAATAAAAGAGAGGAAATATGTGTTAGTAAAATATGAAAATATTAAATTCAATTGGTAAATGAAACCATAAAATACAGTGAATAAAACACACAGAAGAAACTAAAACATTTACCGTAAGTGTTCTATTTCACATGCATTTATTCAAAAAGAATCTATCGAATAAATTAAAAGAAGAAGGTTAGAGTTTATTTTTCCTTTGTGTACACTTATTTGTGTACCTGTGGACAGAGTTTCGACATGGTTTTAGATCTAGTTGGTTTCTACAGTTTGTTATATGTAGAGTTTCGGTTCTAGGAGTAAAGGTACTCGAATTGTCCTTGTCGGTGCCCCCTTGGGCGAGCCAGACCCACCCTCAATCCTCACCCATTACAGGCCTAAGCAGATCGAGTTCAATTCGAGAGGGCACATTTCCCTATGCTTGACTCGGTGAATAAATCCTCATGAAAACGTAGGGCATATAAACCATGGAAGCTACTTGCTAGGTCTGACACGGAGAATAAATTCTCACGAAGACGTCGCTTTCACTCCCACTTAAAGGGGAAAGAGATTGAGTATAAAGCTTATGTTTATGCAATGCACATGTTGTGTGTGAGGAGAAATTCTCAAACCTTTGACAAACAACCACACAAAAATCGAACTAAAGCGAATCCAAAATTTCAATATCTGAAATTCAATCCAATACATTAGTATAGAAGGATATAAAATATAAAATAAAATAAAAAAATTGAAAGGAATTAAAGGAATTGTAAATTAAATGAAACTGAAATCTCAATTTCTAACTATAGAGACAATATATAATCGATTTAGGGATTGATCCACTAAGTCCCTTGTAGAGTCGCCAAGCTGTCGTACCTGATTTTGGGCGATACGACATGTCTCGACTTTTGGAGTCGCCATCGACCTTTTAGTTTAGGTACATCGAATACCCATAAATCATCTTTTAAAAGAGTTTTTAAGAAAACATTATTTTAAAAGATGCACAAATCTACATGTAATCAAAAATTCATTATTTTTTTAATAATAAAAAGGGGTTTTTGAGGATCGATTACGCGTAGGGAAGGATAAGCACCCCTACAACGTGCAAAAATTGGTACCCCATCGATTATAAATTGTCTCCAATAGTGGAAATCTAAGAATTCAAATACAATTTTAAGATATGATCCTATTATTCCAAATTCAACCATATAATTTTTATTTAACCGAAAATTCTAAGGAGAAATAAAAAATATTCCAATATTTCCAATCGAAGAGAAAATAATCCCTAAAATACTTTAGGACAAATATTTATCTTTCCAACTGAAATAAAAAGAATATAATAATTTCTCCCAAGAATTCGAGATTAAATAATTTGATTAGACCAAAATTAGAAAAGTCAATTTATCCAAATTACAAATTTAAATAGAAACGATAAGGGATGTTCAATTATTTAAAAGGGTCGAGACCAAATCCCTAATAAAAAGTAAACGAATTGTCTCAACAAGTTTAAATAAAGGAACATTTCTTTTTCCTTTTATTCTTGATTTAATTTTAAGCAAACTCGTTTTTTTAGGTTCTTCTAGTAGGGTATTTATTTATTTAAAAATATCAGAATAAGACATCTAGTTATTTTAAGACGATCATTTCTTAATATTTTAAAATAAATAAATACTATCTTTAATCCAATTATGAAATTGGTTGAGTTATGCTTATGAGGCTTTTATATGTGTCGCAACCGTCTTTCGGTTGGACCCCGGAATTGGGCTTCGACTTGAAAAATGTGGATTGGAATTGCCATCGATCATTTATTTAAAACAAATGGGTTGATCGGATACCCTATTTCTTACCTGATCTGCTCTTTCCAAAGATGTGTCGGGTTCAGGAGTCGGTTACGGTCAAGGAAGGATTAGCAACCTTGAACCGCCCTTTCGGTACTACGTAATTTCCAGTTGTCTTTGATTAAGAAAATTGCAAGTTAAATTAAAAGGTAAAATTTGATCCGAATTACTTACCCTTAATGAGTTTACGAAAATACCCTTAAAAATAAGATGTTAAAAGAAAATAATAATAATAAAAGAAATTAACAAAACTAAAGAGTAAACCAAGGAAATAAATGAAACCAATAATAATAAACATAAAATAATTGGATGAAACAAAAAAAATAAAATGAATTTGAATAAAATAAAATAAATGAAGATAAAATATATATACAAAAAGAATAAAAAAGGTAAAGTGTTTTTTTAAAAAAGAAAAATAATAATAAGAACAAAGAAACTAAAAATATAATGAAATAAATAAATAGTATAAATAAATAATAAAAAAAATATAAAAATGTATGTATAATATAATAAAATACTAAATAGTAATAATAATAATAAATAAATGAAAAATAAATATACATATAATATTAACTAAAACAAATAGTAATCATAGAAATATAAAATAAAATGAAGTAAGAATATATATATAACGTTAGGAAAATATAGTAAAAAAATGGTAAATAAGTAAACATAGATAAAAAAATATATATATATATATATATATATATATAGGAAAATAATATAATATAATGCAAAAAAATGAAAAAAAGAGAACTATAATAATAAATAAATATAATTAAATATATATATATATATATATATATATATATATATATATATATATATATATATAAATAATAAGGGTTAAATTAAAACAAAAAATGAATTAGGGGTCGAAATTAAAAGCCAATTGAAGAAAAAATGAATCTGCGTGTATTTAAAATTAGGGGGATCGAAATGGGCATTAACCCACTGTAGAGGCAAAACACACGGATCCACACGACCCGTTTATAAAAATCCGAATAGTTTTTCAAAAAAAACACAAGCCTCGGGGGCTAGATCTACAAAAATAGATCTCGAAAACGCCCCCGTTCATTGGCCAAAAACACTTCTCTCGATTTTCTTTCGAATCAAAACACATCAAGGGTAAGGAAAAATAACATGCGAAAGTATGAACTTTACCTTTCAAAATATAAATGCTTCGAAAAATGGCTACGAGTTGCTTGTAATTTTTTAATTGGTATTTCGTATATCTCTTGTGTTATAATAGTGAGTTACAATGGCTATTTATAATGCTTGTGGATCCTATCTTTGGGAGTTTGAATCATAGTAGAACTCTATCCTATTTTTAGGAGTTTGAATCATAGTAGAACTCTATCTTATTTTTAGGAGTTTGAATCCTAGTAGGACGAAAAGGTGTGTTGACAGATGCCCCTCTTTGCCCATAGTCGTGTAACGGGGATAGGGCAAAGATTAAAAGACACACTTTTCATTTGGTGGAGTTGAAAATTGACTCTGATGTTTCAAGAACTCCCTGTCGAATTGAGTTACGGATGACTCCTCCGTTGTGAAGTCGAGTTCATCTTGAAATGATATGAAATTGAAGCCGTAGTTTGGAATTTGAATTAGCACACGGCTTCTCGTTGCCCTTCGGTCTTCCTCTCGGTATAAAGACCTTGGATTGGAATCAAACTCAGAAATCTTCATTGACAGATAGCTTTTTATTGACTTAAGCTATGCTGCTTGAAAATGGTTGCTTGTTATTAAGGCACGGCTAACCCAGGTCCTCTTCTTTACTTGGAAACCTCGCCTACAACCGGAAAGTAGTGCGATTGATGTGTCATCGAGTTGAATGGAATCAAACTCAACAATTTTGATGGCAGATAACCCTTCTCGTCTTGAGTTATGTTGTAAATTTAATTTGCCTTTGAGTTGAATGTAATCGAACTCGAAGGTCTTTGATGACAGATCACCCTTCTAGCCTTGAGTTATGCTACAAATGATATGCCTTGGAGTTAAGCTTAGTCGAACTCGAAGGTCTTTTGTTGGCAAATAGCCCTTATTGCCTTGAGTTATGTTGCAAATGATGTGCCTTGGAGCTGAGTGTAGTCAAACTCGAAGGTCTTTGCTGACAGATAACCCTTTTAGCCTTGAGCTATGCTGTAAATGATGCACCTTGGAGCTGAGTGTAATCGAACTCGAAGGTCTTTGCTGACAGATACTCCTTCTTTGAGTTGGATATCCTTCGTCGTGAAGTTGAAATCCAATCTAAAGATGGATGCTGCTTGTGTGCACGATTCCCTTCGCCGTAAAGTTGAAACCATGGGTGGCCCCTTCGTTGTGAAGTTGAGCCTTGAATTGGATATCCTTCATTGTGAAGTTGAAATCCAAGTAAATTGTACTGTTCCGAGACCAATATCCTCCGCCGTGAAGTTGAAATTGGTTCTGGAACTGGGAATTTGTTTATTGGCAACCAGCCGTCCCTTCGTTGTGAAGTTGAACTTGTGTTGTCTCGAGTCCAATATCCTTCGCTGTGAAGTTGAAATTGGCTCTGAAATTGGGAAGTTATTTGTTGACAACCAGCCGTCCCTTCGTTGTGAAGTTGAACTTGTGTTGTCTTGAGTCCAATATCCTTCGCTGTGAAGTTGAAATTGGCTCTGAAATTGGGAAATTGTTTATTGACAACCAGCGGTCCCTTCGTCGTGAAGTTGAACTTGCGTTGTCTGGAGTCCAATATCCTTCGATGTAAAGTTAAAATTGGCTCTGAAATTGGGAAATTGTTTGTTGACAACCAGCCGACCCTTCGTTGTGAAGTTGAACTTGTGTTGTCTCAAGTCCAATATCCTTTGTTGTGAAGTTGAAATTGGCTATGAAATTGGGCAGTTGTTTGTTGACAACCAGCGGTCCCTTCGTCGTGAAGTTGAACTTGCGTTGTCTAGAGTCCAATACCTTCGATGTGAAGTTGAAATTGGCTCTGAAATTGGGAAATTGTTTGTTGACAACCAGCCGTCCCTTCGTTTGAAGTTGAACTTGTGTTGTCTCGAGTCTAATATCCTTCGCTGTGAAGTTGAAATTGGCTCTGAAATTGGGAAATTGTTTATTGACAACCAGCGGTCCCTTCGTCGTGAAGTTGAACTTACGTTGTCTGGACTCCAATATCCTTCGATGTGAAGTTGAAATTGGCTCTGAAATTTGGAAATTGTTTGTTGACAACCAGCCGTCCCTTCGTTGTGAAGTTGAACTTATGTTTTCTCGAGTCCAATATCCTTCGCTGTGAAGTTGAAATTGGCTCTGAAATTGGGAAGTTGTTTGTTGACAACCAGCGGTCCCTTCGTCGTGATGCTGAAATCCACTCTCGAGCAAATTGTGTTGTTTCGAGAGAAACTTTCAATCTGTCGAGTTGGTCGAAGTGTAGCTTCTTGCTGCTGAGTTAAGCAACCAACATGAATCTTTAAAGGTGCTTTTGAATTGAGTATCCTTCGTCTTGAAGTCGAAACTTGACTCTAAAAGCTGGTTGTGAAGTTGAACTTGTGTTGTCTCGAGTCCAATATCCTTCGTTGTGAAGTTGAAATTGGCTTTGAAATTGGGAAGTTGTTTGTTGACAACCAGCGGTCCCTTCGTCGTGAAGTTGAACTTGCGTTGTCTGGAGTCCAATATCCTTCGATGTGAAGTTGAAATTGGCTCTGAAATTGGGAAATTGTTTATTGACAACCAGCCGTCCCTTCGTTGTGAAGTTGAACTAGTGTTGTCTCGAGTCCAATATCCTTCATTGTGAAGTTGAAATTGGCTCTGAAATTGGGAAGTTGTTTGTTGACAACCAGCGGTCCCTTCGTCGTGAAGTTGAAATCCACTCTCGAGCAAATTGTGTTGTTTCGAGAGAAACTTTCAATCTGTCGAGTTGGTCGAAGTGTAGCTTCTTGCTGCTGAGTTAAGCAAGCAACATGAATCTTTAAAGGTTCTTTTGAATCGAGTATCCTTCGTCTTGAAGTCGAAACTTGACTCTAAAAGCTGTAAAAGATTATGTATGTGGAAAATGATAAATATGATGCTTTAAAATGTATGCATAAGATGCATGTAACATGAATTGGTTATATTTTATCTCCTGAAAAAGGTCTGATAATTTGCATTAGGATGTTGAATCCCCAAATGATGCCTCAATATAAAAAAATACCCCAATATTTGATGTTGAATCTTCAAAGATGCCCCAGATGTTCCTCATTTCTTGCTTCAGCATTGATTATGAGCATGAGTTTTGTGTCTAAGAGTCACATGTCATTTACCAAGATCCACTCTAGAGAGACTCTCTTGTTTGAAAAAAATGTTTTTCTTTCTCTTTTAATATCAATTAAAAGAGTTTTGAAAAATGTTTGATCCAAAGTTTTGAAAATATCGTCACTTTCACGGTTTTACAATTGAGACTAATCATAAAACTAGAGTTCATCGGATATCAAATAATTAATTATACTGTTAATCATTCAATGAATTATAGCTATGTGACAAGTGCCAAGATCAAAGCTATTTTTGGGAAGTGGTTAAGTAAGGAAATGATAAAAAAAAATCTCAGGTTATTGTGTTTGGTCAAAGGTTTGGCATTTGATGTTCAAAGGTTTGGCATTTGATGCTCAAAGGTTTGATGGGGTAGCTTGCATGTTTCTCTACTGGAAGTGTTCTCTGACTCCCAACCTTCGTTGTCACACTCGGATTGTGCGATGCCTTATCAAGGAATTTGTGTAATCGCCTCAGCTGCACAATTTTTATATTCGAGCCACCTTTTCAGGTTTTCAACTCTAATCCTCCTTTGGTTTCAAGTCGTCATTCAGAATTTTTGTCTTGAACCCCCCTTTGTTATTTTTCTCTATCATGCATTAATTACACTATTTTTTGCAAATAACGATTAGTCCTGATGGGCGGGATGAAATCTGAAGATAATCTCTTCTGTTTAGAAATCCATGTATAATTAGAAGAGACTTTTAAGGCACGTAATGTAAGCTAGGGTTCGTGGTTATAAAAGAAAATGATAAATAGGCCAAAACAAGTGTTTCAGGGTGTTGAACCAAGGATCAATTCATTCTGATGCCTTCAATCCTATCTTGTTTAATTTGGATCTGCTCATATGTGTTTCTTTGGATTTTCTTTGGATGTTCCATGATCTTCGAGTGAAGTGATTCAGAGATTCGAGAATGATTGTGCTTGATCAATCTCATAGTTTGAAGCTTGATGTGCCATTTGTCTTTAGGGAATCTTTGCATGTGCGTTTTGTCCCTTTTTCTTTCGATTTTTGTTCTTTCTTTTTGTTCTTTTCTTTTTTTTCTTTTTTTGATTCTTTTCTTTTTTCCCTTTTTGTTCTGATTGAATCTTCGCACTTGGCGTTTGGTTCACCTTTTGGTATCTCATCTGAATCAATGTCTTCACTCATGCGAGCAGATTTTCTCCACCTTGCCCCCCAGTGTGGAGTGTGATCCTTGGTTAGGGTTGAATCAGAAGAAAAATACTACAGGCTCAAAAGGGGACACAAGGGATATATTTTTTCTCCTGTTGTGAAGGGATAAAGAAAGAAATTCGTTCATCATTTCATACATGGAAGTCCTCACAGAAAAGGTATCCCCAGGGGGATAGATTTTCAAGATTAATTCTATTCACATGAAAACAGTGTAATTAATGCATGATAGAATTATTTCGAATGAATTGTTTTTTCTACTTCTTGCTCCCAACATGTCTCAATGTTTAGGCTCTCGGCGAGATGCCCCAAATTGTGTCTTAGAAGAGTGCTCATGTTCAAATGAATAACTCAATGCCTTGAGTTTTAATGGTAAAAAAGGCTATTTTTGAGTCTAAAAAAGACAGTGGTGTGATCTTATTGACACAAAGAAAGGTATGGGTGTATCAAAAAGATAAAGGCAATGTTCAAGAATTTCAAAAGGAGGTAATGTCAAAATTTTGTCTTTTGGTAATGACCAAGAGTTGTTTTGGGAAAAGAATCAAGGTATTTTATTTTGGGGTTTGAGACAGAGTAAGAAAGATCTAATCTTACCAAAAAATCTATAATTCTTGAAGAATTAAAAGAATCCTTAATTCATTTAATATTCGAAGAACTAAATATTAAAATTTGTTCAATTGCTCCACCTTAGAAAGTAGAATAAATTCAATCGTTTAACAGATTAAGAAAACATGAAAGATCATAGACGTGTTCAAACAAAACAATCCTCTAAGTGCAAATGGTATATGCCATGCCCCCTTCTTCGCCCGTCTTACCCCTGAACCCCTGAATACAACCAGCTAATCAAGCTCATACTGTATTGATTTCAAATTTTCTTTTAATTGTTAAAATCTTGCTTCCACGTGGTGTCATGTGGTTAAAACCACTTCATCGAATCCTCCATGAAGAAATTTTATGTTTATAAAAATGCTTAAAAATGAAATGTAGATGCAAAATGCAAAAAAATGCATGAGATGTTCCAGGCATTGATCCGAAAACATGTATGTTATTATGAATAATCCTTATTGGGGACAAAAGTGTTTTATCTTTTAAGAGACAAAAATATCCTAACAACTTCTGACATGTTGACTAGTCTTCTGCCTTCGTCTGTCATCGGTTGAATACCCTGTCGAACCGTTCAGGCTTCTTTGGCCAAAATGTGCAAGTGACAAGCTGCCCCAAAAAAAGGTATCGAATGACTGCATCTCCAACTTTCACTCTCTGTCGAGCTTGTTTCTAACGAAAGTTTCATTGAAGCCCTCAATCCAAAGCTTATCGACTTGTTTCTGGAATTCATCTTGTTTTTGTAGTTTTCGAAAGGAATCTCCGGGTCAGTAACTTTTTCCTCGTCTTGCCCCTGCAACCTTTGCCTCTCAAAAATTTGACTTTAGCGTGCTCGGTGTAAATTCCGGTCCATTCGGAGTCCTTTACAATGTAGCAAAGTGACATATTCTTCGATTGCGGGTACCACGTCTTCTGGATTGAATGTGACACATAGTCGCCCTGTAGACTATCCTCTGTATTTTTATCTCTTGTATTACAACCCCTTTGTCCATTAATACAGATTATTCATGTTTAACAAACACGTTTTTGGTGGATCAATACCTCTTTTAAATGATGCATATGATGTAAATAAAATAAAAGAGAAGAAATGAAAAAAGTTAGTAAGGTAAATCAAAATAATAAAATAAAAAATCCTACCCCACATGATATCTACCCCACATGCTTTAATTCCTACCCGGACATGATCTCTATCCTGCATGCTAATTCCACACAAATTCTAGCCGCATATTTGTTTAGTTCGCATGCTTTGAACATAAAGTAAAGCATGAAACAAAATAGCCTAGGGTTTGGAATGAGGTTTTGGGGTGGGCTCTAATTCTCCATAGCCTCATGGTTTAGGTTCTAAAAAATGGTACCCGAGTTCTCCTTGCCGGTTCCCCCTTGGGCTTACCAGACCCTTAGTCCTAAACCCATCACAGGCTTGTGTGGACTAAGTTAAACTCGAGAGGACATATTCTCTTATGCCCGCACGGTGAATAAATTCACACGAAGACATAAGGTATATGAATCCCGAAGGCTACTTGCTAGGCCCGCACGGTGAATAAATTCACATGAAGGCGTCACTTTTACCCCCACTTAAATAGGGTCGGAGCTCGGGTATAGAGCCTTAGACGAAAAAAAGTTGAAAATCTGAAATCATTAAAAAACTTAAGTACAACTATTTATTTAAAAAATAATCAAAGATAAATAATTAGAATCGAATAAATAAATTAAAATTTAAACTTGAAATTTTCGCTAAAAAAGACAACCAGAAATTAATTTCGGCCTGACTCACTTACCTGTCCCCAGCGGAGTCACCAAGCTGTCGCAACCGTCATTCGGTTGGACCCCGGAATTGGGCTTTGACTTGAAAAATATGGATTGGAATCGCCACCGATCATTTATTTAAAACAAATGGGTTGATCGGATACCCTATTTCTTACCTGATTTGCGTCTTTCCAAAGATGTATCGGGTTCGGGAGTCGGTTACGGTCAAGGAAGTATTAGAACCCTTGAACCGCCCTTTCGGTACTACGTAATTTCCAGTTGTCTTTGATTAAGAAAATTGCAAGTTAAATTAAAAGGTAAAATTTGATCCGAATTACTTACCCTTAATGAGTTTACGGAAATACCCTTAAAAATAAGATGTTAGAAGAAAATAATAATAATAAAAGAAAGTAACAAAACTAAAGAGTAAACCAAGGAAATAAATGAAACCAATAATAATAAACATAAAATAATTGCATGAAACAAAAAAAATGAAATTGAATAAAATAAAATAAATGAAGATAAAATATATATACAAAAAGAATAAAAAAGGTAAAGTGTTTTTTTAAAAAAGAAAAATAATAATAAGAGCAAAGAAACTAAAAATAATATAATAATATATATATATATATATATATATATATATATATAATATATACATATAAATATTAAGGGTTAAATTAAAATAAAAAATGAATTAGGGGTCGAAATTAAAAGCCAATTGAAGAAAAAACGAATCTGCGTGTATTTAAAATCAGGGGGACCGAAATGGGCATTAACCCACTGTAGAGGCAAAACACACAGATCCACACGACCCGTTTATAAAAATCTGAATAGTTTTTCAAAAAAATACAAGCCTTCGGGGGGTATAGATCTACAAAAATAGATCTCGAAAACGCCCCCATTCATTGGCCAAAAACACTTCTCTCAGTTTTCTTTCGAAGGGTTAAATTAAATAAAAATGAATTAGGGGTCGAAATTAAAAGCCCAATTGAAGAAAAACGAATCTGCGTGTATTTAAAATCAGGGGGACCGAAATGGGCATTAACCCACTGTAGAGGCAAACACACAGATCCACACGACCCGTTTATAAAAATCTGAATAGTTTTTCAAAAAATACAAGCCTTCGGGTATAGATCTACAAAAATAGATCTCGAAAACGCCCCCATTCATTGGCCAAAAACTTCTCAGTTTTCTTTCGAATCAAAACACAGCAAGGGTAAGGAAAAATAACATGCGAAAGTATGAACTTTACCTTTCAAAATATAAATGCTTCGAAAAATGGCTACGAGTTGCTTGTAATTTTTTTCTTGTTATTTCGTATATCTCTTGTGTTATAATGGTGAGTTACAATGGCTATTTATAATGCTTGTGGATCCTATCTTTGGTAGTTTGAACCATAGTAGAACTCTATCCTATTTTTAGGAGTTTGAATCCTAAAATTCTATCTTATTTTTAGGAGTTTGAATCCTAGTAGGACGAAAAGGTGTGTTGACAATATGCATTAGAAATGTCTATATCTATATGCATAAATAAATTTACATGGAAAAGAAGGAAAATTAAGTATTAGTGAATCAAATATAATATTATGATCTATCTACTATGAATATAACTAAAGTAGACGTGGATAAACATATTTTAGAGCTTAAATATATTAGACAAAGTGAAAAAATATTTTGACAAATTTAATTAATCATGCTAGATTATAAAGGTTTGGACTTTAATGGAAAAATATATACACAATAAAAAACAAAGACCAAAAATAAGTATCACAAATATAAGTGCTTAAATAAAATAAAATCATAAATAAACATAAGGGCCAAAATTCAAGATAAAAAAATAAGGCTTTCAATGTGATAAAAATATGAAACATGCACATATATATTCATGAAACTAAAATAAGCTAAACAAAAAACAGAGTGCAAAAATCAAAGGACTAAAATTAATGTTCTAAAAAATAAAGGACAGAAATAAAAAATAGAAAATTAAAATAATGAAATTAGAGGACTAAAATTAAATAAATAAAAAGCAATTGGTAGAAATTTAAATGTGCATAAAATTAAATAACAAAAACAAAAGAGCAATAAAATAAAATGTTATTGTTAATTTTTAATATTTAACATGGAACGTAAACAATGCGAGTTGTACCCCGGGGCGGGTCATCGCAAGGTCGTACTATGGTTTGAACATAAAATAAATAAATAAATAATTAAATAACAAGTTAGTGGTTAGCAGTTAGGGGTTAGATGTTTTTAGAGTCCAAACCATAATAATGTGGATCGTACCCCAAATCGGGTCACCACAAGGTCGTATAATAATTCAAACAAATAAATAAAAATAAAACTGTTAGGAGTTAATAGATTTCGAACCATAATAATGTGGATCATACCCCGGATTGGGTTACCACAAGGTCGTATAAACATTCGAATATTAATAAGCAATAATTATTAAAGAATAAGTGACCAAAATAAAATAAAATAAAATCAGCAAACTAATTTAAAATAAACAGAAAAGCATATGTGGTGACTAAAATAGAAACAACACAAAACATAATGGCATAATAAAAAACAAGCATCAAAATGAGGCTCCTAGTGACTAAAGTGTAAAAAGAAGGCAAAAGTTGGAGGAACTGCGAGTGATTAACCCACAAAATAGTGACCTAAATGTAAAAACAAGCTAAAAGTCCAGGGACCCTAGCATGATTTACCAAAAAATAAGATGAAAATTTCATCTCTTCTTTCCCCCCTTTTTCCTTCACGAACTACAACCAAAGACTCAAAGCAAAAATTGGTTGGTCACCTTGTTACCTAAAAACAACTCCTCTGGCCATCATACGTTGGTGGCCTCCTCATGCTCCAACCGACGATCGAGGGATGCCCAAGTAAGCCAAAACAAAACCCAAAATGCACCAAATATCCTCATTCATCTTCTCATCTTTCTCTCGACCAAAACGACCTCGCTCACCCTCGATGTCGCTGCTACTAGCGACGCTCTCCTCTCACCGGCCACCACCTATGGTGGCTAACCAAACCGTCAACTCCTAAGCTAGCCGGACAACCCTTATTTCTGAATATTACCCAAAAAATGAAAAGAAAGAAAAACCTTTTTATTCTCTAAGTTTTTTTGGGAGAAAAAAAGCCCCCGTTACAAAAAAGGTTGGGGTTTATATAAACCCAACTATAATACAATTTATATATTTTAATAATAAAATAATAAAAAAAATGGTTCTTACATGACGATAACACTCCACGAACAGTCTCTTCAGAATTTGCATACAGAAAAACATTTTTAATGTTGAGCTTACGAGCTCAGTGCCATACTGATAACTGTATTTTACTACATGCATTCACTACATGAGCATGCTAGTGGCATAGGTATGAACACATAAGAACAATAACATTAAAAAATGAGGTAGTCATCATGGTTTGATAGAGGGTTCTACATCTCAAAATACACATCCCTCTAGCCTATATATGATACCCTTGGGTATATGGGGTGAGATCCGAAATTACACTGGAAACGTACACCCGCTATTTCTCGAGCATCAAATAATGCTAGTTTTATGTTATCTTAGGTGCTATTGTTTCTAGTTGTATTACATTTATTACTATGATCTCTTATCATTTTATCTCACTGGTATCGATATCCTACCCTTTGGTATCGGTACTGACCCATGAGTATCGATAACCAGCCTTTGGTATTGATATTGGAATAACTATTGAAATTTGAGGAGAATGGTTAGTATCGATACTCGTAGCCCGAGTATCGGTACTTCTAAACTAGGATATCAATATTATCCTGAGTATCGATACAAAAAATGGCTTCGATGTTTTGAAAAATGTCTCAGCCTCGATACCCCTACTGAGGATAATGATACTTCGAAAAATGTAACAGCAATCAGTGCAAGAATACATTATCGTATCAAGTCATAAAGTGGATGTAAATTAATGCATCGAGATTTATATCAACAGAGACTAGTATTAATAAAAGAATTGTTATAGTACTAAGTAAGTAAAATAATAGAATTGTGTATGTGATGTTAAGAACAAAGTAATAAAAATATAATAGCTAAAATAAATATGTAAATAAAGATTTGAAGGGATAAAGGGAATCACAGTAGTGGCAATGAAAGCAATGGATTAGTTCAAGCTAAAGATTATGGTTTTATGAAACTCCATCATCCAATTAAGGTTGTCACATCAATAAGATCGATGCATCTATCATTAACTTAGCATGTTTTCCTCTCTCGATGGTTTCACCCAAAAACTCACAGTAGTGCATATCTCTATAGCCACTTATGCAAATTTACTAAGTATGCTATGACAATCAATCAACAAGATCTCTCTACACTGAAACATTGCTCTCGCAATCGCTAATGCTCTAACAATGCCACTCACCTCTTGGTGTAGTACTCACATAATGACACTCACCTCTCGATGCAATGGATTGGGTAATTATATATCTCAATAATAAAATCCTTAATAAAATCGAGCAAACACCAATCGAATCAATGGATAAAATTAATTAAACATGAAATTCATAAATTATTTATCATAAGTTTCCAAGGTTTAATAAATCTCACACAAATTAAAGAGTATTTTAACTAAAAATAAAACTCATTCTCGAAATTATTTTATTATTGTCGTCGTTGATGGTGTCACCGATCATCATTCACCACCTATTAGTGCTGTGACTTTTTCCTTCACATCCAGTTACTGCTCTTCCCAAAAATTGTCTAACCGGCCATGACTAACGGTGGAGAAAGGAAAAGAATAAAATAAAACCATAAAAAGTTATCATTTTAATTAGTTGCAGCTGCCTCTGTTATATAATGATTAAAACCCTAAAAAGTAGAGTTTAAACCTGAATTAAATTGAGAATTCTTTTTTGTTAAGACTTCTTTCCATATTACGATTTTGTCTAGCTATCAATAGCTTTATGATCACGTATCGATTGCTACAACAACGATCCAACAATCCTACATCGCATTATAGTAATAATTGCAGCAACATACAACGTCACAACATCAGGGTAACAATATCACAACAAAATATAATAATTAGTCCAATAATTACCAAATCACTCCCAGCAATGCATGTAATGTAAAATTAACTAAAAACATTCTAAATATGGTCATAATATGTTAAAGTGCAAACATAAACCTAAGTAAAAGGCTCTAAATAATAACTCTTATGGAGGGTTATCATATATGAGTATCGATACAAAAAATTGCTACTAAAATATGTGATGTATACATGGTTTTGATACTTCACCTTGTGTATCGATACTCTACTAACGTTATCGATACCCAATGAACAAGTATAGATACTCCTAGTCTAAAAGCTCTTTGTTTTTAGGCTATCTTATGAACAATATTGGTATTATTTTTTCAGTACCGATACTCAAACCTAGAAATGCCCTTTTTGGGCACGAAAATGACTCCTCATTTCACCAAATTTACATGTTGAGGTTCCCAAACATTATTAAAGTTTTATATATGATAAAAGAGGTCATGATAGACCAATAAACATGTTGAAAAACACTAAGTACTGAAATTTACCATGAGCATACTTATATGCTTCATAACTCATGCAAACCAAACAAGCATACCTAGTGATCTACAAGTGGTAGAGATGAGTTATAAGTGTATTACATGGACTACTAAGCTGCTGAAAATGCTCAAAGCTCCACCAAGAGTAAACCTTTCCTTTCATTTATTTTTGGATCTTTCTAAACTTCTCTCAGTAGACAATAATCAAACACTTGAGTTACTAGCTTGATTTAGATGTTAATAAGAGGGTTAAGAACATTTTCTAAAAAAAATCAATCCACCAAAAAATAACCTGATTATTAAGAATCTCTAAACCCCACTTATGGTCACCATAACCCGAATCTTAGAAAGGATAACTTGAATGAAAGCTTGTGAGAAGGAGATTAAGGTTCTTAATTTGAGGTTTTCAGAAAATGCTGCTAAGGTCACAAAGCTTCAGCCTTTTCTAAATTTATTGGTGAGAAAGAAGATGAATAAGTGAGGAAATAAAACAAAGAAGTGTGGGAAAACGTGGGGGAGTTGGGTAACATATTTTGGTGATTCTCCCCTGTCGATTACATCACCCAAAATTAAAAATTTGTATCCTTTATTTCAAATAAGGGGTTATTCACACTCCTAGTCCTTCCTCTTTTGTTCTAAGATTAAAAAAAATACCCATTTTATTTTTTATTGGGCTCAATCCAAACCCATTTCTACTCAAACTTGGACCAAGACTTCTTTTAAGATGATGGGTTTATTCCAAGGCCATCTCAGGTTATCTTAGAACTCTCAACCTGGGATTTGGGGTGTTACAAGTGTAAGTATATTTATGTATTTAAAAGAACTTAGAAATTAAAAATAATAAAAATATGTATTAAGTTATGTGTATAATTTTTTATTAAAAAATATATAAATTAGAAACAATAGAAAATTATATTTTTTATGAACTTTCATGTAAATATTTTGACTTTAATATTAAGAATTCTACTTTTTTAAAAAGAAAATATATCTCAAGGAAAATTTCATAAAACGTACATTTTTTATCTTATATTATTTCTACCAAACAAATCAAATAATGTAATACAACATTCCTAGTAATATGTTAATAATATAACATTCCATTAATATTATTTCCAAATGTAATATTACATCCAGTGAACAAAACAACATCTAAGGGAAGAATGATGAATACTCCTAGCTTGTCTTTAACCCATGATCTAAATGAATATGAGCATCCTTGACTACTCGATAAATTAATAGATCTCCAATTTTATACATATTAATATAGAATTATTCATTTTTAAATATTTTATTATTTTAAATAAATTAATAGATAATTTTAACAGAATGAGCCAAACTCAGGCTAAAAAATTTATTTTTAAAAAACAAGCCTCAGATCCTCATGGCTTGTGTAACCCCTAGACCCGACCTAGACAGTACGACCGAATTTAGACAGTTAAATATCATATTCAGAGATCATTTCTATTTTCAAAACGTAATTGAAATTTACTCCAGTGAATAAAATAAAAGTAACGATAAAATACGAGAATAATAATAGGGTTTATATGATAAACATATATATATATCAATATTAGAAGTCCGTATGAAAATATGTTTAGAACAAAATATCAAAAATACAGATACATACAGACAATAGTAAAAACACGTGTCACCAAAATATAACAGAGAGGGGCATAAGGGAATATACAGTGATACAAAAATAGAGAACAATCGATCCTCTTTATGCCAAGTTTGCTAGCCTACTATCGGATAATATCTGAAAATTTAAAAATTGAAGAATGAGCTAAAAGTTGAGTGTGCTCCTTGCAATGTATAAAAACATTTAAATAGATACTTTGATAAAAACAATATTCTATAAAACATGTTTTTGAAATATGAACACTACCTTAATATGAACTCCAAAATATGTAGGTTCCCTTGAAACATTTACCCACATGTACACCCGGTAAGGACCTTATACTTATAGCATAAGAGCATGCGGTAAGGAATTACCCTGTGCAAAAAGTAGAGGAGCCTACGGTAAGCTCTTACAAGTCATATACTAATCCTAAAATACTTCCTCCAACCATACCTCAATGATATTAAAATATGCTTGTATTTGAGTGAAAACAGTAGTTAAAACGTTAAAGCATGGCATATTTCATAATCATATATAGAAATATGGTAACTAGAGATCATGTAGGAATTATATGCTAAATCAAATATTATGCAGTCAGAAAATATAATCAGGATTTCAAAATAATTCAGATAGTTCAAAACAACACAGTAACACCAATAGAAACACACCTAAATCGATTTGAGGAGTCGGGTATAATAGTCTACTCTCGGGTCTGCCTATCACGATCAACGATAGTGCTAGATCCTACAAATCGGAATAATTGTATCAAAGTCCTAGTAAACTAAATAATAAACTCTGATTAAACAATGTATGAAAACCTACGAGTAGCTCTCGAAGAACATGGATCGTACTAATCTACCAGATGGGAAGCATCGGGTCTAATCAATCCTCGATTAGGGAATCATGAGTACCATCATGAAAATATAATTTCAGATTAATTCCATAATCAAATCCCAAATAATTATGCTAAAATGCTAAAAATACTAAGCATTTTTTGTTTATCGGGATCGATTCGGGGATTTTGGATCAAAATTTAGTAACACGGACCACAAAATCATACTGAGGATGTAAAAACATCAAGAGGTAGATTTTTGAAAAAAATCATCGTCGGTCAATGGTTCGGTTTGATTAGACCGATTTGGCTTGGTTCAGTTATATCGATTCAAAATTTGACTAGTCTTGATTTGGGCATTTGGATGGGTCAGATCATGCGGTCAAGATAGACACAAGTCAGGGGGTCGACTTGACCCCTTCTAGAAGCCCACTAGGCGGTGGACAAGACATATACGTAGCGGCGATGCGTGGGGGCGTGGGGGCGTGTGTGGGGTCTCGTGATGTCAGAAATTTTGTGAAAAAAAATAAATTTATTTTAAAGTGTTTTGAGATACTTATCAACCTCGGTTCACAACGGTGAACGACGTAGAGCTCAATTATGCTACGTCGTAAACTTACTTATGCTCACCCTTCACACGTCGGCGAGGAAGACAACAAAATGACCACCATTGGACTAGGAATGACATAAGGATCACTATGGTGTGGGCGGTGTCAAAAACGAAGCAACGATTGGTGATGAAACGGAGTTTAAACTTCATTAGCTCAAAGTTTCTAAAAAATGAAATGTAAGAGAGAGGGGCTTAACTTTCCAGAAATGGAATGTTCCTGTTTTTGGGTTTTTTAACCCAACCTATTAGGAAATGGTAAAATCACAAATGGAGTCCCTACTTTTGTTTATTTTCGAATATAATCCAAATTTACTTAAATATTTATTTTAATCCCTAAATTTAATCAAAATTTCAATTTAATCCCCAAAATAAAATTAAGAAACATTTAACTCCTAAATAGAGTGTCCACCTTGTGAACAGTGAAGACATGAAAATGGTCACAATAAAAGAAGTTTCGGTTATAATACAAATTAATATTCAAGTTGAGCTCCAATATTCGGGACTTGAACTCAGGCTGATCTGTTTTCTAACTTTGTAATATAAAATATTATATTACTTAGAAATTAAATTTACAATGAGCAAGCACCTACGTTTAATCGGTTGGTTAAACTTTTTATCTTTATTCCCTCGTGTTCTCTTAGAACATGAGTTTATAACTCATTAAAAGTATTTCTCTCCCTTCCCTTAGAGTCTCTTTATAAAAATTAAAATAAATATATTGTAATATATAATGTAAGCATTAAATTATCCATGTTTAAATGAAAGATTTATAATTTTATTAAAATAATAAATTAAAAAATTAATATAATTTAGGAGCATATTTGAATAAGTTTGTACTAGTAGAGTTAACAGTTCATGAAGTATATTAATGTCATACTTAAATTTAATATTAATCTGATCCAACTCAATTTATCATGAACACTACATTCTTATATGTTGGTTTTTTATAATTACATTGGTTGCAACGAGCGAAATTATTTGTGACTTTTTAGAAAGAAGATTGCATATTTGGAATAGAGGAGATCACGATGGTGTCAAGCAAATTGCAAAAATGTTAATGAAATTCATAATAGACCAAAATTTGAGAAATTTGAGAAATTTGAGAAATTTGCATAAGCACTTAATTTTATCTACAAATCATATATAGAGAAAAGTTAGAGAGAGACTTATATATTTCAACATATTCTCTTATTCTAGAATATCTTAATAATTATATATATGTTTTTATTAGACTAATAGTATATGTCTAGAATTATTTATAAAATAATTAATAATAGTAGATACTTATAAGATTAATGGTTAGAATGTTGACATATATTAATAATCTCATATCCACTAAACTTTGGCTCGTATGAATAATCTTGTAACCATTAAACTCTATAAATAATGGTGAGAGCTCTCATTCTTGCTATGGTGCAAGAGACATTTATATTCCACTATGCAACAAGTATTAGGTATAGGTACTAGGTTGCCCATGTTGGACTTGTTATGCTCGTCGAGTTTCCAAAATATCCCTTTACAAATATAAAATAATATGCAAAACAATGCTTCAAATGAAAAGAAATATAATGATAACTCAAGCTCAAGGCTGAAAAAATGGTATTTATATGATAAGGTGGATACCTTATTATGTTTTGGAATACATTGTTTCTGTTGAGTTAATCGATTGACGGAATTGGCCAAGAGGGGGGTGAATTGGCAATTAAAAATTTGGTGGAAGCTTTTGCAGAAAATTGAAAGTAATTACACATCGATTTAGAGTGGTTCGACTTTCTCAATCAAAGTCTACGTCCACTACCTTAGCTAACCACACTAAGGATTTTCCAACAAATTCACTAATTTGTTCTTTCTTTTGAGGCCAAAGAGATAACCTTACAACACCCTCAAGAATATACCCAATTCTTGAGAACACTCTTTCCCAAAGAGAAGATTACAAATTTGCAAACTTACAAGGAAATCCTCACAAGGTAAGATGTTTGCACAATTCTAGAACAATAAAAGAACACTCACAAATAATTAAAAATGAACACAAATGGTGTTCTTTGAAAGCAAAATGAATATTGAAAGGAAAATTGGTTTGATTTGCACAAACTTGGTGTTTGATGCTTTCTCTCTTGTTTCTCTATAATTTCTTATTGATCAAGGGCTTCAGAACTTGTTTAAATACACCTTGAATCACTTCTGAATGTTAGGGATGATTAGTGAAGATCATATAGCCGTTTTAGTGTGAAAAACAATTAATAAAATAGCTTGAAGCGTGGGGGGAATCGGTACCCCCTATGGGGAATCGGTTCCCTAAGTGTAAAATTCAAATATTTCGACTGTTATACAAGGGGGAATCGGTACCCCCTGGGGGGGAATCGATTCCCTCCGAGCATACTGGAATTCTCGGAGCCAAACCATTCAGGGGGGAATCGGTACCCCTTGGGGGGGGGGAATCGGTTCCCTCTGAGCAATCTAGAATTTTTGACTTTGAAATGATTCGAAATACTTTGTAAAATTATTTTGAAATTGTTTTAAGATTAAAACTTAATTTTACACTTTGAGTAAGGATTAAAAATGATCTTTGAAACATTTGGAGTAATGTTTTGATATTCGAATAATTCTATCGAATATACTTAGAAAATCATTTGGAAAATCTTAAAATTCATTTAACTTAATTTGTTATATCGAAATATCAAAATGTTTTCAACAATCTCCCCCCTTTTTGATATAACAAAACATTTTAGTAATTTTAAGATTTTGAAATCAAGTTTTGAAATTACTCCCCCTTACTTTAACACTTCTCCCATTTATCATTTGAAAACACTTTAACACTTTTCCCCCTTTTTGTTAAATCAAAAAGACATTTTAAAGAATTTAATCAATGTTTTGAAATCATTTAGCCAATTGATTATATATAATATAAGCTGCTAAGATCACAATTAAGAGAAACGTTAGCCATTAGTTTCATAATCAATATTCATAATTAATGTGAAATGGCAAAATTGGTCATTTATCTGATCATGAAGTAAATGATGCAATAATGAATAAATTTAATCGCACCAAATAGATAATTTCTAACCATTCATAAATCCAAACAAATTCAAAGTCAATCAATCCACAAATTCAAACATTCCAAAATATTCAAAATGTTAAAACAATAAGTTTGGAGTTCAAAGCAAAACATTGAATCACATATCCGGATCAGGAGGAGGAAAATGAGCTCGCATAGCGGCCATTTCGTTAGTGAGGTGATTAATACGTGCGTTGGTTGCTTCATTATTTGCACGCATTTCCCGAAGAATTTCTAATTGTTGAGCTTCCATTGTGGATAAATGGGACTCTATAGAAGTAAAGCGCGAATCCATAGTAGCGTATCGAAAATAGAATGTCTCCATAAAGGATTGTAAATATAGAGGCATTGGATGCGTTTTTTGTGCTTGCTCTTCGGGCTGCTCCTCGGGCTGCTCAG
Source organism: Hibiscus syriacus (assembly GCF_006381635.1). Lineage (NCBI taxonomy): Eukaryota > Viridiplantae > Streptophyta > Magnoliopsida > Malvales > Malvaceae > Hibiscus > Hibiscus syriacus. Next base: position 3,084,634 of record NW_024063022.1, on the reverse strand, counting down.
GCTCATCTTCGGCTTCATCGATGTCTCACATTAATTGCTCAAGCTCGAGATCTTCGTCAGCTTCGGGTGGAGCTTGTGAAGAACTAGCTCCCGGAGTATTTGCAGAAGATCGAACCCATTCACCCGGTTTCCTTATCCTTAATCCATCCCGTTCTCGTTAAGGAAAGAAGGTTAATTTGTTTCTTAAGGGGAAAAACGGCATCTAGACCGACTCTAAGCCCAGCTTTGGAAAACAGATTACTCAAAATGCAACCGTAAACAAGAGATGAACAGAGTTTTTTTGTTAGGAACAAGATTTACGGTTTCAACAATTTCAGCAAAAATAATCTGAGGTAGGTTGATTTTAATATTGTTTTCGAAACAATGTAACCACCAAAGATCTAAGGCTCTAAGAGTAGAATAACGACCTCCGGATGGTCGAAACCACCAAGAAATCATTAGATGAAGAAAACGTTCATGAAGGTCTAGGATACTTGCACTATCCCTTCTTTTATAACGAGATCCTAAAACCTGTTTTTCATTTGAAATACCATCATTATCTAATCCGAATGTATTGGCTATGTAAGCCGAGTCAATATATAAGAATTGTCCTAGAAGGTAGGAATGAATTCCTATGGATTCGGTTTCAGTTTGGTTTTTAACACAAACGGCATTAGAATAGAAAATACGAACAAGTTGATGGTAAACGATGGGTTCAAGGTCAAAGAGTTTATCAAATTTCCACTCTTGTAAAAGAGGAAGATATTTAAAATTGATAGCTAACATAACTTGACGAGAAGGAATACGTTCTTCCCAGATTTTGTAAGAGTCAAAATATTGATAATACCAAAACAATGATTTCTAGGACCAGGATGATTGAAACACGAATTTTGGATGGTCAAGTTAGGATCAATGGGATTAGGATTAGAAATTGGAATAGGAGGAGGATTTAGAGGTGGATTTGGTAGACGGTGTGAACGACTAGATGATGACCTAGCACGTTTAGGATTGGACATGGTTTAGGAAATCAGAATAGAATTGATAACCTTGAATGATTTCGGATTTTAGTGAGATTAGATGAAGTTTGCACATTTTTTATGATTCTTGATTTGAGGCAAGAATGAACATTTGAGAGAGTAGAGGGAAGAAACGGCGTGAAGGAATAAGAGAGGTTGAGCAATATTGGGTTTTGCCCGTGTTAAAACCAGAACCCTATGGGGGTATCGATTCCCCTGTGGGGGGAATCGGTTCCCCTTCAAAAGGGGAATCGGTTCCTCAAGGGGGGATCGATTCCCTCTGCACCAAAATGCTAAAATCTCATTTTAAACATCCAAAATGCTAAATTAATTTCCTCTAGTGGTATTGGCAACTCATATATTGAAAATTAATCATGTTCAAACAATTCAATTAATCTTTAAACGATTTGAACATAAAATTAATTTTTCGTCAAGAAGTATTGGCAACTCATATGAAAATTAATCATGTTCAAACAATCAATTAATCTTTAAACGATTTGAACATAAAATTAATTTTTCGTCAAGAATCATAAACTCTCCCTAACTAATAGCAATGAATGCAATCAAAAATTACTATTATAAGCATTTTTCATTTATTATTAAAAGTGCTAAAATTATTTTAAACACTCAGTGAAGATAGATTGGTCAAACCTAATTCTCTCCTAAGTGTCCAAAATCGTTCCTTGTCTAAAGGTTTTGTAAAGATATCCGCTAATTGTGCAAAGTATCAACAAATTCTAGAACTACATCTTCCTTAGTGACATGGTCTCTAATGAAGTGATGTCTTATTTCAATGTGCTTAGTTTTAGAGTGTTGGATGGGATTTTTAGTGAGACAAATAGCACTAGTATTGTCACACTTGATAGGAATGGTACCTACTTTAATTCCATAATCAAAAAGTTGTTGTTCATCCATAAAACTGTGCACAGCAACTACAGCTGAAATGTATTCGGCTTCAGGGTAGATAATGCAACAAAATTTTGTTTCTTGAAAACCAAGAAATTAGCATATTCCAAGGAATTGGAAAGTACCGGAGGTGCTTTTCCTATCTAATTTGCATCCTCCATAATCCGCATCAGAAAAAGTATGCAAGCTAAAGCTAGAGTCTAGGATACCAAAGTCCTAAACTATGAGTGTCATTAAGGTATCTAAAGATTCTCTTAACAGCTAGTAAATGTGATTCCTTAGGACATGATTGAAATCTAGCACATAAGCAAACACTAAACATAATATTCGGTCTACTTGCAGTTAGATAAAGTAGAGATCCAATCATTGACCTATATAATTTAACATCTACATTACCTCATTCATCTAAGTCAAGCTTTGTTGAAGAGCTCATTGGAGTGTCATGAGGTTTCCCATTTTCCAGTCCAAACTTCTTGAGCATATTTGACGTATTAGCTTGATTGATGAAGATGCCATCTTTTTTGCTTGATTTGGAGTCCCAAGAAAATGAGAGCTCCCCCATCATGCTCATCTCAAACTCACTTTGCATTAGCTTAGAAAATTCTTGGCAAAGAAATCATTAGTAGAACCAAATATTATATCATCAACATAAATTTGAACTACTAATAAATTTACCTTATGCTTCAAAAACAATGTAGTGTCAACCTTCCCTTTTGAAAAAACCTTTTTCATTTAAAAAATTTGACAATCTTCATACCAAGCTCTAGGACCTTGCTTTAAACCATAAAGAGCTTTTGTCAATTTTAAACATGATCCGGAAAATTTAAATCTTCAAAACCTGGAGGTTGTTCCACATACACTTCTTTTATAAAACCATTTAAAAATGCACTTTTAACATCCATTTGATATAATTTAAATTCATTGAAACATGCAAATGCTAATAACATTCTAATTGCTTTCATCCTAGTTACGGGAGCGTATGTTTCATCATAGTCTATGCCCTCTTCTTGAGTATACCCTTGAGCAACAAGTCTAGCCTTGTTTCTCACTGTATTACCACTCTCATCAAGCTTATTCCTAAATACCCTAGTACCTACAGTAGATTTATTACTAGGCCTTTCAACTAATGTCCATACTTTACTTCTCTCAAATTGATTTAACTCTTCTTGCATAGCCATAAACCAATGTTCATCATTTAATGCTTCTTTAATATTCTAGGCTCTATGCATGAGATAAATGCAACATAATTACAAATATTTCTAAGAGAAGATCGAGTTGTTACCCCTTTTGATGGATCACCTATAATTTCACCATCCTTGACATAGTTGTACTCTTGGATAAGATACTTCCCTTTCTTCAATGGTTGGATTCTCAAGAGGATCATGAGTTTCCTCATTTTTCGTTTCTTCCTTTGATGATGGTTCTCCAACGTCATATCTAACGTCATTTGTATTTATAATACCTACATCATCATTCACACAAGAATCCTTCCTCGAAAGGGGATTATCATCGAAAACAACATGTATAGACTCTTCTACAACTAAAGTTCTTTTATTAAATACACGACAGACTTTAGAATTTAAGGAATAACCCAGAAAAATTCCTTCATCACTTTTAGCATCAAATTTGCCAAGGTTTTCTTTACCGTTGTTTAAAACAAAACATATATCCAAAGGATGAAAATAACTAATGTTAGGATTTTACTTTGAAAATTTCATATGGAGTTTTCTTTAAAATTGGCCTAATCATTACTCGATTTACAACATAACAAGCGGTATTTGTGGCTTCGCCCAAAATATTTTGGCAAATTATTTCACAAAGCATGGTTCTAGCCATTTCTTCTAAAGTTCGATTTTTCCTCTCAACAACTCCATTTGTTGAGGGGTTCTAGGTGCTGAAAAATTATGGCTAATACCGTTAGAGTTACAAAATTCAGTAAATCCAAGATTTTCAAATTCAGTTCCATGATCACTCCTAACACTAGTTATAGAGTAACCTTTTTCATTTTGGATTACTTTTGAAAATATGATGAATTGTTCTAATGCTTCATCTTTAGTATTTAAAAATAGAACCCAAGTATATCTAGAATATTCATATACCAAGACAAATGCATATTATTTTCCACCCAAGCTAGAAGTTCTAGTTGGCCCAAAAAGATCTAAATGGATCAATTGTAAAACTCTACTAGTTGATATATCATTAATGGATTTAAAAGAAACTCGCTTTTGTTTTCCTTTAGCACAAGCATCACAGATTTTATCATTATCAAATTTAAGCTTAGGCAACCCTCTTACTATGTCTCCTTGAATTAACCATTGCAAAACACTCATACTAGCATGTCCTAGTCTCCTATGCCATAACCAACTATCATGTTCATCCTTAGCAACTAGGCATAAATTAGTCATATCAAAAGAATCTAAATGCACCATGTATATGTTTCCTATTCTATGACCAACAAGCATAATCGAAAATAGATGCAACGTTAATCAATTTTGCAATCATTTAAAATAAAACATTGTATCTTTTATCAAATTTATTTTTCAAAAGATTATGCTTTTAACCCATTCACATATAAAACATTATGAAATATTGATTATAGAGATTAAGAGAACATGCATAAAGTTTTTGAAAATGTTATGCATTAAAACTTTATAATATTTAAACAAAAAATCTATGCATAAACATTAAAAAAAAATTCAGGTCAAAATTTTGCAAAACCAAAGTTCTTGAAAAATCGATATCAATTGTTAAAGAGATATCAATTACTTTTTAAAAAACAATTTTGACCAAAAATTAATATGATGAACTAGTTTATAAAACATTACCAAATTTTACCATGTTCATCATACAATATTTTTCAACATACATGAGATAAAACATAATTCAACATTTTAAAACCTCATGCATGCATAAACTAAATGAGCAACCAAATAATAAAAACATTAAGTTTAGAGGTTACCCATTCCCTTTTATGTGTGGCTTAGAGCATCTTGAATATCATCTTTATCACAATTGCTCTCACACCTACAAGAGACATTTAGATTTTGGTATCCAAATTGTTTTGGATCCTTAAACATTAGTTTCAATGCCTCTTGTTCCTTTTGAAACCCATACTTGTCTAATTTTAAATAGTTTTCCTTTCTTTAAAGGACAAGTATGTTCCTTATGACCATGATAATGACAATGTGAACATATTGTCATTATTGAACTAGATGAATTATTTAGAATGATCTCTTTTTCTCTTGTTAAACATTCAAGATTATCTTTCAAATTGAAATTTTCTTTTTCAATACTTTCAAATTTCATTTTTGAGAGTTCTAAATCCTTCTTCAAGATTTCATTTTGATTTTCAAAATCCATTTTCATTTCTAGAAGAAGTTTGTTTAATTTGAAAATTTCTTTTTCAAAGTTTTCAGATTTTATTTTTGAAAGCTCTAACTCCTTTCTCAACATTTCATTTTGATTTTCCAAGTCTGTTTTAGCTTTCAAAAGAAGATCATTTTTAGCAAAAATTAGAAATCAATTTATTGTATTTGGAGTTCATGGTCTCAAACTCCGAAAATAATTTATCATAAGCATCTTGTAACTCATTAAAAGATTTTGAATTTGATATATTTGAGTTAGAAGATACCTTTGGCTCTGTGAGAGCTAATAGAGACATCACTTTTATTGGTTCTTCTTCTTCCTTGTCTCTATAAATCTCCTCAAGCTTATCCCACATTTCCTTGGCACTTGAACAAGAAGAAACTCCTTTATATACATTAGGATCAATTGCATAACACAACATGTGCATAGCCTTTGAGTTTTGTTGAGCTTCCTTCTGTTCTTGAACACTCCACTTCTTTGCCTTCTTAGTAGGAGAGGAATATCCTTTCTTGATTATCATCCAAGCTTCCATATCAAATGCTTTGATGAATATCATCATACACCTCTTCCAAAGATGATAATTTGTTCCATTGAAGTGTGGAGGCACGTCAATAGGTCTGGATTCTTCCATGGAAAATGAACCGAAAGTAGACGACATCTTTATCGATTTAACTCTTCCCGGATCGACTCAATAGGCGATTAAACCTTCAAATGAGTGAGGCTCTGATACCAATTGTTGAGTTAATCGATTGATGAAATTGGCCGAGAGGGGGGTGAATTGGCAATTAAAAATTTGGTGGAAGCTTTTGAAGAAAATTGAAAGTAATTGCACAGCGATTTAGAGTGGTTCGACTTTCTCAATCAAAGTCTACGTCCACTACCTTAGCTATCCACACTAAGGATTTTCCAACAAATTCACTAATTTGTTCTTTCTTTTGAGGCCAAATAGATAACCTTACAACACCCTCAAGAATATACCCCAATTCTTGAGAACACTCTTTCCCAAAGAGAAGATTACAAATTTGCAAACTTACAAGGAAAACCTCACAAGGTAAGATGTTTGCACAATTCTATAACAAGAAAAGAACACTCACAAATAATTACAAATGAGCACAAATGGTGTTATTTGAAAGCAAAATGAATATTGAAAGGAAAATTGGCTTGATTTGCACAAACTTGGTGTTTGGTGCTTTCTCTCTTGTTTCTCTATAATTTCTTATTGATCAAGGGCTTCAGAACTTGTTTAAATACACCTTGAATCACTTCTGAACGTTGGGGATGATTAGTGAAGATCATATAACCGTTTTAGTGTCAAAAACAATTAATAAAACAGCTTGGAGCGTGGGGGGAATCGGTACCCCCTATGGGGAATCGGATCCCTAAGTGTAAAATTCAAATATTTCGACCGTTATACAAGGGGGGAATCGGTACCCCCTGGGGGGGAATCGGTTTCCTCCGAGCATACTGGAATTCTCGGAGCCAAACCATTCAGGGGGAAATCGGTACCCCTTGGGGGGGGGGGGAATCGGTTCCCTCTGAGCAATCTGGAATTTTTGACTTTGAAATGATTCGAAATATTTTGTAAAATTATTTTGAAATTGTTTTAAGATTAAAACTTAATTTTACACTTTGAGTAAGGATTAAAAATGATCTTTGAAAGATTTGGAGTAATGTTTTGATATTCGAATAATTCTATCGAATATACTTAGAAAATCATTTGGAAAATCTTAAAATTCATTTAACTTAATTTGTTATATCAAAATATCAAAATGTTTTCAACAGTTTCACCTCTCAATTTCTACTTCAAAATTTATTAACCTTTAGGTGTAAGATGTAATCGTCAAATGCAAGTCATTACACTTTCTTATAATTTCTTTGCCAATTCCTTTTAGATTATGATCTTCTTCATTTAGGTCCTTATCTTCTGGTGCATGCTTTGCAAACAAAAACTATTATTTTTTTTTAAATAAAATCTTAAAATAACAACCAAACACATTATACATGGTGGATGAAACACTTTGGCTACGTGTAATTACAATGACCTTACTTTTCGAAGAACCAACATGAAATGGTTTAAGCAAAAGATCACATTCTCGAGACCTCTCATCCAACATAAATATATATATTTTTTGTCCATCAATGTCCTCTCTAATTTTACTTGATGTACATTTAAGTCTTAGATATATAATGTGCTAGTGTGATAACCTCATAAATTGTTTTAGCAACTTTACAAATATCAATTTTTTTAAGACAATCGCCCAATCTCAGTTAAAATGATTATTCAGGTTCATATCACAAATATAAAATTAAAGAAAAGTAAGATTTCATTATTGTTTGAACATGGTACGCTTTAAATGGTTGATCTTGATTAAAAAGAATATAATAAAAATATTTTTATTTTTTATTACAAAAAAATTGCTACCTAAGAATTAAGTTGTAAAAATTAGGATTTGGACTTTAAATATGTTATAGATTAATTCGTATGAGTGACTGCTGAATAAAAATATATTCCCTCTCTTTGTCCCATTAAATTTGTTCATTATTGATATTTTGGTCAATTTTTTTATCTTTGACTCATTAATATTTAAATTTATTATAGGTAAAAATATGAAAAAATATATTTACAAAACTTTAAATCAAGTAATTTTTAAATATATTTTTTATAAAATCTAATTGTTTAAAATATTTAAAATAATTATAGTCAAAATTTAAGAATTTTGACTTTTAAAAAGTAAATAATGGACGCAATTAGTGAGAATGAGATAGTAATTATTTAAATGTATTTTACATAGTAATTATTTAAATGTATTTTACAAATATGTAAAATAAAAATGATAATCGTTCTTTTACAAATATAAAAGTAGCTAATTTTATTAAGAAAGAAAATTATGCAAAATTATAATGAGTTCTTACAACTAGATTTTAGTTGTAAACTAAACACACAATTAGGATATTCTTGTATAATTATTAAAACAATAAATTTATTAGCCACTTAAGATCATATATGGACCATCAAGGAAAAAGTGAAAATTCATCCAAAAACACAAACAATAGGTAGATACTAACATATCTGACTGTAATGACAAACAAACCACACTAAAAGATTAATGTAATACTTCGATTTCCGGGTCAGTACTTTCAGTCAACCTGACACCCGTCAGTAGAGCACATTAGATTTTTCAAGCCAATTTTAGACCAATTCTTACGAGTACTGGGCTTAAGGTAGGCCTAAGAGTTTAGTTAAGTGGTAGTTTTAAATTAAGGTAAAAAAGGGACCAAGTTAGCAATTTACCCATAGCTTGTTTTAATAGTTATAAACCCTTTATTTTCCAAAGTCTTCCACATAAAACTCAACCCAAAATATCATCTCCTTTCTTTTTCCTTTTTCTCTCCCAAAACCTAGCCAAAAGTATAAGCTTTTGAGATTTTCAAGCTTAGTTTGAAGAAACCAAGGTAAGATTCTTATTTTTCATCCCTTAAGCTTCCATTAGAGCCCTTAATCTTAAGTTTTGGTTAAGTTTTCGAAAATGGGGTTTTAAAGAAATAGAAGAGATTTAGAGATTTAAGCTTGTTTCTAGTAAATTTGAGTTAATTAGAGTGTCCTTAACCTTATTTTAATCTTTAGATAAGTTAGTAAACTCCTTTTCTTTCCTTTGATTAGTTAAAGAAGTTAGAGAAAGTTCAAAGGCTAGAGGTAAGGAGAAGGTAACTCCTAGTTGATTCAAGAGGTGTTTTAGTAGCCAAGGCAATCAGGTAAAACACTATTAGCTTTTCCATACCAAATTTAGAATCATTAGAAAGGAGTTTTTGCTAGAAAGTTGAGATAAAGTATATTTAGTAGCTTTCCATGGTAGATTTTATGTTTAATGTTTTCAGCATGTTTCTAAGCATTATTTATGCTCTCTTAATATCACATAAGACTTTAAGAATGTTTGGGACCTTACTAGGGTCTTTGAGATTGAAGATTAGAGTTTCTTGTACTTGTTTTATGACTTATGTAGGTAGAGTATCGAAACTATAGGGTTAGTATCGATACTTGTTCTTCGTTTCTGGGTAAAATCGTGTTTTATGGGCAAGAGTATTGAAACTATTTCAAGAGTATTAAAAATTTGGGTCATAGTTTCGAAACTCCCAGAAAGTATCGAAACTAGGCAGAACATAATGTTTAAAAGTATTGGTACTTATATAAAGTATCAAAACTTTTACAGGACTAACGATACTCTTAGGCTAGTATTAATATTTTTAGTCTGTTTTGGGCAAAAAAGTCAGTTTATGAGCAATTTAGACACGAGGTTCCTCAACACTACATTATATCATTAGATAAGACTACAAGCGAAACAATATTAATATTAAATAAAATGTAGAAACCAATATAATTAGGGACAAATAAGACTAGCCTTGTTTGATGCTCGGGAAATGATTCAGACACTCGAGCTCCTTTAGAAAAGCTAGTGGAGTCGAAGGTATAGATGCAGTCCATATATATCCTTAGGTAGGGTACAAGACCTTTTAATCTGAATAAATAAGGTCAAGGCCTGACACTCGTAAGGGGTGGGTTATTTAGGGGTATGATGTTCGATATAGAAATTTCGAGGGTCATATCCCAGTAGACTAGAGGGGTGCATGAGCTCCGAGATGCAGTAATTCCTTAGCCGCACCATGATGTCTACAGTAGCTTAGAGAGTGAATATCACAAGGATATTCACTAAGAATATCATATCAATAGACTTTATAGCTAGTCTTTCAGTGATATGCAGTTAGTACGTTTTAGCTATTAGTGTGTCACTATACTAGTTAGCTTAACCTTCAGCTTGTTTCTGTGGGCAGGTTAGTAGATCCAATAGGTGTGGAGTGCTAGATAGACCAAAAACCAATCAGACTGGTGCAGATACAGAGTACGTCTCAGCATTTTTGAAAGGACATATATATTTGTAAACTTTATTGTCCAGTTGAGTCGTATTTTCAGTAGAGTGGTTTGTATTATTTTTGTAAAGTGTAAATATTTTAATTTGGAGCTCCTCAGTTTAAAGATTTTATTTATTCTTCAGCTTATTTTATAGTTTTTTATATTTAAAAAAGTAAGAAAAAGTTGGTCAACCACTTTGGTGGTTCCGTGTAGCGCCTTAAATCGGTCGACTGTGTGTCGTACTAGTCTAGGGTGCTACAGTTATTGATATCAGAGCATCAGGATTAACGTTCCCAGGACTCGCGAGTTTGTGGTGGTCAGAGTAGGTTATTTTTCAGAAAAGAGTTTATAAGTATACATGCCCTTAAAAAGTTAAGTTGTACTTATATATCTGTAATAGTGATAGTAATTATTTGTTTCCTCTTAATTTCAGAATTTTAGAGATGGACAGAAGCCCAGATCATAGTAGAGAGGCTAGAGACGAGATTTTATCTCCTTGGGTTAGTGATTCAAGAGATGAGTTCATCCTAGAATCTGAGCATAGAGAGCCTGGAGACGCAAGAGTTAATGAGGATGCATTTTTTAGGAATATAATATTTGCCTTAAAGCGGATCGTTAGATTTATTCCTCAGGTACTTGCAAACCCATATGTCCAGCTAGTCCAACCTATTCCTCCAGTTGTAGAACCTTAGAAAACCTCAATAGAAAGGCTCTGGAGGTACCAGACCACTAAATTCTTTAGGTCAGGGAGGATGATCCAATCGTAGCTGACCAGTGGTTAAGATAAACCCTTAGGACCCTTCGTCAGCTGTATCTTACTCCCGAGGGAATGTTAGAGTACTTTATCTCCCTACTGAAAGGTGACGTAATATATTGGTGAGAGAGAGTTGAGATGTCTTTAGAGCTTGAGCGACCCATCTGGGAACGATTTTTAGAGGAGTTTCACTAGAAGTATATATGAGAAGCCTATATGGATGCAATGAGAGATCGATTCGCTTAGTTGACTCAATCGGATAGATCAATATTTGAGTACAAGGTGGAGTTCCTCAAGCAGTGTAGATATGCCCCAGAGTTGGTTTTGTCATAGTATCATCGTTATCGGAATTCAGACAAGATCTCTGGTTAGATATCTTGACTTATTTAGCTACCAATCCATCAAGAGTCTTTGCCGAGCTAGTTTGTCTGGTAAAGGCAGTATAGAGAGTTATGGCCAGGAGAGGAGTAGAAGAAGATACCACCTCAGGTCAGGGTAGAGAACTAGCAGAATCAGTAGAACCAGTTCAGCCATCCAAGAGGTTGAGAGAATCTTAGGAGCCCGTGAGAGTCTTGGTAGGTCAGTCTAGTGGACCAGAGCATAGTGCTAGAGGAGGGAGTCGGACCAGGTAGTTTAAGAGACTATTGTTTACTGCACCAGTAGCTAGTGCTGAAGGATCATAAAAAGTGCCTTCTCATCCTACCTATTCTCGTTGTAGTAAGAGGAACTCAGGAGTTTGTAGGTTTGGGACTCAGGGTATTTATCGTTGTGGGTCTTTAGATCATTTTCTCAGAGATTACCCAGAGGCTCAGAGTGTAGTTCCAGATTCGTCAGCTTCGACAGTTCAGAGGGGTAGAGGATTTCACAGAGGAGGAAGTTCATCTGTTCAGGTTAGTAGGGGTGCAATTTAGTCAAGAGTTAGTGGGGAGCCTAGAATTGTAGTCCGTCAGTATGCGATTAGAGCCCAGGAGAAAGGTGCAACTGATTAGATCTCAAGTAACCTTATCCTATTTCCTATTCCAGTACAAGCCATAATTGACTAGTGACCAACCTTTAGAATTAAATATTCTAATAGTTGAGATTATTAGTATATATCTATCAAAATTTTGAGGACAAAAGTTCCTGTTAGGAATGGAGAGTTGTAATGCCCTGATTTCTAGGTCAGTAGTTTCAGTTAACCTAAAACCCGTCTGTAGAGGCCATTAGATTTTCCAAGCCAATTTTAAACCAATTCTTAAGAGTATTGGGCTTAAGGTAGGCCTAGGAGTTTAGTTAAGTGGTAGTTTTAATTTGAGGTAAAACTGAGAAGGGCCAAGTTAGCAATTTACCCATACAACAACAATAAAAACAAAACCCTATTCCCATATATAATGGGGTAAGGGAGAGGTAGGGTAGTAGGCTGCCCCCAACGCCAGGATTGAGAGCAGCTTCCGTGGAAGACATCTGGCAGTTAGAAAATTAAAAATAAAGATAAAATACAATGTATGTATAAATAAATAAATAAATACATAGTTGAACAGTCTCCATATGCAGTCTTCATATGCGCGTCTGTAATAGGAATTAATCGTTGCGTAAAAATCTCTGTATATAGACAGAAACGTAAGACCCGATTAAATTTAAAAAAAGGAAACCTGAAGAGAATGATACACAATAGTCAATGATAGCAAGCTACGAGAAGGAATAAAGTCAAATGGGTGAAAACCTAAACTAAGGCAACACTACTCCACTACCCTAGTTCTAAGCCTTCATAAATTCTAATGACAGAAACGTATATAAAGTAGAAGTCATGGAAATTATTACAAAGGCATTAAAAAGAAAACAGAGATGTTACACCCTATGTCTGTGACCCGCACTACTCGGCTACCCTGGTCTTAAGTATCCATACTTTCCTATCAGAGGTCATGTCATTGGTAATGGCTAAATCCTTCAAATCAGATCTCAAGCAGTCTTCCCACTTCTGCCTTGGCCGTCCTCTCCTCCTGTCACCGTCGACTGTAATCAACTCTACCCTCCTGACCGCATCCGAAGGTTGTTTCCAAAGGATATGCCCAAACCACCGTAGCCTTCCCTCTCTCAATTTTTTGGATACATGCACCACCCCAAGGACATCCTAATAGCAGAGTTTGGTGTCATATACCACAGAGTCCTACCACATGCCCATCGAAGTATTCTCATTTCTGCGGCCTCCATCTTCTTTACGTGATCCTTCTGACCCATAGTTTGTTTTAATTGTTATAAACCCTTTATTATACAAAGTCTTCCACGTAAAAATCAACCCAAAATATCATCTCTTTTCTTATTCCTTTTCTCTCCCAAAACCAAGCCAAAAGTATAAGCTTATGAGATTTCCAAGATTAGTTTGAAGAAACCAAGGTAAGATTCTTATTTTTAATCCCTTAAGCTTCCATTAGAGCCTTTAATCTTAAGTTTTGGTTTAGTTTTCAAAAATGGGTTTTTAAAGAAATAAAAGAGATTTAGAGATTTAAGCTTGTTTATAGTAAATTTAAGTTAATTAGAGTGTCCTTAACCTTATTTTAGTCCTTAGATAAGTTAGTAAACCCCTTTTATTCCCTTTGATTAGTTAAATAAGTTGGAGAAAGTTCAAAGGCTAGAGGTAAGGAGAAAGTGAATCCTAGTTGATTCAAGAGGTGTTTTGGCAGCCAAGGCAATCAGATAACACACTATTAGCTTTTCCATACCAGTTGTAGAATCATTAGAAAATAATTTTAGCTAGAAAGTTGAGATAAAGCATGTTTAGTAGCTTTCCATGGTAGATTTTATGTTTAATGCTTTTAGCATGCTTCTAAGCCTTATTTATGCCCCCTTAATATCACATAAGACTTTAAGAATGTTTGGAGACCTCACTAAGGTCTTTGGGAATGAAAACTAGAGTTTCTCGTGCTTGTTTTATGACTTCTGCAAGTAGAGTATCGATACTATAGGGTAAGTATCGATATTTGTTCTTTATTTCTGGGTAAAATCGTGTTTTATGGGCAAGAGTATCGAAACTCTTTCAAGAGTATCAAAACTTTGGGTCATATTTTTGAACTGCCAGAAAGTATCGAAACTAAGTAGAATAGAATGTTTAAAAGTATCAGTACTTATGTAGGTATCAAAAAGTTTATAGGAGTATCGATACTCTTAGGCTAGTATAAATACTTTCAGTATGTTTTAGAAAACATGTCAGTTTTTTTAGGGATTTAGACATGAGGTACCCCAACACTATATTATATCATCGCATAAGACTACAAGTGGAACAATATTACTGTTTAAATCAAACATAGAAACCAATATAATTAGGGACAAATAAGACTAGCCCTGTTTGATGCTCGGGAAATGATTCAGGCACCCAAGTTCCTTTAGAAAAGCTTGTGAAGTCAAAGGTATAGATGCAGTCTAGATATATGCTTAGGTACATCGCATGGCCCTTAAAACGGACTAACTAAGGTGAGGACTGACACTCAAAAGAGGTGGGTTAGTAAGGGGTATGATGTCTAATGTAGAAATCTTGGGGCCATATCCCAGTAGACTAGAGGGGTGCATGAGCTCCGAGATGTAGTAATCCCCCAATTGCACCATGATGTCTACAGTAAGGTAGATAGTGAATATCACAAGAATATTTACTATGCAGATCAAATCAGTAGATTTGATAGCTAACATTTCAGTGATATGCATTTATTATGTTTTAGTTATTAGTGTGTCACTAAGCTAGTTAGCTTAGTTTTCGACTTGTTTTCGTGGGTAGGTTAGTAGATCCAACAGGTGAGGAGAAGTAGATAGACCAAAACCCACTTCAAACCAATGCAGATTCAGAGTATGTCTCAACGTTTTTGAAAGGCATATATATTTGTAAACTTTATGGTCTAGTTGAATCGTAGTTTCAATAGAGCCATCTCTATTATTTTTGTAAAGTGTAAATATTTTAATTTGGAGCTCCTCAGTGTAATGATTTTATTTATTTTTCAATTTATTTTAAAATTATTTTATATTTAAAAAAGTAAGAAAAAGTTGGTCAACCACTTTAGTGGTTTCGTGTAGCTCTTTAAATCGATTGACTCTTCATCGTACTGGTCTAGGGTACTACAGTTAATGGTATCAAAGCGTCAGGATTGATGCTCCTAGGACCCGCGGGTTAGAGGCGGTCAGTGTCAATCAGAGTCAGTTAGTGTTGGTAAAGAGTTTATATGTATACATTCCCCCAAAAGAGTTAAGTCATACTTCTATATCTGCAATAGTGATAGTAATTTTTTGTTTCCTCTTAATTTCAGAAGTTTAGAGATGGACAGAAGCCTAGATCATAGTAGAGAGGCTAGAGACGAGAGTAGATATTCTTTAGTAAGTGATTCAGGAGATGATTTCACCCCAGAATCCGAGTATAGAGAGCCTGGAGACGCATAAGTTGATGAGGCTAAATGCTTTATGAATCTAACCTTTATCTTAAAACGGATTGTTAGAGCTATTCCTCAGGCACCTGCTACCCCATCTTCCTAGCCAGTCCAGTGTGTTCCTTTAGTTGTAACACCTCAGGAAACCTCAGTAGAGAGGCTCCGGAGGTACTGGACTATTGAGTTCTTTGGGCCAGGGGAGGATGATCCAATCGTAGCCGACCAGTGGTTAAGAGAAACCCTTATGACCCTTAGTCAGTTATATCTTACTCCTGATGGAATGATGGAGCATGTTATCTCCCTGCTAAAAAGTGATGCAATAGATTGGTGGGAGACAGTGGAGATGTCATTAGAGTCCGAGTAACCCACCTGGACCGGTTTTTAGAGGAGTTTCGCCATAAGTATATAGGAGAAGCCCATATGGATACAATGAGAGATTGATTCCCTCAATTGACTCAAGGGGATAGATCAGTATTTGAGTACGAGGTGGAGTTCTTCAGGATGAGTAGATACGCCCCAGAGTTGGTTTTGTTAGAGTACCATTGTTTCCAGAAGTTCAGAGAAGGTCTCTGGTTAGATGTCTTGATTCATTTAGCTACCAATCCACCGAGAGTCTTTACCAAACTAGTTCGTTAAGCAAAGACAATAGAGAGATTTATGGCCAGGAGAGCAATAGAAAAAGATACCACCTCAAGTTAGGGTAAAGAAGTGGTAGAGTTAGTGGAACCAGTCCAGCCATCCAAGAGGTCGAGAGAATCTCAAGAGCCTGGGAGAGTCTTGGTAGGTCAGTCTAGTCGACCAGCAGAGAGTGCTAGTGGAGAAGAGAGTACGACCAGTTAGTGCAAGAGACCATTGTTTAGTACACCATTATTTAGTACTGAAGGATCATCAAGAGTACCTTATCATCCTACATGTTCTCACTGTGGTAGGAGACACCTAGGAGTTTGTAGGTTTGGGGCTCATTGTTGTTACGACTATGGGTCTTTAGATTATTTTCTCAGAGATTACCCAGAAGCTCAAAGTGTAGTTCCATACACGTTAGCTCCGATAGTTCAGAGGGGCAGAGGATTTTAAAGAGGAGGAAGTAAATTTGTTCATGTTGGTAGGCATGTAGTTTTGTCAGGAGTTAGTGGGGAGCATTGAGTTGTATCATATCAGTATGCGATTAGAGCTCAGGAAGAGAGTGCAGCTGATGAAATCTCAAGTAACCTTACCATATTTCCTATGCCAGTAACAACCATAGTTAAGTAGTGACCAACCCTTATAATTAGATGTTCTAGTAGTTGAGATTAGTTGTAGATGTCTGACAAAATTTCGGGGATGAAAGTTTCTCTTAGGAGGGGAGAGCTGTAATGCCCGGATTTTCGAGATAATAGTTTTTGGTCAACCTGAAACCCATCAATAGAGCACATTAGATTTTCCAAGCCAATTTTAGACCAATTCTTAAGAGTATTGTACTTAAGGTAGACCCAAGAGTTTAGTTAAGTAGTAGTTTTAATTTGAGGTAAAAACGAGAAATACCAAGTTAGCAATTTACCCATATCTTGTTTTAATAGATATAAACCCGTTATTTTCCAGAGTCCACATAAAAATCAATCCAAAACATCATATCATATTTTCTTCCTTTTCTCTCCCAAAACCAAGCCAAAAGTAGAAGTTTTTGAGATTTCCAAGCTTAGTATCAAGAAACCAAGGTAGGATTCTTATTTTTCATCCCTTAAGCTTCCATTAAAGCCCTTAATCTTAAGTTTTGGTTAAGTTTTCAAAAATGAGTTTTTGAAGAAATAGACGAGATTTAGATATTTAAGCTTGTTTATAGTAAACTTGAGTTAATTAGAGAGTCCTTAACCTTATTTTAATCCTTAGATAAGTTAGTAAACTCCTTTTCTTTCCTTTGATTAGTTAAAGAAGTTGGAGAAAGTTCAAAGGCTAGAGGTAGAGGGAATGTAACTCCTAGTTGATTCAAGAGGTGTTTTAGCAGCCAAGGCAATCAGGTAAAACACTATTAGCTTTTCCATGCTAAATTTAGAATCATTAGAAAGGATTTTTTGCTATAAAGTTCAGATAAAGCATGTTTAGTAGCTTTCCAAGGTAGATTTTATGTTTAATGCTTTCAGCATGTTTCTAAGCCTTATTTATGCTCCCATAATATAACATAATACTATAAGAATGTTTGGGGACCTCACTAGGGTCTTTGGGATTGAAAAATAGAGTTTTCCATACTTGTTTTATGACTTCTATAGGTAGAGTATTGATATTATAGGGTTAGTATCGATACTTGTTCTTCGTTTCTGGGTAAAATCATGTTTTCTGGACAAGAGTATCGAAACTTTGGGTCATAGTTTAAAAACTCCCAGAAAGTATCGAAACTAGGCAGAACATAATGTTTAAAAGTATCGGTACTTATATAAAGTAGCAAAACTTTTACAAAAGTATCGATACTCTTAGGATAGTTTGGATACTTTCAGTCTGTTTTGGGCAAAAATGTCAGTTTTTTATGGATTTAGACACGAGGTACCTCAACACTACATTATATCATCAAATAAAACTACAAGTGGAACATTATTAATGTTTAAATTAAACGTAGAAACCAATATAATTAGGGACAAATAAGACTAGCCTTGTTTGATGCTCGGGAAATGATTAGGACACCCAAGTTCCTTTAAGAAAGCTAGTAGAGTAGAAAGTATAGATGCATTCCAGATATATCCTTAGGTATGGTGCAAGGCCCTTAAAATCGACTAACAGAGGCCGAGACCTGACACTCGCAAGGGGTGGGTTAGTCAAGGGTATGATGTCCGATACAGAAATTCTGGGGCCATACCGCAGTAGACTAGAGGGGTGCGAGAGCTTCGAGATGCAGTAATCCCTCAACCGCACCATGATGTCTACAATAGAGTAGAGAGTGAATATCATAAGGATATTCACTATACATATCATATTAGTAGACTTGATAGCTAGCCTTTTAGTGATATGTAGTCGTATGTTTTAGCTATTAGTGTATCGATGAGCTACCTTCGGCTTGTTTTCGTGGGCAGGTTAGTAGATCCAGTAGGTGAGGAATAGTATATAGACCAAAATTCAGTTCATATCAGTGCAGATATAGAGTACGTCTCAGTGTTTTTGAAAGGGCATGTATATTTGTAAACTTTATTGTCCAGTTGAGTCATAGTTTTAGTATAGCGGTATATATTATTTTTGTAAAGTGTAACTATTTTAATTTAGAGCTCCTCAGTGTAAATATTTTATTAATTTTTTAGTTTATTTTACAGTTGTTTTATATTTAAAGAAGGGTAAACTACGCCAATGGCCACTGATGTTTGGGTGAGTTTTCATTTTCACCGCTAATGTTTTAAAAGTTACAAATCGGTCACTAACATTATCATTTATGACAAATTGGTCACTCATCGTTAACAGCCTTTAAGAGACGTCACGAAAATCACACGTGGACCGTTAGCTGCTTACCTGGATGGTTGACCGCCCCTTTGACAGATGTTTTACCAAATATTTAATGAAAATTTAATTAAATGGAAAAACCCAAAACCACCATTAGCTCTCCTTTTTTATATTCAATTAACCCCAAACAGAGGGGAGGGAAAATGGCTTCGGTATTCTACGGCGGTGGCCGGAATTTTTACAATGGATTAACCGACAGATCTGTGGGTAGTACTGGCAGCATGAACAAAAAAAAGCGTCTACACCGTACCGGACACAGGTCCCCGGAATGTTCATGGACCCGACATCTCAGATCGTGAACCGAACACTGGTGAAGTTTCAAACGTAAAATCTCCTTAACACTCATCCTGCCCACCTTTATCTCCGTTCAGCTAAACCCAAAACTTACTATCACACTTCTCCAATTTCACTCTTGTACAAAGGATGGTAAATGTTCTTCAATAGGGAATAGTGACAGAGTTGTATTTCGGGTTCGCGCGGATGGAGGAAATGGTGCTAACACCACTGGAAAACTTGCAGCCAATGATGGTAAATTTTCTTCAATAGGGAATGGTGGCGGAGCTGTATTTTGGGTTCGCGCGGATGGAGGAGATGGTGGCAACACCACTGGAATCAGAGACTTTCGCGGTCCCCATTTTTCCCATGGGCAGCTCCCCATTTTTCCCAAACATCAGTGACCATTGGGCAACACCACTGGAATTAGAGCCTTTCGCAGCCTCCAGGGAAATTGATGATACATATCAAGAGAAGTACTTACTCTCATCAATTAATGGAAATTCAGAAATATCGTTTATTAAAGAAGCCCGAGGGTGTTGCAAGATGGCTTAAGAGAAGGGTTATTATAGAAGTCTTCATCAAATTGGAAGCAGAGTTGCTGAGCTTGCAATACGTGCACGCCTTTTGTTTGATGTAATTATTTTCAATTTTTTAGTGTCTTATTTTCCCCCATTGTTATCTGTTTGAGTAGAAGAATCTAGCACTTGAAATATAGTTTGTTGTTAATGCTTATACGAGTGATTACATTGAATGGACCCCAAATAGGATTTGCAGAGTTTCTATCTCTGCCTTTGTATCAATTACATAAAGATTAGATGCAGCCAGTAGTTTACAGATTCTTTTGTCTTGGTTTTTTTAATGGACCTTTCAATGCTATTCTTTTTTATTGCTAGTATTATTTTTGACATCATCCAGGGATGATCTTCCAGAAGGTCAAATTCAATGTTTCTGCAAAAAATTAGGTTTCCAAATGAAAACAAAAAAGTGATAGAGGAAAGTTCACCATGAGTCAATGGTAGTGTCAATACCTCATCTTATCTTAGGTACAAGATAAATGATTGTACGTTGTTTACATGCTTCCTTTTGCATATAAAAGAATATCAAATTCTGCGATTTCTTCAAAAATCTATATTTTAATAGTTCAATTTTCTGATTCAAAAATTAAAAAAGAAAATAATAATAAAAAAACTCAAGCTGAATTGAGCTTTCATAGTATGTAAGAGGGAGTTATCGTCCGGATAAGCACGGACATTGAAAAAGAAGATGAAGCTGAAGTCGAAATGTTGCGGTCTGCATCCGATCACATTACAGTGAGTTTTGGCCTATGATGATAATCACAATCCTCTTCATCTATGGATAATAAATTAACAACAATCATTTGTGAGTCAGGAGGTTCTTCTACCACAGCACGCCCTTCAAGCATCTCAACCACTTGTGCCATGCTCGGCCTTAGTTTCGCCCACTCTTGTATGCACCACAAACTTGCATATACCAGTCTTTGCAGCTGCCTGTTATCAATGCCTCCTGCTTCAACTAACCTCCGATCAACAGCTTTTATTAGTTTTACTTCTCTTAGTTTTTTGCTCACAATTTTAGGAAAGAATTTTCATTTCCTTTGAGGCCTATCTGTTTCGATCAGACTAACATTTCTTTCTCCTCCAATCATCTCCAAAAGAACCATTCCATAGATGTAGATATAAGATTTATCTGAAACTCCATGCTCCAAGAGCCATTCTGGGGCTAAATGCTAAATAACCTCTAGTCCCCCTGATTGTTGTAATAACCCTACTCTCATGTTTTCCCATAAACTTTGAAAGACCAAAATCTGTCACAATTGCTCTATAATTCTCATCAAGACGTATATTTTCTTGCTTGACATCAGGGTGTAATATCATTGATCGATAATCATGATGTAGGTACGACAGTGCCTTAGCCACATCAATAGCAACTCTATACCTTAAATCTCATGCCAAGCAGCCTCCACGATAATTTCTAGTTTCCCTTTCCCTTCTAGGAGATGGTGGCAACACCACTGGAATCAGAGACTTTCGTAGTCCCCATTTTCCTATGGGCAGCTCCCCATTTTTCCCAAACATTAGTGACCATTGGTGTAGTTTACCCATACTATTTCCACCCAAAATACAGCTCCGCCACCATTCCCTATTGAAGAAAATTTACTATCCTTGGCTCCAAGTTTTCCAGTGGTGTGCCACCACGTCCTCCATCTGCTCGAACCCGAAATACAACTCCGCCACCATTCCCTATTGAAGAACATTTACCATCCTTTGCACAAGAGAGAAATTGGAGAAGTGTGATGGTAAGTTTTGAGCTTAGTTGAACGGAGATAAAGGTGGGAAGGATGATTGTTAAGGAGATTTTACGTTTAAAACTTTGCCAGTGTTCGTTTCTCGATGAGGCCAAGCATCGTTCGGTTCACGATCTGAGACGTGGTCTATGAACATTTCGAGGACCTGTGCCCGGTACAGTGTAGTCACTTTGTTGTTGTTCATGCTACTAGTGCTACCCACAAATCTGCCAGTTAATCCACCGTAAAAATCCTGGCCACCGCCAGAGAATCCCGAAGCCATTTCCTCTCCCCTCTGCTTTGGGTTAACTGAATATAACATAGGATAGCTAATGGTGGTTTTGAGTTTTTCCATTTAATTTTATTAATTAAATTTTCATTAAATATTTGGTAAAACACCGGTCAAAGGGGCAGTCAACCATCTATGTAAGCAGCTAACAGTACACGTGTGATTTCTATGACGTCTCTTAACGGTTGTTAACGGCGAGTGACCAATTTGTCACAAACGATAATATTAGTGACCGATTTGTAACTTTCGAAACATTAGTGGTGAAAACGAAAACTTACCCAAATATCAGTGACCATTGGCGTAGTTTACCCATTTAAAGAAAGTAAGAAAAAGTTGGTCAGCCACTTCAGTGGTTCCGTGTAGCACCTTAAATCAGTCGACTGTGTGTCGTACTGGTCTAGGGTGCTACAATTAAACTACTAAAGACCATCGACGAACGCAAATTAGAGCCACGCATAGTGAAAAAACTATCTATGAATGCATGCTACATATCAAAATTCAATTTGAGGGTCCAAAATAAGGAATACCAATAGGATAACAAATGAACACCACATTGATCAGTCGTGAGAATTTCAAATCCAGCCCTAAAAAAATAAATGACAAGAACAATTAAATGACTAAAAAATAAAACTAAAAAGTGTTATAAAATATAGATAAAACATACCATAAAAACAAAGAAAACCACGTCGTAAAGACATGATTATTAAAAAGAAAATAAAAATATGAGATAATATATATATAAATTAATGAAATACTAACGACAATAATCAATACTAAAATTGATATTACTGCCTATCAACCAAAGATAAGGAGAAACAAACAAACAATAGTCTTGAGGAAATAAAGGAAAGAGGTACTAGAGTTTAAGAAAGCAATCCTTTTACTATTAAAAATGATAATCATTTAAATCTAACCAAACTTTTGTTTATAGGGTAAAATATATAAATAGTCCCTAAACTTTTAGGACACTTGCATTTTTGTCACCCAACTTTTGAAATTTGGAATGCATCCATCGAACTTTTAATTCATTTTTATTTTAGTCCCTATTATTACCTTCCGTTAGTTTTTGTTGATATGGCAGTTAACCCCGTTAACTTTTCTAATGTGACATCTTCATCTTCCTCCACTTTTGCTTTTTCTTCTTATTCCTTATTCTTCTTCAAAACAATCATCTTTAACTTCAAACCCTGATTCCAAGACCGACCCAACATGTAAGAGGGATGCGAGATCGCTGAGGTTGAAGGAGTTACTGCTAATATGATGATTATTAAAAGAGATTGGAAATGGTCTTATTCCCCAGTTCAAATATTGATTCATGGCACCAGAATCAGTGAAGGAGTAATTATCTACGATGGAGTCCAAGTTAAGAGTGAGCCCAGACGAGCCTTGTTGCTGAACATGGTGCCTTGACAACGCCGCCTTTGGCATATGCAATGGTAGTGCCTCTCTCCTCCATTCAAGTGGACGGAGCTGGTATTCAAGTGGACCGTGGCCTAGGGTTTCAAATCACGGTCGCGGTCGAGTTTTCGGTCGTTTCGGTTTTACCGTGATTGTGGCTGTTGCGGGCGTTATTGCGGGTGTAGTTGGTAACTCGGACGGCGTTAAAACCGCTATATCGCGGATGAAATCGCGGTCGTGGTCCTTTTTTGAAACCATGTCGTGGCCATATTGTCATCCATGGAATTCGAGATCAGATCTAAAGAAACAGGAATGATATTATTACCGAAAACGACGATGATAGAAGCGTTTCCGTTTCGATTCCTATCCGTTGGTGGAAACAAAGGCAAACCCGAGAACCCACATACGTCGGGCGGCTGAGGACTAGTGGAGGTCACGGTGTCAACACCAAAGAAACTCGAGATTGTTGTAGACAAAAAATAGGTGGTCCAGCTGAAGTCAAGGCGGCGAAACTCAAAGAACTGATGACACAAGTATTATTATTATTATTATTATTATCCATGTTCATAGTGGAGTAGTTGAAGAGTGGATTAGGGTTATTCGCCTCCATGAAAGAACAAGCCATTCTGGTATCGAAAACAAGATGAGTCTAACAAGAAAGCCGGTGGTGGTAATCAGAAATCTCATAGCCCAATCTCTTCCTCATGGCGATGCTTCTCATTGGGTTTTCTTCGTTCTCGATGCTCCTATTGTTGCCCCCATTCCCACCCACCCAATCAAAAGTTGCCATTAACAACAAGGGAATGAATCAATCTTCAATCTTCATCCAAGCTTGAAGTTTTTCACTTGGTGGGATTTAAGTAAAGAAGAAGATACATTGCTTTGAAGCTTTTCATCCAATCTTCAATCTTCATCCAAGCTTCAAGCTTTTCAATCGAATTTTGAAACTGAAGATGATTGCTTTAAAGAAGAAGATGATTGCTTTAAAGAAGAAGAAGAAAGAACAAAGAAGAAGAAAAAGCATAAGTGGAGGAAGAAGAAGAAGCTTCTACGTAAGAAAAGTCAACTGGGTTAAATGGCACGTCAGCAAAAACTAATGGATGTAACGGTAGGGACCAAAATGAAAACATATTAAAAGTTTGATGAATGTATTACAAATTTCAAAAGTTGGATAACCAAAATGCAAGTGTCCTAAAAGTTCAGAGACTATTTATATATTTTACCAGCGCTTGTGAGTGCATTATCAAAATCAAATACATTCCGATCATCGATCATCGATCCTTTATTCAACTGGAACATATATATTTGGAAAACAATTGTGATTCTTTAATGTCTTTAGCATATGTGTCGCATTGTAAACACTAGATTCGTTATTGTTTATCATAAAATTAAATAACAATTATCGAAAATGGCTACAAGTTTTTATGAATTTCTTTTAAAATCTGCATACTTCGTTGTTCCTTTCTCACACTCTATTGTTCTCATTGGCATTGTTGTTTAGCTTTGTTCCTTCTTTCTCTGGATCATTTGGGATAGGCTTTTGACACTGCTATAATCGGCAATGGGAGAAACTTTAATGGTTTTTAGTTTAGTTTTAAATTAAAATTAAAATTATAAATTAATCATGATTTTTAATTAAAAAAATGAATGATTTAAGTATATGATATATTAGAATTAGTTAGTGGGTGGCGGCTTCTCTTGCATTCGGAGGTATCTTGTCTCTTTTGATTAGTGGAGGCATCTTAACACTTCGAAGGGCGGTAGGTAGACACTCTTTTGACCGTATATTATGGGTATACCCACTATGGCAGCACAATGCAAGCCACAGTCGGCTATAGGGGTTTAGGGAGAGCAATTGCTCAGGGTCTTCAATTTTTTTTAGAGAAAATAACCCCAGTGACCGAAAATACCTTATAATATACGATTTTAACCAATTTTTTTTAGATTTGCAAAAATGACCAATAAATTCGCAACGCGAACTCCAATTTCGCAACCCAGTTTCCATTCGCAACACAGAAGTCAAATTCACAACGCGATAGTCAAATTCGCAACACTGAAGTCGAATTCGCAACACTGAAGTCAAATTCGCAATGCGATAGTCAAATTTGCAACACTGAAGTCAAATTCGCAACGCGAATCTGTAAATCGAAACGCGAATCTGTAAATTGTAACGTGAATCTGTAAATCGCAACACAGAAGTCAAATTCACAACACATAATTCAAATTCGCAACGCAATTTTAGTTTCGCGTTGCGAATTTAAGTTTCAGAAACTAAATTGAAACTTGAATGAATTGCATTACTTCAACCAAAAAACAAAGACAAATACTAACTTCACAGTGTTGCTAATTTAAGTTTCAAGAATAAACTACTACTCTTTATGTTGTCCTTGAACCTGCACTAAACCTATATGTTGTCCTTTTATGTTTATATAATTGCTTACTTCTGGAATGTTATCTGATGTTTTGTGAACTATGATGGAATAATGACTTGGGTGAATACCGTGCTAGTTTGAAACATATTTGGCTTTGTTTTCACTGTTTAATATCATGTCTGTTTATAGTGTATAATTTGTAGTTTTTGGTATATCTAACTTTGTATGTTTATTGTTTTTGTAGAAATTTTTTCGGCTGCATTGACCTTAAGGAATAAATTAAGCATAGCCACTAAAATTGCGTCGACGCTTACACCTCTACAAAGAAAATTGTTTGAGGATACTTGCTTCGGGCCATGGCTGAAAGTACAACATTCGGGTGGAGATACTATGTTGACACATTTATTTCTTCAGACCATGACTAACGATCTACCCGAGATGATACAACGTGGTGATGAAGAGATATGGTTTCATTTTCCTCCGGCGTATACTTGTTTTGGGTGGGAGGAGTTTTGCTTAATAACTAGTCTACGCTTCGGACACGATGATGTAACCCGGTACACTAGTGGTTTCGGGCCATGGCTGAAAGTACAACATTCGGGTGGAGATACTATGTTGACACATTTATTTCTTCAGACCATGACTAACGATCTACCCGAGATGATACAACGTGGTGATGAAGATATGGTTTCATTTTCCTCCGGCGTATACTTGTTTTGGGTGGGAGGAGTTTTGCTTAATAACTAGTCTACGCTTCGGACACGATGATGTAACCCGGTACACTAGTGGTATCTCCCACCCATCATGGTTATCTCAGGTTTTTCCTGAGCTGGCAAAGTCGAAGCCGAGTTTACACGTCGACGACTTGAAGAGATTATTTATTAAAGATGGTTTTACTCAGATGGATGGCCTTGATGTTGTCCGAGTATGCCATTTATTACTTTTGCATGCTGGCTTTTTAGGCAAAGAGGGCAGACAACCTATCTCTGAGGACCTAATATTATAGGTAGAGGACCTAAATGCATGGAACTTATTTCCGTGGGGTTCATATCTATGGAAATCTACCTGGAAGAAGTTGTCGTCTGTCTTTGAGGACCGAAAAAGTTTGCAGGGCGATGGTTCTAAATACATTTTGAAAGGCTTTACTTGGGCTTTAAGGTAAGAATTTCTATATAATGTTTCCAAAATTATAATTAATTATTTAACAATTACTAATGTTTGTGTATATGTGTTTGTAGATTTGGATATTTGAGGCTTTCCCCAGCATGTGGACATATTCGATAAAAAGATCAAATGATATTCCTAGGGCTATTACCTGGAAGAGAATCCACATGTTGGATTGGGAAGAGTTACTCCCATATACGACGATGAATGATGTAAGTTAACACACAAATAATACCATATAAACAAGTTATTACTAGTACACGTTTAACTTTGTTTGAGCTTTTATATTGTTAGGAGGCCAACTATCCATTACATAGGCTGACACCCACAGAGGCTGAGCTTGCCACTGATTGGTGGCAAGCTAGTAAGTGGTTTTTTGATGGGACGGAAGATGAGCACCCCCTACTTCGAGAGCCATCACCTGATCGGGCCGATTCTACAGCTCGACACCCGGAGCCATCACCTGATCAAGCCTCTTCTCCACCTCCACCATCACCTATTCCATCACATCATCGAGCCTCTTCTCCACCATCACCTCCTGATAGGCGACCGGCAAAGAGGCCACGACATTTATCTCCCTGTTCTCCACCTCCACGGGATGAGTTTGGGGAGTTACGTGATGAGGTCGGTGCTTTGCGTCATGAGGTCGGTACTTTACGTGAAGACAATGGTGCATGGCGTGATGAGGTTTGGTCTTTACGTGGTGAGGTGGATTTTTTACGCGATGAAAATGGTGCGCTATGTGGTGAGGTATCTACTTTACGTGATGAGGTTGCCGCTCTACGCGAGATTGTTTCATCATTGTAGAATGAGGTTCATACTCTACGCAATGAGGTAAATTTGTTTAATATTATACTAAAAATGCAAATAACCTTTTTTCAGCATTATTTATTTATTTATTTACTGATTTATGTATTAATTTATTTTCAGCGGCCCGATAAGGTAGATGTTTTATGTCAGGTTTTTCTTGCACGACGGGGTTCACGCATCAGACGTCGTGCACATGCTATTACGTCTCCGTTCACCCTACTAGTACCAAGACTTTGTAAGAAGAAGCCCGATGTACCTATCATCATTCAAGAGGTGCCTCCTATCGTTCAATAGGCCCCTCTCATCATCGAAGAGGCCCCTCCCACCGTTCAAGAGGCCCATGTCATCGTTCAAGAGGTCCCGCCCACCGTTCAAGAGCCCGATTCACATGACGTCATATGTTGACATATTGATAAACCCCCTCCCGTGCCTGATATGATGGATACGAGTTGGCTTTCGTATGTGTTACCGACCAGTACCATTCCTCAACAGGAGAGGAGAACACTACTGGACACAATTACGGATAATACCCTTTGGGCTAAGACCGCAGTAGATTTTTATCTACATGAGCGGAGCAAGGGGTGTTATTCTAACCTATGCAAACTCGATGATGTTATGTATTTGTTTCTTGATCGGTCTTAGTGGGGTATTTTATTAGGGGTTGAAGATAATGGCTATCTCGAAGGGGTGGTAAGTCTTATATTCTTCTTATATTGCATTTTGATTAATTTTTTTTAAAATTATTAATAAATTCACTAATATATGTATTTTTTTATAAAACAGCATATTGATGCATGGGTGTCACGTCTTCTAATAATAAGGAAATTGAGGAAAATAAGAAATACTAGATGGATTATTATGCCAACGTCTTTTCACGTAGCTCACTTGAAGGATCCGAGAGATGTTTCATATACGTTGGGTAATGGAAAAGCTAAACTTTATCCTGCGTGGTGGGAGGTCGATAAGGTTAGTATTTAATTTTTGAATATTTTAAAGGTTTTAATAAATTTTATTTGATGTGCGCAGTTATTTATGATTGCAGGTGTTTATCCCTGTTTTGGAACATCGTCATTTGCTTCTCGTCGAGCTTCAGCTCCCATTCCTGAAGACAATGGTATATGAAAGCATGTTGAATTACATACCATTGTTTGATTTGAGAGATATTATTTGTAAGGGATGGAGCGCTCATTTGGCAAAATACTTGGACGCGATTGATTATTGGACTAATTCTGGAAACAATAAGCCAAAAAGTTCAAAGTTACAATGATCAGAGACGATACCGTGCCACAATAAATGGAGGGAGCCAGAGGGGATTGTGGTCCTCTTGTATGCATGTGCTTGGAGCGTTTGACGACAGGAAGTAAACACCTTATACCTCCCACAGATAGAGATAGAGGTGCAGTAGGCTTATGGTTTCGGCATTTTTATGGCTCAAGCGATATATGCGAGACGTTGCCTACCTGCATCCGCGTGCTGAAAGTTTGCATAAACAATTGGTAAGTTTGAGCAAGTGTTGTTAACATATATACTCTTTGTTGGTTTGAAAATGTTTGGTTAAGTACATAGAATTCAATAATTTGTTGTTTGTTGGTTTTAAATGTGCAGAAAGTGTTGTTTGAGCAAATGTTTGGTTTCTGCAGGTTATTCCTGATGTGAGCTGCGTGAAATTGATGTATTTGTGCATAAACAACAGTCTGGGGTACACTTTTTTTTCTTGTTTAATTGAAATTTACACTGAAAGTTTATTTGTTTAATTGATGAGGAAATAAGAATTATTTTTTGCTTGTTTAATTGATTTGTAAAAGTTGATTTGTTTAATTTGATGTGTAAATAAGAATTATTTTTTTTCTTGTTTAATTGATTTGTAAAAGTTGATTTGTTGTTTTAAATTCAATCTGCATTATGTTGAAGGCAAAAAAGACCTGTTGAAGGTACAAATTCGCAACGCGAAAGGTAAAATCACGTAGCGATTTTATCGTTGCAATAGTCAAATTCGCGTTGCGATTTTTGGTTTGCGATTTCACGTTGCGAATTTGACTTTCGCATTGCGAATTCAAGGAAAACACCTTCAAAAAGATAACAGATAACAATCTGAAAAGTGATAACAACTGAACAGATCATAGCAATGTTCAAACTCAAGTTACTAATTAATGTCTAACTGAAAATGTATGTATTCACACATAAAATACACATAATACAACGTTTGCATTTAAAAATCACCAAAGTTAATAACTCCCAAAAGGTGAAGCCGGTTGTGATTGGGATTTTGATTTTGATTGCGATTTTGATTTCCTTTTGCTTGGCACCATATGAGCTTTGGATTTTGATGAGGATCCATATTTTTGGTAGAGGAAAAGATTATTGTGATGGCACTTTTGATCCACAGGTCAACCTTGTATGACCACTTTCCTTGCACTGACTACATGTCGATATCCTCTTCTCTTCACCCTTAGACGGTATACGATCGTGATTTTTTTGTCGGCCAGGTAGCCTGTTGTCCATGACTGGTGGCAAAACTATTTGTAAGTCATATGGTATATCCCACTCAGAAGGATGTGGAATAGGGTAGACAATCTCGGCATAAGTCTGTCGATATACTTCTGTAGTGTAGCAATCCATAGCGTATGCACTTGAATCATCTTGGTTTAGATGAAGAGCAACTTTTATAACATGACCACACATATAATCAGATGTTTGTCATTTCTTACAACTACACGTCTTTGCATTTAGATCGACAAGCCCATTTAAGTTATTATCCAATACTTCAAATAAAGTGTTTGAGCATGGTTCAACTCTCCATAACGTTGACTTCACAACACGTTTCGTTATCTTTTTTTCAATCCATGGTGTAACACAACGTTCCAATGTTCCTGTAAATTTAAATAAATAATATTTAGTAAAATATATTAAATATGATAAGCTACGAATTTAAAGAAATAATACCTGCATGGTTTCTTTTCTTGTAGTACCACTGTTGAATAGAGGCTCGAAAAAACTCCATTAACATAGTAATGGGCAATTTCCGGGAATAACGACTTAGAGCGTTGATTGATTCTGCACTATTAGACGTCATGAAACCATATCTTGCTCCAAGTTGATGTACTCTTGACCATCTTTCAAACCCGACATCTTCTAGTGTTTGAGCACATTGAGGCAAAACACGTCTTAAACAATTTATATGCTTATTAAAATCCACTTCCTGATAAGCTTTTACAGCATTCCAGTATGTCCATTTGTGATTTTTTATACCAGCGGACCTTGATTTTAGATTTCTGTACAAATAAACACCACAAAATCCATGAAAAGCATATGGTAAACACCTTCTAATAGCGTTGTCAATTGAGTTTGCCCTATCGAATATGATTGTTAGATTGTTAATAGGACCTATGCAATCCCTAAGATGCCCCATAAACCATGTCCATGAATCAGAGGTTTCAGATTTACCAACCCCGTAAGCTATTGGCAGTATCCCATTGTCAGCATCCATAGCTACTATTAATAAGTTTACTCCAAGGTATCGATCTTTCAAATGTGCTCCGTCAACTATAATAACTGGGCGCATGCAAGTAATAAACGAACGAATCTACAAAATCATATACACAAGAAAATATAATCATTTAAATGTGAAATGCATGCAACTAACAAAAATAAGTCAACAAAATTATAATGATTTACTAACCGTAGCACCAATGGCGATAAACAACAACTCAAAGCGCTCATCTTTATCTATTTTGATATGAGTTAACGACGGAGGATTTTTCAGCTTTAAATTATGACAATAAGCCTACAGTTGGGCAAACGATGCTTCTGGTGACCCCCTCAACAATTCCAAGGCATAACATTTGGCTATCCAAGCTTGAGAATATGAGATACTAATCTTGAACCGAGCATTCATGTCAGTCATAATTTCATGTCCCCGATATACCCTTCCATTAAAAAACATTAACTCAGCCAGAAAATCACCCAACACCTTTTTGTTTGCCTGTCTATGGTGAGGAAAAACTTGGGTTCTTGAACATGTATGTTTATCAATAAAAGTCCTAACTTGAAACATTTCACAATCTTTTATCCTCTTTGCAATCATACGCCACGTACAGTTTTTGTCAATCATACACTTTGTTTCGAAACGATTTGTTAACTTTTAGTTGATAGCCATCTTCCACACATTTCGTATACAAATCTATCTTCAAGTCTTCCTTTGTATCAAAACAATCATCTTTCTTGATACGAATAACTTTTGTGTAACAATCAACTGTTATCTTTACCAACTCTTCTTCCGGTATCTGAAGTAATTCTGGCATATTCCAGTTATACTCTCGTGGCATTTTCTTCTTTTTCTTTTCTTCGGGGACTTTTTCTTCTTCTTTTTCTTCTTCAGGGTTATATGAATTACAGAATGGATGTTCAACATGTTCATTCACAGTCGTAACTTCCTCCTCATTATCATCAACAACATCTTCCTCGGCAGCGGCTGTTTCATCATCAAAATTAGGGTATTGACCAATATCAAAGTCATTACATGCAGGGTATGTTTGTTCTTCTGAAACATCATCAAAATCCGAGTATTGACCAAGATCAAAGTCCGGGTATTGACCAAGATCAAATTTCAAATACTGACTAGTACTCACAATTTTTTCTGTTGGCTCATAATCGTCTAACTGGTCAATACGAAAATCAGAATTTGGTGCTGAAAGTTGATTGGGATTTGGATTAGGAAAAGGTTGTGGGTTTTGAGATTGTGTTTGATATTGTTTTTGGTATTGGAAATATGGTGAAACAAAATTTTCTTGGTGATGAAATTGTAACTGGGGTTGAAGAACTTAGTTAATTACTACCCGCTACTGGCCCAACTTCACTACTTTTAGGTTCAACAACATACAATGTAACATCATATTCTTGCGAAACACTAATGTAAGCAATGAATCATTCAACATCTTCATTATCGGTTAACAAATAAACTTTACCTTTTCTCTGATAAGATAGACTAAATCCACTTAGAGGCTCTAAATTCAATTTCTTTGCAACACGTAACATTAGAGTTTCATAAGTTAACTTTTTTAATGACAATTTTAGTTGAAGATTCATGGGTAAAGGCACATATTGTAAAACACCATGAACATTCTCTTATGACCCTCCAAAACACAAATTTATCCAAACATGATCAACATTAGATGATTTCATTCTACAAATTGTAAATTAATTTACTAAACAAACGAGCTATAAACTACATATCATCACTAACTCAGAGAAAAAACATACCTATATTAAGTTGATAGTTGATAATTTGGGAGAGAAATCATTGAAAAATTATATAGAAATAAAATTATGTAAAAAAAATTAGAGATGGGGAAGGATGTCGTTGGATATAGGAACGGATGTTGTCGAAGAGAGTGATAGATGGAGATGGAATGAGTTACGATTTAGGAATTTAGGTTATGAGTTGTTGCTGCTGCGTAGTTATATATCCAAAACATTTGTGTTGCGAAACTAAAACCTGTTGCGAAATTAAATTCGTGTTGCGAATTTGAAATTCAGTTGCGAATTTGAAATTCAATGTTGCGAATTTGACTATCGCGTTGCGAATTTTGACTTCTGTATTGCGAATTTGACTTATGTATTGCGATTTACAGATTCGCGTTGCAAATTTGACTTTTGTGCTGCGAATTTGACTTCAGTGTTGCGAATTTGACTTTTGTGTTGCGATTTACAAATTCGCGTTGCGATTTACAAATTCGCGTTGCGATTTACAGATTCGCGTTGCGAATTTGGAAACTGGGTTGCGAAATTGGAGTCCGCGTTGCTAATTTGTTGGTCATTTTCGCAAATCCAAAAAAATTTGGTTAAAATCGTATATTATAAGGCATTTTCGGTCACTGAGGTTATTTTCTCTTTTTCATAGGGTCTCTAATTTTATAATCATATTTTTTTATTTTTATAGTTAAGATATTTACTTTTTTTAATTTAATTTTTTCTCTTTGTATTTGAGAGCCTTAATTTTTTAATCTCACCATTTTCCTTTATAATTGAGGTCTCTAATTTTTTCAATCTCATTTTTTATCTTTATAATTAAGGCCCCTAATTTTTTCAATCTCACTTTTTAGCTTTACAATTGAAGTCCCTAATTTTTTTAGTATCACCTTTTAAATTTATAATTGAGGCTCCTAATTTTTTCAGTCCCATTTTTATATTTATAAATAAGGCCCCTAACATTTTCAATCTTACTTTGTAGCTTTATAATTGAAGTATCTAATTTTTTAATCTCACTTTTTACCTTTATAACTGAG
Organism: Hibiscus syriacus; assembly: GCF_006381635.1. Taxonomy (NCBI): domain Eukaryota; kingdom Viridiplantae; phylum Streptophyta; class Magnoliopsida; order Malvales; family Malvaceae; genus Hibiscus; species Hibiscus syriacus. The sequence goes on along the minus strand of NW_024063022.1, from coordinate 3,050,968 downwards.
ACTCCTAATTTTTTCAATCCCTATTTTTACCTTTATAATTGAAGCTCTAATTTTTTTTAATCTCACTTTTTACTTTTATTATTAAGGCCCTTATTTTTTTTTCAATCTCTCCTTTCACCATTACAATTGAAGCCCTAAATTTTTTAATATCATTTTTTTACATTTATAATTGAGGCTCCTAATTTTTTCAACCTTTAATTTTTTCAATCTCACTTTTTACTTTTATAATTGAGGTCCCTAATTTTTTTCAATCTCACAATCTACCTTTTAATTGAAGCCCTAAATTTTATTCTCAATTTTTACTTTTATAATTGAGGTCTCTAATTTTTCAATATAACATTTTACTTTTTTTTAGTTTAGGCCCCTAATTTAATCTTTTTTCTAAGATGTATTAATGTAACATTAAATATTTAATTGTTTAAAGTAATAGAATATATATTTTTATTAAAAAGGTACAAAAATATTAAAAATATTTCAAAGTAAAAAAATATACTTTCGTTCTATAAGAGTATTTTTTTTAGTTTTGCCTAGGGCCTCGAAAATGTTTGAAATAGCTCAGGTGGAGGCAACGCGATATAGTGATAGCATGACGAATGATACTAGGAACGTTTTAGGAGATTCAATGCTTACAAGGAAATACCAAAATGTTATTACTTGTTTGTGAGGTGAGGCCTGTTCATGCCAGTGAGGCTTTATGCAGGGCCATTGTAACGGTTACACATGCTTTCTCATGTTATTCTTACGGGTGTCGTCATCCAAGGCGTGACTCTTTGTGATCTTCATGGACGTTATCTCACGTGCCCTGTTGAGGCTTTTCACCCTTGCCACAACCAGGTGTGAGATATTGGCATCCATGTTCCTTAATCAATGTACCTTGCCATGACTCAAACATTAGTTTTAAAAAGCGCGCTCAGGCGCGCCTAAGGCGTGAGGCGCAGGTGGGCGCAAAGCAAAACGCCTTTGGAGAGATAGGCGCAACGCTATACGGGAAGCCCTCCCAGACGCGTGCATTAGGGGCTTTTTTGCATAGCTGCGAGGCGCACGCTTCAGCCGCCTTAAGGATAAGAGTCAAGTTTGCCTGCTCAGCTGCTCTCTTGCCTCTTCCACTGCTTGCCTCTTCCACCAAAAACATAATATTTACATAGCTTTTGATCAAAATAATGGCTCTCCATATCACCTTTTTCTCTCTTTTTTGGTGTAAATAAAGGAATGATCACCATGTTTTGTTTTTTCAGTTCTTTTTAACTCCTCAAGTTCTGATGCTTTCTCTTTTCTTCGTGTTTTATATCATACACTGCATTTATTTTAAGTCCTAGACATCTGAACTCAGGCAACCCAGTTAGCAGTCTTTATTTTCTTTCATTAATGGTTGTTTCATTTTTCAAAAAGAAAATACACTGCATTTGTCTTAATTTCTAAAAATCTAAACTGTTAGAGTGGTACCTGCTGGCACTCTTTATTTTCTTTCATAATGTCATTTCAATTTTCAAAAGAAAATACACTGCATTTGTTTTAAATTCTAGACATGACTATGTTAGGAGTGGTGCCCTGTTGACACTTGTCTTTTATTAACAAAAACCAAACATACTGAGGGATGAGATCTCTTACTGCTAGTACTCTTTGTTTCTAGTATTTCCTTTTTACTTCTACATAAATATGTCATAAGTTCATAACCACTTTAGCTTTAAATGGATATGCATATCTTAGACAATTCTAAGCACTGGATCTAGAAAAATATATTGCATTTATTTAAGTCCTAAACATAACCATGGTTAGGACTTAGGAGTAGTGCCGAGTTGACACTTTTTATTTACTTTTATTAATGATAACGTTAAGTTGTAAAAAATAGTGAAACATTAATTAAATAATATTTATTTAATAAATTTTATTGAATATAAAAGTTAATTTTTTATAATAGTTTAGAGTGGAGAGAAGATTAAGGTGGTGTTTGTTTTTGCAGAGGTAAAATGTCTGCAGTCTGCGGACCACATCTGCAGGCATCTGCAACAGAAAAGGTGGAGCAAAAGTCTGCAGTCTGCAAGAAGAAGACTGTTTGTCTTTTAACGTCTGCAGACTGCTAAAATAAACTAAAATATAAATAAACTGATTTTTTAAACTTAAAAGAGTTTTGCAATACTTAAATTTAAATAATTTTAATTTTATAATAATGAAATTTAAATAAGCCATACAACTACAATAATAAATATTTTAAAATAAATCAATCCATATTTTTAAATAAATAAATCGATATTTTAAAATAAATCAATCCATATTTTTAAATAAATCAATCCATATTTTTAAATAAATCAATCCATATTTTAAAATAAATCAATCCATATTTTAAAATAAATCAATACATATTTTAAAATAAATCAATCCATATTTTAAAATAAATATATCCATATTTTAAAATAAATTTTTCCATATTTTAAAATAAATAAATCCATATTTTTAAATAAATCAATCCATATTTTAAAATAAATCAATCCATATTTTTAAATAAATCAATCCACATTTTAAAATAAATCAATCCATATTTTTAAATAAATCAATCTATATTTTAAAAGAAATCAATCCATATTTTAAAATAAATCAATCCATATTTTAAAATAAATTTTTCCATATTTTAAAATAAATCAATCCATATTTTAAAATAAATCAATCCATATTTTAAAATAAATTTTAAAATATATTAAAATAATTTTAATTTCTTTGAAGAGGTTTGAAAACCTTTGAACACATAAAATCATGTTTGCATCAAGAAGACCTCGCGTAGACGTTAAAAGAGTTTATGTCTTCTAAAAAACAAATGGTCTACGAAACTCAATATTTACGCGTGGTATTTTCATCTTGCATCTAGGCTCCAGAAACCCATTATGCCTCGATGCGCCTAGTGCCTAGAGCTAATATTTTAACCAGTCCTTTCTAAAAGATGTTTGAAGGATATCTATGGAGGTATAATAATAACAAATACAAATTTGAATTTAACTTGTAATTATGTGAATGAATATGAATACAAATTAAGTCAATAAATAGTTCATATTTGACCTGAATTAGTGATGTAAGTTATAAATGACTGATGCACAATCGAATTATGTTTCATCCACTCTCTCATCGATTAATCTCACCGGACATTCAAATAGACGTAAATGAAGTGAAAGCATAGTGGTGAGGATCAGGGTTTCAAATAGCGGTCGAATAGTGGTATCGCAGCCGTTATATCGCAGTCGCAGCGATGTCGAAACCGCTATCGCGGAAAATAGCGGTATGAAGCGGAATCACACTAATAGTGGCGGATCGTGGCTGCAATTTAGCGGATAGCAGCCAATCGTGACGAAAACTAGACCACTATTCCACTATTATTCCGTTATTTTATTTTATTTATAAAAAATAGGTTTTTTATTAAAAAAATCAGCTCATTCGAAAATACTCACGATCGCGATATTCGCTATGACCGCAATAGCATCCGTTATATCTGCAACCGTGATAAACACGACGCGAACGAAAACATGACCGCAAATGCTATTTAAAATCCTGGTGAGTACATGGAAGTACTACTCTCAACAAATTCATAGTCTTGATAAGGCAGGATCATGGACATCAAACACCTCTTCATTCTTACGAAAAAGAAACTAAAGAAAGAATAGAAAATTCTATATAGATATATTCCAACACGTGTTTAAAGTGAAAGCACAGTAAGAGTGTGGAAGTTATCCTCGTCAGACTGCGCCACATGAGATCTTGTCGCATAAGTCATCCTTTGAGAAACTAACCGAAGAGCTCGCTGCCATCGCTCGCCATTGCCCGGAGCTGGCCGACGTCGGCCGTCGGCTTCGAAGGCAATCTGACTCAGCTGAAAAAAGAAGAGCCTGGTCGCATCAACCATATGAATGTAAACACCACGACGAACAATCCTCAAACTGAAGGCCAGTTTGATCATAAAAGGGCAAATCAAGCTTCCAAGTAAAGGAGTTAAACCATGGGCAGGAGATAAGAAGTGGAGTTTGGCTAATGCTACCAAGAACAACCCCATGGAAGCTAACTGAACTGAGAAAGTTAGTAAGAAAGAAAATCTCTGGAGAATGAAAAATGGACAAAATGTAAAACAGCGCAAGTGGAAGATGGCATAAGAAGTTATGGCGGCTTTGTCTGTGACTGTGTTTGAGTCATTGAGAGCAAGTGGAACTTGGCAGAAGCTTTGATATACATTAATAATTTCTTTTGTTTGGTATCTCATAAAATTTTAAAATTATTAGATGAACCTGACTCACTACATCATCTAAGATCGAGCAGGATTATGAACAAGAATGAATCGAAGATTAAATATTAGTATAAATTATGAATGGAATAAGGGAGACAGTAAAATTAAATTATGAATAGTGTAGTTTATATATAAAAAAAGAATGTACTTATACAAATTACTTAACTTGTGTGTATGTGTTTTTTTTGGGGTAAATTGTATTTTTAGAAAAATAATCGAATCAACCTGACCATACATACATCATAATATAAAAATTTTATTGGTTAATACAAAAAAATGTGTTTGATTAATCGTGTTTTTTTTAAGAATTTAAGTTTTATTTATTTTTTCTTGATTTTGTGATAAATTTAGAGAAATATGAATAATAGAAAATTATTCGTGGATATAAGTTGAAAATTTTAAATCCAAAAATAAGAGATAAAGTCAAAGATTTAAAATTATTAATAAAAAAATTGAAAAAAATGATATTTTTCAAAATATAAAGGGTCACAGGATGCTTATCAATAGGTAGATCTAAAATAATAATGAAATTAAAAAATCACACTGACTAAATACTCAAACACAAAATTATAATATTTTATAATTTTACCCTATATTTATAATTCAACCATATATATATATATATATACTTTGTGTTTAAAAAGTTGTATCAATTCACTTAAAAAGAATTTCAAACCTTTAAAAGACATTACTGAAAAAACATGATTTTCACTTAGATCAAAATATTTTCTGATATTTGTTCATTGAAATATCATGTATGATAAAGATGCGATGTATTTGACAAAACATGTTTTCGCTCTCTAAGATAAAAATTGATATTATTGAATAAATAACTTTAAGAAGATTTTATTTTTATAAATATTTTTAAAAAGGTAAAAAGACATCAGAGGTCCCTATACTTTTTGAAAAAAATCAGTGTAGCACTCGTATTAATTTTTCTCTCAATGCGATACTCCAACTCAGAAAACAAATACAATGTGGCTATTTGATCAACTTTTTACATCGTTGACTGTTATGGTGTTGACGTGACAATTCAATGTACTGACAGAGCGGTCCACGATGCTGATGTGATATTCCATCATTATGTTTAAGTTATCAATTTACCTAATATGTCATGTCATCGACCACGTTATCAACCATTGTGGATTGTCACATAAGCATCGTGGACTGTCATGTTAGTACAATGAACTATCACGTCAGTACCGTAACGGTCAACGACGAAAAACGTTAGTCAAAGGGTCACATTGAGTTTATTTTTTGAATTAGAGAACCACATTGAGAGAAAAAATAGTATGAAGACAATATTTTTTTAAAAGTACAAGGACCTCTGATGTATTTTTGTATTTTAAAAATTAATATATATACAAACAAATTACCCCCAATATTAGCTTAAATATGTAAATTATGGTGACGAAGTTCCTTTAACTGAATTATTTTTAAACATTTATCATTATCCGTGTTTTCATTTTCATCAATAACCACTTCACAGTAGCATGCATTTAATGCAGAAGTGCAGATGGCTGCATTAATTCGGATAGAATGGCCTTCTATTTTATTTCAAACATATCTTTTTGTAGGTTCTAATGAAAAGTGGGGCCTTCTACGAAACTTCCTTGAAGTTTCTACTTGACAGAATGATGTCCCCGGCTCTTTTTTGTATTAATGTGGGAACAATAATGCATTATGCACACGACATATATATATATATATGATGTAACTTCTGTACAGTATAGGGATAATAAAATTATTGGAATGATTGGATATTATTATATAAAGATTTATTTTTCTGTCTTAAAATTTAGGTTTATAACGGGACAAGATGAGACAAGTTTGAATTTAAGATAGAAATATTCTGATATATTTTTGGATCTTATGTAAATTACGACTCTTTCGTGTATTGGAGTTTTTAGAGTTGTGTATCTTTCTATCATTTATTACCTCTCGATGAGATTATCTTCACTAAATGACTTGTTAAAATTAAATCTGTTGAATTACAACTACATTCATTTAGTTTGTTGGTTTACGAGTAATAATTATAGTCTTAAGTATGATATTTATACGTAATCGTATAAAAACTTTTCGACACATCCATTAAATGAGATTGAAGTGTCAGAACCAAATCATAATAAAAATTAGTTCTGTCATTCACAAGTACGACATGTAATATGCTACATAGCCCAAAATTTGAGGTCAAACTTTAGAAAGTAATATGCTAACCTGGAAATAATTATTTTTCTTTGATAAAATTTAACCCAAAAAAAACTTCTATTTCCCTTATTATCTCAAGAATTTAATTGTAATAAATTCTTCCCAAAAAGTCATCAAATTTATGATGTTTAACGGATAATTTTTTTTATTTATGTCCGTCATAGTTTCAATCTTCTTAAATTTTGATATTTTATAATTTCACCATATTATAAAATATTTTATGGGCCTCTTTTTTAAAAATAACATATGACCCACGTACCTTTTGGGACAAGCCTAATAAATGTGAAATCAAACTAGTATCTAATCATGACAAATCATCAATAATAATTACTAGATGCGTAAACGTACCTTGATTAATTGATAGGTCCAAACCCTTGAGTTTCTTTGGTTGATCTTTCAAGTAGGAGTGTTAAAAAATACCAGACCCGGATGACAAGACCCATTGACCTATCGACCTGGTCTAAAATTATCGGGTATCTATAGTACAAATACCCGAATTTTTGGATTGGGTACCCAACGTGCTATTTTTAGCAAGTTTTTGGGACGGGTCCGTGTCATAAAATAATGCTTAACCGGGTACCAATTGAGACGGTACCCGATTTCATATATATATATATATATATATATATATTTATTTTATTTTATTTTATATTAGATTTTCTATTACTATTGAGAGTACCCAACTTACGGGTAGCCGAACTTAACAGGTCGGGGCTTGGGCTGACATTTTAATATTGAATATATTGGATACCCAATATTTCGAATACTCGAAAATGCGGGTACTCAAATCGGAACACCCTTACTTCTAAGAAGATGGAGTTCTCTCGAGTATAAACTCTCTAACGAATATAAGAGGAAATACAATGTATATATTTATTGGGGGACCATAATCCCTTTAAATAGATTATTTAATAATCAATTATCATTCGTATTTATATCTCTGCCCCTCATTAAATTATAAATACAACTTTAATAATATATACGCTTTTATTCTCATGATAATTTTAATATTTTATGACTTTATAACATGATTGGTCACTTAATTTATGTCATGTTTTATAATAAAAACATACATAAAGTATGTGCCCAAATATGGATTTTAATCCAACAATATCTCACATGGGCAATATATGTTTCTTACTAAACTTATAATCTTATAAGCTAAAAAATTATTATAATGCAATACGTATTCTATAACAATCTCCTCCATCAATTATATCCATATAGGATCAAAGTGGCCTTTTTCATATCAATCATGACTAGAGCCATCAATGGTCACGTATACAAACACAATCAAATGACATGGATCAATCATTAAGCGTAACATGGAAATTACATGCAATGTGAATCACACATGTCTATTTCCAACTCGTCCTTTTTAAATATTAGTGAGATCAAATTTTATAAAAAAAAATAGTATGGATAAACCAAAACAAACTTTATTTCTAAATAACCTTAAAATAAACATCCTTAAACTAAAGTAATTGAAATTGAGTTTATAACAAACAAGCATTTTAAAGTTACAAACTCCCACTATAACTAAAAATCCTTAAATGATATTACACCCACATGAGTAGTGTGCTCATGAAAGACCTTGGGTGATAGTTCCTCAGTAAACACACAAATATGAGTTTGTACCAATATGCTTTATAAACTCATAACCACTCTGAATTTTCTTTAACAACCAAAAACATAATGTCTATGTGCTTAGACTTTAAGGTATTTTTTTTGTTTATGGAATAAAGGATTACAACTTTGTTGCCACAACATAACTCAATTGATATTTCTTATCAATCCATAATTAGTAGTTCATGTACAAAATTTTACATCCATATTCTGATAAACTGGAGTCCAAAAACTTGATGATCTCTTATGTACTAGACCTTTTATATGCGAGCATGTAATGTTTTTGTTCTTAAATTTATTGTAAGAATCAATTTGATTGCTATTCAACGATCTATACCCAAAATTACTTAAATATCTACTTAATATTCTAAAATAATATGCTATGTATGAATGTGTACAAACCTCAATATACATTAAACTATTTATTTATTTATGAAACATAAATATTTTTTTCATTTTTTGAGTTTAAAAAATCATTCTTAGGGCACTTATTAAAACTAAACTTGTTTCCTTAGGCAATAAGAGGTATCATTTAGTTTACTCCCACTAAACTTATAGTAGATACAATTGTCAACCAAATTCATCTCAAAATCAAACGAGATAAGCACTTGGTGAAATTTTCTATACAATTAACGAAATTCATACTTAAGCTTATAAATGAATTTACTTAATTTGTATATAATTTATTTTGTATCATAAGACACATTTTTCTAATTGCACCGAATAAAATATCTCATCAATGTTACAATTGATAAACATAGTTTTAAAATCCAACTTATGTAACTCAAGATTAAATATGAGCAACAAATATCATGATTATCTTAAAAATGTCTTTCAATAAAGTCAAAGATAAAGTCCCTATAAAATTAATGTATTCTTTCTAAGTATATCATTTAGATACAAGACATCTTTTATATTTGTCAACATCACCATTTTCATCCATATTGGATTTAAATATCCATTTACAACCAATCAACTTTGCTCTTTTAGTCCTTTAAAAAAGCTTCGCTCTTTCAGATAATGAGACAAGTTCTCAAACTTTATTATATTGTATAAAAGTTATAATATTCTTACATGAAATTAATCAACTTTTGACAGTCAGAACTTTTATGACATGACGAAAGTTGATTAAATCATCTTCCACCATACCACTATCATCCTTATTTCTTGTAGAAATATAATAACCTAAAACAATGTTTCTCTCATCTCGTGGATCTTCTTAATGACACTTGTTCTTTGAGATTGTTGAGTTTGTTCTTCTAGAAAAATTTCTCATCTTAAACGAGGAGTTTTCAATATTATCTTGTTAAGGTTTTAAATTAACTTGTTAATTAACAAAAATAATGAACACATAGATATCATCAAAAGTGATAATAGAAATTAGATTATAATCAAATTCCTCCTCAAAAGCAATTCCTCTAACCTTATTTCTCCCTCCAAACTCAACATACTCAACAAATATTATAGACCATTGTAACCCCCTCAGATCGATACGGGTGACCCAATCCGATCTGGGGTGTCACATTAGAGCCACCAGAGCGACCCACCATAAAAATCTCAGAAAATTAATTTTTTTTATTAAAACATGTAAAATCAAAAAATCATTTATAAATACAAAAGTAAACTTTACCAGTATTCAGAAATAAAACAAATTTCAGACTCGTATGTAAAAAAAATTACAACCTACATGCCCCCTAAACTCATTCACCGTACTCAACAAGCAACATCGGTGGAACTCCCCTACTGAAGTCGATAGCTGTGTTGATATGATTATTTTAACCTGAAATGGTGAGTAACAGAGTGATTTTTGGAAAGCTCAGTAATACAATACTACCAGTTGATGCAACATGACATGCAGATAAATGTAGAACAATAAAATTTCCTTATTGAATCAAACGTATACAAGTTTTCGGAAAAAACTAGGGTTCCACTGGTAGTTCATTGAGTAGAAGCCATGAAGATCTCAGTTCATAGGAAACATTCATAGTATCAAGTTTTCAGGAGATCGAATATGATGTCTAGTGTGTTCCAATAAAAACCAGTGAAAAGATATAAATCTTTTTAAAACCATAGCGGAACCCTCCAACCAAACTCCATTATGCAGTTCCCCAGAATTGCATCCATAAGGGCTTACCCTAACCACACAACAAAGGGAGCCAACCTAAGGGTATGCCTTGAGGCCTATGGGCCTACCTAAGGGTATCCTTAGGTCCATAAGGATTTACCAGCTGGATCAAGGCTATACCTCCATACTCCAGAATTAGTTTTAACCATAAACCATAATATCTGAATCGTGATCCAGTAATATCTCATAACTGTGATAATGAAATAGACCATATAACTGATCTCCACCTATACACCATATATAGTTCCATGATTAACCCAAATGAGTGCCTTGTAGCCTGAGAGCCTACCCAAGGGTTACCTTAGGTTTGTAAGGATTTACCAGCTTGATCAGAGCTATACCTCCATGCTCTAGTCTACCCATATACTATCCCAATAAAACAGTTTAAGTAATACCAGTGAAAACAAGAAACCATAGTTCATATACTAGTACATTCCATGATTCCATAAATCAGGAACAATTCATATTTTTCAGTGAAAGTCGTTATCAGAGAACACATACCATGTTACCATGGTTCGTAAACCAATAAAGCAATAATTTCGTTAAAACTAATTTCAAAACATGTAAAACCGTCATGTAGTACATGTGGAACACACTAGAGGATCCAAGTATTTTTCAGAGGTGCTTGGTAGTTTATCAGCAATGGAAAACATGAAACTGATGTAATTTGATTGGATTACATGAACAAGGTCCTATTGAAAGTGATTGATTACTAATGAATCTAATCATACATTTAAAGTTGATACTTTAGAATCCCGCTATGATCCAGTTGCATCAGAAAGGTGTCCAGGAACCTTTATATTGAATATATTCTAGATTCAGATTTACGGAGAGTGATTCCATTACTCAAAAAATCTGGGGTATTCAAGATTTTATTTTGAATTATCAGGATTTTTGTCCAATTGAACTAATGGGGTATTCAGAATCATTTGCATCCGAGTTACTTGTGTTTTGAGATATGACTAGAGGATTTGAGCTGATAAGGGAGAAGCAAAGATTCAGGATATTTACAATCTATGTCGATCTATCAGATTATCAAAATAACTCAAACTGAACAACTCCCAAAACTAATACATGTCGACTGGTCAATTCATTGCCCTTCCAGGGTATTCAATCTTAAATTCCAATAATTCTTGACCATAGATCATCTTCAGAATCACCGAGGAATAGATCTTAAGGAGATGAACATATATTCCAATGGTCTTTATTTCATTTCTACAACAATATCATGAATTATCGACGTACTATAATTCGTGGTTCATAACCTATAGGGACAGTACATCATGTAAGTTCATCAGTGTTTCCAGACTTATCCAAGTCGCTCACTCAGTCCTAAGTCAATGAGGTTCTTAGGTCATTTAGTAGTCAAGTATATCTCGGTCACTTTAGAGTTTTTTAGAGTAATTCAAACGTTTTTGAATTTTGGATACACAACGTACTTTCATTCAATTCAATTTGGTCATATCATAAAGTTATTTTGGTATTCGAGGTTGATTTTTTCATTTCAGAGTTAAGGGTATTAGTCATTCCAAGTCTTGGAAATACTTTAAGTCATTTTACACTTTAGGGTATTTTAGTCATTTACACTTTAGGGCATTTCTATAAATCCAATATAGATCCAAAATTTATTTCGATAATTCCAAAGGTCAAGTAAATCAAGATATGCATTCTTAGGTCATCCCCATTATCATAGCCATCCATTATGCTTAACACTTAAGCGTATCAGTCTCATTTCCTTCAAATCTATTAGTGACATAATTTCCGATAAACTAAGCTTGAATGCATTATAGTTCCTTTATTGTTCAGGGTATCTTGCTCCTTTGATCTTTATAGTTATTACTAAGCTCAAGGGTATTTCAGTAATTACTTTCAATTCGATCATATACAATGTTACTGATAATTTGTCAAGTTTATCCTTTCAGAGTTATTCTTCGCCATCCGGAGAAGTCTTGTTCTTTTTTCATTACAATGGCATTTTCATAATTTTATCATGTTTTGCTCTTTTTGGTAACTTCATATCCAGTTAATCCCGATATTTGACCTTTTAAGAGAATTTATCAAACTTCACAGATCTTGAAACTGATTCATTTATTATTGGATCACTGAACTTATAATTATTTTCGATTGATCTTCCAATTTCACTTTATCGGGCCGTCTGAGTCTTATACTGTTTTATGTCCTTATCCAAATTTTACGTCTGAGTCCAATGATAATTAAATACATATAATATGTCAATCAATTATGTTCATGCAATTACAATCCATCAATGAGTCCGAGAAGCATCCAAAAGGTAATAGAGTATTACCTTGATTTCTGTTCCATATCGATTGACCATTTAAACTCCATTTGATCACCCTCGAACTTGAAATCAACGTCCCAAAATTCCTCGGATACAAAGTAACCGAATTTACGTCAGAAACTGAACTCAATTGAAAAACCATAATGAATTCCTAAGGTAAAACATCCAAAAATAGCTTATCGGGTGTAAATTTGGCAAAACAGACTTCAGTCTTAAACTCAAGACGTTGAAAAACATAAAATATGTCCTTTTCGAAAAAGTTGACTTTTTGGTCAAAGTCAACGGTCAACAGGTTGACTCGGTCAAAGTCAATGGTCAAATCGGTCAACGGTTCGGGTCAGGTCAGCTTGGTTCAGGTCTGGTCAAAGGGGTCAGGCAGATATTTCAAGTCAGGTTGGGTCGGTCCAGACCGACTGGACCGATTCTAGAAGAAACCAGAACGGGGGAACGAGCCCCATGCGTACCGTCGATACGTGGCGGCGCGTACGACGGTGACAGAGCCAATTTTGAGCAGCCGATTTCACCATTCTCAAGCACTTGACCAAATCAATCCAACAACAACTAAAATCAGTCAAATATCTATCAGAAATAAAAGAAAAATAATCGAAATGCTTACCCACGCCGGTGATCGATGGAAACGGCGACGATGGGAGACAACTTCGGGTGGATTTTGAGCGGACGACGATGAGGAACTCAAGGGCGGCGACCGTGAGGCGAGAAGATCATCGGATTGATCGAAAATGAAGAAAACACATGCGGCGGCGGTGGGGTTTCGACGAATCTTCCTTACGATTTCTATAGCGAACGACGCCGATTCAGGATAGGCTAGGGGCCAGGTTTTGTTCGTCAGTTGACGATGAGTCTATAGGTGGCATCAACGCGACAAACGGTGGCTGGACGGTGGCGGATTGAGGCTATGAATGAGGTCGATGGGGACATTGATTTGGGGTTTAGGGATTTGATTTTGGGGACAAAATTAGGGTTAAACCGATTAGGGGATGGGTTTATTTTTTTTATATGTAACAAAAATTGGTAACATTTGGGGTTGGGTCCCTAAGTTTTCGTCAAGTTGCACCATGGCCCATATTTTACAAAATCTATTTAACCCCTACATTGAGGTGTTACAATCATCGTACAAAATGTTCCTAATTATGAGATCATAAAACTTATAACCCATAAATCACATAGAATAATTAAAGTAGTTGCTTAATGTCCTAACTTATTATAAAAGAGAACAACCCTTTGTAACATATTATTATTTCTTTTGAGTTGGGTCCTTAACAACTACATTTTAATTTTTTCCTTACTTTATATGAACTTTTCAAATAAGTACTTTCAAACTTATTATGCTTCAACTTTTTTCACTACTTCTAGGGTTTATGATTTTAACATTATTTTTCATGCCTCTAAGAGCACAGAGCCTATTAGTGGTTCCCTTAGGAGAGCTATGAGGATTTTAATGCTTGTTTGAGGGTGCTAGGTGTTTCTGATCATGCTTACTTGGGACTAGTGTTTACTTGGTCAAACTATCAGGATAATTCCTTCATTGCCAAGACGTTTGAGTGTGTCCTTGTTTCTCCTTCTTGGACTATTATTTTTTCTCATGATCTAGATTCTTTCTTGGCCCCAAGGGTCTCAGTTCACTATCCTGGTGTTGTTTCCCTTGATTCAGGTGTTGACTATACCCTTAAGCATTTTCGTTTCTTTAATTTTTAGGTTAAGGATCTTGATTTCCTTATTATGGTCTTGAGTAATTGGTGTATACCTTTTGCTGAGCGAAATCCCCTAAATACTTTATTTATGATGCCAAAACGTCTCAAGTCTAATTTGAAGAAGTTTAACCTATGCATATATGGTAAACTTCCTGCACAAGATAGGGAGAAGAGATTGGAGTTGGAGCATGTGCAGCTTCAGATTTTTTTTCCGAGACCCCTTATTCTCAGCTTTTAATGAAGGAAAAAACTATTATTAGGGAGTTTCAAGAGCTGGTGACTTAAGTTCTTGGGGTGCAAGATAGGGATAAGAACATTGCTACTTCCACTCTATTGTTAAGCTTAGGTAGAATAAACATTCTATTTGTGCTATTTAAAATGGTCAAGGGAAACTCTTAACCACTTATGACCAAATTGCTATTGAGGCAGTGGGCTATTTTGAAAACTTGTTTGGTTCTAGTAATGTTAATGTGGTGGGTTGCTCGGTTGATATCTTTCTAGATTTGTTGGGTATTTCCTTTTATGAGGAGGCTTGTAGGGTTTTTCAGCCAAGGATCACTCTAAGGAAATTAGAAAGGCTATGAGTGATCAACACTCTGACAAGGCTCTTTGGCCTGATTGGTACTCTTCTTGTTTCTTCAAGTTTGTTTTGAGTATTGTAGGGCCTGATGTTTTGAGTACAATTTCTTATTTTTTTTAGTCTAGGAGTATGTTGCTTTCCATAAATACTAATACCCTTTTCCTTATCCCTAAGGTCCCAAATCCTTATCTCATGAGGGATTTATGGCCTATCTCTTGTTGTAATATGGTTTACAAGTGCGTTTCAAGGGTTATTTTTAATCAAATGATGGGTTTCCTTGCTGAGACGGTCTTTTCTATTTAGAGTTCTTTCATTCGTAGCAGAGGACATCATGGATAATACTCTTATTTCACATGAGCTTGTTAGTGGCTACAACAAGTCCACTCTCTCTCCTAGATGATATTTAAACCTATACTTGCAGAAAGCTTTTGACTCTATACAGTGGGATTTTATCTTGACTGTCTTAAAGGCCCATAATGTCCAAAATGTCATCGCCTTGGCCTCACAAACATGTGTTTTGCTGATGACTTGATTATCTTTTCTCGAGGTTCGCTATACTCTGTTATGGGAATTTGGAGGGTTATGAATGTTTTTCCCCAGCTTTTCGGGTTTACAGATAAACTCTGCTAAGTTAGAATTATTCTCCAGTGGTATGGTTGCTTTTGATTTGGTTGCCTTGTAGGATACTCTGGGGATAAAGCTTAGCTCGCTCCCTGTCCATTATATAGGTGTCCCTTTGGTGGCAAAGAGGCTTTCTATTGTGGATTATGCCCCTCTATTGGACAAGATTTCTTCTAAGTTCTAGGTTTGGATGGCTAAGAAACTTTCTTATGCAAGGAGTTGACAGCTGATCTTGTCTGTTCTTTATAGCATTCAACATTTCTAGAGTAGGCAGCTCATGCTTCCGGATGTTGTGATCAAGTGCATTAATTAGTTGTGCTCTAGATTTTTTTTGGAGGGGGTGAGAATAAACCTGTAAAAGGAGCTAGGGTGAGCTGGGTGAAGATTTTCACTCCCAAGTCTGAGAGAGGCCTGAGCTTACATAATGTTAAGGTATGGAATAAGGCTTGCTCCTTGTTGTTGATTCATAAATTTTTGTTACAAGAGGATTTATATGGATTGCTTGGATCTAGGAATATGTTCTTAAAAGAGTCTCTTTTTACTTGCATGTTTTCCCTCAGCATTGCACTTGGTCTTAAAGGAGCCTATTACATTTCTGTGACTTGGGATTGGGTTATCTGACATTCGGGGCATGTCCCTAGAAACTCGATGGTTACTTGGACGAAAGTCCTTGATAAGTTACCAACTAAGAGTATATTGATTTCTTTTGGCTTGAATGTGGAGGCTTTATGTTTGTTGTGTAAGAAGGGGATGAAACGAGGGATCACCTCTTTTTCCAGTGTGAGTATTCGAATCATTTATGGTATGTTTCTCTGAGTGCATGTGCAGTTTGCAGACCTATCTTAAGTTGGGTCTAGGAATTGGACTGAATTTGTTGCACTTCGAAATGTCATTCCCTTCCTGCTTTGGTCTTAAAGCTTTCTTGGAATGGTTTCCTTTACATGCTCTGGAAGGAAAGAAACGTGAGAGTGTTTGTCCAAGTTACATGCAATATGGAGGTGGGTTTTAAGCACATTTAGGATGTTTTTAGGTTGAAACTCAGGGTTAGAGTTAACCAACAACAGTTGCTTAGACATAGTGCTATTTCCAAAAGATGGGATTTACTTGTATAGGGGGTTAGTGAGCTGTTTGTTTTTTGTACAAGTTCGTTTGTTCTTTGGTTGAAATACATAGATGCAATTCATCTAAAAAAGGTAACCAAAATAATAATAAATTTGAATACACTTAAACATCATCTCAAGATATCATAGTCTTCATTTAGATTTCATCTTTAGAAAAAATATTCACCTTAACTGATATTTTGTGCGGTAACTGAACACTGATAATAAAAACATGTCAAGAAAAAAATCTTCATTTGGGTCGATTTATTACTCATACATCAAAACGAATAATTACCACATACTTATTACCAAATTTGTACATACGATTATGTCAACTATTAATCTTCCTTCGAGCTGATCAATACTAACATATCTTAATTACATGTGCATAACCTTCATATTTTAAAAAACTATTTTCTATAACCGAGGTCACTTTAATGACTTATTGTTTTAATTAAGTCTTCTCAAAGTAAATATTAATATTCAAATTTAATATTTCTATAACAATAAAAATGACCCAAAGGCAAACCGAAATAACCGAAAATAAGGTTGCATAAATGATGCTATAAAAAAAAACTCAAGTCTTCAATATTTTTTGAAGAATTACTTAAAAACTTGCATTTAATTCATAACCTCATAAGTTACCAAAGACAAACCGATTTGAAAAATAATCAATCTTTAATCAAAATTTAAAGTCAAAGTACATACTAGTGAATTAAATCTTTAATCAAACTGAATCGAATATGTCAATACCAAATATATATTCCATAATCCATAACAATCAAAAATCAAAACTGGATTTTCTAATCACGTCAAGGATTTTGAAGTAAATTATAATAAAGAATGTCTAAATGACACCATTAAAAAATAAAAAAACTTTAATCTTTGACTATTTCTCAAGAATTTTTTTTAATCATGGTTCACCAAAAGAAAATAAAACAAGATAAAAAAACCAAAACCAACTTCATAATTAACTAAATCTATATTAAAAAATTAATATTATGACACAAAAATCAATTATTATCAAGTTCCATTTTTTCAAACTTAATAACCTATCTAAACATCCATATATTAAAAAACAGTTTTCCTTCTCGTTTACCACAAGTGCCATTATTAATCGACAATTTCCCGTAAATAATCACTAATTTACTTGAATAGTCTACCGATTTTCCATGTCTCGTGCTTTTATATATATACATATACATATACAACAATATTTATTAATCAACAGAAAAAAATAATGAGTTATGAAAATTTTTGCAACCGACCCTTCAGGGTGGAAAAGCCAACTAGTTACGACGATCGAGGTTTTTGAAAAGATTTTGATGAAAAAATGAGTCTCCACCAATCATTTTTAAGGTGCGATTAGAACACATAAAATTGGTTAATTTTAATAAAATATTTTATTTTATCAAAATACCAAATTTTAATATACGGAAACCAGAAATCGAGTTCGGGAGTCAATTATGCGTTGGGAAGGATTAGCACCCCCCACAACACCCAGAAATTGGTACCTAGTCGACTGCCATAATTTAAGAATTGGAAATTTTGAGTTTGAGATTTTATTTAATTTGAAATTCATTAAGTATACAAAATTTAAAGAAGGACGTCTGTTTAAAAAACCAATAAAGACCACCCTCAGACACTTATGCGAAAGCTTCTTTATTGATCCTTATAAACAAATATTGCCTTAAAAGTTTTGAAATCATGATATGCGATTTTTTTAAAAGGATGTTGGCTTACTTCAACAATTACATGTAGTTACCCGAAGCATTTATGCAGAATATATACTATTAACTCCCTAATAAATGAACATTCCATTATCTTTTAAAATCAAAGTTAATCAATCAACCATTTATGAACTTAATTATATTGATGGAATAATTAAGGCAATTCTCTATCTTAGAGTGTCAATTATGAAATTTAAAGAACCTTAAGGACTAAACCTGTCGAGATGTTTCTCTGCCCCGACGATGGAGAGTGCAAATAGTACACCTAAGTGAAGCTAGTCTCAAAAAAGTAAGTGTTTATCTTCCGTGAATCAGATGAAACACTAAATTGCAGAGTTACCACCAATCTTTTAATGTGGCGAGATTGGTCACCAAAATGTTAAATTATTCTAATAAAATTCATAAGAATAATATTAAAATAATACAACAAAGAGGTCTGCTTATCAGAAAAATGAGTTCGAGAGTCGGTTACGTATGGGGAAGGATTAGCACCCCCATAACACCCATAATTGGTACCAGTGTTTATTAATTTATTTGTCTTTGCAATAAATTAATAAATTTGTATTTAATTTTATTTAAATCATACAAATAAAAATACTACTTAATATATTATTTATTATAAATATAAATACACTATTATAATATTAAAATAGGTTAAATTATAAAATATGTAAATTAATAATCCTAATTCAAAATATTATAAAATATAAGTACTAATATTATAATTAATAATATAATAATAATATAAAATATTAGAATAGTAAGGACTAAAAGTGTATTTTTACCTAAATATATAAACATATAGATATAGACTAAAATATAACAAACAAAATGTGAAAATCAAATTGAAATATGCAAAAACCTGATTTCAGGAACAAAATGAAAGGCTTACAAATCTGGAGTGACCACGTATGTAGTTTACCCATACGAAAATTACACAGACACCCCTCCTCAAATTGACACCGTTCGGGGAGGGTATTTAAGCCTAAATCTAACCCAAAAAGGGCCATTTCCCTCATTTCTCTCATTTGCTTACCTCTCTTTAGAGAGAGAAGCTCTCAACTCTCTCTAGAATCCCTCGTCGGAGGGAGATTGATCACAGGCAGGCCACCATACGCCGTAGCTAATAATCGTCGGGTGGTGGCCGAAAAATACCAAACTACACTAAATCAAAGCCCTTGACCTCCTAAACACGATTCTGAGCCTCTTTTCTACTAAAAAGATAGAGAAACTCTCAACTCCCTCTAGAATCCCTCGTCGGAGGGAGATCGATCACCGGCCGACCACCATGTGCCATTACCGATAGCCGCTGAGTGGTGGCCGAAAAATACCAAACTATACTAAATCAAAGCCCTTGACCTCCTAAACATGATTCCAAAAAATACCAAACCCTCGGCTGTGCGTTGAGGCGCATGGATGCTCCGATGACCTTGGGTAAGCCTTCTCTTCTCTCTTTTTGTTTTCTTTGCTTGCTGTGTATAGTGTATCTCTCTATCTTTGGTTGATGTCCCTTGCTTACCCCTTTTTTCTCTTCTTTTTTTGCTTGCAGGGTTTGCCTTTTATAGGCCTCAAATATCATCCATAATGATGATGAAATCCGGTGAGTCATCGGACCTATGGTGGTGACTCACCATAGACAAGCGAGCTGTGCGGTCGGTGTTCACCTTCTGGATGATCCTTCGGGAGAGCTCTGGAGAGGTGGTGGCAGGATGGATTCCTTCGATTGGAGCAGCTGGAGGCGGTGGCCGGAATAGGCCCTAGGGTGTAATGAAACCCTAGGGCTTCTACTGGATGGCTGTAGGCCGTTGGTATGCGTCTGGATTGGATGACTGGGAGCTGCTGGCGGCTGGAAGAAAGTGCTAGAAACCCTACATGTTGATTTGGGTTCCTTGGTCCTGTATTGGATTGGACTTTCAGGTCAGGTCTGATCTGTTGGGCCTGAACAAAATTCTTAATCTGATGGAGTTGGGCATCGGGTTGACTGGGTCGGTTTGTTGTAACCTGGGCCTTCAAGTCATTTTTTATTTGGACCCATCTTATTGATTTGTCCTTGTAATAATATTGTAATAATAATAATAATATATTAATATAAAAATATTAATATAATAAATATTATATAAATATGAGACTCGGACGAAAATGACTGTTGACAACTGCCCCTCTTTGCTTATTTTTGTGTTAACAAGAATAAAGAAAAGATAGAAAGACAAGAAGTTTTTGTCGAGTGAACTTCATGATTTGTTGGGAAATTCGTTCCATTACTCTTCCGTGGAGATCGAATTTCAATCTGATCTCGCTCCTTCTTCACTACGTTTTTGTGAAGGTTGGGTTTGCACCTCTTTTACTTCACTGCTCTTCCATGAAGGTTGATCTTGAATGACTTCACTACTCTTCTGTGAAGGTTGAAAATGATTGACTTCACTACTCTTCCGTGAAGGCTGGAGAATTGCATTTACTTCACTACTCTTCTGTGAAGGTTGCAGAATTGCATTTACTTCACTACTCTTCCGTGAAGGTTGAATTTGCATTATTTGAGAAGAATCTAATTTCACTACTCTTCCGTGAAGATCAGACTCGAGATTGGATTACTCTTCCGTGAAGTTGAAAATGATTGACTTCACTACTCTTCCGTGAAGACTGGAGAATTGCATTTACTTCACTACTTTTCTGTGAAGGTTGAATTTGTATTACTTGATAAGAATCTAATTTCACTACTCTTCCATGAAGATCAGACTCGAGATTGGACTACTTCACTACTCTTGCGTGAAGGTTGATCTTACAAATGGTCCTAAGGATTTTATCATCTCGCTCGAAAGACTAATATATGACCCGAAGGATTTACAAATTACCCAAAAGCTTTACAAATAACCCGGAGGCTTTACAAATTACCCGGAGGTTTTACAAATAACCTGGAGGTTTTACAAATTCGTGGGAAATAATTTACTAGGTAATAAATTTCTTACTTTTCAAAAATTTCATTTTCTTGAATATTAAATCATGTGAAAACATCTTGCCTGAAGGTCTTATGGATGGCCCTAAGGACTTATCATTTGACTCGAAAGACTAACAGATAACCCGAAGGATTTAAACATCATGCTCAAAGGACTTACAAATGACCCGAAAGATTTACAAATTCGTGGGAAATAATTTACTGGGTAAGAAATTTCTTACTTTTCAAAAATTTCATTTTCTAGAACATTAAATGACTTGTTGGTTGGGCATGCACCAAAAATAATACTTCCTATATATATTGCGTCCATCTATTCTTTAGATGTTTGCTTCTCCTAATGTGATTTCTTCATTTGGGATTTGAATTCTACCTTACATTTGCAAGGTATTTTGTTTTCATCTTTGTGTGAAAAAATGTATTTATGCAAATGAAATCAAATGTATCAATGTAAGGCATGATCTTTTATGAAAATGATGTTTTTATGAATGCAAAATGTTGATTCAATCTTCGTTTGACTCCAAAGGTTGATCTTTTTCCACTTGATCATTCCTTTCAAGGGTTTACTTTAGTCATCAGTGTAGCAACTTATTCTACCATCTTATCAACTTGTATCTTTATGTCTTCTTTGTCTCTATTCGTATTAAAGTCTAAGAAGAACTATTTCATGGGACCCTTTCTACACTCTGAATTATGACCTTGTTGCCCCATTTTGTCCTTGATAAAACCAGTTGTCTTTACCTGAACTTGTGTAGAAATCTGATAAAACTTTAATCTTTGAAAAGAGAATGTATCATCTTTGCAGAATGTAGATATAAATATGCTAAACTTAGCAGAGATTAATCATGAGAGCATAATATGTTCTGATTTGACTCTTGAAACACATCACAAGGAGGATTTATCCTAATTCCTTTCATGTCTCCACATCTAATCAGATCTCGAACAAAACTATATTATGTCAAGATGTTTAACAACAATCCATCATTCAACCTTAATTGGCTCCACTAGTTTCTTGTTATTAAAGTTCCCATGCCCTTTCCATGGAAAGAAATCTTCATCATTTCTTATTTCTTAATCTTGGGGTTGAAGACAAACTTCATCTTTGAATTAGTAACTGAGAATAACATATGATCGCAACATTGGTTCAGCACCATAATTACTGGTTCGTAAAACATTTGACAACACATTCATCATTTCCTGTGACTTCTGCCGGGATAATGTAATTGCATGGTTAAAAAAAAATTATGTATGGTCAACTCCACTATCATTGTTTCACCATTTTCATTATTCATACCTTTATGCTTTATTAGACATATTTACTCAAAACAATGATCTTTTTGAAGGATGATATGGGCGTTCAACATGCCCCAACATTTGCTTCTTGTTGATGTGAGCCTTCAAAATGCTCCAACGTTTTTCTTACTGATGTAGTCGTTCAAAATACCCTATTTGGATCATTTTTGTCTAAAATGGGCCTTCAAAAGGTCCCACATATATTATTTCTATCTGAAATGGGCCTTCAAAAGGTTCCATCATTCTAAGTTGTACGGTTTGCTCTCAATGTTTGTTTGATTTGAATATCATGATCTTCACGAGGTCCAACTTTGATAATGCCCCATCGTGGGTACTCATGGCTCTCCTGGTGCGAAATCTGTTTATCTTTAATGCTCTCATTCTGGTGTTACTAAACAATAGTGTTGTTAAGTAACTTTAGAAAATCTGTTCATGTTGTCACAAACTTAAAAAGTGATCATTCATTCTGACAGAAATGTCTGAGTACGTTCCTCTTCCAAATGAAATGATCATCTTTTCCTTGACTGATCGAATTCTTTGCTTTTTACTATGCACTGGGATATGTGTCACTTTTTTTAATAAGGCGATCATTTTTTACCTTGACAGGTTGTCACATAGGGAATATTATAAATCTAAATCCCCAGACTTTTGGTTTCTCGGGCCACTTACTTTCAAGAATGTGAAATGCTTCCTCATTCTGGCCTTGTTTATTCTTTTTCTCCAATAAGGGTAGAACATGCATCAACTTGCTTCAAGAACCTTTCTCATTTGAAATTATCCTGTTTGAAAATGTTTTTCCTCATTTCTTTATCAAAGAATG
Organism: Hibiscus syriacus; assembly: GCF_006381635.1. NCBI lineage: Eukaryota > Viridiplantae > Streptophyta > Magnoliopsida > Malvales > Malvaceae > Hibiscus > Hibiscus syriacus. The sequence goes on along the minus strand of NW_024063022.1, from coordinate 3,027,646 downwards.
AAAGAATTTTCTAAAATATTGCTCCTTACAGGTTCACAATAGAATCACAACATAAGCATGAGTTCAAAGAATATCAAAAGAATTAACATCTCTTTAATATTTCATAGTTATAGTTCTTTGACAAGTATCAAAATTTATGGGTGAGTTTTAGGTTGGCTTTCCTATTTTCTATGGTTACATCTTATTTGCAGATACTCCTCTCTCACTCTTTTGTGAACATTGTCACATGCCTCACTTCCTTGACTTGGTATTTTAACCGGATGCAGACAAAATGACGCAACTAGCATAACCAATTACTAGACCTTCTAGAATACCTCTATTTCAATTCTCTAAAATCTTTGATTCTAACCAAAGTAGTATGAAAATATCGATCTAATAATGAAATTTCTATGTGCACGTGTGTGACGTTGACCATAACATGAGTTATTTAATTCCCTTACAACAACTTATTCTTTTGCCATTTTGGCTAGCTGAATTCAGGTTTATTAAAATTAGCCTTTATTGGGCTAATTGAAACTTATCCACAAAGCCAGGGCTATTAACCAATTGCTTTAGAGGGACAACTTTACTACTTATATGGCTCTTACTTTTTAAGGAGAACCTGTTATAGTCTATGTGTTTAGTGGAAGTCACAAAATCTCATTACTAGATTTCAATTCCCAAGCAACTGACTTTGACTATATTTGTAAAAGTTTCATCATTGAATATCATCAATATAAAAGTAATCTAGTCAGTTTCGCAATGTCACACAAAATATGCCCCACGTTGTATACTTTTATATGTAAATACCAAACATTTTGTCTAATTCCTTTCATTGGAGAAATCTCTCTTATATTTGTAAGAGGGTAGTGTTTGGGTATATTTCTTCTGAGGTAATGCCAAGGTCCTTTTTTTACTAGACTTCAATCTTGATACTTTGTCAAAGATGTATAACTCTAATTGTAAAGATTTTTTAATCCAATGATAATTAAAGAGATGCAAGATTGAAAAATTGATTCAATGCTCATAACCTTAAAAGCAATACACTTTTATTACAAAAGAGGCGGAGAAAGGAACAAAACATGTTCAAACAATATGCTACAAATAAAAGGAATAATAGTGGTAGATAACAACTTCCACTTATTTATCTAACTGCCCCATTACTCCTTGGATGTTGGATGTATAATTAGACCAGGGTCTTTGTCTATATTTTCCCTCTATTTCTTGATCATTTCTTGGATAGCTTCTTTGGATAAGTCTTTAGATACACAAATCTTTTCTTTCTCATGAGCAGTTTCTTGGTGAGATTCCATCATCATTTTTCCTGAATGGAAATTGAACTCAATTTGAGTCTCAGAACAAATTTCCTTGGTAATGATAGGGTTGTCCTGGTTCTAAACATTCCTTGCAGCTGTGATTGGAGTAGTAGTCACTAGACTCTTTAAATTGCCCCTGCTTTCATTGATTTTAAAAAATATGATATAGGTGTCTGAGGTATTTTCAAGGTTGTATCTACCCCATTTATTCTTAAACATGTAGGCCAGTCTTGGATTACCTTTCCTTTCACTTTTTCATGTCTCATTTCTTTCTCGTTCTTTACCATCAGAGGAGTATTGAGAGTTAAATATGCCATACATATTTCATTTTCCTTGATATTTTCTCCTTTATCATCCTTTGTTTTATGTATTTCACTTGCTTAACCCTATTAACTTTATTTTGGGGGTTAACTCCTAAATGTTTGATCACAATGGAATGACTATTAACGTCCACTTGTATAAATCCATGAGTCAAAAGATCTTGAATTCGTCGTTTGAAGTTGGCACAATTCTCGATGGGGTGTCCTCGAGTTTCAGCATGATACTCACAAGAGACTTTTTCATTATACCATCTTGGGTAAGGAGGTATCAAATGTTTAGCCAGGCATGGGGAAATAAGTTGGGCTTTGAGTAACTCAGAATATAACTTGTTGCATGAAACTGAAGAAAAACAGGGTAAAAATTCCCTAGACATCATTGTCTTTTTACTATTGTTTTCCTGAAGACCTTGTAACCGATAATCAAAATATTTTCTTTGAATTTTTTATTCTTGACCAACATCATGAGAGAGATAGTAGTTTAGAATTTCTCTTTCTGAACCAGCTTTGAATTTCTGAGGAGCTTAGGTTTCCCATCTACGAAACATAACAACCCTTCTGCTATAAGGTCTTGGACTTTTAATCTCAAAATTATGCAATTTTCTGTAGAATGACCAAAATCTACATAATGATAATTGCATGAATCTTCAACATTTTGCCAATCTGAGCATAAATAAGTATTAGGAGGAATGGGTGTTACAATACGAATTTCAAAGAGAAAGGGTAATAATTCTGAATATGAGATTGGAATTGGAATGAGATGTGTCATCCTCTTTTCCTTCTTTCTCTTTTTATCCTTATTCAATGGCACTTGATCATTTTCCATGTTTCTTTTCCTTGATGCCAGCTCAATCTACTTTTGGAATTGCATTTGGTTTCTACACTCTTCTATAAGTTCCTAGTTATTAATCTTTCTTTCCTTTGTTGCAACATCAGTATTTATAATCTCATCCAAATCCTTTGCAACTGGATCTTTTAAAGGCTTTTCTCCATGAATCACGATATTCACCATGTCCATTAACCTGATCATTTGTGCTCATGACTCAGTCTGGAACTTTTCTGTTTGATCAATCATCTCATGTTGGGTGTTTACCAGTTGCATTTGAATTTTCTTAATATTGCTTACTCGTGTTGATATTCCATTCGTTGCTTTCGATCTTTTAGAGACCTTCCCCGATTTTGAATGCACTTTCAAAACTTCTGATTTAAAAATCCCTCATATATTACTCCCATGTTTTCATGATTAACGCATGTTATCATGCTATGCAAAACGTGAATGTAAATACAACAATAAAAATGCAAATGCATATGCATGTATGAAAAATGTGCAATTCAAGAATGGTCATCTTAAAACAGCTTTCATTGAACACAAAAGTTTCCATGCATCAAGCAAAACTTTACATATAAGAGATGAGTTGTCATTCTGCTTCAATTCTCTTGTAAAACCAACTACGTCCACCAGCTTGTGGGCCATATTGCTTGCATGGGCAATAACTTTCTTCACGATATTATCCTTTTCCTGAATTTTATCTGGCATCTCCTGAAATTATAGACAATATTGCTCATTTTCACTTAAAAGATAGCCTTTGTGTTCAAGTAGTTATTGTACAAGATCTCCATAATCTTCTAACATCTTCATTAATGTGTGGTTATTGACTCTAGTAGCTTTTAGTTCAGCATCAATCCCATATTGATGAACCAGATATGAGGTTTCCATGTTGGTTATAGCTTTCTTCAATATCTGATTTTCATCTTGATATTTTCTCAAATTGATGATGGTTGTATTGCACATTTCTTCTGCAATCTGTAACTCACATGAGAATTTCTTTGCTCGATCTTTATGTATCTCTTCATTCCTTTTCCAGTGCTCAACATCATTTTCCAGTTTAATGATCTCTGTTGTCTATTCGACTGGCGTATTTCCTAATCCAATATCTTTGAAGACTTGACTGACTTTTCAAAAATCATTAAGCATGGCTTCAACCTCTGTGCTCAATTTCTTATTTTTATTCCTCCAAAAATGGGTTTGAACTTCATAAAAACCTTCTCCCTTGTGAATGTTCCTATTGATACTCTTACCATAAAATGCTTTTGGTTCTAATTTATCAGGATCTTTATGTGCATATATTTCCATCATTTTAAGAGCTTCCTCAAGATACCTTTCTTTGGCTTAGTCATAGTTCACTTGATCATGAAACCCTTTGTCCATAATGAAAACCTTTAATTCTGATGACCACTCTCAAATCAACACCTTTGATCACGTCATGATTATGCAATGTAAGCGAAAGAAATTAATATAAACAAATTAAAGCCAAAATAAAGTGTATATACATAATAGATAAAAAAAATCCTAGCTATATATACATCCTATCCTCATGCTTTTCAATTCCATGTTTTGTTTGGAAAAATAACCTAACCGCAGGATTTCTAGTTCTCATGCATTTATTCGGACAATAAAGCAATAAATAAATTAAAAGACTTAACATGTTTTTCCTTGAGTGCTAACCTTACAAGACTTATTTGGGTTAGGCTCCACCTAGACTCAAGTTCTAGGTTTACTATATGCTGAGTTTTGGTTCTAAGGTAAAAAGGGTCAACAAATTGTCCTTTGTTAGTGCCCCCTTGGACTGCCAATCCTTCAATCCTAGTCAATTACAGACTTTTGCATCGAGTTCAATTCGAAGGAACACACTTCCTTATATCCATAAGAAGGTGAAAACCACACGAGGAACATAAGGTGTGAGCTCAAAGAATGGTCCCCATACGGATGTGAAAACCACATGAGGGAGTAGTTTCTCATTCGAACTAAATAGGATAAGAACAAGTTTTAGCTCATGTCATGAATGTAGTGCAAAGTGGGTGAGGAAAAACATTAAAAAGTAGAATAATGTATATCCTACTACTTTATTCTAAAACCCATAATTAAATCTGTACATAAAAAACAAGTTAGTATAATTAACAAAATAATTAAGGGATTACAAAAAAATGAAAACAAATTTATAATTTTATTGCAAAGATTATTATTAATAAACTGGTGGCTTGAGTCTTTTTTTTTAAAAGTCCCCAACAGAGTCACCATGCTATCGAGACGTTTCTTTGCCCCGGCGACGGAGAGTGAAAATAGTACACCTAAGTGTAACTAGTCTCGAAAAAGTAAGTGTTTGTCTTCCTCGAATCAAATAAAACGCTAAATTGTTGAGTCACCACCAATATTTTATTGTGGTGTGATTGGTCACCAAAATGTTATATTATTCTTATAAAATTCCTGAGAATATTATTAAAATATTACAACAAAGGGTCTGCTTAACAGAAAATGAGTTCGGGAGTCGGTTACGTGTAGGGAAGGATTAGCATCCCCACAACGCCCAAAAATTGGTACCGTTGTTAATTAATGTCTTTGCAATAAATTAACAAATTTGTATTTAATTTTAATTTATAATCCCAAAATAATAGTAATATCATTTCACAGTAATAACCATTTTAAAATACCTTCTTAATTAATTAAGAAGATATTTAATGATCTATTGTATGAAATAATACAACTTAAATGCACATATATAAAAATATAAGAGTATCAAGATATCAAATTACTAGTGCAATTTAACCTGAATTATTATTCGGGACTAAAATATGAATTATTAATAATAATAGGGATTAAACATGCAATTTTACCTAAAATGTATAAATATATATAGATATGGACTAAAATATAACTAAAATGCGAAAACAAAATTAAAAGGTACAAAAACTGATTTCGTGACCAAAATTAAAGAATACAAAACTAGAGGGACCACAAACATAAATTTCCATTCCTAAATTACATAGTCACCTCTCCCCAAAATGATGCCGTTTGGGGATGGTATTTAAACCCCAAAACTAACCCTTTAAGGGTCATCTCACTCATTTTCTCATTTTGCTTCTCTCTCCAAAGAGAGGAAAGCTCTCGGTTTCTCTCTAAATTCCCTCGACGGAGGTAGATCTATCACCGACCGACCACCATGCGCTGTCACTGATAGCCGCCGCTGGCCACCACCCACGGTGGTCGAAAAATACCAAACTATACCAAATCAAAGCCTTTGACCTCCTAAACACGATTCCGAGCCTCTTTTCTCCTAAAACGTCCCAAAATCTGTAGATCTAAGTTTATACCTTCAGTATTTATTTCCCTCAGTTGCACGTGGAGGTGCGTAAATGCTCTGATGACCTTGGGTAAGCCTTCTCTTCTATCTTTTTTGCTTTCGTTGCTGATGGCGACTGGAGGAAAGTGCTGGAAACCTAGATTGGGCTGATGGGAGCTGTGGGCCTGTCTTGGATTGGCCTTTCGGGTCAGGTCTGATCTGATCTGTTGGGCTTGAACCGAATTCTGAATATGATGGAATTGAGCCTCGGGTTGACTGGGTCGGTTTGTTGTAACCTGGGCCTTCGGGTCATTTTGTATTTGGGCCCCAGCTTATTGATTTGGCCTTGTAATAATATTGTAATAATAATAATAATATATTAATATATAAATATTATATAAATATGACACTCAGACGAAAACGACTGTCGACAAAACCTATAAAAGAATGGTCTAATATTAACCCTAATGGATTTTAACCAATTATTAAATCGAATAATCAAAATAGACCCCGAGCGTTTAATGCGAGGACCAAATTTGATTTATTCCCTAAATTAAGGGACTAAAGTGAAATTAAGCTAAAGTGAAGGCTCAAATTATAAACCATAATTAATTATGTCAATTATTGAATCAAAATATTCCCCTTATTTAAAAGTTCAAGGATAAATCCTAAAGAATTATAAATTTAAGGGCGAAATTAGATGAAATCTATGTATTCTAATTAGGGACTAAATTAAAAGAAATATGAACCTAAGAGGTTCAATCTATAATTAGGATTCTAGGACACAATTTGAAAGAATTGAAAATAAGAATTTAAAATTGAAACACATCAAATAAATGACTAAAATGCACAAAAATAAAATGTAAAACTTAAATTAACAAAGTGTAAATAATTAAAAAACTCGAATTTAAGGAACTGAAATATAAATGCTGGAAAGTAAAGGCAAAAATTAAAATAACATAAATTTAAAGAGCATAAATGAAAAAAAAACTAATGAATCAAATAAAAATTAGAAGTTACCAGTTAGCAAGTCAAAAGCTTGTGATTATTTTAAAATTTATTTGTACCATAAATAATGTGGATCCTAGCCCAAAGTAGCTCACCACAATGTCGTCAAATGATTCAAATGTGAAAATTAAAAAGTTAGTAAGTTATTAGCTAGTAAGTTAGCAGTTATTTTAAAATTTTATATGTACCACAAATACTGTGGATCTTAGCCTAGAGAAGCTCACCACAAGGTCGTCGAAAGATTCGAATAAAAAAGGTTAGTGAGTACGTAGGTTAGTAAATTTAAGGGTTAGTAAATTAATAAGTTAATAAGTTAGAAGTTAGGAATTAGTAACATTAATAAAGCAAAGATCGAAATAAAAAAATGAAAAAAAATGCAGTGCCAAAATTAGAAGTAAGAAAGAAAGTAAAAAATAACCAAATTGAAACGAACTAAAACATAGAACCAAAATTGACACAAATTAAAAGTTAAAGGTCCAATGACCAAACTATGAAAACGCACATGAATACGGATGACCTTTACGTAATTTTCCCCTTTTTGTAACCCTAACAACTAATTAAAAAAATGGAAAAAATAACCCGATTAGGACATCTATTTTACATTAAAAATAAAGAAAATAGATCATCTGACAATAATTGTAATACCAAAAAATTTTGGTTAGTGACCAAAATGAAAATTTTGAATGCTTTATGGTCAAAATATAAACTCGGGAAAGTTTAAGAAACAAATTGTAATTTTTTGAAGTTATATATTTTAGTCTCGTAAATGAATATTTCATCTCAAGAATGTAATTTTTTTGTCAGTTAGATTTTTCATACGGAGTTTGTATTAAAAGCTATAAAGCGTTAAAGTTTGAGAAAAATTTAGGTAATAATTTAATTTCCATGCCTTAATATGGAAGGATTTAACATGGACCATTGGATTTAAGTTGAATTTTCATTTTAAACTGAGACCATTGAATGAAAAATGACAATATTATAATTTTGGAAAAGTACAGGTTGATTAGTTCAATGGAAAGTAAATCTTTCATTTGAGTCTTTTGATTTTTTATGTGATATATTCTTTGAATTGGATAATGGGAGAATTGAAATTGTAGTTGGAAGTGTTAAGATTGACATTGATGTTATGAGATGGAATTGGTATCAAAATTATTTTTTAGAAATTTGTTTCTTATTGTGCACCTATGTTAGTAATGTATTAACATGTACTTTGAAATTTATATATTTTGTAAATGATGTTTGTAAAGATCGTGATCGAAATCGAAATCAAATCAAGCTTAAAGCTAAGGAAAAAGTCTAAGAAAGAAACTTGAATTGATAACAAAGGTTTGTAAGCTAAGTATAGCAGGTGAGTACATTACTATATTTATATTATTATATGATATGAGGAAGACTTGTGATAAGTCAATCTCGAATGTTTTAGAAATGAAAAAGATTTAATTGGTATTAGGATATATTTTCATAATGTTTTGCTGAATGGTATTTGAATGATTTCGGGTATAAATTGCTCAATATACTGTTATATGACATTTTGACATATTGATATTAAATGAATGCTATGTCATTTTGATATTAAACCCATTGTATGTGCATTGAGAGTCATTAGTACAATTAGCATATGCCATGAGGTGGAGTGATCATTAATTACTGTATTGGTACATTCGTGTAAAATTACTGGCACTATATGTGCATTATGAGGTTCATGATATTTTGACGTTGTGAGTTACTATATCTTATTACTAAATTCCTGTATAGTGATCCCATGCTGTAAACTACCTATGCACCTGTCCGGCACTAAAAGTATAATTTATTTACTGGCAGTAAAATTGCATATTACGAACACTCGCTAACTCACGTACCATGCATTCTCATTTGATATGATTGGGAATATGATTTGAATGAAATTGAAAAAATGCAGGTTTGACTGATTCATTGAAAATAAATATTTCATCGAATATTTCTAATTTGACATAAAATGCTTTTAATCTGAACTTATTGATTTGCAGGTTACAGTATGAGGAAATGGTTTTGAAAGTAAGTTTTATATTATATGTTATTACACGATATCTGTATCATGATTTATATTTAGTTATATACATATGTTTTGACATATTTAATTTAAAGTTATAAAAATGGTCGGAACACCAAATATCATTGAACTACCTTAAGCCTCTCATTTTAGACCCCTCCTCGCAGATCCGAGCCTAAAACTAACAAATGGCGACCTTAAATCCCACAAAATAAACTTCGAACCTTCGGCTTCACTCTTTCCGAAGACCCCTGAAGCTTCTATTTTTCGAGCGATGAAACCTCAAAGACGTGGGAATGGGTCGAGAATATCCCACCCTGGAACCCAAATGACTTCGGTAAAAACGAATAAAACCCCTTCACTTTCATTTCGAATGCATAAAAAAGGGTTGATATGGTTGCTAAAGATAGAAAACGAATAAATACCTTGAGAAAAATGTGTTCTCTTTTTTTATTCGAAAAGTGTCAACCTTTTTTACATCTTTTGCTGGGGTTTTTGAACCTGATTACAAGATGTAAAATGTAAAAAACAAAAACGTACAAAATCATAATTTTCAATTTCTATTTTATTGTTGCTTGTATGTTACTGATTTGGCAAGAATTGGTCGATATGACGCTGTCGTGGAGGTGTATAGAGTATTTGATATTTATCTATTATTTTAGGTAGTTGATATTTAATTTGGTATCCAATGAAATGGTTGTAAAAATGAATTTTAATAACGATTCTTATATAAATTACCACCCAAACATAATTGAGTATTTGAACCCATGGACATGACTTTAATGCCCATGATTTTAAATTGGTCCAACTTTAAATTGGTCTTCAATAGCCTTCAATCCAACTTGAATTCCTTAATGTTATCCAAAAACCTAATGATTATAAAAAAATAAAATTAATTTTAAGATCACGAAGAACTTCGGCCATAAGAAAAGATAAACCTAATTCACGCTTACAAAATTAAAAATAAACACAATTTTACAATTAAAAAACCCCATGCAATATTCAAAGCCATTCTAAATATTATTAACATTTGTAAAATTCATGCAACATTCAAAGATATTCTAGAGATTAATAACACATAAATATTGAATCCATATTTCATGGTTATAATCGAATATAAATATAGAATCCTTCAAAACTTAAGAACAAATCAAATAAAAAAATGAATAAAAGAAAATTTTAATTCTCAATGACTCAACATGATTTGACGATGATGCAATTTGTTAGAACCATACCATAATAAATATGAAATAAAATCAAGATCTAATAATGTCAAACCATCAAGAATAAAATACTAGACGTAGAAGCGTACTTGGGTTAATTGATAGGTTGAAATCATTGAATCTTTCTTTGTATGTGATCTCCCAAGAGAATGAAGTTCTCTTGAGTATAATCTCTAAAACAGAGATAAAAAATACAATATATCTATTTCTTGGGGAATATTACCCCTTTATATAGCCGATTTAAGAATCAGTTATCGTCTGTATTTATAAATATGTCACTCATTAAATTATAAATACAACTTCAATAGTATCTACATTTTTAATATCATGATACTTCTAATACCTTATAATTTTATAACATAATTGATAGCTTCATTTTTATCATATTTTATGATAACAATATACATTAAAATAAGACCCATAATTATAGATTTTAATCCAACACGAAGGACTCTTGAACCTTCTCTTATTCATTACTCGAACAACTCATCGTCTTCATGTCAATCCTCCTAAAAACAATAGACAACAACTCTCAACCTAAATTAGAAGGGGTGAACCACCTTTAGCTAACAAAACACACATTGTTACCTTCAACAATTTGGTATGGTAAACGTGAAAAGTTTCTTGAAAGAAAAGAACAAATCCAAAAGGAGAAAACAACCAAACTAACCTCCCCTTATATTCTCAAAACCTTGATATTACTCCAACAACATAAGACTGCTTACAACCGAACCTATTATCAGGCTTACCAAGGTGGTTATGTCTGGACGAGTCAACAATACCCTTAGTAATCGTACTCGCAGTTCACATACTCCATGATACAAACCTACTTATCCACCTACTCATCTTCTTGGTACTTTCATCTTGTTTCACAATTATGAAAGTCAAGGGAGTTTTCATACACTCTTTACATTTCCACTTTGTTTATTTCATACTTAGTTATATGTTACTATACATTCTTTACATGCATTATGATATCATGTTCATTAACAATTGTTATGTTATCATACTTTATGTTATGCATCTTATGTATAAATTAATGATTATGTACATCATCATATTATGCATATTCATTAAAGTTCTATAGCATGACAGTAGCCCTACATCTTTATACTCAGCTCATTCCATGTTTATGTTAGCTCGTGCACTCTATTTTAGCTTATTGCATACTTAACATAGGAGACATCATGCATATTTATCATTCTTAGCTCACACAATTCTAATTTGATTGTTTTCATGATTTGCATAGGTGCATACAATGGTAATACATCTTAGGGCACCTTGGTGGAGTAAAAAGAAAAGCATGGTAGCTTAAAAGTAGCTCAAAGAAAGGATAAGAAATCTCACCTAGCTAAAAGAAGCTCAAAGCATGAAGATATTAACTCAAGGCTAGCTAAAGGAGTTGAATGAGAGTTGTAGATAGTTAAAGAGTAGCTGAGGACTTAGTAGTTGAATTGAGGATTGGAAGTAACTAGAGGGTAGTTGAGATGGTAGTTTATTAGTTGGAGTGACACTAGCTAGCTAGCTTGAGTCTACTTAGCTAATACTCACCTAGCTAGCTACTTGACACTAACCTAAGTCACTTATGCATCAAGTGAGCACCATGGCCGAACCTTAGTATTCATCCTTATTCATAGGAGGCATGTGACATCATGGAAACATCATGGACAAACCATATCATACAACCTAAGGCTTGGAAGGCATGTGACACGAAGGGAGCATTCAAGTGCACGGCTATACCAAAGGCTTACCATGCGACCCTTTAGGTGCTCAAATTAAAATGAAAGGAGATGATCATTTGACCAAGGTATGAATCATCACTTAGGCACCAAAATAAAATGAAACAAATACCGATCAACCAAGGCTCACAACTCCTCATCATATCCGAACCAACCTGTCTTTTAAGCCACTTATATTATGAAAAATCATGTACTTACAAAGGCTAGCCGAATCACAATGAATACATTTGACATTTTCCTTCTATTTCCTATAAATAGGCTAATTCATTTACATTGTAAACATTATCCTTTGATCATTAATATACATGTGAGATTATTCTCTCTTCCTTAGTCCTTTTGTGACTTTATCGACATATTAAGTAGCAATACTTGTGGCGTCAATCCCTTTTCTTTCCATTGATCTTGTGGTTCATATATATATATATATATATATATAATGGGCCCAAGTCCTTATTTACCACCTCTTAAAGAAGCAATATAAGGTTCGATTCTATTCTCTTTAGAATAGGTTCTTTCTCGACCCTTCTTTAAGAGAGTATCATCCTATCACCACCAAAACCATTCCCTTTCTTTCATAAGCCTACACCATGCCTATCATCATCCAAACCAGCCCATATTTTCATCATTCTTTTATTATTTCAAGCCCACCATTTTGCCTTTACATTAACCATCTAAGCCTTCTCTCTTTGAAGTCGTCACTAACTTGCAGGTTGTTTTCTTCCTTCCTAGATAGACAATCAAACGTAGTCTACACTACATCAAGCAGTATTTAGAGCCTTGGTGGAGGAAGCAAAGTGCAAAAAAAAAAATAACAAAAGTGAAGCCCTATCAAAGAAAACAAAGAAAAGAAAAAAAAAAGAAAAAAAAGTGAAGTGCAAGAAAGATGAATCCACAACAACAACAAGGAGTTTAAAGAAAAGAAAAGGAAAAATTTAAAAAAACACACATCAAATGAAGGGTTTAAAGGAACTAGAAGCATCATCTTCAAACATCAAGCCAATTAAGCATATTTAAAGACTTGATTGTGGTGACAGTGAGGTTGTAAGTGACTTGCCTTGTAAGTAACATATTTTTTCTTTGCTCTATATTTCAAAACCATCATTTGCATTATATTTTGTTTTTCCCTACCTACTAAATTTTGCAACCAATGCATCATAAGTAAGCCTACTTTTGAAAGTCTTGAGTAAGTTTACAAAAGAACTTTGCAAGTGAAAAAGAGTGAAAAAGGGCTAAGTCTGTGGTGGGATTAGAAGGGGACGTGTAAAAACCATTAAAGTCTTAAGTACAAACACGAGTGATTAAGTGACATTTCAACTTTCTTTGGAGTATTTCTCGTGAGGCTCTGTGAGAGTACTTTGGTAAGGTCCTATTATATATTCTTTTCAATTCTTATTCACTAAATATGTCTCAAGGTTCAGGATAATCACCTCGAGGAGATGTGCCTAATTTACAAGTACAAGCACTCATTAGGGAGATGCCAAGATTGCTTAGATTGGAACTTAAACCACTCTATGAATAGTTAGATCGAGTTGAAGCTTCCAGAGAAACAAATCCCATCCCTAGAAGATAACCACAACTGAGGTAAGATAAGAAAAAATATGAAGATGAAGCTAAAGTTGATCAAGTATAGCAAAGATCAAGAAGGAATGCTCCAAGGGATCATGGAGGACTCTACTTCTTTGATAATGATCTTAAAAACATAAGAGTTTCCATTCCTCTATTCCAAGAAAAGACAGATCCTGAATCCTATCTTGATTGGGAAACCAAGGTGGAACATATCTTTGACTGGCACAATTATTCTGAAAAAAAAGGTTCTGATGGCCGCCATGGAATTCATATACTATGCTTTGGTATGGTGGGATCAGTTGATGAGCAGAAGAAGAAGAAATGGTGAACGCCCCATCAATACTTGGAATGACATGAAGGCCATCATGAGAAGAATATTTATATCTTTTCATTAACATCGTGACTTATTCCGTAAGTTACATAATCTCAAATAAGGAATTTGGAGTGTTAAAGATTACTTCAAGGAAATGAAAGTAGCCATGGTTTGTGCCAATTTGAGGAGGATTGAGAAGCAACCATGGGAAGGTTCTTATTTGGTTCAAATCCTCAAATTTCTATTATTGTTCAGTTGCAACACTATGTTGAGATAGATGAAATGGTGCACATAGCTATGAAAATTGAAAGACAACTCAAGATGATATCTCTAAACCGAGGCAAGACTTTTACAAACAAATGGAGACAAGAAAGCAACAACTTTAGAAAGAAATTTCATTTACAAACCAAGAAGAATGTGGAGAATCAAATAACTAAGCAAACCATAGTGGAGAATAGAAAGGGAAATGATAAGCAAGCATGCAATTCTGAGTGGACAAGAGACATCAAATGTTTCAAGTTCTTAAGAAGAGGACATGTTGCTAATCGATGGCCCAACCGAAATATTATGTTGCTATTAGATAATAGAGATGCTGCTTCTGACTCTGAAGAAAAGGACTATATGGAAAGAAGAGAAAAAATTGTTGAAGAGGAAGAAAATAAAATAAAATATATTGTTGATGGTGAGTTATTGGTAGTGAAGAGGATCTTAAACACCCAAATGACCAATAAAGAACATCAACGAGAGAATATATTTCATATAACATGCAACATCAATGGTAAAGTGTGCTTTATAACCATATATGGTGGAAGTTGCAAAACTTTAGTAAACAATATCATGGTCGACAAACTAGACTTGAAGACTTTGAAGCATCCAACTCCATACAAGTTACAATAGCTCAATGAAAGAGGTGAGTTGAATGTAACAAAGCAAGTTCTTGTCCCTTTTTAAATTAGAAGGTAAAAGGATGAAGTGCTTTGTTATGTAGTCTCTATGCATGCAAGTCACATTCTTCTTAGGAGGACATGGAAATATGATAATAAGATTATCCATGATTCCTATATCAGCCAATATACATTCAAGCATGAAGAGAGAAAAGTCATCTTAGCACTTTTGTTTGCAAAACAAGTGCAACATGATCAATTACACATGAAGAAAAGTATTGAAAAAAATCCAAGTTGTTCTTGAAGCAAAAGATGAAGAAACCAAGAAGTCTAAAATTTTCACCAAGCGTTGTGATGTTCCAAAGGAGGAGGATGAAAACATTAGAACCATCTTGAAATATCATGATGATTGGAGTCAAAGAACACAACTCCACTTAAAGAATCGTGTTGTTTGAAACCAATACCAAGAAGGAATCCAAAAGGTAAGTACCCCTTTAACCCAAAAAACCTATTATATCATTTCGCAGATTGATTCATTTGAAAGGAACCCTTCAAAGGGTATGTCCTTTAAAAAAGATGATTCCTAAATGGTACATGTTGGTAATATACAACCCAAAGAAAGACCTTTGAAATCTTTATGAAAAGGCACCTTTTGAAGAAAACATATTCAAAAGGAATCTTGTGTAGGAACATTGTTCATGTAGGAGGAAGTTCCTATGATTTACATTCGTATTCATCAAAATGAAGACTCTAAGTGAGAAGAAACCAAGAAACTTAAGCATTCAATCTTAGAGGAAGGAATAAGAAGATGTCGTGATTCAAAGATGAAGAATAATGATTCAAAAATGCAGTGGACTATAAAAGAACAATGAGCTTTGATTTGAGGACAAATCGCCTTAAAGAAAGGGGATGATACAATCCTACTTATGCACCTAATCATCTTCTTCATACTTTCATCATGTTTTAAAATGATATAAGTCAACGGAGTTTTTATACACTATTTACATTTCTACTTTGTTTATTTGATACTTATTCATATGCTACCATACATTTTTTTATATGCATTACGATATTATTTTCATTAACTATTGTTAAGTTATCATACTTTATGTTATGAATCTATGTTTAGATTAATGATTATGTACATTAGTCATCATATTATGAATATTCCGTAAAGTTCTATAGCATACTAGTAGCCCCACATCTTTATACTTAGTTGATGTCATGTTTATGTTAGCTCATGCACTCTATTTTAGCACATTTGCATACTTAACATAGACGAAAACGTGCATACTTATCATTCTCAGCTCACACAATTCTAATTTGATTGTTTTCATGGTTTGCATAGGTGCATACAATGGTAAGGCATCTTAGGAAACCTTTAGTAGAGTAAAACTCAAAGCAAGACAACTCAAAACTAGTTCAAAGTAAGGATAAAGAAGCTCACCTAGACAAAGGAGCTCAAAACATGAAGATATTAGCTCAAGGTTAGTTAAAGGAGCTGAAGATAACTAGAGTGTAGTTGAAGATTGTAACATCAAAATTTTGGGCCTATTTGAAGTGTTTTGGAAATGATATGAGTGCTTGTGATTTATCAATAGTTTGAGGACTTAAAGGTTAGTTTACCCAAAATTTTAGTTTAACTTAAACTATTTTCTCCCATTTCTTTTTCTTTTTTCTTTTTCCTTGCACGAAAGCCACTACACCGGTTATTTTCTCTCTATTTTTTACATTGGTTTAAACTCAATTTGGTTATTATTTCTGTGGATGTATCTCTCACCTCCAGTACCCCGTTGCTTATTGTGTCATGCCCGTTCTTCCAGTGGTCTCCCTTTTTCTTGTTTCATCAGTGTTAACTTTATCAGAGAGGAAGAAATTTTTGTTTTCATTAAAAACCCATTTTTCGATGTTGTTTCTACAAAACGACCTCGGTAAGTTATTCCTCGTGCATTGCAATATTTTTTTGTATTTTTTAGTCCAAAAACTACCGTCGGAAGACGTCCCACACGCCCTCACGCGCTGTCGTACGCGTGTGGGAATGTCCTGGCAATTTAAAACTGGTTGACCCAATTATCTTTGGACCAAATCGACTTAACTGATTATTAGACTCATTGACTGACCCGAACCGTTGACTGACCCGACCCGTTGACCATTGATCGTTGACAATTGACCGTTGACTTTGATCATTGAATTTTTATGAAGACCTCTATCTTTAAATATTTTGACATCATGAGTCCGTTTTCACATTTTGTTTTGCCAAAATTTGACCAGAAATCCCAATTTTACATCATTTATTATTTGAATTCATAATTATGTTAAGTAAATTAAGGGATTTTGGACTCACTTTCGAGTGTTTTTTTAAAGGTACTCCCGTGTCTCCAAACCGCTCTCATATAGACCATTATCACTTCCGCTCAGCTCAATATGATTTTGCTCACTCGTCTTAAGATACACATAAGTATTAGATTAATGAATTTATAGTATAATTATGTTTTGTTGTTTGGCACCCATATACATAAAAGGGTATTATTTTAGGTTCTTGTTCTACAGGACCTAGTACCACTGACCGTGGGAAGCATAAGGCTTAATTGATATTGATTATCTTTCTATAGGTGTGTTATCTAGACATGTTTGATATTTTCGATGTATTATGCTATTATGTTTTATGTTCAGCTTGAAAACATATGCACCATGATTACAATTATCTGAGACATATCTGATTAATGAATAACGTTGCATCACTCATGATCTATATATTGATGCATTTCCTAGTACCACTGACCGTGGGAAGCATAGGCTTAATTGTATTGATTATCTTCTATAGTGTTATCTAGACATGTTTGATATTTTCGATGTATTATGCTATTATGTTTTATGTTCAGCTTGAAACAATGCACCATGATTACAATTATCTGAGACATATCTGATTAATGAATAACGTTGCATCACTCATGATCTATATATTGATGCATTTTTATTCTGCATGGGACTTCGTTCCTCATCCTGATTCTACATGGGACTTTTTTTCCGTCCCGATTCTGTATGGAACTTCGTTCCCCACCATGTTTCTGTTTGGGATCCTCTTTGGAGGGCTATATCCCCATCATGATTTTCTATATTCTCACTTGGGTACCTCTTCAGAGGGTAATGTCCCCATTCTGTTTATCCGAGGTGAAAGGTATAATTGCATGTTAATGATACTATACTTGGATAAGTAAATTTTGATATTAATGTTTACGCTTTATTTGTATTGTTATATATATATATTATTTGTGTTACTGTAGAGGACACACTGAGTTTTTACCTAACTCTTTTAGTTTATGACTTTTTAGATCCTTTTGACCTTTAGGATTATGATCGATACTTGGAGGATTGCTTAATATCCCATTTTCCTTTCAGTAATCACATGGATTTTTTTTAAATTTTATATTGTTCATTTTCCGTTGATTATATATATATATATTTATTTATGGGATTTTGATATTTTATTATTTTTTTGTTTTCGACATTAAAATGCGTATATTTTGCTTTTGTTATGAACTAATGCTTTTGAACTTGGGTTTATATTGCATTTCTGACGGTGCATCTCTTGAAACTGGAAGTTTTATTGTTTTTGTAAATCCAAATATGAATGTGGTCTTCAAGATTCGTTCATAACGTCCAACCTTGCCTTTTTTATTATGAAAATCATGTACTTATAAATGGAAATAAAATCTCTTCAAATCACCATGGATCTATTCAACCTTGCCCTTCAATTTCCTATAAATAGTCTACTTTATTTGCATTGTAAACAAAATCCTTTGATCATTAATTGACTATAAAAAATAAGATACTTTATTTGCATTGTAAACATCATCCTTTGATCATTAAAATACTTGTGAGATTATTCTCTTTTCCTTAGTCTTTTTGTGACTTTATGAACTTATCAAGTAGCAATACTTTTGGAGTAAATACTTTTTCTTTGCATTGATACTTGTGGTTATTATCTCTATATATATAGTGGGTCCAAGTCATTGTTTACCACCGTTTAAAGAAGAAATATAAGGTTCTGGTATATGCTCTTTAGCATAGGTTCTTCCTTTAGCCTTCTTTAAGTTACTATCATCATATCACCATCAAAACCATTCCCTTTCTTTCATAAGCCTACACCACACCTATTATAATCTAAACCATCCCATATTTTCATAATTCTTTCATCATTTCAAGCCCACCCTTTAACCTTTACATAAACCTTCCAAGCCTTCTCTCTTTGAAGCCTTCAGTTACTTGTAGGTTGTTTGCTTCCTTCCTAAATCCAAAATCAAACATAGTCTACGCTACATCACTCCCAAAATTAGAACCTTATATAAATTTAGAAGTTACAAAACGAGCTATAAAGCATGAATGCGTAATTCTAAGTTGTTCGAGTGAAGCACATACGAATACAACAACAAAATCAACAACGCTAATTGTTCATCTAGAAGACTTTCAAGAACTTTTGATCTCCCAACGTCAGGCAAGTAGGCGTAGAGGAGAATAAGAAGAAGAGGAACTTTCAATACTAAGGAATGAAGTCGATAAGATCAGGTTGTTACTCATTAGTACCCCTTGAATGATAGAATCCCTTATTTTGAGCCTGGCCAGATCATAACTATGAATTTAACAAAGCCCTCTCTAGCCCATGTGATGAGTGAATTAAATAGTTAACATTTTTTTTGTTAATTACTCCTTGTTCATTGGATTTTATTACTTATTTGGGCGTTTTCACTTATTTTTGTGCAAGAGTTAGACTATAGAAACAAAACTTAAAAGGTGCAATTTCGTAGTTTTTTTAATTTTATAGAGTCAAGGTAGGAAAAGTGGGCATCACTTTAGGCATGAAAGCATCAGACGTGGCAACAACGTGACGGTTCAGTCAACATTTCTAGAAGAACGGGCATATTAACTGCAATTCAAATTTAAACTAGGAATTATCTTTTTGTTTCTTAGGATTTAGTTTTAAAAATTTCAAGAATTATTTTTTATCATATTGAATTTCATTTTTAGGAGACTATAAATACCCCACCAGGGTAAGCCTAAAAACATATATCGAATTAGCTTGTTTATATTTTATTTAGTTTTATAAAATTCTTCTTTTCATTAATTTTGCTTTCTTTTATTTTCAAGTTTATCTTTAAGTTTTCTCTTAAAATGCTAAGTATGATTTCTATCATGCTTATATAAGTTTTCAATAAGCCAAAAGCTGAAGCGACGACTCAATTCTAATTGTGAGAATTAAAAAGCACTTAATACCCTTCGAGTTACATTCTCAATTTTTCGAAATCAAGGATTGGCAATCGACCATCCTTTTAAAAATCAAAATGCTTTCACTTCAAAAAGTGCACATTGGCTTGATTATGGTTTCGATTAACAGTTGGGAGGAAGGGTCGTCTTGTAGCACATTCAACTTTCTATGAACAACTTAGCAATGATTTACTAAGGAAAATTGAGATCGTTTTCGATTCTCATCGAGACACTATATTTCGAGTCAGCTTTACCAAATCTTTTAATTGAGTGTGCACTAGCAATGATTGTCATGATTAGTCCATAAAAGGACTAGCATTCAAAGATAGATTTGGATTTTTAGTTTACTAGAGAGAAAAACAAGTTACAGGGTTGGGCCCTATAGATTATAATTGTTATGAATTTGAAGCTAAAAGGTTATTCAATGATCAACGGAATTTGAGATAAATTGAAAACCTGAGGCTGTTTTTATTATCTTGAATTTTCATATAAATTACTTTAGCTTAATATTCTTTAGAATAAATATTTATTTTTTATAAACTTTTAATCAAATCTCCCCTATTTCACCTTTAATTTTCACCTAGATTAAGATCAAAGACTACTTCATCAGTAACTTCCATAGTCCCTGTGGATCGACGCTTCTTGTCACTATACTATTCTATTTTTATATTTTGAGATTGAGGAATTTATTTGATAAGTAAAACTAGGTGTTTCAAATTAGCATCATTGTTGAGGACTTCGACAAAAAGTTATTGATTAGTTTTTTTTTGATTTATGAACAGGTAGAGCCCAAACACACTAGAAGAATTTGATCCATAAATTGAAGTACAAGCTAGACGAATCCACAGAAAAATGCTTCGAGAGAAAAGAAGACGACAATAAGAATAATGAAGTCCTGAAGAATCAATTGACGCCACCTCCCACGAAGAACCAATGCATTCCTACAAGAAGTATCATCAAGCGCCAAATCGCATTCTACACCGAAAGGACTAACACTCAATACTACACCTAATGCCAACTTCATACCAAAAAGCACTAGAACCGATGGTCGATCCAATGATCCAAGAGTTATACGTAGCTCATGTGGTTCAACAACCTATCTACATTATCTTCCCTCAAGGTGAAACTCAGTTTCAACTTAAAATGAGGTTTATTCATATTCTCCCTACCTTCCAAGGGCTTCTCAATGAGAATCTGCATAAACATCTCACATAATTCCATATGGTTTGTTCATGCATAAAGACATAAAGAGTATCCAAAGACCAAATTAAATTATGAGATTTCATTTTTTCTTTATCTGGTTTAGCAAAAGAGTGGTTATTTTATTTACCTAAGAATCTATTAATACATGGATTAAATTAAATTGAATCTTTCTTGACGAGTTCGTCCCAGCAGCAAAGCCATGCGAATTGAGAAGAAGCATACTGCGAATTAAACAAAAAGATGGAGAGTTCCTTTATGTCTATTGTGAGTGATTCAAGAAGCTTTGCGGAAGTTATCAACCACACCAATTAATCGAGAAAACGATTCTCCAGTACTTCTACGAAGGGTATACTGCTAGCAAAGGAGCTCTTGCCAACGTGACACCAAATATAGCAAGGGAATTGATTTCTACGATGTCAGCTAACTCTCAACAATTTAGCTCTATAAATAAACCCAACTGACAGGTTCATGAGATAAGTATTATTTAAATTGAAAACAAATTATATAAATTAACTGAAGTATTTAATTCCCTTGTCATAGGAAAAAAATTGGATCAACAAGAGTATGTGGGATATGCACAATGTCGGATCATCCGACATACTACTGCCCGTAGCTACAAGTAGAAGTAGGAGAACAAGTGAACTTTGTGGGAAATTTCTTGGGACCTCCCCATAAACCTTATAATCCTCATAGAAATACATATAATATTTTGGATGGAGAGATCACCCAAACTTCAGTTACGCAAAAAATCTAAAAAACTAATCAAGCGTATCAATCGGGGAAACCTCCACAGCAACCATATCAGCCGCAGAAGTAATCACTCGATTCAATCTTTGAATGATTGGAAATTTCCTAGGAAAAGTTACAAATATCACTAAGTCACATTTACAAGATATAGACAAGTAGATTAGTCATCTGGCTCAGGCCATGGGGTGAATAGAATAGAAAGGTATACTTATATATCAAACCGAGGTGAACCCACGAGAAAATGTGAGTGCTATCACCCTTCAAAGTAGTACATTTTTTGCATAGCCAGTCCCAGAGGAGTTAGGTTCAGAATCCTAGAAAAACAAAGAAGAGCTGAAATCTTAGAGGAAATAAATAATATTTGATGTGACTCACCTTCTGATCCAGCACCATTTCCCTATGTTGTTCCATTACCATTCCATTCCAGATTAGTAAAAAGAGATAAACAAGCTGAAGAAAGGGAAATTTTGAATGTTTTTTAAAAAGTATAGATCAATATCCCTATTCTTGAAGTTATCTGAAAGGTCTAGAGGTATGCTCGATTCAGGCTTACCGGAAATGAGAAAGTCAAGTTGGAAGAAAATGTTTCTGCAGTTTTTCAAAAAAGGCTTCCACCAAATTTGAAGGACCAAGTTATGTTCGCTATCCCTTGTAAGATTGGCATAAAACATTCAATGTGTGATTTGGGAGCATCTATAAATGTGATGCCTTTATCTGTATACAATTTACTCTCTTTCGGGCACTTGAAGGATAAGAGAGTGACAATACAGCTAGAAAATCGCTCAGTGATTTACCCCGAAGAACTCTTGGAAAATGTCTTAGTAAAGGTAAATGAACTCATCTTTCCAGTGAATTTTGATGTCATTGATATGGAAAACGATCGAACAAATAATTTTTCTGAGATTCTCCTTGGGTTTCCCTTCCTTAGTACGACACATACAAAAATTGATGTATGAAGCGAAATTATTATAATGGAATTCGACGGTGAGGTCATAAAATTTGATGTATATAAGGTAATACGATATCCCAATAATGTTGCAAGTTTGAATTTTGTTTATGTAATTGAGCCTATAGTTGATGAATTTGTGGAATCTAATTTTTCTGATTACTTATGCAGGGAATTAGAGGAGTTCGATAAGGAAATTAGAGAGTTTGAGAAACTTTTTACAATTTATTCTGATTCTCGTTTAGTTCCTTTAAATTCTAAAATTATACCTTAAGTCTTACATGCTCCTAAAATTGACTTGAAGCTGTTACAAGAATATTTGAAGTATGCATTTTTGGGATAATAGATGAAGAGTCTTCATCGACTACAGGAAGTAGAACTCGTTAACCCGAAAATACCATTTTCCTCTTCCCTTTATAGATCAAATGATAGAGAGATTAGCCGGTAAAACTCATTATTGTTGTCTTGATGGATTTTTAAGTTTCTTCCATATCCCAATGGTGCCAGAAGATCAGGAAAATACAATTTTCACTTATCCCTTTGGCATAGTAAAAGGCAGTTTTCACTTGTACCTTTGGCTTACCAACGCATGAATTTAAGACTTTACAATGCACTTGCCACGTTCTAGAGATGCATGCTTCGCATCTTTTCGGACTACGTTGAGAAAGGTTTCGAAGTCTTCATGGAAGATTTCATTGTGTATGGTAATTCTTTCAATGAATGCCTTTTAAATTTAACTAATGTGCTTAAAAGGTGTCTAGATTTTAACATCGTATTGAATTACAAAAATACCATATTATGGTTTATAAAGAGTTAATTCTAGGCCATATTGTTTCTTCGAACGGAATTACGGTCGATAAAGTAAAGACTGATTTTATACGCTCACTCCCTTACCCCACAATGGTAAGGGAAGTTAGTTCCTTTCTTGGTCATGCAAGATTTTACCACATGTTCATAAAATATTTCTCAAAAATAGTATAGCCATTGTGTAATCTGCTCCAGCAAGATCAAGTTTTTTTTATCTAGAATACAAAGAGTCATTCAACATTTTAAAGGAAAAGCTTATATCGGCTTTGATTGTACAACCACCAAATTGGGAGTACCCTTTTGAACTTATTAGTGATGCATCAGTTACAAGAATTGGTGTTATTCTCGTTCAAAAAATCAACAAAGTGCCACATTTCATATCCTATGTATCTCAAAAATTGGATTTGGTGCAGAAAATTACTCTATAATAAAAAAAAAGAAATAATTGCTATAATTTTTGCTTTAGAAAAACTTAGATCATATTTTCTTGGCAATAAAATTGTTTTTTTTCTGATACATCAACCTTATGATATCTAATGAAAAAAAAGAAGGCAAAACTGAGACATATCCGATGGATTTTACATCTCCAACAATTTAATTTGGAGATCAAATTTAAAAAAAAACGTGAGAAATTGGTAGCTAACCATTTGTGTCATATCCCCCTCTTAACAACCGATCCACCAATTCAAGAAGAATTTCTCAAAGAGAATATGATGTAGGCTCAAAAAGTTACCCCTTCGTTTACATATATGGTCAATTATTTGGCCATAGGTAAATTACTATTAGATTTACTGAGAGTATAAATTAACCGAACAAAACGGGAATCTTGATTTTACATTTGGGATGATCCTTACCTTTAGAAGCACTGCTCTGATCAGGAAATCTGATGATGCATCACCGAAGATTAGGTAAATTCAATTCTAAATTTATGACATTCTTACTCTTGTGGATATCCTTTTGAACCAAAGAAGATTGCCCATAGAATTTTAGAATGAGGTTTTTTTTGGCCTAATATTTTTTCGTGACACTTATCTTTCTGTAAAACTTGTGAAAGATGTCAACGTGCAGATAATCTAAGTTGAATGAAAGAAATGCCTTAAAATTCAATTAACATTTGTGAAATTTTTTATGTGCGGGGAATCGACTATATGAGTGTCATTTTACTTCTTCATTTGAAAATACATATATTATCCTTGTAGTTGATTATGTTTCTAAATGGGTAGAAGCTAAAGCTACTTGGAATAATTATGCTAGAACAACGATTTACTTTTTGAAAAAAATATTTTTTACAGGTTTGGCTCAAATGAAACAAAGAGCAAAAATGCAAGTGTATGCTCATTAGGCTCAAAACTCACATAAAATGTTTAATTTGTATTAAGTCATGTAATTAATTCAATTAACAAATACATTGAATGCCAAGAAAAAATTCAAGAAAACCAATTAATCATGCCAATTGTTATTATGCATCCTGAATTCCAACAAACACAAGATCAAAATTCACAAGGAAATCAAAGAAACAATTTGAAACATGAGATAGACAATAAGAAATATCAACACATTCAATCAAGAAAAACTCAATTTCAATCACGATTAAATAATCAAGTATTATTTTGATGCAAATTCTACCTAATGTAGGTTGAATCTACACTGTTTGATTGAAGTGAGTAGATAGCCTTATTGTGTTCCGATCTAGGATTGACAAGTATTGATTTCCTTGAATTATAAGTTTGGGCTGCAACAAAAATAAGAAATAATAAGATTAATAATGGGCTTAATAAATGGTGATATAATAAAAGTAATGAAATGGAAAGAAATGAAAGAGATGGTTTCGAAATTAGGAAGGTGTTGATGGTCTTGATTGACGATGTTGATGGCGTTGACGATGAAATGGAGATGGTGGTGATGTTGTATCTCAAGCACGCCAAAGAAGAAACTATGCTAGGAAGCACAATTCCAATCTTCACAAACTTGCTTGAGGGGTGGTAAAAGTGTCTTCAACCCACTAGATAACAATCTAGGAATTTAGGAATCAAGGTGGAAGGGGTGACGCCACAAGTATATGAATTATACTTGTTTAATCGATAAAGTTCACAAAGAACTTTGAAGATAGATTAAATTCACAAGGTTTGTTTTATATTATGAATAAGATGAGTACAAATGATGGCAAGCCTCTCAATTTATAGGAAATGAGAGGGCTTGGCCGAATGGTTACATAGTGTTTTGGCTAGTACATGTATCTTAATGAAAATACATAACTAATTGAATAAAGAGATATGTCCATAAGTTTGGCGTTGGTTCAACTAACCCTTAATAAAGGGACTTGATGTTTCGGCAAGGATAAGGGAACATATCCCTTGGCCAAATGATGACGTGCCTCCTCAACTTGACACTAAAACTCTCATATGCAAGTCATGTGGTGTGGCCGAATAGGCATGGATCTTCATCTCATGTCTCTTGGTGATTTAAGCCTCCAATGGATATAATTTCTTCACCAACGTGCTCCTTGATGAAAGGGCATGTTCATGGGCAGCATCATTCATGAAAGGTCACAATGTTTGGAAAGGTAACCTTTCATGTTTGAGCTAGTTCGAAGGTGAATGAGTTGGAGGTGAGCTGGCCATAAGTGCGTTGTAGCATGGTGAACATTAGCTCCTTGTGAAAATGTACCTCTTGAGGTGGTAACTATTCATGAAAAGGTACGATTTCACAAATTTTGACTTAGGACATATTTGAAGTGTCCTAAGTGGTGATGATGATGGTGCAACTCCCCAACTAAATTGAAGTCATCTTGTAGCTCAAATCTTCAGCTCAATCCAGCTATGAGCTCACGGGTCTCCGGACAACTTCTCACCAATTGTTCCTTATGATCTCCTAAACGTCCCCATATAAGTTTCATTATTGTTGCATGCTCCATTTAGCTCCAATATAGCTCCCAAGTTGTGGCCGAATGTACATACACACAAAACATAAAGAAATAAGTTAAGTATATGAACTTATATAATTTATATAATATAGAAATGTGTACCATACTATATATAATAATAACTTATATCTCACAAAGTAATGAATAAGTTATCATTATAACTATATATGTAATATATGTATATAACTATGTTATGGCATGTAAAATAGGCATTATTATGTGTAAAGATAGAAAGTTTCTTCCCTTAAAAGGTTGGAATAACCAATGTAATCATGATGCTGAATTGGATAACATCACTACCCCCACTTAAGTCATATTGTCCCAATATGAAAATCAATGCATAAGAGAGGTGGTGGAAATACTTCATGTTTGAATGACGGTCGCGATTGCATCGAGATGTGCCTGGGCGAAGGTAAGAAAGGATCTTGACGAGGTTGTTCTCAATAGAATCAAGTCGGTTATGCACTCCATGGATCTTGTTGTGCATATCCGACTGTGGTTGATCTATCAGTGCCGTATGTGGTGTGGTCATCCGAAGGAATACACGTGCATTATACGATGTAATGGTGCTGGGAGGAACGATATACGATGTATTAAGAGTACCAATGAGGAGTCACATCATGTCCAAACACCTTACATCTAAAGGATCCATTGCAAAAGTGTAAGTAAATTGTTTAGTATCAAAAGTAAATAGAAATAAGCGAGATGCAAGGTTAGTGATATAAGGGTTGAGAATAAGCAGGCGATCGGAGCGAAAAACACGCTCCAAAGTGCGAGCGAACCAAAAGCCCAAATTTATCTTCGTACCAAGTTGCATACATGACGCCAGACAGAATAGTGATTATCCTGTAGGCTAGTTCCGACAGACGATTCACAAGAGAAAATTCGCCAAAAAACCAGAGAAAAAAAGTCTCTAGGGTTTAATAAAATATTATAAAATCCAACAATGCCAAAAAGCAGTCCACAAGCCGGACTGTTATAGCAAAAAAATCGTCTTTATTCGAATTTTGCCAAAAATAGCAAAATCCCGAAAATCACTCTAAATTGAAATTCGAAATAAAATAAGCAATCTCCCAAAAATCCGGCCTAAATCGGATTTAAATTGACTTCCTAATTAACAATCGAAATATTACCATAAATAGTAAAAAATAACTAAATCTAGCGATTCGGAGGGGAAAACGGCAGAATTTGAGGTTGAAAAAAAGGCGTCGAAAAGAGCTTTCCGGATTGGGGTCTTATGCGCGATTCTGACACCTGTAGCCAAAGTTATGGCCAAAAGATTGAAACATACTTAAAACGACCCCAATGAGGAACATGTCACAATCAATTTCCGCCTTTGCGCTGATCTGCCAACTCATGGTATCTCAGCGCCATCAACGTGCAATCTGACAGCTCAGCATCATCTGTCTCGGATCCCCCTGCATCAGTCACCCCGGGTTGGAAATAACTCGTCCTCGAGTTCAGAGTAGTGTCATCAGGATCCACAAAACAATGACTCAGGTGCTTCACATTAAAGACATCAGAAGTCTTCAAGTGACTGGGAAGTCGCAACCTGTAAGCATTATCATTGATCTTCTGCACGACCTCACAAGGTCCAATCTTCCGATCCTTAAGCTTATTATACTCACCAACAGGAAAACGATCACGAGTTAATACAGCCCAAACAAAATCACCAACATCAAAAAGTACCTGACGACGATGATTGTCGACCCGAGTCTTGTACTTGGTATTGCTCTCATGAATGGTCTGTTTCACCTGCTCATGGATACCCCGAAGATACTTTGCCATCTCATCTGCTTTAGGACTGAAACGTCCTATACGTGGAATAGGGGCTAAGTCCAACACCCCGGATGGGTTCTGACCATAGACAATCTCAAATGGGCTTAAACCTGTGGTTCTGTTTTTTGATCTGTTGTAGGCAAATTATGCCTGAGGCAATGCCAAATCCCACTGCTTCGGATTCGTCCTGCCAAACACCTTAAAAGGTTTCCCAAACTTCGGTTCACCACCTCAGTCTGGCCATCCGTCTGGGGGTGGTAGGCGCTACTGAAATTCAACTGCGTTCCCAGTTTCCCCCACAGGCTCTTCCAGAAATGACTGATGAACTTAGTATCACGATCTGAAGTGATGGATCGAGGAACACCATGTAAACGCACAATATCCTTGAAATAGAGATGGGCAATCCGGTCAGCATCCATAGTCTTTCTGCAAGCTACAAAATGAGCCATCTTGGAAAACCTGTCAACCACAACAAAGATAGAATCAGACGCCCTTTGGGTGCGGGGTAAGCCTAGTACAAAATCCATGCTGACATCGAACCAAGGAGCTTCAGGAATAGGTAAGGGAGTGTACAATCCCGCATTGGTGAGAACTCCCTTAGACCGCTGGCACATATAACAACGGTCCACATAATGGGCCACATCACTAGTCAACTTGGGCCAATAAAATTCAGAAGAGATAAGGGCCAATGTCTTATCTCAGCCAAAGTGTCCCTCATTATGGAGTTCACTTATAATTTGCTGCCTCAATGAACAATCTGGAATGCACAATTGTAATCCACGAAACAGATACCCATTATGCAAAACAAAATCATGACGGTGACCCTCAGTTACCTCCTGAAATATCCTTCCAAAGGAAGGATCAGCTGTATACATATCTGTGAACGTCTCAAATCCTGCAACTTTAGTACTCATGGTGGTGAGAAGTAAGGTACGACGGCTCAGGGCATCTGCGACGTGGTTCAAACTCCCTGCTTGGTGCCTCAGCGTAAAAGTGAATTCTTGTAAGTATGCTACCCACTTGGCATGACGTCTACTCAGCTTGTGTTGGCCATTGATGTACTTCAATGCCTCATGATCGGTAAACAGAATAAACTCCTTCTGTACTAGGTAGTGACGCCAATGCTTCAGGGACTGAACTATGGCATAGAACTCCAGATCATAAGTGGAATAATTTTTCTTTTATCCCGATAGCTTTTCACTGAAAAAAGCAACCGGACGACCTGCCTGACTCAGAACACCACCAATGCCAACGCCAGATGCATCACAATTTACCTCGAACACTTTGTCAAAATCTGGAAGTGCCAAAACTGGAGCCTCGGTCATCTTCTGCTTGACCAGTTGAAAACTGGCCTCTGCCTCCTCAGACCACTGGAAATCACGCCCCTTGAGGCACTCTGTGATAGGGGCGATCAGAGTACTGAAATTTCTAATGAATCGACGGTAAAAAGACGCCAAGCCATGGAAACTTCGGATGTCATGTAAGGTTCTTGGTCTGGGCCACTACAAGACTGCATCTATCTTTGACTGATCTACATGAACACCATCAGTAGACACAACAAAACCAAGAAAAGTCACAGAAGTAGTGAAGAAAGAACACTTGTTTTGATTGACAAACAAGCACTCCGTTTTCAGTATCTCAAAAACAGCACGGAGGTGATCGAAGTGTGAAGTCCATGTCGGACTATAAACGAGGATATCATCGAAGTAAACTACAACAAATTTTCCCATAAAAGGCCGCAAGACCTGATGCATAAATCTCATGAATGTACTGGGCGCATTGGATAACCCAAAAGGCATGACCATCCACTCATACAACCCTTGTGGCGTTTTAAACGCCGTCTTCCACTCATCTCCAGGCCTTATTCTGATTTGGTGGTAACCGCTCTTAAGGTCAATTTTTGAGAAGATCTTAGAACCAGATAGCTGATCCAACATATCATCTAGACGGGGAATTGGAAACCGGTACTTCACTGTAATTCTGTTGATCGCTCGGCTGTCAACACACATACGCCAAGAACCATCTTTCTTTGGCACTAACAGAGCAGGGACTGCACATGGGCTCATACTCTCTCGGATATAGCCCCTCTCCAACAACTCTTCCGCCTGTCGCTGCAACTCTTCGGCCTCCTTGGGACTGAGGCGATATGCTGGTCGATTTGGCAAACTTGACCCAGGAACAAGGTTAATTTGATGCTGAATATCCCTCATAGGTGGTAGTCCAGGAGGAAGATCCTCTGGCATCAAGTTAGAGAATTCTGCTAGCAGCCGCTGCACCTCTACTGGTAAATCTGTATCCACGTCTACTGCATTGTTCTCGCAAGGTAGCAAGGCATAGACCACGCCGCCATGCTCAATCTCATCTAAAAACTTGGACATAGAAAGCAGATTAGTATTATGAGTTACTGGGGTAAGAGTAAGTCCTTCCCGCCGGGGTGCCAACACAATCTTTTTTCCCTTGATGCTAAGAGAATATGTATTCTTCCGTCCATCATGAATGACACTGCGATCATACTGCCAAGGTCGACCCAACAATATATGACACGCATCCATAGACACAACATCACACCAGGCATTATCAAAATATTTTCTACCAATTGAAAAAGACACGAGGCATCGCCTATCAACTGTTACCTCACTGTCTTTATTTAGCCATGACAACTTGTATGGCTTAGGATGACGGTCCGTCTTCAACTGCAATTTCTGGACAAACTCCTCGGACACTACATTCTCACAACTGCCGCTGTCAATGATCATTTTGCAGACTTTATCTGCAACTGTGCAAGTCGTGTGGAAAATATTGGTTCTCAACCAATCGTCCCCTGAATCGCCCTTGGGGGTAAGTAGACTCTTGCGAACGACCAGAGTCTCATGGCCATCTCCATACAGTACATCATCAGTCTCATCATCGTCATACACGGGTTCGCCAATCTCCTCAGTCTCGTCTTCCACGTTTTCCTCAATCAACAAATTTTTGCCCTTTTGACTAGCAGGCTTCCTGCAATCAGTCGCCATATGCGCTTGTTCACCACAACGAAAACATCTAATAGTAGGGTTAGAATTACCCTGCGGTGGCTGCTGAGCAGGACGGGACTCTTGAGGGCGAACTAGTCGACTGTTGTGATCGCTCCTGATCACTGGTCTCATGTTTTGCTGTTTTTCAACAGCAAGTGCACGCTGGTATGCTTCCGAAACACTCCACAATGAATGAAGGCTGAGGACATCTTGCAAGGGCTGGCGTAAACCCCCCAAATATCGCGCCACCATCTGCTCCTCCGTCTCAGATAAATCGTTCCGGGCGACCAATTGGTAAAACTCCTCCGTGTAATCATCGACTGATCGCGCGCCCTGCCTCAACGCATGAAGTCGCTGAAATAAGGTTTGCGTGTAGCCGAAGGGAAGGAAGTGGCCCTTCATCTTCTTTTTCATCTTCTCCCAATCAATGATCTTGGCTTTGCCCTGTCTTTCTCGTGAACGTCGTAACTGTTCCCACCACGCAGATGCTCTTCCCTTGAGTTTGATGGCTATCAGTTTCACTTTCACACGATCGGGGACTTCCTTATATTCAAAAATACGCTCCACTTCATTAATCCAATCCACGAATCCCTCGGCCTGTAATGTACCAGAAAACTCAGGGAGATCGACCCGAAAACCGAGGTCTCCATGACGCTCCTCCCGACCACGGTGCTCCCGGAATCCTGCTCCCCGGAATCCTGCGCGATTGTGATATGGGTTTTCGAAAGTGGAATTGGTATCGTGATTAGAGGCCTCACGATCCTCGAAATCCTGCGCCGCCAGGCGCTGGGTTAATTCTGCGACTTGCCTCTGCAAATCCGCAATCATCACATCCTAAACGCTGCGATCACGGCGTTGGGCTTCCTCATTCGGAACCTGCTCACGACGACCACGACCACGACCTCCAGCCATTGAAACTGGTGAAATTTCCTAAGAAGATGTTGAAGCTCTGACACCAACTGACGCCAGACAGAATAGTGATTATCCTGTAGGCTAGTTCCGACAGATGATTCACAAGAAAAAATTCGCCAAAAAACCAGAGAAAAAAGTCTCTAGGGTTTAATAAAATATTATAAAATCCAACAATGCCAAAAAGCAGTCCACAAGCCGGACTGTTATAGCAAAGAAATCGTCTTTATTCGAATTTTTCCAAAAATAGCAAAATCCCGAAAATCACTCTAAATTGAAATTCGAAATAAAATAAGCAATCTCCCAAAAATCCGGCCTAAATCGGATTTAAATTGACTTCCTAATTAACAATCGAAATATTACCATAAATAGTAAAAAATAACTAAATCTAGCGATTCGAAGGAGAAAACGGCAGAATTTGAGGTTGAAAAAAAGGCGTCGAAAAGAGCTTTCCGGATTGGGGTCTTATGCGCGATTCTGACACCTGTAGCCAAAGTTATGGCCAAAAGACTGAAACATACTCAAAACGACCCCAATGAGGAACATGTCACAATCAATTTCCGCCTTTGCGCTGATCTGCCAACTCATGGTATCTCAGCGCCATCAACGTGCAATCTGACAGCTCAGCATCATCTGTCTCGGATCCCCCTGCATCAATACACCACAAGAAAAATAATTTAACCTTATTAAAGCAGGACATAATATCATTACGTCTGGAGTAGTTGTATGCGAGGAATCGATGTATCTAGCGGAGAGCTGGATAGTGAATATGCCATCCCTTCGTCATGCGGACATTATATGTAGTACATGGCGATCTAGTAAGCTCCCCATAAGCTATACTTGTGTCAAAGTCCAGCAGAATTTCACGTAAAGAAGTTACATAGCCATGATCCGTGATATCCGTCACGAACCTCATTGAAAAATTAAAATCCGAAAGAGACATAGTAAAATGTTGTCCTAATAACCGAAAAGAGAAAACACCAGGAGAATCATTTGTGACAATGCAATTACATAGGAACGTAAATGTAGTATAGAACTAAAAAATCAACTCATAATATGTACTACATCATAACAGAATTGCGCAAATGTAAAGAATCAAGAGTACGGTCGAAAATATACTTTCAAACCTAAAACTTACGATGCCTGATGCTACCGAACTGCCAAGAAGTTTCCTCATCATCAAATTGTAAATATCCCTCTAATACTTCTTCAATCGGGACAGAGTATGTTTAGCCTCGACGATGATGCTCGAAGGAGTGGGCGTGTTTAAGTGCAACTTTGTTATGCATGAGAGCCTCTTCCGACCTCACAAAAAATGTTGGTGAAGTATAATGCTACTCGAAGCTTCGGAGGGAGGAAGATGTGCGATTGGTAGAAGGAAGTGGCGGTACCTTAGTCGAAAACCCAGTTTCGAAATCATCTGAAAAACCATATACGAGATGATACATTAATAAAGGTTCAATTGAAACGAGTTTCGAGTTTACCTCTTCTGGCTATTCTGGTATGCCTGAGTGAGTGAAGAATGATGGAGCAACGTCATATGTTGAATGGGAGTAAGAACCCGATGGCACAGTGTAAAACATGTGAGTCACCGATAAGGAAGTGTGGTTTTACCGCAGTCCGAATGGACCGATAGAATCGTGCATCTACACCAAATAATTGATTGAGAAGGATATGGCATGAGATTGGCCGGGGTGACATGAATCAGCTCGAGTGGAGGAGATGAAACACGTGGTTGTTGTGCGTGACAACTACCACAAAAAGGTGCAAGAGCGGGTCGCGGTTGTGGTAATGAATCAGAGCCGCTATGTATCTGAACGACTAGAGGGGTAATAAACCAACGACAACCGTCACCGAGATTGACTGGCGATTGTGACGGGACATTGGTTTTGTTTCTTGTTCGTACCATGTTTACATGGAGAAGAAAGACGAATGACATGCAGCGGAGATGATTGGATGATCAACGTAAAAGACCAGCAAGGGGTAGTTGGTGGCAACCGAGAAGTGTGTAGGCTCGGTTGGTTTTCACTTTGAAGGAATCGTGAAATGAAAAGAAATAAGGGAGAAAGTAAGTCAAGCGGCCAGATGAAAACAAAGTAGGGGAAGTTGTGATCTAATGAATCATATGGGGTATGGTTTTAAAAATTAAAAGAACGTGTTAGAATAGGAATAAGATTTTAATTCGGAATGGATCGGTGTGAGTCCAAGTGTAGCAAAACTTGTTTCAAAATTTGAAACAAGAATATTGGTATAAGAAAGTGGGTTCCACACCGAAAATATAGGGATGGGGATTGGTTCAATTCGGCGACTGATCACAATTGGAAAAATAAGGGAATGTGGGTGGCAAAAATTTGCAGGGATTTGGGATTGGACTTGATAACCTACGCTGGCTACTTTGGGCAATGCTAATGCGCACCGTTTAATGAAACATTGTGCATAGGTAGGGAGCTACAAACTCCCCTGCTGCCGTAAAACTACATTGTTTCAAAGAAATTATTTTCATCTTGTTCGATCAAAACATTGCTCTCAACTTCATTCAAACTTGATTAGATCAACGGGGTACCTAAAAAATTGAAATTAAAAAAAATTAAAACAAGTAAAACGTCGAATGCGAATGGTAAATAAAAATAAAAAATCGAAAACAAATTAAATTAAAAATGGTTTACCTCTCATTAAGCGTTATTTTTAACGTCGTTAGCTCAATGACCTGTTGTCAACCCATGGGTTCTTACAATTTGATTTCATTAATTAAACCAACCAGAGTGTTATCATAATATGGTTTCGATATTTGACCATTAACTTTAGACTGAGCTCCTGAGTCATCTTCAAACTCAATTGTGCCATGAAGAAATATTTGAATTATCGTGAAACGTTCGAGCCACTTTGATCTGAGTTTTCCTGCAAAAAGTTTAAGTTTAGAATTAAACAACAAAACTTTTTGTCTAATAGTAAATGATTTAAAAGAAATTCTACGATCATGGAATTTTTTTCTTTAAATATTCGGGTACTACCATAAGTGTTTATTTGAAATTCCTCAAGCTCTTGAATATGTAATTTCTGCCTTTGTCAATTGCCTCCATTTCCATTTTTCATTTTTTGACCGCTCAATATGCTCGATTTTCTAGTTTAATTGAAAAATGGCACGGTTTTCAAAGACAATATGGTAAGAATACATTCCAATGGGGCATTTATATGCAGTTTTATATGCCCATAACATATCAGGCAGTTTAATACTCCAATCCTTTTGGCCCGATTTGAAAATATTCTCAAGAATTGTATTGATTTCACAATTCGATATTTTCTCTTTCCCATTTGTTTATGGGTGGTAGGTTGTGGAAATTATTTGAGTTACTCCGAATTTCTTTATGAGTGCTTCAATTATTCGGTTGATGAAGTGAGTTCCCCGATCTCTTATTATTGCTAGCGGTGTGCCAAACCTAAAAAAACAAATTTTTCAAAAAGTAAATCGTTGTTATAGCATCATTATTCTGGGTAGCTTTAGCTTCTACCCATTTAGAAATATAATCAATTGCAAGGATAATATAAATATTTCCAAATGAAGAAGTAAAGGGACCACTCATATAGTCGATTTCCCACACATCAAAAATTTCATAAATGTGAATCGAATTCTAAGGCATTTCTTTCATAAAACTTAGATTACATGCACGTTGACATCTTTCACAAGTTTTACAGAATAGATAAGTGTCACCTTGTTTCTTTGATTTCCTTGTGAATTTTGATCGCGTGTTTTTTGGAATTCAGGATGCATGATAACAATTGGAATGATTAATTGGTTTTCTTGAATTTTTTCTTGGCATTCCATGCATTTGCTAATTGAATTAATTACATGACTTAGTACAAATTGAACTTTTCATGTGAGTTTTGAGCCTAACAAGCATACACTTGCATTCTTGCTCTTTGTTTCATTTGAGTGTGCTGACTAATTCTTTATATTCTAGAACTTGTAGTGTAATGCTTGCCGAGACTACATGCTTGAATAAGAGGCTTTTGTGTGATAGGGGCACTTAGGATTTAACCCTTTCTTTTTCCAAAACAAATTTTCCTACCCTTTGATTGTTTTCCCCTTAGATAGCCAATTTTAACTTTAGATCCTTTTCTTTGTTTACCACATTATTAACCTGAGCAAATTCTTTGTTGTTTTTCCCTTTTTATGTCACCCTTTTTCAAGACAAAGGTAAGATTATTCCACGGACAAAAAGGAAAGAAGAGTTTGAAATAAATAGCAAAATATTCGAATAGTGCGAGAAATAGAAAAAAACAGAATCAGATTATTCAAATAATTCAAAAAAATCAAAAAAGAGAAAGAAGAAAAAGTGTTGATCGTTTAATTTTCGTTTGTTTCCTTTGAATAACTCCATCGAATAAGTTTACTTTTGTCTTGGATTTTAACTCAATTTTTAATCTTTATCCTACTTGAACCTTAGTCCCGTTACAACCATTTGAAACACCAGTTGATTATTGCATGATGTTTATTTTAGTAGTGAAGATTCGATTTAGTTACAAGCTTATGGTATTGTTTTGACTAGTTTAGGCTTGGGCGATTCTTTCACCCAAAACAATTTGAGTGGAATGAGTGAACCAATATAAGGTACTAAGTCTTGTTTCTTTGAGATTAATGGATAATTGGAATGTCATGCTTTGCTTATACTTGATTTTAGTTGTTCCTTTTTCTTGATTGCTACTTAATTTCAACAATTGCTATGGTTTTGATTTTTTTGGATATCTTGGAAATTTTGTGAGATAGGAGATAGAAACTTGATATTTAGATGTGTTGATTGAGAAATGCTTGAGAAAAAGCATTGAATAAGTGGGGGAATTTGATAAGTGAATTAAATAGTTAACATCTTGTTGTTAATTACTCTTTGTTCATTGGATTTTGTTTCTGATTTGGGTGTTTTCACTTATTTTTTGTGTAGGATGTTGGACTCCATAAACAACACTTAAATGGCGCAATTCTGTAGTTTTTTTTAAATTTTCTGGAGTCAAGGTTGGACTAGTGGACATGATTTTGGGCATGACAGTGTCCAACGTGGCAACAGCGTGGCGTCCAGTCAGAATTTCTAGAAGGACAAGCATATCAGCTGGAATTAAAAATCTAACTAGGAGTTATCTTTTTTTTTAGGATTTAGTTTAAACAAATTCAAGAATTGTCTTTTATCATTTTTGTTTTTGTTTTTAGGGTTTTTAGGAGACTATAAATACCCACCCGAGTAAACCTGAACACATATATTGAATTAGATTGTTTCTTTCCTTATTTAGTTTTATAAAACTATTTTTTTCTTTAATTTTTCTTTCTTTTATTTTCAAGTTTTTTTTATGTTTTCTTTTAAAATGCTAAGTATGATTTCTATCATGCTTAGCTAAGTTTTCAATAAGCCAAAGGTTGAAGTGATGACTCAAATCCAGTTTTGAGAATTAAAAGCACTTAAAACCCTTCGGGTTACATTATCAATTTTATGGAATCAAGTAGAAATCAGTCATCCTTTAAAAATTAAAATGCTTTCATTTCAAAAAGTACACATTGGCTTGATTGTGGTTTTGATTAACAGTTGGGAGCAAGGATCAACTTGTAGCACATTTGACTTCCTATGAACCTACTTTACGGTAGTCCGATGAGGTAAATTGAGATCGGATTTGATTCTCATTGTGACACTATAGTCCGATTCAGGTTTTTACTAATCTTTTAATTGAGTTGACACTATCAAAGATTTTAGCGGTTAATCCGTAAAGGGACTGAAATTCAAAGATAAATTTTGGATTTTCGGTTTACTAGAGAGGAAAACAAGTTACAGGGGTTGGGCCCTATAGACTGTAACTGGTATGAATCCTAAGCTAAAATCTTATTCAATGATCGAAGGAATTTGAGGCAAAGTGAAAGCATGAGGCTATTTTTTATCTTGAATTTTCATCTAAATTACTTTCTTTTATTATTCTTTAGTTTAAATCTTTATTTTCTTTATAAACTTTTAATCAAATCTCCCCTATTTTACCTTTAATTTTTTTTTCCAGATCAAGATCAAAGACTTTCATCAGCAACTTCCATTGTCCTTGTGGATCGACCCTTCTTCTCACTATACTATACTATTTCTATATTTTGAGATTGAGGAATTTATTTGACAAGTAAAATGACGCGTGTCACCGTGTATTGGATACTTCATGCCCCTCATACTTCAAGTTTGTCTAAGGAGACCTGCAATGTGGCTAGGGACCCCATCGGTCACCTGTCCCATTTAAAAAATTATATAAACATCATGGGGACCCCCACAAGTTAAAATGCAAGCTCTTCTAGACCACTCTCTAGAGGGGATCTAAGAACTAGTAAAACTCACTACCCCTAACATCCATAGGGGATTTCAAGTAGTTATCCTACCTGTTTGTTGGCTAATTACTAGGTAATAGGGTTGTTTCCACTTAAAAACTAGCATGCTTAGTATAACATAAAGACTTAGTGAGCTTCTAAGGGAGAATAAGAGTATATTTTCTAGGACCACTCACTAGTTCTATGACCTAACAAATGAATTAGTAATATCTACATGCATCGCTAGTCTTAGGCATGAACCTCTCAAGTATGCCCTAATAAATAACCGGCATAGAGGATGAGTCAGTTGTATGAAATAGCTGGCTGGTACGTTAAAATGGAAGAGATTAGATCTATACTACTATTGGCCAAATCTAAACTCCCTTGCATCTAACCCAAAAATTTATCATACTAATAAGGATGAAAGCCCTTCATCGAAGTTTAACGAGTTCTTAAGGGTGAACCAAGAATGAGAGATATGTAACATGTTTTGAATAGAAACCAGATCGGGATGACACCAGATCTTAAATCGAACTTAACCATTCATAAATTATACATAATTTCACATCTCAAACTCAATATAAAACTAAAATCATATTACAATCACAACTTCAAATCAAATAATCATGTTTATCACTTAATAACAATTCACAACTTGAATTCATGCTTAAGGACCATACTATTTTTTAAAAAAGTTAAACAATCTATATGTAAAAATTAAAAATTATAAGGATCATTCACTGAACATGCAATAACATACAATCAATTCATAAATCATATGATGATTATCGCTACCATTAATCATTTAAAAGTATTATATTGTGCAAGGACCAAAATAAAAGTTTTCAAAATTTTAGGTACCTAAGTATAAATATTCATATATTAACGAATTTAGTAATTTGAAATCAACAACATCATATTACAGTATAAACAACTATAAGGAGCACTTAAACTTACAAAGCATTTTTTGAATTATATAGTAACATTTAATGATTCATTTTGGACTTAATTAGAAATTAACATAAAATTTGGGAAAAAATAAATACAAATCAAACATTAGCATATATCGAACAATATATTCTTAAATATAATTTGTCTTTCATATACATCATTAAACATAAATAAAAATTAGGGATGAATTAGTATTTTTTTAAAGTTTGATGTCTACAATGTAATTTTTCATAAGTTGAGTGAATAAAATTCTAAGTTCACTCTCCATTAAATAATTTCTTTATTTTGTTCTTAAAAAAGGTTTTATGCTTCTAAAAGTCTTAACATTTAAGTTTCAAAACTTATGCATTGAAATATTTATATTTCACTTTTTTACACTACAAGCAACCTTATTTAATTACTTGATCAACAAGATACATTACATATCAGTCCAAACATCTAAAAACAATTTCAACATGCACTTTGATAAAGAAACAACAACGAGTGATGATCGTTTCTCTTTGTCGAAGAATAAAACCTAGTAAGCTCTAGACTCGATCAAAGAATGAGACGATGAATGAAGGGTGTGGGTGGCAGGAAGGTAATTGGATTAGGGCTTTTAGTTGCTGATATTAAGACAAGAAAAATAGGTTAAGACAATAAAATAAGGATAACATCATTCTAAGGACAAAAAATGAAATAAGGAAATAAAAGAAACTAAAAGATAAACATGTAATAAAGGAATTAAGTCATCTTCCCTTATGGTGAGCGGCAAGGTTCTTTTTTGGATGGATTTTGATGAATGAATACTCGTTTGAAAGATAACGAGATAAGATCATGACGAATAAGACGAATCAGAATTCTGACGATCGAATCAGAATTCTGACGGTCGAATCTTAGTAAAATTTGATTTGAAAATTTACCCTTGTAGGTATATGCTTAATGCAAACCTTGAGGTTTAGGGAATGATGATAGTGTGATGATGGAGGAGGAAGATAGTAAGTAATGGAGATTGAAGATAGATAGACATGTCCTTCCGAACCCTCCTAGTCGTAATGAAAAGGAAAACTCGACAATAGAACTCTAACCAACCCTCCTAATGGTAATGAGAAGGAAAACCAGAGTGTGAAGATATATCTCTCAAGAACTTGGAAGAACTTAAACGAGAAGATGCTTCAATGGCACAAGGCAATCATCTCTTGTAAAAACGTACTCACATTGTATTATTGTTCAAAGAAAAAGATGATCAGAAACAATGAGGGAGAGGCTCCTTTATATAGGTAAGGAAGAATCCTTGTACGATCCTAATAAAATAATAAAAAAAATATCCTAATAGCACTAGAATAAGAGGCATAAATGATGGCCATTGATGTAGTGCTTGATCCAATGGTTGTGATAAAATTAAGGCTTTTTAATGCATGATGAACCCTATTACTTGATGGACGGTCCGAATGAGTCTTCTAGAAGATGAAGGGGTGACAATGCCATAGAGAACAAGGAAGGGTAGACCATGAAGGGTAGGGTGGAAATGATGGGATTTCCTAGGGTTGTATGATTACAAACAATACCATATATGGCCATGATCCTAGTAAAATAAAGAAAACAACTTAAATAACTAAAATCTACTTAGGAAAAGTGATATATGCTTTATATTCCAGTAATGAATACTTTATAGAAAGGTTTTAGTAATTTAATGGGGATTGAAATTAATTTCATGGTCATCTTCATGATTCTTGTAATTTGGTCTTGGGTTATCTTCAAATTGGGTTGTAGAGGACCAAGTATTATTAGGAGGAAGGATGAATGCTTCCTTAAATTCTCCTATCTCTATATAGGTTTGGATTCTTTTACTAATGAAAGATTGGGCTGCAGTTTGAAGCTTATCTTTTAAGAGTTTGGTTTGGTTTCTTATAATTGGGCATGATGAAAGAGTTAGCCCATCCTCTTTGGAAAATTAGCGTATGGTGCATGTATCATCTCTTCCCTCCTTACAAGGATTCGACCACAATATGAAACATCAAAGGGAGATAGGCCAGAAAAATTAAAAGATGTACTCACGTCATACTCACTTGGGAGATCAATGTGATATGCATTTTCATTGATACGTTCAAGAACTTGGAATGGTCTATCGCCTTGTGGGACAAGTTTAGATTTTTGTTTCTTTGGAAATCTTTCTTTTCTCATGTGTACCCAAACAGAATCACCTGTTCAAATTTTACATATCATCTTCCTTTATTGACTCATTGTTCCACGGCTTCGTATGTTTTCTCTATCCATTGCTTGGCTTTGGCGTGAAGGTCCTTGAAAAAGGTTGCTTTTTGTTCACCATCCATACTAGTAATATATTCTAAAGGTAAAGGAACAAGATCTAAAGTAGTTAGTGGATTATAGAGTATGCTCAAAAACCAACCATATGAGTGTTTGATATATCTGTGTCTAACATAAACTGAAAGATAATAAAGGCAATGCCACTATTATTTTAAGTTATATATATGTGCCTAACAAGAACTGAAAGACAATAAAGTCCATATGATAATATGATTATTATTAAATATCCGTAGTCGAATATTATTATGGGTATGGAAAATAATAATATGTTTAAGACTAATGTTTTATTGATTGATGACAATGAATTGTCATTGACATATAGATGTCAGAATCGATGCATGAGTATGTCGTTAGAGAATGGCATATTTGATTGACCCACTATGAGCATATGTCTTAGATTATAATGTGATGGCTAAAACATTGCTCATGGTGATGACTTTATGTATAATCCTCAAACATGAGATCATCACTATTTCAACATATATTATTACATGTTTTGATATAGTTAAACATGCTCCGTAACTAATTGCACTATAAAGGATGATATTATACATATCTCTATATATGTAGTGGGATGTGAATGATTAAGATAGGATTTGTCCTTTCTACATAGTAGGAAACATATCACAGGCCACTTGATTGAGTGAGACTATAAATGTATGTCCATGCTCGAATAAGTTGATATGAGATATCAGAAATTATTCATTAATTATAGTCTACTCTAGATATCAAGAAATAATAGATGGGTTATATAAGTGTGACTATTCCAAGACTTGTGTCTATTCTAGATTAAAGGACAAAAGGATGTAATACATAAAGAGTCAGTCATGAAGATGATACGTCGAATCATGATTTCTTGTAACTTAGGTAACAATGATATATTGCTAGATGTCACTCGTTTGTAACAATTAGAATGGTTCTAATAGTTACTGCTAATGTTATAAGAACCTACAAGGTCACACCCTAAGGTTGAAATGAGCAAATATTAAATTGTACAATGTAATTAGAGTTAATATATGTACATTTGATATACATATAATTTAATTATCCCGAATAAAATAGGTGGACATTAAAAGAATGTAATTCTGATTACAACTCTTTTAATGAATATTTAATTCAAAATAATTAAAGAAGATTAAATTTTGGAATAATTTAAATAAGATTTTAATTAATTCAGAAATTAAAAACCCCAAAGGTTATGGTAACTCTCATATATAAAGATATGTAAGGGTCTAACAACCATTCTTTTTTATATTTTAACCGATTTTCTCAATATGGTTTTTGAGAAGTAAAAAAATATTTGCTCTCAATCGTGTGAACCAAGTAGAGGCCCAAATTTTTTCGTTGAGGCTTGCGATTCAAATCGTTCATGATCACTATTATCGTTATTGCAATCTTGCTATTTTTCAAGTAACCTAATGTAAGTAATCGTATCCCTTTCCTCATGTTTTTGGTTTTATCGTACATGGATCACTG
Organism: Hibiscus syriacus; assembly: GCF_006381635.1. Lineage (NCBI taxonomy): Eukaryota > Viridiplantae > Streptophyta > Magnoliopsida > Malvales > Malvaceae > Hibiscus > Hibiscus syriacus. Next base: position 2,984,511 of record NW_024063022.1, on the reverse strand, counting down.
GTGAGATCATTGAGTTCTGTTTCCGCTGCACAATGAGGTGTGTCGATGGTTTCAACAGTAGCATCAGAGCCACTTGTACGTTTCAAATTTGGTTTAAAATTCTTGAGTGATATGATATGTATGAAATGCATGATTGTTTTATCTTTTTCCATGCGTATACATAATATAATTGTTTGTTTCGATAAAATACATGGTTAATATGTTAATCTATTTAATGAATTTTATAATTAGTGGTTAAGAGTTAATCACATGCTTGTTGCTACAAGTATTTATGATATTCATATGTTAATTATTGGCATGGTGATTAGTGGGAATGTGATGGAAAATTGTGTCAGGTAGACGGGCAATGATTGTTCCGATGCAGAAAAACCTTTGGGATTGAAAAATCCAAAAAAACACGATTATGTTGATAAATGATATCAAATGATGAGGGTTTTCCATAGAAACAATAAGTGTTATTTCTCAAAATAGATTGTAGGATCATATTGGTAATTTTAACAAATATATAACCACATATACATGATATGTTTGATTCACACAGTGTTTGACATGCATGGTTATAGCCCTTTTTAATATGCAATGGTTGTAATTTTATAAATACGGCTTGCGTGTCATTGTTTTCCATAATTCAGTTGTATTTATGTTCCCACATTTCTCCCTCGTATGTAAAGTGAGTTTCTAAAATTGTAATCCTATGAAGATTCAAAGGAGAAAAAGAATGGCTTGACCTAAAGGTAAGAAGATGCTTGAGAAGAAGTCTTAGGTTTTAGGATTCTTGGTTCTCCCATTGGCTTGGGATGGGCCACCTTAGTTATTGTTATTTTGGCCTATAACCATTGCATCTTATTTACTGCTTATGTGTATCTTGAATGCGCAAAGTATGATATGTTAGCATACTAATATTTGAATGAACCTTGATGAGATAATTAAGGTCCTGGTATTAAAATGATCAATGATGAGATAATTATACAAATTCCCCTAAATAATCTAAGTTAATTTTATCCATCCAATATTTACCCTCGTTAAGAATTCGATCGACATTATGTGGGGTTTTCCAAAACAATGGCTCGTGATTCTATCTTAGTTAAACGCAAAGAATAAGAAAATGATATTCACCGGTTGAAATATTGGTAATAACTTAGCTAAGTAATTCTGATAGGATTAGAAACCTAGAGGTTAATAATTTGGATGAATCATTAGATGATTTGAACAAGAGTTGTTCACCAAATGGACGAGTTAAATGGGATATAATTAGTAAGGTGTTACTTTCCTAAATAATCATTCTCCTAAAAGAAAAGCCAAATTTGATTTAGGAAGAGGGTGGAATATGGATCCTCTCTCATTAGAAAAACTTTCGAGATGTGTTTCCAAGATTAAAACATGAGGGTTTTTTAATTTTAAATAAAATAGTTGGAGTAATTTATTAATAAAGATATATTTATAATTTTTTAAAATCAGTAAATTTGCTTACATTGTATATTTTCACTGTCGTAGAGTTAATGGCAAACAACACATTTTCATTACGATCAATCCTTGAGAAGTATAAGCTAAATGGCATAAACTACCTAAACTAGTTCTGTAATTTGAGAATTATTCTCAAATAGGAAAGTAAAGAATATGTCATTGAAGAACTCATTCCTGATGAACAAATAACCAATGCTTCTAGATATGACAAAGACAAATTTAAGAAACATATGGATGATATGTTAGACGTAGGATGTCTAGTGGTTGCCGCCATGACTCTTGAGCTTCAGAAGTAACATGAGGACATGGTTGTATATGAGATTATTCAAAATCTCAAGGAATTATATGAGGGGCAAGCACGTCAAGAGAGGCAAGAGACCTATAAAGCTCTATTTCAATACAAATGAATGAGGGATCTTGTATAAGAGGTCACGTCATCAAGATGATTATCTATATCTAAATGTTGGAGAAGTTGGGATTTCCACTCAAGGATGAATTAGCCATTGATATCATCCTGATTTCATTGCCAGATAGCTTCAACCAATTTGTCCTTAATTTCAATATGAAAAAAATTAACAATACTTTTCCAAAGTTGCTTAACATGTTATGAACTGCAGAAAGTAATATGAAAAAGGTTGGACCGAAACCCATTATGATAGTCTGCAAGGACAAAGGAAAGGGAAAGAACAAAACTTTAGCAAAGTATAACGGTAATGGCAAACCCAAGCCCAAAGGAAAGGATGCATTGAAACCCAAATGAAGAGTTAGAAAGGAAAGAAAATGTTTCCATTGCGACAAGACCAGTCACTGGAAAAAAACTGTCATGTTTACCTAAAAGAGGTCAAAAAGGCAAAAGCAAACGGAACGTTTGTTTCAGGTATTTATGTTATTGATGTTAGTTTATCAACATCTACTTCTTGGGTATTAGATACAGGTTGTGGTTCTCACATTTTTACTTATGTATAGGGATTGTAAAAGAGAAAGAATATGGCTAAAAGAGACGTAGACCTACGAGTGGGAAATGAAGCAAGAGTTGTTGTACTAGTAATAGGGAAAAATGTTTTATTTTTTTCTAGTGGGCTTGATTTAAATTTAGAACATTGTTATTTTGTTCCTAGTTTGAATAAAAACTTTATTTCTATTTCTTGTTTGGACAAGGTTGACTTTGAGATCATTATGAAGAATACTTGTAGTTCCTTTTATCTCGATAATGTTTTTTATGGTTTGGCAAAAATGGTTAATGGACTCTATATTTTGGATCAATACAATACTATTTATAACATAAATACAAAAAGGTCAAAGACAAATGACTCAAATCAAACTTGTCTTTGGCACTATCGTTTAGGCCATATAAGTGAGAAACACATATCAAAGCTCTATAAATATGGATTCTTAGATTCATTTGTTCTCGAACAATATGATGTATGCGAATCATGCTTGTTTTGAAAAATGACTAAGGTTCCCTTTAATAGTAAAGGTGAACGAGCAAGTTATTTATTGGGATTAATACATAGTGATGTATGTAGGCCAATGAATACGCAAGTTAGAGGTTGATTCCAAAACTTCATTACATTCACTGATGACTTTAGTCGGTATGTACTTATGTGCCATAAATTTGAAGCACTTGAAAATTTAATTAATTCAAAAATAAAGTACATAATCAATTAGCCAAAAGCATTAAGGCACTTCAATTGGATTGAGATAGAGAATACATGAGCATATAATTTAATGAACTCTTGAAAGGGTGTGGATTTGTCTCACAGCTTATACCACCTGGTTTTTCACAGTGGAATAAGGTTTTTGAGAGAAGAAATTGAACAATGTTATACATTTCTCGATTGATGATGAGTCATAGTGATATTCTGACTTCTTTCTAGGGACATGAACTAGAAACAGTTGCTTTCACACTAAATCGTGTTCCATCTAAATCGGTTTAAAAGACACCATGCGAGATATCGACTGGGAAGCGACCTAGTATGTCTTTTATGAAGATTTGGGGTTGTAAAGCTTATGTCAAACATCAGATGTCTATAAAGCTCGAACCTAAATTTTATAATTGTATATTTGTTGGATATCATAAAGAAATAAAAGGATATTATTTCTTCAACTCTAACGAGAACAAAGTGTTTTTTTACTCAAAAGATAATTTCTCTAGAAGAAATGTAAGGGAAGAAACGTTGAACTTGAAGAAGTTTAAGAACAAAATATCAATGAACCAGAGGTTGAAAAGGTTCCACAAGTAGTTGAGGAATAGTCAACAGATTTAGAAACACAACCACTGTGGAGATCCACAAGAGAACACCATATACCTTAGGATATGGATTTCTCATTAATACGCATGGAGACATTCTTATTATGGATCAAGATAAGCCTATAACTTATCAATAGGCAGTTTCGAGGGCTTGGAATGGTCCATCACCTCATGGGTTAAGTTTAGTTTGTCGTTACTTTGGAAATCTTTATGTTCTCATGTGTACCAAAATGCAATCGTCTGGTTCAAATTTCCCATATCATCTTCTTTTATTAACTCATTGTGCCACAACTTCGTATGTTTTCTCTATCCTTTTCTTGGCTTTGGCGTGAAGGTCCTTGAAAAAATGTTGTTTTTTTCACCATACATGCTAGTAATATGTTCTAAAGGTTAAGAAACAAGATCCAAAGTAGTTAGTGGATTAAATCCCCAAACTATCTGTTAGAGTATGCCCAAAAACAAACCATATGATTGATTTATATATTTGTTTCTAACATAAACTGAAAGATAATAAAGTCCATATGATAATACGATTATTATTAAATATCTTTAATCAAATATTATTATGGGTATGGACAATAATAATATGTCTAAGACTATCGAGTTATTAATTGAAAACAATGAATTGTCATTGACATATAGATATCAGAAATGATGCATGAATATGTTGTTGGAGAACGACATATTGGATTGACCCACTATGAGCATAAGTCTTGGATTATTATGTAATGGTTACAACATTGCTCATGTTGATGACTATATGTATGATCCTCAGACTTTAGATAATTACTATTTCAACCTATATTATTGTATGTTTTGATATAGTTAAACGTGCTCCGAAACTAGTTGAACTATAAAGACTAATATTGAACATATCTCGATAAATCTAGTGGGATGTGAATGATTAAGATAGGATTTGTCTTTCCAACATAATAGGAAATATATCACATGCCACTTGATTGAGTGAGACTAGAAATGTATGGCAATGCTCGAATAAGTTGATATGATATATCACAAATTATTCATTAATAATAGGCTACGATAGATATCAAGAAATAATATATGGGTTATGCAAGTGTGACTATTCCAAGACTTGTGCATATTCTAGATATAAATGCCAAAAGGATGTAATACATAAAAGAGTCAGTCACGAAAATGATATGTCGAATCATGATTTCTTGTAACTTAGGTAACAATGATATATTGCTAGATGTCACTCGTTTATAATAATTAGAATGGTTATAATAATTACTACTAATGTTACAAGAACCTACAGGGTCACACCCTATGGTTGAAATGAGCAAATATTAAATTGTATAAAGCAATTAAAGTTAATATATGTATATTTGATATACATATAATTTAATTATCCTGAGTAAAATAAGTGGACATATATAGAGATATGTAAGGGTCGAACAACCCTTCTTCTTGATCTTTTAGCCGATTTTCTTAAAACGGTTTTTGAGAAAAACTAAAAAAATATTTACTCTTAATCAAGTGAACCAAGTAAAGGCCCAGTCATTTTCGTGGAGGCTTGTGATTCAAATCGTTTGTGATCACTATTACCGTTGTTGAAATCTTGCTAGTTTGCAAGGAACCTAATGTAAGTAATCATATCCCTTTCCTCATATTTTTTCATTTTATCGTACATGGATCACTGGTGAGATCTTTGAGTTTTTCTTTCCCTGTGCCATAGAGTTTGCCAACGGTTCCAACAGTTGTATTAGAGCCACTTGTACGATCTAAATTCAAGTTAAAATTGTTGGGTGATGTGATATATATGAGATGCATGATTGTTTTATCTTTTTCGGTGAGTATGTATGATATAATTGTTTGATTCAGTAAAAGTAATGGTTAATATGTTAATTTGTTTAATGAATTTTATAATTTGTGGTTAAGAGATAATCATGTACTTGTTACTACAAGGGTTTATGATATTCATATGTTAATTTTTGACATGGGTATCAGTGGGTATGCGATGGCAGATCGGGTTTGGCAGACGAGAAATGGTTATTCTGATGTGGAAAAACCTTTGGGCTTGAAAAAAACACGATTATGTTAATAAATGTTATCAAATCGTGAGGTTTTTGTTTAGAAACAATATGTGTTATTTCTCAAAATAGATTGTAGGCTCATATTGGTAATTTTAACAAATGCATAACCATATACACATGATATGTTTGATTTTCACGGTATTTGACATGCATGGTTATAGCCCTTTTTAATATGTAATGATTGTAATTTTATAAATACAGCATGTGTGTCGTTCCTTTCTATAATTTAATTGTATTTCTCTTCTCACCTTACTCCCTCGTATGTAAAGTAAATTTCTAAAATTGTAATCCTATGAAGATTCAAAAGAGCATAAGAATGGACTGACCTAAAGGAGATAATATGCTTGAAAAGCAGTCTTAGGTTTTAGGATTCTTGGTTTTCCCATTGGCTTGGGATGGGCCACCTTAGTTATTGTTATTTTGGGCTATAACCATTGCATCTTATTTATTGCTTATGTTTATCTTGTATGCGATGCAAAGTATGATATGTTAGCATACTAATATTATAATGAACCTTGATGAAATCAATAAGGGGTATGATATTAAAATGAACAATGATGAGATAATTATGAAAATCCTCTAAATAATCTAATTTAATTTTAACCGTCCAATATTTACCCTCGTTAAGGCTTCGATCGACATTATGTGGGTTTTTCCAAAGCAATGACACATGATTCTATCTTAGTTAAACACAAAGAATAAGCTAGTGATATTCACCGATTGAAATATTGGTACTAACTTAGCTAGATTGTTCTAATAGGATTATAAACCTAGGGGTTAATAATTTGGATGAATCATGAGATGATTTGAACAAGAGTTGTTAATCAAATTGAGGAGTTACATAGGATGTAATTAGTAAGGTGTTACTTACCTAAATAATCATTCTCTTAAAAGAAAAGCCAAAGTTGATTTAGGAAGAGGGTGGAATATGGATCCTCACTCACTAGAAAAACTTTCGAGACGTTTGTCCGAAATTAAAACATGAGGGTTTTTTAATTTTGAATAAAATATTATGAGTAATTTATTAATAAAGAATTATTTATAAATTTTTATACTCGATAAATTTACTTACATTGTATATATCCATTGTCACCCGTTCCTAATGAACAGGTAACCAATGCTTCTAGAGCTGACAAAGACAAATTTAAGAAATATATGGATGATATGTTAGACGTGGGATGTCTAATGGTTATCGCCATGACTCATGATGTTTAGAAACAACATGAGGACATTGTTGCATATGAGATGATTCAAAATCTCAAGGAATTATATAAGGGACAAGCACGTCAAGAGAGGTAAGAGACATCTAAAGCTCCATTTCAATGAAAAATGAGTGAGGGATCTCCTGTAAGATCACACATGATCAAGATGATGAGCTATATCTAAACGTTCAAGAAGTTGGGATTTCCACTCAAGGATGAATTGGTAACAGATATCATCCTGATTTCATTACTGGATAGCTTCAACCAATTTGTCCTTAATTTCAATATGAATGAAACTAACAATACTTTGCCATGGTTACTTGACATGTTATGAACTGCTGAAAGTAACATGAAAAAGGTTGGACTAAAGCCCATTATGATGGTCAGCAAGGACAAAGGAAAGGGAAAGAATAAAATAGAATCAAAGTCTAAGGGTAATGGCAAGCCCAAGACCAAAGGAAATGATGTATTGAAACCCAAAAGATGAGTTAGAAAGGAAAGAAAATGTTTCCATTCCGACAAGATCGGTCATTGGAAAAGAAACTACCATGTTTACATAGAAGAGGTCAAAAAGGCAAAAGCAAAGGGAACGTTTGTTTCAGGTATTTATGTTATTGATGTGAATTTATTAACACCTACTTCATGGGTATTAGATATCGGTTATGGTTTTCACATTTGTACTTCTGTACAGGGACTGTAAGAGAGTATGAATATGGCTAAAGGAGACGTGGACCTACGAGTGGGAAATGGAGCAAGAGTTGTTGCACTAGCTATAGGGATAAATGTTTTATCTTTTCCTAGTGGACTTGACTTAAATTTAGAAGATTGTTATTTTGTTCCTGGTTTGACTAAAAAATTATTTGTATTTCTTGTTTAGACAATATTGGCTTTGATATCATTATTAAGAATAATTATTGTTTTTTTTTATCTCGATAATGTTTTTCTGGTTCGAAACAGCCGGTTAATGGTCTCTATATTTTGGATCAAGAAAATATTGTTTGTAACATAAATACGAAAAGATGAAAGACAAATGACTAAAGTCAAACATATCTTTGGCACTGTCATTTAGGCCATATAAGTGAGAAACGTATATCAAAGCTCTATAAAAATAGATTCTTAGATTTATTTGTTCTCGAACAATATGATGTATGTAAATCATGCTTGTTTAGAAAAATGACAAAGGCTCCCTTTAATAGTAAAGGTAAATGTGCAAGTGATTTATTGGGATTAATACATAGTGATGTATGTGGGCCAATGAATACGCAAGCCAGAGGTCGATTCCAATACTTCATTACGTTCACTGATGAATTCATTTAGTATGGATATATTTATCTTAAGTGCCATAAATCTGAAGCACTTGAAACTTTTAAGGAATTTGAAAAATGAATTACATAATCAATTAACTAAAAGTATTAAGGCACTTTGATCGGATCGGAATGGAGAATACTTGAGTATAGAATTTGATGAACTCCTGAAAGAGTGTGGGATTGTCCCACAGTTTACACCACTTGGTCTTCTATAGTGGAATAGGGTTTTTGAGAGAATAAATCGAACATTGTTAGACATGGTTCAATCGATGATGAGTCATAGTGATCTTCTGACTTCTTTTTAGGGGCATGCACTTGAAACAGTTACTTTCACACTAAATCGTGTTCCATCTAAATCGGTTCAAAAGACAACATATGAGATATGGACTGAAAAGCGACCTAGTGTGTCTTTCACCATTTTATCACATAAATTTTAAATACCAAAATTCCAACATTGAAATTATTACCAACCAAGTACTTTTACAAAGATACAATTACATTGAAGCACCCCAACTATACGAATATTGCATTTAAATCACCAAACTTTCCAAACTTCCATAATGGTCAAATTTCAAATCTTAACACTCATTTCAATTCCCAAACAGTAATTTTTAGCATATTACATCAACTATTAAATAATTACACAACAATTTATAACTTTTCCAAAATTCTCGATTTAAGGCCCCAGCTTTTCAAAAATTACAAAATGGTCCCCAAAATTTTCTAAGGCTTGTAGAATACTGCCTATATCATTTCTAGTCCTTTAATAATTTTTCCATAATATTTCTCATCCAAACAAGCCATGGTCGAATGCTCTAAAGCTCTAAAACTAGGGTTTTCATGATTTTGCTCGATTTAGATTCGATTCAAGAATGAACTCCACTTTCATCCAACCTTACAACATATGTACAATCAAAGCCTAATCACATTTCATCAAAACAAAAAGTTTTACAACTCCATCATTTAACCAAATATCATAGAAACATTTCTAGGAAGATTGAACATGTTTTAATCATCAAACAAGCTTCAAAATGAATCTACAACCTCAAAAACATCAAGATTCATCATCAATTTCATGAACAATAATGTGAAAACAAACCCTAGGATTTGGGATCTTTGAAATCAAGCAAGATTAACAAGCATAAATGGTACCAAAAGATAGCGTTTCTCGCGTAGAACAAATTTCTATTTCACGGCATAACAGAAATCCAAAGAAAATTGCTCAAAAATGGGAATCAAATTTTTCTTACCTTTGGAGGAATTCACAGAAATGGGGAAGAAGATGAATAAGTTGGCATGAAATTTTAGATTAATTTCATGCTAATTTACCTTTAATTTCAGCTTTAATGAATGTTAAATTCAATTAATTGGGAAAAGACCAATTTACCCTTAATGAAATGTAATATTTATCGTCAAACCAAGACTCCTCAACCTTATCATCTTCCAAAATTCAAAGTTGAACAAACAAATTCACACTTAACTGATTTGCCCATAAAATTTCCCAAAAATTATAATCTTGTCACTTTAATCAAACAGTCCAGATTTAACATGGAATTAAATCCTCAAATCCAATGGTCTATATTATTTTCCAACACTTTAAAATGTGGAAATAATATTTTTATGTCTAATTTATCATCCTTCATTTTTTCCTGAAATTTTTATTCGATCTGATTTACCGAATTTTTCTCAAATTTTATCGCTTTATAACTTTTAATACAAAATCCGTATTAAAATTATGATTCTCATAGAAACGTCATTATTGAGGTAAACTATTTATTTACGGGTCTAGGTTGTTACTTTTTAAAATTACTATTTTAGTCCCTAAACTTTTCCAAAGTTTATATTTTGATCACTTAACTTTCAAATTTTTTATTTTGGTCACCATAAAAAAAATTGGGGTTTTACAGCTCTCCCTCTTAAATAAAATTCGTCCTCAAATTTTTAAGACGTACCTGATGTGAAGAGGTGTGGATACTGCTTCCTTATGTCATCATCTCTTTCCCAAGTAGCGTCCTTGCTAACTTCCTAAAAAAGCTACTTTTAAGGTATTTTTCACTTAAGTTATTGTTTGTTTACAATCTCATTTTAGTCATTTTAGGATCATATAGTTGCATATAGTTACATTAGTGGTGGTATTGCTATTTTATCTTGTAAATGTGTTGTGTGAGGGAAAGGTGTGTTGTTTATGTTGTGCAGGAAATAGCAAGCAAAAGGTTGCACTGAGAGGAATGTTGTGACATCACACGTTGATGAAGCAGATGGAAATACCTTGGCATTTTTGGCACAAAAAAGGAAAAAATATATTTTTGTAAAAAATGATAGCTGGCAAGGCACGTGTCTGATGGTTATAACCACCTGCTGGGGACCATTGCCACCTATGAGGATAAGATTCACACCTAAGGAGTGATTCTAGGGGTATGATAGATAATTGGAAAGTTAAATCCCATTGTTACCCTTAGATATTACACTATTATATACACCGCATATGAGAAAGAGAAAGAGAGAGGAGAATCAACCACCTGCAGCTAGATTTTCTTACCTTCTTCTCCGTATCCTTCTTTTCATTCTCTGGTGGTGTTACTCTATTTACAAGCTCCAAGGAGTGGCAGGCTAGGCATTCGAGAGGCGTTAGCAAGCTAAGGCGAGTCGTGGTGGTTGAGGAGAGCTCTGGCTACGCCGTCGAAGGCTTCTTCTCCCTTACCTTTTGCTGTTATTTTTCCATTTGATATTGGATTATTGGAACACATAAATTTCATGTTTTGTTTCATGGATGATTCAAACCCCACCATGAACTAACCTTAATTAGTGGGGTTGAATTTATGGATGTTTAACATTATTTTAATGGTCTAAGTTTCTAGGAGGCGTGAGAGTGTCCATTACTTAGATGAAGGCTAGGTGTTCGAGACAAACTTAGCTATTAATACTTGTAGTATTCGAGAGAAACACGAGTAAGATTCACATAAGCAATAGGGTGTAGTATTTTCTTAAACTTTGAACCGGCCTAGTAATAATGTATCCTAATCCCTTAGTTCTTGAGAGAGACTAAGATAGGATTTCAACGACTAAGAGGAGTAGTTTTTATCAATAGTGTAGGCTGCCATAGTTGAGACTGAGAGGAGATGTTGTGGCGTACCATGCTATTAGGTTCCTTTGACTAGAGTTAGCAGGAGCATTTTTAGCAAACCCTGTCAAGCAAGTGAAGTTTAGATAGATTAAATATGCTTGAGATATAAATTTTAGCATCCTTAAATCAATCCCTACCATTCATTCTCGTGGAAGCTTGTTGTGTGAGGATTATTAAATTATCATTTATTTGTTGTTTTTACTATTTTTCATTGCCTTGACATTTCTATCATTTTTAATATTATAATATGTTCTTGCCTCTACATTTCCATTTGCTACCCCCACCAGACTATTAATCCATATCCACCAACGTACAGTTTACATTGTCGTGACATTCTTCATTACTACATATCAACACAAACTATACTAACATAAGTAGTTCTTTGCTTTGGTTAAACTTTGTAATTTCCACCAATCCCTGTGGAGACGATACTCACTCATAAATTTATTACTTGAGCGATTGCGTATACTTGCATATTATTTGCGTATAATTTTATAGTATTCATAGCAAGCAACAAGTTTTTGAACCGTTACCGGGGATTGGCAGCATGAAATTAATTAGTTTTTGCCAAAGCATTTTATTTTTTATCTTTATTTTTGTATAGTTTACTTGATATTTTTGCTTTATTCTTTTTTCAGTTTTATTTAGTGTATGCCTAGAAGACATTCTGAAGAGCCATTGGAATCGATAGAACCTGAGATTGAAAGACTCTTTAGACAAATGAGACATGCTCAACATGCTCGAGAAAATATGTTTCAAATTAGAAATCAAGGCAATGGTCAAGATAACAAAATTCAGAATGCCGAGGCATTACAAAATGTTAGACCTACTGATAGGCCTCATGTTATTCGTGATTATTTAAATATGATGCTAGATTTGAATCCTGGAATTGTGGCACCCAGAATTCCAGATGCACATTTTGAGCTTAAACCAGTTATGTTTAATATGTTGAATTCTATAAGGCAAATTGGGGGCATGCCAACAATATATGCCAGGCAGTATATTCATAATTTTTTTTTAGGTTTGTGATTCTCTTCGCCAAGATGGAGTGCACGAGGATGTTTTGAAATTAAAATTGTTTCCATATTCTTTGTGTGGCCGAGCAAGGGCTTGGTTGAGTGGTGTTCCATCCGGTTCGATGGAATCATGGGCTGATCTTTGCAAGAGTGTCTTATTGTGGTATAACCCACCGAACATGAATACCCAGCTAAGGAATGACATAGCATCCTTTAGTCAGGGCGACGATGAATCTATGTATGAGTGTTGGGATTGTTGCAAGAGTTTTCTCTGAAAGTGTTCAAATCATGGTTTTCACGATTGGACTCAAGTAGTTATGTTTTATAATGGAGTCAATGCACCCACGAGGATGGTGTTGGATGCCTCGGTAATTGGGGCATTGCTGGATAAATCACCTATTGAGGTGTTTGCTATTTTGGATAAAATTGCTAATGATGACTATCAATTTCCTTCCTCAAGGCTTGGGAGTAGGAGGAAAGCACCTGGAACCTTTAAGTTAGATACCAAGGACTCGGTGTCCACTCAACTCTCAGTTATCACTAATATGCTGAAAATTTTACAACGTTCCACTGATGTAAAGGAAGTGAAAGATGTTATGCCAAGGCAATCATCACGAGATAGTGAATGCTCGACCAACCATGAGTCCATTAACTTTATAGGTAATTTCAATCGAGGCAATAATAATCCTTTTTTTAACACTTATAATGCAGGATGGCATCAACATCCTGATTTCTCATGGGGAAATCAAGGTGCTCAATCCCCTCGGCAGTAGAATCATAATGAATCTCAAGGCTACCAAAATGCTATGCCATGGCATAATATCAACAAATGAGCTTCATCTTCAGCGAGCATTAGTTCATTGGAAGATACAATTTAAGATTTCATATCTACTACGAAGACAATGCTGCAAGACCATTCTACTTCAATTAATAATCAAGGAGCTTTACTTCATAGTCAAGGCACCTTACTTCAAAGCCATAGCTCGTCTTTGAGAGCTTTGGAAGGTCAAGTTGGTTAGATTGCTACGGCAATGCAAGAGCGTCAGCAAGGACATTTTCCAAGTGACACTTAAGTCACTAAAATGCATGGAGAAGAGCATTGTAATGTGTTAACTCTTAGGATTAGAACACAAATTAACTAACAAGTTAGGGTTTGTGGGACACAACATGATGATTCTACCTCCACTGCTGAAAAGGGTGAAGCTGAATTACATGATGATATCATTTCTGAAAATGAAAATGAGGAGGGTTATACTAGTGAGCCTACCAAGGAATAAAATTCTTATGCCAAGGCAAAACAATTTCCATTCCTGCAGTTAAGGAAGCTAGACCCCCACTACCCTTCCCACAAAGATTGAAGAAGCATAATGATGTAGTTTAATTCAAGAAGTTTATGGACATTCTTGATCAGCTCCATATTAACGTACCTCTCTTAGAAGCTATTGAACAAATGTCGACGTATGTCAAATTTCTTAAGGAAATTTGTACCAAGAAGAGGAAAGTAGAGACGTATGAGACAGTTTCCACGGCAACAGAATTTTTCTTCATTGAGTAAGTTGCCACCAAAGAAAAATTATCCGGCATCTTCATTACTCTCTGTTCTATAGAAACTAATTTCGTTGGAAAGGCATTATGTGATCTTGGTTCAAGTGTAAACTTAATATCGAAATCTATATTCTTGAAGCTTGGCATATGAGATGCAAAACCCACATCGGTTATTATACAACTTGCCGACAGATCGCACGTTAAACTTGAAGGGAAAGTCAAGGATGTCATAGTAAGGGTGGATAAGTTTGTGTTTCCAGTCAACTTCATAGTTCTGGATTGCGAAGTTGATGCCAAGGCACCCATTATTTTGGGAAGACCTTTCCTAGCTACTGGTCGTATTTTGATAGATTGTGAAAATGTTGAACTCACCATGAGAGCGGCTAATCAATGTGTGACTGTAATACCCCAAGCATCGAGTTAGTGGCTATATTAAAAGGATTTAAAATTTGGAGAATTTAAATTGAATAAATAGTAAAGTATAAGAAATGATTTAGGAATTTTGTTTAAGATCAATTAGTAAGAATGGAATAATGAAAGGGCATTTTGGTCCTTTAGGGGAAATATATTTAAAAGTTATTTTATTAGGGATATTTAAGAGGAGAAAAAAGGGGAAAAGGGAGAAAAAACTAAGTCTCCTTCTTCTTCTTCTATCTTCTCGTCCCGTGCTATCCTCTATAGCCAAAGGTGAGCTTTCTTCAAATTGGTTTTTCCTTTAGTTTATGGGCTAGTTTTGACACCTTAAGTGTTATAGAGGTTTAAGGAAAGTTCAAGGATGATTAAAACTAGGTGATTACTGAATTATTTGAGATTGAAGAAAATTGGTTTTTGAGTGATAAGATGGAATTTGAGTTTTTATTTAAGTTTAAAGGTATATTTGACTTGCCAAAGATGTAAATAAGAGATTAGAAGCCTTGGATGTGATAAAAAAAATAGGTTAGAAAAATAGTATGATTCTTAGTTTGAGATGTTATTTAGAGAATTTAGATATTATAAAAAGCAAAATGAAGGAAAGTTAGTTGGGTTAAGTGATGTTAAGTTTAAGGGTATTGTTTGATGTAAAAGTAAGATATTTAAACGAAAATTTGCTAAAAATTGAGCTAAACTTGAGAAACCTAGGTAGAGGTATCGTAACTAGAAGAACAATACTGATATTATAGGTTTAAATTTGAAGAACTACAATGAACAATATCGATACTGATGCAATTAGTATCGATATTGAGGTAGGTATCGATACTAAGTATCGATACTAAGAGACAGTTATTGATACCATGGATTCCAGAATGCAGAAATGATATTGATACTAAAAAGGAGTATCAGTACCATAGTATATAAGTATCGATACCATGGTATGGGTACCAATATTATTGAGCCTGAAATTGTAAAATAGGCTGAGATTATAATAGAAATTAAAAATAATAGTACTTTTGAGTATTATTAAAAGTATAAATGTTAGAGAGTATATTAACATTGGTATGGTATATGTACTTAATGGATGCTTGTGTAGATCATAATCAAGCTCCCGAGTCAAGCAAGAAAAAGGGCAAGGATCAGGTTGGCGAGTAGTTGGACGTCATTACAGCATACTAGAGAGGCATATCAGGTTTTTATTTATATGGGATTATGGAGACTCGCAATGAGACAACCTCTGATGTTTTAATTTAATGTATGTTTTACCATATTTGACATATGTTTATAATGTGTACGAAAATGTTATTAAGAATAATTTTTAGAGTATGAACTGCTCTTAAATTAAAGTTAAATGCCTAACTGTACATTTTTGGCAAAAAGGTGCCACTAATGCAAGTTAAATGCCTAATGGTGCATTTTTGGCAGAAAGGTGCCACTAATGCAAGTTAGATAAAAATTGTGCATTGTTGGCAGAAAGGTGCCACTAATGACAATTACATGTATAACGGTGCATTTCAGCATAAAAGGTGCCACTTATTGGTTTAACTAAAAAGATTGTAAATGATTCTCATGAAGTATACGAATTATCTCTGATTTTGATAGTCATGAAATTCTTATGAATAAATTGTAGTTCATTTACAACATTATGTCTCACTAAGTAAATACTTAACGTATGTTGATTTCATGAGTAGGTAAAATCAAAGATTGCCCGAGTAAGGAGTGCAACAACAAAAGCTATCATCAATCTAAGGTTAACTCATCAGTAACAGTAGGACAATCATTGTTATTTTGAAAATTAGATGACATGTAATCTAATTTAAGAAAAATGCTCTGGAATGTATTTAAAGTGATAATTTTTAGTAATATGTTTCAACGAATGTTTTATTATTGTATTAAAATGTTTTGTTTTGTTTTCGAAACAAAATTTTATGTATTTTACAAATGATTCAATGTTTTAAAAGTCATGTGACACCATTGACTTGTGTACGGAGACGTATACAGGAAATGGGTGTTATAATTATTAGTATCAGAGCTACAGGTTTAGTTGATTCTCGTCCGAAACCGGGTTTATTTGAATTTAGAAAAAGGGTTACAGGCCATTAAGATTGTCAAGGTTACTGATATGGTGTCATTAGAGTGTGATTGATGTCACTCCTTACTATCTTGAGTATTATTATTATGTATGTCCTAATATATGTCGGAAACTAAGGACAAATATAAGAAAGTTGTTAATGTTGAAAAGAAGGTGGAGATCAAAATTGACCCAAGAGAATCCGACATGACTTAGGTATCACGCTTAAGAAGGGTAGAAGCTGCTAGGGATTTTCCTTCATTCTGTGGAAGAAATGCCCTAGCGTTATCCGAAGTTTCTACATTGAAGGAATCCATTAAGAAGTTTGAACGGCTAATAAGAGAAGTTGAATCGGATGAGGATCCAGAGGAGATTTCTCAATCTAGTGTTGACTCTGAGGTGTCTTCAAGTAGTCTAAATAATTGAGAAATATTTAAGTGAAGCATTAAATTGTTTAAAGCATTATTAATTTGAGTAAGAGGAAATGAGTAAGCGGTAAATACATTGTCCGCTAAAAGTTAATAGAAAGCTGAGTTATTAGTGAATCATATGATTATGAGTTTGTTTGAGAATAAATGTTAAGTTTTATGGACTTGATAAAGTTACTCTTAGAAAGTAATTTGTGAAAATGGATTGTCTACCCATTCCATGCTACAATGAATTATGATTTAGAATTGAGATTAATTCTTGAGAACTTGAAAAGTGTCAAGTTTGTAATAATAGGAAAAAGGGTAAATATGTTTACTAGTGTAATTTTAGCATTAACTGCTATAAAGTTGTCAGATCTTCTTATTAAATGATGTGGATATTTAGACTTTCATAATGAGATAGAAAATGTTTCAACTGATATAGAATATTTTCAAGGGATCAAAAAAAGTTGTACGGATTTCCTCAAGAAGGAACTAAGAAATTTTAAAATAAAGGTATTTTATTCAACTTGATCTCGAGTGTTATGATACGGTAAACCCTATGGGATATGGTGCAAGTGTAGTTCAGACATATAGTAAATATTCAATAAAGATTCCAAGGGCTATGTTCTCGGTGAATCTGATGGAATTATCATTTGATGAGTTAAGATCATATTGGGTATAGGTTGTTTGTCTCAAGAAGCGATTATTTCAAAAAAAATACGGATGATTTGGAAATTATAGTTATTGGAGAAAAAGCAAAATCATCACCCAAGGTGACATCGACCATGATTACGAAGTAGATGATGTCAGAAAGAGATATATAGCTTTTCTGGCTAATGTGATAGACGCTAAAATAATTAAAGTATAATTGTATGATATTTCCACAACTTGGGAATTTCTAAATGTCTTTTCAGATGAATTACCTAGGTTACCTCCAAATTGAGAAGTTGAATTCAAGGTTGATGGTTATCATGGTATTGGTCATGTTTCTATGATTTCGTATCAAATGACTTAAGTGGGTTAAGAGAATTGAGGCTCAATTAAAAGAGTTGATTGATCAAGGTTTCATCTTGGGGAGTATTTGTGTTATTAGCAAAAACAAAGATGAATATATGTGTTTATGCATAGATTATCGACAGTTAAATAAGGTAACAATAAAGAATAAGTTGTTGGGATTGTCGGTGCGCACCACGGCACAGCAAAAACAAAACTCGACGGTCTCACCAGCGATCCAAATACGTAAAACCAAAATCGAGAGGAAATGATGTGAATACTTACAATGGGTTCCTTGAAAAACAATAAAGACAATAGCGAGAAGTGGTGATCACGAACGGTTCGAATTGTAAGCCTCCACGAAAACACGTCTCGGCCTCTACTTAGTTCACCCGATTGAGAGGAAAATTTTATTTTCCCAAAATCGATTTTGAAAAAAACGAATGAGTGAAAAAGGCTGCTAGACATTACCTCATTTAAATATATCAGTTACCCTAACATCTTAGGGTTTTTAAAGTTATTTTGAATTAATAAATAAAATGTTATTTAATTAATTCAAATTAAATATAGATTAAAGACTTATAATCTAAATTACAATCTTTAATGTTTATTTAAAAACTTATTTAATTATTCCGAATTAAATATCAATTAAAAGAGTTGTAATCTAAATTACATTCTTTTGATGCTTACTTAGTATATTCGGGATAATTAAAATCATATGTATATCAAATATACATATCTTAACTCTAGATATATTTTAGTAACATACAACAAATTGTAAATCATTGCTCATTTCAATCATAGGGTCACACCCTGTAGGTTCTTGTAACGTTAGTAGTAATTATTAGAACAATTCTAATATTACATACAATGAGTGACATCTAGCAATATATCATTGTCAACTAAGTTACAATAAATTATGATTCGACATATCATCTTCGTGATTAACTCTTTTATGTATTGCATCATTTTATCCTTTATATCTAGAATAGGCACAAGTCTTAGAATAATCACACTTGTATAGCCCATCTATTGTTTCTTAATATCTTGAGTAGATTATAATTAACGAATAATTTGGGATATCACATATCAACTTATTCGAGCATGACCATGAATTTCTAGTCTCACTCAATCAAGTGGCATGTGATATATTTCCTATTATGAAGGAAGGACAATATACACCCCACTACATATATCGAGATATATTCAATAACAGTCTTTATAGTGCAACCAGTTACAGAGCATGTTTAACTGTATCAAAACATACAAGAATATATGTTGGGATGACATTGATCTCAAGTCTGAGGATCATACATATAGTCATCACCATGAGCAATGTTATGAACATTACATAATAATCCAAGACATATGCTCATGATGGGTCAATCCAAAATATTATTCTCTAACAATATAATTATGTATCAATTCTGACATCTCTATGTCAATGACAACTGCTTGTCATCAATCAATAACATGTTAGTCTTAAGCGTATTATTATTTTCCTTGCCATAATAATACTTGACTATGGATCTTTTAATAATGTTATTGTATGGACTTTATTATCTTTCAGTTTATGTTAAACAAAAACATATAACTGAAAATAATATTGGCAATGCCTTTATTCAATAAAATCGGTAAATAAATGTATTATTATAGTCATCATATAATTGGTCTTTGGGCAAACTCTAACAACCTCCCACTAGCACTATGACCAATCACTCACATATCTAATACCAAGTGACTCAGTGTGACGATCATGCCTCTGTTGTGTAAGAGGATTCATCATGAGATCATCAATGTTGTCATCCATGTGTACTCTACATATTTTCATATCTCATCGATCTATGATCTCTCGAATGAGATGAAAGAGCCTAAGAATATGTTTGGATGGTTGATGAGATCTGGGTTCCTTTGCTTGTACAATGGCTCCATTATTGTCACAACGTAGTTGTACAACATCTGATATGCTAGGAATAACCCTTAATTCCAATATAAACTTCTTGATCCAAACAACCTCTTTTGTTACTTCATTGGCTGCAATGTATTCAGCCTCTGCTATAGAATCAATTACTATGTCTTGCTTCAAACTTTTCCAGCTCACATCACATTCATTCAGACAAAACACAAAACCCAATTGTGATCGTGAGTCATCCTTGTCAGTTTGGAAGCTAGCATCAGTATAACCTTTTACACTATGCTCTTCTTTCCCTCCATAGACAAGAAATTTATCCTTAGTTCTTCTTAAGTACTTAAGAATATTTTTAACCGCAACCTAGTGATTTTTACCAGGGTTTCCTTGATATCGACTCCTCATTCTTAAAGCATACGATACATCTGGTCGAGTACATATCATGGCCTACATGATAGAACCAATAGCCGAGGCATATGGAATATTATTCATACATTATATTTCTTGTGGAATTGAAGGACACGTTTCCTTCGAAAGAGAAATGCCATGTCTCATAGGTAAAAATCCTTTCTTGGATTCTTCCATACTGATCATTTTCAGCACTTTGTCTATATATGTACTTTGAATCAGACCTAGAAGTTGTTTTGATCTATCTCTATAGATCTTAACTCCTAAGATATACGCTGCCTCACCCAAATCTTTTATAGAAAAACAATTACCTAACCAAGTCTTAACAGACTGTAAAGTAGGTATATCATTTCCTATGATGAGTATGTTGTCTACATACAAGATTAGGAAAGAAACAATGCTCTCACTAGCATTCTTATAAAACCAAACCCTTTGATTGCATCACTAAAATGAAGATTCCAACTTCGAGAAGCTTGTTTTAGCCATTAAATAGACCTCTGTAGCTTACAAACCTTTCCAACATTTCCTGGAATGACAAAACCTTCTGGTTGTGTTATATACACATCCTCTTCAAGGTTTTCATTAAGGAAAGCAATTTTGACGTCTATTTCCCAGATTTTATAATCATGGAATACAACTATTGCGAGTAAGATCCGGATGAACTTAAACATAGCTACATGGGAGAATATTTCGTCATAGTCTACACCATGAACTTGTCAAAAACCTTTAGCGACTAATCGCCCCTTGTATGTTTGTACATTACCATCCATGTCGGTTTTTTTCTTGAAACCCCATTTATACCCTATAGGTTTGACCCCTTCAGGTGATTCAACCAAAGTCCATACTTGGTTTACTGACATGGAATCCATCTCAGATCTCATGGCTTTAAGCCATTTCTCAGAGTCTGGGCTAGACATTGCCTCTTGATAAGCCTTGGGCTCATCTTGATCCATAAGAAGAACATCTCCATGTGCTGTAAAGAGAAATCCAAATCTCTCAGGTGCACAGCGTTCTCTTGTGAATCTGCGCAGTGGTTGTGTTTCTAAATCTGTTGAATGTTCCTCAATAACTTGTGAAACATGCTCAACTTCAGGGTCATTGATATGATGTTCTTGAACTTCTCCAAGTTTAATATTTCTACCCTTCCCTTTTTTTGATAGAAATTCTCTTTCGAGAAAACCTCATGTTCGAGCGACAAACACTTTGTTATCGTTAGGGTTGAAGAAATAGTATCCCTTAGTTTCTTTAGGATATCCAACAAATATACACTTATGAGATTTAGGTTCGAGCTTTGTAGACATATGATGTTTTACACAAGCTTCACAACCCCAAATCTTCATAAAAGATATACTAGAACGCTTCCCAGTTCATATCTTGCACGGTGTCTTTTGAACCGATTTAGATTGAACACGATTTAGTGTGAAAGTATTTGTTTTGAGTACATGTCCCTAAAAAGAAGTCAAAAGATCACTATGACTCATCATCGATCGAACCATTTCTAACAGTGTTCGATTCTTTCTTTCAGAAACTCCATTCCACTGTGGTGTACCTGGTGGTGTAAGCTGTGAGACAATCTCACATTCTTTCAGGAGTTCATCAAACTCTATGCTTAAGTATTCTCTACCTCGATCTGATTGAAGTGCCTTAATAATCTTGCCTAGTTGATTTTGTACTTCATTTTTAAATTCCTTAAACTTTTCAAGGGCTTCAAATTTATGGCGCATAAGATAAATATACCCATACCGATTAAAGTCATCGGTGAAAGTAATGAAGTAATGGAATACACCTCTGGCATGTGTATTCATCGGTTCACATACATCACTATGTATTAACCCTAATAAATCACTTGCTCGCTCACATTTACTATTAAAAGGAGCTTTAATAATTTTTCTCAACAAGCAAGATTCTCATATATCGTATTGTTCAGAAAAAAATGAATCTAAAAATCCATGTTTATGGAGGTTTGATATGCGTTTCTCACTTATATGGCCTCAATTCCAAATCTAAGTTTGATTCGAGTCATTTGTTTTTTATCTCTTAGTATTTATGTTATAAATGGTGTTTTCTTGATCCAAAATATAGAGACCATTAACCAGTTGTTCCGAACCATAAAAAACATTATTGAGATAAAAAGAACAATAATTATTCTTAAGAATAATCTAAAAACCAATCTTGTCCAAACAAGAAATAGAAATAATGTTCTTAGTCAAATTAGGCACAAAATAACAATCATCTAAATTTAAATCAAGTCCACTAGGCAAAGACAAAACATATGTCCCTATAGTTAATGCAGTAACTCTTGCTCCATTTCCCACTTGTAGGTCTACGTATCCTTTAGCCAGGTTCCTTTTCTTTTGCAGTCCTTATATGGAACTACAAATATGAGATCCACAATCGGTATCTAATACCCAAGAAGTAGATGTTGACAAATTAACATCAATAACATAAATACCTGAAACAAATGTTCTGTTTGCTTTTTCGTTCTCGGCCTCTTCAAGGCAAAAAGAGAAGCTTCTCTTCCAGTGTCCAGTCTTATCGCAATGGAAACATTTTCCTTCCTTGCTAATTCCCCCTTTGGGTTTAAATGCATTTTTCCCTTTCGGTTTGGCCTTACCATTACCCTTAGACTTTGCCACTATCTTTTTCTTTCCCTTTCTGTCCTTGTAGACCATCAGAATGGGCTTAGGTCCAACCTTTTTCATGTTACTTTTAGTAGTTCGTAACATGCCAAGTAACTGTGGCAAAGTCTTGTTAATTTCATTCATGTTAAAATTAAGGACAAGTTGGCTAAAGCTATCTGGAAACGATTGCATGATAACATCGGTAGCCAATTCATCTTTGAGAGGAAATCCCAACTTTTCTAACGTTTGGATGTAGCCCATCATCTTGATGACATGAGCTCCTACAGGAGTTCACTGTTCTATTTTGCATTAAAATAGAGCTTTAGAGGTCTCATATCTCTCTTGGCGTGCTTGACCTTCATATATTCCTTTGAGATTTTGAATTATCTCATAAGCAACCATGTCCTCATGTTGCTTCTGAAGCTCATGAGTCATGGTGGCAAACATTAGGCATCCAACATCTAACATATCATCCATATGTTTCTTGAATTTGTCTTTGTCATCTCTTGAAGCATTAGATGCCGGTTCATTAAGAACAGGTTCTTCAATGTAATATTCATTCCTTTCTTTTTTGAGAACAATTCTCAAATTACGAAACCAGTCAAGGAAGTTTATGTCATTAAGTTTATCCTTCTCAAGGAGTGATCGCAGTGACAAAGTGTTGTTTGCCATTAAATCTACAACAATGAAAATATTAAAGTAAGTAAATTTACCGAATTACAATTTATAAATAGGTCTTTATTTTCAAATTACTCCCACTATTTTATTCAAAATTAAAAACCCTCTCTGTTTTAATTTCAGAAAAATTCAACGAAAATTTTTCTAATGGGTGAGGATCCATAATACATCAATTTCCTAAATCAGCTTTGGCTTTTCTTTTAGGACAATGATTATTTACGTAATTAAAACTTTACTAGTTACATCTCATGTAACTCCTCCTTTTGGTGAACAACTCTTGTTCAAGTCATCTCATGACTTATCCAAATATTTAACCTCTATGTTTATAATCCTATTAAAATAACCTAGCTAAGTTATTACTAATATCTCAACCGGAATATCACTTGCTTATTCTTCGCGTTTAACCAAGATAGATTTATCTTCTAATGCTTTGGCAAAGCCCACAAAATATTGATCGAAACCTTAAGGAGGGTAAATATTGGACGGTTAAGTTAACTTAGATTATAAAGAGGGATTTGCGTAATTATCTCATCATTTTTCGTTTTAATATTAGGCCCTTATTGATCTCATCAATATTCATTCTTATTTTATCATTTGATACATTGCATACATAACAGATATAACAATAAATAAGATGCAATGGTTATAGCCCCAAAATAATAACTAAGGTGGCCCATTCCAAGCCAATGGGAGAACCAAAAATCCTAAAGCCTAAGACTACTCTCTAGGTGTCTTCTCGCCATTCTTCTGCTCCTTGTGAATCTTCCTAGGATTATAATTTTAAAACAAACTTGTTTTACATACGGGGGAGTAAGATGAGAATAGAAATACAACTGAGATATAGAAAGGAATTGCTCACATACTGTATTTCAAATTAAACCATTGTAAATTGAACAAGGACTATAACCACGCATGTCAAAAACCGTGGAAAACAAACATATCATATATGTACACGTTGTTATACCTTTGTTAAAAATATTAATATGGGCCATCAATTTGTACTTCTGATGAATGGTCAAGGGGCATTGTTAATTTGAGTAAGAGGAAATGAGTAAGCAGTAAATACGTTATCCGCTAAAAGTTTATAGAAAGTTGAGTTATTAGTTAATCAAATGATTATGAGTTTGTTTGAGAAAAAATGTTAAGTTTTATGGACTTGATAGAGTTACTCTTATAAGGTAATTTGTGAAAATGGATTTTCTACCCATTTCATGCTTCAATGAATTATTATTTAGAATTGAGATTAATTCTCAAGAACTTGAAAAGTGCCAAGTTCATAATGATAGGAAAAAGACTAAATTTGTTTACTAGTGTACTTTTAGCATTAACTTCTATGAAGTTATTGCTACAAAGTTGTCAAGTCTTCTTATTAAATGATGTGGATATTTATAATTTCATAGTGAGATAGAAAATGTTTTAACTTCTAGAGAATATTTTCAAGGTATTCGAAAAGGTTATACGGGTTCCCTCAAGAATGAACTAAGAAATTTTAAAATAAAGGTATTCTATTCAAATTGATCTCGAGTGTTATGATAGCAGTAAACCCTATGGGACATGGTGCAAGTGATAGTAAATATTCGATAAAGATACCAAGGGCTATGTTCCTGGTGAATCTGATGGAATTATCATTTGATGAGTTAAGATCATATGGGGTATAGGTTGTTTGTCTCAAGAAGTGATTATTTCAGAAAAATACGGATGATTTGGAAATTATAGTTATTGGAGAAAAAGAAAAATCATCACCCAAGGTGACATTGACCATGATTGCGGAGAATATGATGACAGAAAGAGATAAACAACTTTTTTTTTTTTGCTAATGTGATAGATACTCAAATAATTAAAGTAGAATTGTATGATATTTCTACAACTTGGGAATTTATGAATGTCTTTTCAGATGAATTACCTGGGTTACCTCTAGATCGAGAGGTGGAATTCAAGGTTGATGGTTATCATGGTATTGGGCATGTTTCTATGATTTCGTATCGAATGACTTAAGTGGTTTAAGAGAATTAGAGGCTCAATTAAAAGAGTTGATTGATCAAGGTTTCATCTTGGGGAGTATTTGTGTTGTTAGCAAAAAGAAAGATAAATCTGTGTGGTTATGCATAGATTATCGACAGTTAAATAAGGTAGCAATAAGGGGGTGTTTGGATGGGGGAATGTGGGATTCCCATAGGAATGGAATCCACATTCCCCCGTTTGGTTAGCCCGGGAATCCCATTCCCGCTAATGTAAGATTACCAATAGTAGATTTTTTGGGGTATATTACCGGGAATGTCATTACCTCCCTTTTCTTAGGTATTGTTGATTACCAGCATTTTGGACTAAAATGTCCTTAAATTTTATTTTTCTTTCAAAAATATCATTCTTCTGTCATTGAATAATAAAAATTCTACGAAGGTTAAATTATAAATTTATTCTTAAACTATTTTAGATTTACAAAAAAGTCTATAATTAAAATTTTATATGAAGTTCAGGGGTTAAAACAATTTACCCTTCATTAAACCTTTTTATATTTTCAATTTTGTAAAAAAATTATATAAATTTTATGAATTTAAATTTTTTAAAGAAAATATATAAATATTTTCCAACTTGTTAAAAAATAAATATATAATAAGGACAATTTGGTCAAATATACATTCCAATAATATTTTATTCTTTTAACCAACCATGGTAATCTTACATTCCTGCTAAGCCAACCAAACACAAAATACAACATTCCCAGTAATCTTATTCCCTGGTAATTATACATTCCCACTGATAATCTTACATCCTGTGAACCAAACACACCCTAAAGAATAAGTTGTTGGGAATGTCGGCGCATCCCACAGTGTAGCAGAAACAAAACTCGATGGTCTCACCAGCGATCCAAGTACATAAAACCAAAATCGGGAGGAAATGACATGAATATTTACAATGGGTTCCTTGAAAAACAGCAAAGACAATAGCGAGAAGTGGTGATCACGAACGGTTCGAATCGTAAACCTCCACGAAAATACGTATCGGCCTCTACTTAGTTCACCCGATTGAGAGCATAATTTTCTTTTTCCCAAATCAATTTTGAGAAAAATGGCTGAGTGAAAAACGACTGCGAGACCTTACCTCATTTAAATATATCAGTTACCCTAACATCTTAGGTTTTTTAAAGATATTTCGAATTAATAAATAAAATATTATTTAATTAAGTCAAATTAAATATACATTAACGACTCATAATCTGAATTACAATATTTAATGTTTATTTAAAAACTTATTTAATTTTTTCAAATTAAATATCAATTAAAAGAGTTGTAATCTAAATTACATTCTTTTAGTACTTTCTTAGTATATTCGGGATAATTAAAATCATATGTATATCAAATATACATATCATAACTCTATATATATTTTAGTAACATACAACAAATTGTACATCTTTGCTCATTTCAATCCTAGGGTGGGACCCTGTAGGTTATTGTAACGTTAGTAGTAATCATTAGAACAATTCTAATATTACATACAATGAGTGACATCTAGCAATATATCATTGTCACCTAAGTTACAAGAAATTATGATTCGACATATCATCTTTGTGATTAACTCTTTTATGTATTACATCCTTTTGTCCTTTATATCTAGAATAATCACACTTATATAGCCCATCTATTGTTTCTTGATATCTAGAGTAGACTATAATTAACGAATAATTTGTGATATCAGATATCAACTTATTCGAGCATGGCCATGCATTTCTAGTCTCACTCAATCAAGTGGACTGTGATATATTTCCTATTATGTAGGAAAGATAAATCCTATCTTAACCATACACACCCCACTACATATATCGAGATATATTCAATAACAATCTTTATATGTTGGGACGACATTGATCTCAAGTCTGAAGATCATACATATAGTCATCACCAAGAGCAATGTTATGACCGTTACATAATAATCCAAGACATATGCTTATGATGGGTCAATCCAATACATTGTTCTCTAACAATATAATCATGTATCATTTCTGAAATCTCTATGTCAATGATAACTCCTTGTCATCAATCAATAACATGTTAGTCTTAAGCGTATTATTATTGTCCATGCCCATAATAATACTTGACTATAGATCTTTTAATAATGTTATTATATGGACTTTATTATCTTTCAGTTTATGTTAAACATAGACATATAACTGAAAATAATATTGGCAATGCCTTTATTCAATAAAATCGGTAAATAAATGTATTATTACAATCATCATATGATTAGTCTTTGGGCATACTCTAACATAGGTATCCACTTCTGAGGATTGATGATCTGTTTAATCAGTGGAAAGGCACAACAGTGTTCTTTAAGATAGACCTTAGGTCAGGATACCACTAATTAAAGATTAAAGAGGAGGATATATCAAATATAACTTTCCAGACTCTTTATGAACATTACAAAATTGTGGTGATGCCATTTGAATTAACAAATGGTCATGCAGTATTTATAGACTTGATGAACATAGTATTCCAATTTTACTTGGATAAATTTATGGTGGCATTTATAGATGATATTTTAGTGTATTCCAAGTCAAGAGAGGAACATGATGCTCATAATCGTGTCATTCTTCAAACTCTTCGAGAGAAGAAGTTGTACGCAAAATTTTCTAAGTGTAAATTTTGGTTAACATAGATTGCTTTCTTTGGTCATATAGTCTCTGCAGAAGCCATAAGAGTGGATCCCAAAAAGATTCAAGCTATAGTGGATTGGAAACCCCCAACTGAAGTTCAAAATTTCTTAGGGCTTGCTGGTTATTATAGATGGTTCGTTAAGAACTTCTCAATGTTAGCTTCCCCTCTAACTAAGTTGTTACAGAAAGATGTACCTCTTGTTTGGTCAGAGAAATGTCTAGAAAGTTTTGAAATGCTAAAGAGAATTGTAACAGAAGCCCCAGTGCTTGTACAACCTAAGTCCGGTAAAGACTATGTAGTCTTTGGTGATGCATCTCATAATGGGTTGGGATGTGCACTTTTGCAAGATGGAAAAATTATGGTCGATGCCTCAAGATAATTGAAAACTTATGAGAGAAATTACTCGACACATGACTAGGAATTGGTCGCGGTTATTTTTGCTTTGAAAATTTGGCGTCATTATCTGTACGGTGAGCGGTGCTATATTTATACAGATTACAAGAGTCTAAAGTATTTGTTGACTCAGAAAGACCTGAACTTAAGGTAGAGAAGATGGATCGAGCTTTTAAAATATTATAATGTGATGATCTATTATCATCGAGGAAAAGCTAATGTGGTAGTTGATGCACTTAGTCGAAAGACTTTTGCAGCTCATAGAGCTTTGGATGCATATATGTCAATAAAGGAAGTTGTAACCCTAATTGTTGAGCTTAAGCTAAAGCCGATGTTGTTGGATCATATAAAAGAGCTGCAAGGACAAGATGGAAAATGTTTGACTAGAATTGCTCAAGTAGAAAAAGATGAAGCCAAAGACTTTGAAATCAAAACGGATGGATATTTATATTATCGTGGAAGAGTTTACATTCCATATAATGAGGAATTGAGAAAAATATTCTCTCCGATGCACATTATAGTCCATTGATGATGCACCCAGGCAGAATTATGATGTATCAGGATATAAAGAGTCATTATTGGTGGTCTAGTATGAAAAAAGTTGTATCGGAGTTTGTTGCAAAATGTTTGACATGTCAGCAAGTGAAAGCTGAACATCAAGTACCTTCCGGATTGCTACAATCGGTATCCATTCCTAAGTGGAAGTATGAACGAGATATCTTTGTAACCAAGTAAAAAGAACTAGATTTGGATAATTGTAGACATACTGACCAAAACAACTCACTTTATTCCAATTCGGGTAGATTACTCGATGGATAAATATATGAACTTTTATGTAAAGAAAAAAGTTTGGTTGAATAGAGTGCCTATGTCAATCATGCCCATCAAGACCTAAGGTTTACTTCAAGATTCTAGAAGTCCTTGCATGAGGCATTGGGTACTCGATTAAATTTCAACACAGCTTTTCATCCACAAACAGATGAGCAGTTGGAATGAACTATTCAGGTATTGGAAGATATGCTAAGGGCATGTGTGATTGAGTTCAAATAATTATGGGAAAGGTACTTCCCTTTAGCATAATTAGCTTATAACAACAGTTACCAATCGAGTATTAAGATGGCTCCGTATGAGGCTTTATATGGAAGGAAGTATTGAACACCATTAAATTGGTTTGAACTAAAAGATCGAGACCTAGTTGGCTGGATTTAATGAAAGAAATGGAACAGAGAGTGAAAGTAATCCAGGATAATCTTAAGATAGCCTCCGATCAAAAAAAGTCTTATGTTGATCTGAAAAGAAAGGAGATTGAATTTCTAGTGGGAGGCAAGGTATTTCTGAAAGTGTCGCCTTGGAAGAAAGTATTACGAATTGGCCGCAAAGGAAAACTGAGTCCCAGATTCTTCGGACCTTATAAGATTTTGAAAAGGGTCAAACCAGTAGCTTATTAGTTAGTTTTGCCTCCTGATATGGACAAGTTCAATAACATCTTTTACGTGTTGATGTTCAGAAGGTACCGATCAGATCCATCCCATATTATCACACCAGAGGAAATAGAGATCTAACCAAATCTGACTTACGAGGAAGAACTAATGCGGATCTTGGCTAGAGAAATAAAAGAACTACGTCACAAAAAGATTCATCTAGTTAAATTACTTTGGCAAAACCATAAGGTATAAAAAGTGACTTGGGAAAGAGATGAGGACATGAGGAAGCAGCTTCCACACCTCTTCATAGTAAGTACTTCTTTAAATTCGAGGACAAATTTTCTTAAGGAGGAGAATTGTAATACCCCAAACATCGGGTCAGTGGCTATATCGAAAGGATTTAAAATTTGATGAATTTAATTTGAACAAATGGTAAAGTATAAGAAATGATTTAGGAATTTTGTTTAAGATCAATTAGCAAGAATGAAAGAATGAAAGGGTATTTTGGTCTTTTAGGGGAAATGAATTTAAAAGTTATTTTATTAAGGATATTTAAGAGGATAAAAAGGGGGAAAGGGGAGAAAAAGCTAAGTCTCATTCTTCTTCTTCTTCTATCTTCTCGTCTCGTGCTCTCCTCCATAGCCAAAGGTGAGTTTTCTTCAAATTAGTTTTTCCTTTAGTATATGGGCTGGTTTTGAAACCTTAAGTGTTATAGAGGTTTAAGGAAAGTTTAAGGATGATTAAAACTAAGTGATTAATGAGTTATTTGAAATTGAAGAAAATGGGTTTTTGAGTGATAAGATGAAATTTGAGTTTTTATTTAAGTTTAATTGTATATTTGACTTGTCAAAAAAGTAAATAAGAGATTAGAAGCCTTGGATGTGATTAAAAACATGTTAGAAAAAGCAGTATGATTCTTAGTTTGAGATGTTCTTTAGAGAATTTAAATGTTATAAGAAGCTAAAAGAAGGAAAGTTAGTTGGGTTAAGTGATGTTAAGTTTAAGGGTATTGTTTGAGGTAAAAGTAATAGATTTGAACGAAATTTTGGTAAAAATTGAGCTAAAGAGGGAAAATATGGGTAGGGGTATCGGTACTAGAAGAACAGTACCGATACTATAGGTTTAAATTTGAAGAATTACGATGAACAATATTGATACTGATGCAATTAGTATCGATACTGAGGTGGGTATCAATACTAAGAGAAAGGTATCGATACCATGGATTCCAGATTGCAGAAATGGTATAGATACTGAAAAGCAGTATCGATACCATGGTAGGGGTACCGATACTATTGAGCCTTGAATTGTAAGATAGGCTCAGATTGTAATAGAAATTAAAAATAATAGTACTTTTGAGTATTATTAAAAGTATAAAAGTTAGAGAGTATACTAACATTGGTATGGTATGTGTACTTAATGGATGCTTCTGTAGATCATAACCAAGCTCTCGAGTTAAGCAAGAAAAAGTCAGAGGATCAGGTTGTCGAGTAGTTGGACGTCATTACATCATACTAGAGAGGTATATCAGGTGAGTGCATCTATTGTAATTATATGGGATTAGGGAGACTTGCAATGAGACAACCTCTAATGTTTTGATTTAATCTATGTTTTATCATATTTGATATATGTTTATAATGTGTACAAAAATGATATTATGAATAATTCTTAGGGTATGAACTGCTCTAAAATGAAAGTTAAATGCCTAACGGTGCATTTTTGGCAAAACGGTGCCACTGATGCAAGTTAGATGAAAAATGGTGCATTTTTTTTTTTTTGCAGAAAAGTGTCACTAATGCAAGTTAGATGAAAAATGGTGCATTTTTGGTAGAAAGGTGCTAGTAATGACAGTTAAATGCATAACAATGCATTTTGGCATAAAGGGTGCAACTTATTGGTTTAACTAAAAAGATTGTAAATGATTCTCATGAAGTATACGAATTATCTTTGATTTTGATAGTCATGACATGCTTATTAATAAATTGTAGTTCATTTACAATATTATGCCTTACTAAGTAAATGTTTAACGTGTGTTGATTTCATGCGTAGGTAAAATCAAAGATTAGCCGATTAAGGAGTGCAGCAGCAACCACTATCATCAATCTAAGGTTGACTCATCAGTAACATTAGGACAATCATGGTTATTTTGAAATTTTGTTGGCATGTAATATAATTTAAGAAAAATGCTTTCGAATGTATTTAAAGTGATAATTTTTAGTAATATGTTTCAACAAATGTTTTATTATTGTATTAAAATGTTTTGTTTTAGTTTCAAAACAAAATTTTATGGGTTTTACAAATGAGTGAATGTTTTAAAAGTCATGTGACACCTATGACTTGTGTACGAAGACATGTACGAGAAATGGGTGTTACAGTGACTGTCAATATTTTTCGTACTCTCAAGTATATTGATGACACTAAACAATGCCAAGGCATTTCTGAATTGAACTCAGTTATAGAAGAAGAAGCTGAACGACTTTGCTAGAACAATTTTACTCAGCTAGCAGCAAGGAATATTGGATTGATGATGAAAGCTTAGTGGAGTATGACAACTTCCAATTTTGGAAGAGCAATCCAGCTTACTACTAGCTAGATCATGTATGAATTTTGAACCTTTGAATTTTGATGAATTTATTCCTCCTAAGCCATCATTATTGCATGCACCTACCGTAGAGCTTAAGACCTTGCCAGGACATCTTAAATATGTTTACTTGGGTAGCGATAAAACTTTACCAATGAATATTTCCGCTAACCTTACTGTTAACCAAGAGAAAAGTTTGTTAAGTGTTTTTATGCAGCATAAGAAAGCACTTGGTTGGACTATGGTTAACTAAAAAGGAATTAGTCTCACGATTTGCATGCATAAGATTCTTCTCGAGGAATACCACGACAACTCGATAAAACCATAAAGAATACTCAACCCTGTTATGAAGAAAGTGGTAATGAAAGAAATTCTGAAATGATTGATGCTTGAGTGATTTACCCTATATCAAATAGCTCATGGGTGAGCCCTGTACAATGTGTACCGAAGAAAAGAGGCACGACTGTGGTTACCAATGAGGATAATGAGCTATTACCCACTCGTACTGTTACTGGATGGAGGATATGTGTGGAATACTGTAAACTCAACAAAGATATAAAAAATAACCATTTTCCTTTACCTTTCATTGACCAAATGTTGGATCGATTGATAGGCAAAGCATTCTATTACTTTTTGGATGGGTACTCAGGGTACAATCAAATTGCCATTGCACTAGAGGATCAGGAAAAGACTACATTTACTTGTCCCTATGGCACTTTTGCCTTTAGGTGGATGCCTTTTGGACTCTGTAATGCCCCTTCAATATTTCAGTGTTGTATGGAAGCTATATTTTCAGACATGGTTGATGATTTCCTTGAGATATTTATGGACGACTTTTCTATTTCTGGTGATGATTTTGAGCGATGTCTTGGCAATCTGGTAAAAGTT
Source organism: Hibiscus syriacus (assembly GCF_006381635.1). Lineage (NCBI taxonomy): Eukaryota > Viridiplantae > Streptophyta > Magnoliopsida > Malvales > Malvaceae > Hibiscus > Hibiscus syriacus. The sequence goes on along the minus strand of NW_024063022.1, from coordinate 2,951,109 downwards.
CTCAAAAGATGCGAGGAAGCTGATTTGGTTTTGAATTGGGAAAAATATCACTTCATGGTGACTGAAGGCATTTTGTTAGGCGACAAAATATCTCACAAGGGCATTGAGGTAGATAAAGCGAAAAATGAAGTAATTGAAACATTGCCACCACCAACTTCAGTCAAGGGTATAAGGGGTTTTCTTGGACATGCTGGATTTTATAGAAGATTTATCAAGGATTTCTCCAAGATTTCTAAGCCCTTGTGCACATTGCTTCAACAGAACCAATATTTTGTGTTTGATGAGTTATGCCTCGGTGCATTTACTGAGTTGAAACAACGATTGATCTCGACACCTATTATTGCTCATCCTGACTGTACATCACCATTCGAGCTAATGTGTGATGCAAGTGATTATGTTGTAGGACCTTTTTTGGGGCAACGTCGAGGTAAACTTTTTCATGTTATATATTACTCTAGCCACATTGAATGAAGCACAATTGAACTACACTACCAATAAGAAAGAATTACTTACCATGGTATTTGCTTTTGATAAATTTAGACCATACCTAATAGGAACTAAAGTTATTGTTCAGACTGATACTCGGCTATAAAATACTTAGTGAATAAAAAGATACAAAGCCTAGACTTATTAGGTGGATCTTACTTTTGCAAGAATTCAACTTAGAGGTTGTAGATAGAAAAGGTACTGAAAACCAAGTTACTGATCATTTATCTAGGCTAAAGAACAATTATGAATGCCATGAAACTATAGACATTCAAGAGTAATTTCCTGATGAGAAAATTTTATATGCCATGGCAATCCCGTGGTATGCTGACCTTGTTAATTTTCTTGTTAGTGGAATACTGCCTTTTGATTTGAATAGCATGGTAAAAAGAAATTCAAGCACGATGAAATGTATTATTTTTGGGATGAGCCATATTTGTTTAAACATTGTGCTAATCAACTCATTAGACGATGTGTACCTCAAGAAGAATAGCGTGACATTCTATACCATTGTCATTCGGCCCCAAGTGGAGGTCATTTTGGAGGAGAAAAGACTATTGCTAAGGTCCTACAATCAGACTTTTACTAGCCAACTCTGTTCAGAGATGCTCAGGCATTTTACAAATCTTGTGATCGATGCCAATGCACTGGAAACATATCCAGGCGACACAAAATGCCATTGCAAGGTACTTTGGAAATAGAATTGTTTGATGTTTTTGGTATCGATTTTATGGGACTATTCCCATCTTTCAGAGGAGATCTATATATCTTGCTTGATGTGGATTATGTATCCAAGTGGGTAGAAGCAATAGCAACATCAAGGAATGACTCTAAAATCGTACTTAAGCTTTTGCACAAGTATATTTTCACTAGGTTTGGATTACCTCGAGCTATCATTAGTGATGAAGAAACCCATTTTGATAACAAGTTGATTGCAAGGCATTAAGGAGATATGGAGTTTATCATAAGATTATCATGGCATATCATTCGCAGATAAATGGTCAAGTAAAGATATCTAATCGTGAGTTCAAATAGATTTTAGAAAAAGTGGTGAACCCAAGGCGGAATGATTGGTCACCAATGTTAGATAAATCACTTTGGGCATATAGAACAACGTTCAAAACTTCTCTGGGCATGTTAATTTTCAAGCTAGTGTATGGTAAGGCCTATCATCTCTCGGTTGAACTTGAACATAAGGCGTACTGGGCCATTATGCAATTGAATTTTGATGATCAGTTAGCTGGGGAGCAGAGATTATTGGAAATTAATGAAATGGAAGAGTTTAGAGCACAAGTATATGAAAATGAACGAATATGCAAGGAGAAGTGGCACGACCAAAAACTGATGCCACGGCATTTTCGTGTTGGCCAGAAAGTATTGCTTTACAATTCAAGACTTAAACGTTCTCCTAGGAAGCTTAAATCTTTATGGTCAGGAGCATTTGAGGTGCATTATATTTATCCCCATGGAACCGTTGACATCAAGAATATAGATGATGGAACAATTTTCAAAGTCAATGGCCAGCGTTTGAATGCTTATAATGGAGTTCCACCTCTGCGCAAAAGGCAGTGTTATACCTGCACGATGCTGAAGTGTGCCTAACTGAAAACTAAATTTCAATGCCACGCCATTGAATTCTGTTGACTGTGCATAAATAATAAATTTATTTTTTCCTTTATTTTTATTTATATTTTTATTCATATTTTGTTTTGTATATAATTCTTGTTTGTTTTCTAGGAGACCCACAGTACTGCAGCCGTGCATGGAGCGGTTATCAAGGGAGGAAAAGAAAAAGCAATTAAAAATGGGGAAATGTTCTTTTTGATTTATTCCTTTCTTTTATTTTATTTCTTTATTTTACTTTTCTTTCTCCATTGTCTTCTTACATCACATTTAATTTTACAGTTTACTTTTTTCTTTTTCCCACTTATCCATTTAACCCATCCACTCATTTCTTTTCAATTGTCCACCCACACCATTTTTTTCACTTTTTCCTTTAATATTTACTCACATTTTCTTCTTCCCTGATTTCCCTCTATAGTTAAAACTCCTCAAGCCTTCCAAACACACAAAGCTCACTCATTTTTCATTTTATTTCTTCAAAATGCTAAAAAAATGGTACGTACGAGATGTAACGAGGTAGACGCTCCTATTACTCAACAGTTCGAAAACGATGAAGCAAAAGCAAGGTTTCAAAACTTCAAAAATAGGAAGCATTTCTTTGAGTTAGGGTTCATCTTTACAGATGAAGAGGATGGCAATTTTGGACCAGACATAATGGATATAGTTATTCCACACAAGTGGCACAAGTTTGCAAGGCACCCTGGTTCAGTGAATTCATCATTGGTGAAAGAATTTTATGGTAATATTTCTAAACAGAACCAGCATGCAATTTTTGTGTGAGGTAAGCACATTCAATATACGCCAACTGCCATTAATCGTTACTATCATTTGTAGGGCGTTAAAGACCAACATGCAAAGTTTGAGAAGGATGTTGATAGTGCAACTTATGATGAAGTTTTGGAGGATTTATGTTTTTCGAATACCTCCTGGAATGGCCTCCAAACAAGCTGCTACTCGGTTAACTATGAACTCCTCCAACCACGTGCCAAACTATGGAAACATTTCATCAAGCACAAGTTAATGCCAGCAGCCCATAATGCGACGGTATCTCTTCCCCAATTAATGCTCTTACATTCTATTATGGTAACCCATTCTATTAATGTGGGTAGGATTATTGTTCAACAAGTGCATGAATGCTTAGGTAAAAAGGCTAGTACTTTAGTTTTTCCAAATCTTATTACTGCTTTGTGTCGAAAGAAAAATGTATGTGAAAATTCTTTTCATGAAACTTTATCTGGAGTTTCAGGTATTAGTAGGGCCCGATTACCATTATTGTTGGGTTTTGAAAACCCAAAATCTAAGGCCCCTGTTAATGAAAATTCTGTAGATGATGCACAATCTAATGCCGAGACAAGAATACTTGCTCTTGAAAAAGTGGTTATGCAAACTCACAGTCATTTACATGTTTTACACGGTGACATCAAAAATTTATTTGGTTATGTGAAACACAGAGATGTTTTGGGGGAAACTATGTTTCAGGAAATAACTCACCATGTGCAGCAGAATTTCCCAGGTTTTCCAGATGAAATTCAGTCAGCATTCAATGTCGAGGTATCTCCAGAACCAGATGACGTCGATCCTCCTGTTGATGAACCGACTCCAGACCCCAGATTCACATGTTATTCCAGTTTACAAAACCCCCAGTCCAGTTCCTATGCCTGAACCCTCTCCAACAGAACGTAACAGTCAGCGTACAAAAACATCATCTGGACACATCAACATCTCTCATTCCTATTTTACATATTTAGATTCCAACCCTGAACAACTTCGCAAGCGTACGAGACGAGGAGCTGCCAGTACCTCTAAGGAAACACCACCACAGAAAACATGAGGTGCCTCCATTTGCATCTATTTGCATTCATTTTTCATTTCATTACAGGGCATATGGTTTTATTTCTTTTAGTTCTCTTTAAGCATTGAGGACAATGTTTCCCTTAAGTTTGGGGGAGGTAGTGTTCTTTGTAGAACATGTGCATGATGAAATTAGCATAACATTATGCCATGACATCAGTAATTGCTAGGACAGTTAGATAAAATATCTTAATGACACCCGATGATGATGAACTTGTTAGGCTAGAAATTGAATAAAAATGAATATTGATAATGATATAAATGACTCTAGGGCTTGATGATTTGTGAATTATTCTTACACGATTTGTATGTTCTCTATACTTAGAAAATTTAGAAAATTTTTATGAATGAACTCTAGTTAGTCTTGGTATCAAAATTTAGTATTGGGCTTAAAGGATAAATCAATGATAACTCTCTTAAATCTAAGATTATGAATAAATGCTTCGAAATAGCTGTAGAGGAACACACCTCTTTGTCGTGGCATTTCCTGGAACTCTCTTTAATAAATGGCAACCAAATGAATATGAGTGAATGAAAGTCATCACGGGATGACTCTACTTAACTATCTTGGGGGTGGAAGGTATGCTCCCTTTCACCTAGAGTGTAGGAAGGTAGGTGTGATGAGCTGACTCTCATCGTAGCAGCATCATTAAAAAAATTTGTAGTAAGTAAAAAGGGAGTATAAATGTGCTTAATGAATGAGTGAATGTTGTGGCAAAACTATGGGACTTGAATAGAAATTGTTTAAATTTGTTAAGTATAGATTGGATACAATCACGCACACACACAACCATATAGAATATTGACCTAGGGAAAAGTACTTGAATTCTTGATATGTCTAGCATGTTGAAGCCTAATTTTTTAGAGGGTTGAAATTCTATTTTTGTCTTGACTGTTTTCCTACTGAACATTTCCAAGACATTCTGTTTATGTTAATTGCTATCAATTGCTTGAGGACAAGTAATAACTTAAGTTCGGGGTGTGATAAATTCCTAAAAATACTACTTTTAAGGCCTTTTCACTTAAATTATTGTTTGTTTAAAATCTCATTTTAGTTGTTTTAGGATCATGTAGTTGTATATAGTTGCATTAGTGGTGATATTGTTATTTTATCTTGTAAAGGTGTTGTGTAAGGGAAAGGTGTGGTTGTTTATGTTGTGCAGGAAATAAAAGTAAAATGTTGCACTGGGGAGGAATGTTGTGACATCACACATTGTTGAAGTAAATGGAAATACCTTGGCATTTATGGCGTAGAAAAGGACAAAAAGTTATTTTTGTAAAAAAAAAGACAGCTGGTAAGGCACGTGTTTGATGGTTATAACCACCTGCTAGGGACCACTACCACCTGGAAGGATAAGATTCACGCCTAAGGAGTGATTCTATGGGTATGATGGGTAATTGGAAAGTTAAATCCCATTATTACCCTTAGATATTACACTATTATATATACCGCATATGAGAGACAAAAAGAAAGAGGAGAATAAATCACCTTCAGCCATATTTTCTTACCTTCTTCTCTGTATCCTTCTTTTCATTCTCTAATGGTGTTCCTCCATTTACAAGCTCCAATGAGTGGCAAGCTAGGCATCTGAGAGGAGAGCTCCAGCTACGAGCGTCAAAGGTTTCTACTCCCTTCCCCTTTGTTGTTATTTTCCATTTGATATTGGGTTGTTGGAACGGATAAATTTCATGTTTTGTTCTTAATTGGTGGGGTTGAGTTTATGGATGTTTAACATTATTGAGAAACAAGTGAGATCCACATAAGCATTGGGCTGTAGTATTTTCTTAAGCTTTGAACTGGCCTAGTAATATTGTATCCTAATCCCTTAGTGCTTGAGAGAAAAATATAGGATTTCAACGAATAAGAGGGGTAGTTTTTATCAATAGTGTAGGTTGCCATAGTTGAGACTAAGAGGAGATGATGTGGCATTCTATACTATTAGGTTCCTTTGACTATAGATAGCAGGAGCATTTTTAGCAAATCCTGTCGAGCAAGTGAAGCTTAGATAGATTAAATATGCTTGAGAGATAAGTTTTAGCATCCTTAGATCAATCCCTATCATTCATTCCCGTGGAAGATTTTTGTGTGAGGATTATCAAACTATCATTTATTTGTTGTTTTTACTATTTTTCATTGCCTTGATATTTCTATCATTTTTAATATTATAATCTTCTCTTGCCACTACATTTCCATTTGCTACCCCTATCAGACTATCAATCCATATCCACCAACATACACTTTTTATTGCCGCAACATTCTTCATTAGTAAATATCAACACTAACTATACTTAGATAGAGTAGTGCTTTACTTTGGTTAAACTTTGTAATTTCCATCAATCCCTGTGGAGATGATACTCACTCATCACTTTATTACTTGAGCGATTGTGTATACTTGAACATTATTTTCATATAATTTTATAGTACTCACAATAGGCAACAGCCCTCGACTTTATGATTTTTCCAAAGCACTTTGACTAGAGGAATCATCTTGCTATGCAGTTCTTTGATTTCTCGAGCCAAAATATGTATTGGTTCTTCTTCATAAGTTAAATATGGTCGGATCTCAATTTCCTTCGGTGAAATGACATGTGAAGGATTCGATCGATACTTTTTAAGCATCAACACAAGAAAACATTGAGAACTTTGTCCAATTCTAGAGGTAATGGTAACTGGTATGTCACCGATCTGACTCTCTTTAAGATCTCATAAGGTTCAATGAATCTGGGACTTAATTTTCCTTTGCGCCCAAAACACAATATCTTTTTCCAATGTGATACTTTAAGAAAAACTTTATCGCCTTCATGAAATTCAACCTCTTTTCGCTTCAAGTCTGCATAGGACTTCTGTCGATCAGATGCCATCTTGAGATTATCTTGAATTATCCTCACTTTATCCTCAACCTCTTTCAATAAATCAAGGCCAACAAGATTCTTATCTTTTAACTCAAACCAATTTAATGGTGTTCAGCATTTTCTCCTGTATAAAGCTTCGTACGGAGCAATCTTGATGCTCGATTGATAACTGTTATTGTAGGAAAATTCTACTAAAGGAAAATACTTTTCCCATGATCCCTTGAACTCAATCACACATGCCATCAGTATATCTTCTAATATCTGAATAGTCCAATCTAACTGACCATCCGTCTGTGGATGAAAGGTCATACTAAAATTCAATCGAGTACCCAAAGTTATATGCTAAGAATTCAAAAATCTTGATGTGAACCTTGGATCCCTATTAGATATGATCGACACTGGCATTCCATGCAGTCAAACTATCTCTTTTTATATACAACTTTGTATACATATCTAATGAATAGTCCATTCATGCTGGAATAAAATGTGCCAACTTAGTTAACCGGTCAACTATCACCCAAATGGAATCCTTCTTATTTGGTGTCAAAGGTAGCCCTATAACAAAATCCATAGTGACTCTTTCCCACTTCAACTCTGGAATAGAAATCAGTTGCAATAATCCCGAAGACACTTGATGTTCAACTTTTACTTGTTGACATGTCAAACATGTAGAAACAAACTCAGTGATGGGTCTTTTCATACCTGGCCACCAATACCAACTCTTCACCTCCTGATGCATCTTGTTCCCACCTGGGTGCATAGTCAACAGACTATAATGTGCCTTAGAAAAGAATATCTTTCTTCAACTCATCATCATGTGGAATGCATATTATTCCTCGATTATACAAACATCCATCGGACTTAACTTCAAAGTCATTAGTCTCACCTTTTTCCACTTGTGCAATCTTTTCCAATCACCTTTTGTCTTTCTTTTGTAGCTCTTTTATCCGACTAAGTGAATCTGCTATAACATTTTCCTTCTCTAGATGATAATTAATGATCAAATCATAGTCCTTTAAAAGTTTTATCCATCTTCTCTGTCTCAAGCTTAACTATTTTTGAGTCAGTAAGTACTTTAGACTCCTATGATTTGTGTAGATGTAGCACTGCTCACCATAAAAATAATGACGCCAAATCTTTAGACCAAATACTACTGTTACCAACTAAAGATCATGAGTGGGATAGTTTCTCTCGTGCATCTTTAGTTGTCGGGAAGCATAAGCTTCCACCTTAGCTTCTTATATAAGAACACGGCCTAACCCATTATGAGATGCATCGCTATATACCACATACTCTTTGCCAGATTTCGGTTATACCAGCACTAGTGCTTTCGTTAAAATCTTCTTTAGAGCTTCAAAAATCTCTTGACACTTCTCAGTCCAAATAAATGAAACATCTTTTCTTAAGAGCTTGGTCAACGGAGAAGCAATTGCTTGAACCTTCTTGGGATCAACCTTTATGCCTTCAACCTCTGACACTTCAAAAATCTTCTTTAGAGCTTCAAAAATCTCTTGGCACGTCATGAACATTTGATAATAACCAGCAAATTCTAAGAAGTTTCAAACCTCTATAATATTCTTTGGGGGTTTCTACTCCCCTATTGTCTGAACCTTCTTAAGATCAACCCTTATGCCTTCTACCGAGACCACATGACCAAGAAAAGCAACTTCTGACAGCCAAAACTCACACTTTGACAGCTTGGCATATAAATTTTTCTCCTTAAGTATCTCGAGCACAGTACGAAGATGAGCATCATGCTCTATCTTCGTCTTCGAGTACACCAGAATGCCTTCAATAAATACCACCACAAACTGATCCAAGAAAGGAAAAATACTTGTTCATCAAATCAATGAATGTTGTCGGAGCATTTGTCAAACAAAACGGCATTACCACGAACTCTTAGTACCCATACAGTGTTCTGAAAGCTGTCTTTGGAATATATTCCACTTTAATCTTTAGCTGGTGATATCCTGGTCAAATATCAATCTTAGAGAAAATTACTGCTCCCTTTAGCTGATCAAACAAATCACCAATCCTCGAAAGAGGATACTTATTCTTAATAGTCACTTTGTTTAACTACCGAGAATTTATTCATAATCGGATTGATCCATCTTTCTTTTTCACGAACAACACTAGTGCACCCAAAGGTGAAATACTCGGTCTAATAAATCCTCGATCTAGTAGCTCTTGCAATTGGGCCTTTAATTCCCTTAACTTTGTCGGGGTCATTTGATAAGGAACCATCGAAATAGTCGTTATACCTGGAAATACGTCAATATCAAACTCCCCCTCTCTTTCTGGAGGTAATCCAGGTAACTCATATGGAAACACCTTTGGATACTCTTGTACAGTTGGAATATCTTTTAACTTAACTTCAACAGCTATTGTATCTTTATCAGACACTCCTTATATATCCCTGAACCTTTTGCATCTTTTAAAAACAATCTCTTCAAATGAAAATCTACCCAATCATAGTAGGAAGATAACTAATCCATGCCTAAGATTATTCCAAATTCCTCAGAAGGTAATTCCAACAGGTTTGCAGGAAATTCTACTCCCTGTATCTTTATCAGACACTCCTTATATATTCGGCCAATCTTCGCACTATGGCCCAACGGATTAATTGCCACAATATCACTGTAAATAGGTTCTAAAGAGATTCCCTATCTCTAACCAACCTTACACTTATATAAGAGTAAGTAGAACCATAATCTATAAGCACAAAAACATGTTCATCAAAAAGATAAAAGGTACATGCGATAATTTCTGGAACATCTCGATGATATTCAGTCTTGATATGATAAACTCGTGTAGTAGTCCTTCCTTCAAGATTAGATGCAACCTCAGACGTTCCTGATTTGCTACTCTTTTTTACTTTCACCTCATTGTGGTGCTGCTACTGACTGGTCTGGATAAAGTTCTGGACATTTATTTCTATAATTTCCAACTTGCTTACAATGATAGCATTTTCCTTCCATGGTCCGGCACTGACCAAAATGATTCTTTCTACAGTACTCACATTATGGTTTAGGACGAGATCACGAACCTTTAGTATCTATTGAAGATGGGTGTGTCTGCCTAGATTTTCCTCCAGAAAATCCTTTTTATTGGGTAGATACTGAAGAGAAATAATTTTTCTGCTGCTGACCCTTGTTGCGTTTGGAAAATGGTACAAAGTAGGAGTTTCCAAACCTTTTGTTTGTCTGAGCTTTCTTAGCCTTCAGATCTTCAAGGTCAACTTTTTCCATAACTTTAGCCTTGTTTACTGCTTCTTGAAAAGCACTAAAATGGTGAGACACCATGATTCTTTTATATTGAGGATCCAACCCAGAAATAAACCTATCAATTCTGGTTTTCTCCGTCGGAAGAAACTCCGTTGCAAATCAGCTCAACCTGTGGAACTCACATTCACACTCATTTACTATTCTTCCAGACTGCTTCAAATTCTTAAATTGTTGCATCATTTTGCTGATAAACACATTCCCCAATCTATTTTCCTTGAATTCTCTCAGAAAGAATTCCCATGTGATCTGCTCAGGGGAAACTCATGTGGCGACTGTATTCCACCACACACTGGCTTGCTCCATAAGTAGAGTCATAATACCTTCTAATTTTCCCTGATCGTCACTAGGAATCTTGTTCAACATGTTCTTAACATCATTCAACCAGTAATATGCAGCCATCGGATCAACGTCTATATCGCCTGAAAATTCAGGTGCTCTCATTTTGCTCAATTCTTTTGAAACCGATACTGGTGTCCATCGATTAATAATATTGTCCAGAGCTTGTAAGAACAACCCCCGATCTTGAACTGGCATATCCTTTTAATTCAGATTAGGCAACTCTACATTAGGCGGAGCAAGAGGTGGATTTTGGTTCACCTCATTACTTCCACTGTGTGCAGAAGTAACACGCTAGGCTGCGCTACTAGATTCTTGATGATCCGACATCTGAACACAGTAAAAATCATCTATCATCAGTAAGGAGTAACATTATTCACTAATAAACATCGTAGTATATATACAACTATCAGTAAACGTTTAACATCCTAGTGGCATGTATAGATTCTTAACTTAATATAGACTCATTTCATGTCCAGAAACGGCTAAACATGTAGCTCTGATACTAATAAATGTAACACCCATGACCCATATACTTATACCAATACAGGTTATAGATGTCACGTGAATTTCTTAAAAGATTGTCCAACTCAAAAGTTATTTAAAAATTTATTTTCTTCAAATTGTAACTGATAATATAAAAATATTAAATCACATAAAACTATCACATGATATATATATATATATATATATATATATATATATATAATATATATATATATATATATATATCATAATTAAATATGTTTATTTATAATAATAATACTGATTCATACTATCCATTTTGAAATAGCGTAAAACGATTTAGTTTAGCAATTATAAACCAGTTCCAAAATAGATCAACAGAGTAACTATGACATTCATAAATGCATGCCACTAACTAAGTCAAAATCACATCAAAGGATGTCTTACTGATATTTTAATATACTCATCGATGCTTGGTATTGCTCATTACTACTTACTCCTACTCTTGATATTTACCTACGCGTTAAAATCATAACACGCTAAGTATATAATTAGTGAGACAATTAAAATAATAAATAAGTGCAATACAAATCATGCATGAAATTTAATGTCATTTTCCAATGCCAAAAAAATCACCTTACTTGCATGTCCAATATTTTACCATAATCAAAATGACATAATATAAATATAATCATTTTTATTAATAACTATATCTCAAAATTATTAATCCATGAGGAACTCGGTATAGGAGTCAAATATTGCACAATAGTGCTGAGGTCGAGCCTTGCTCACCTAATAATGCACCGTAGTGCTGAGGTCGGGCCTTTCCCACCTAACTTGTAATGTGTCTTCATTAAACACTCTAGTACTACTTAAATTTGCAGCTACTGACTCTATGGCATGCCATTAATACCACTGAACCTCAATAACATACTTGGGCATCTAGTCATGAATTAAGTCATCCATGGAAACGTATATTTATATAATTAACGTTAGGGCAGTTCATACCCGAAAAAACATTCATGGAAAAATATTATATTTATCAATGATCAATGCATTATGATTTAACACTTTGACATATCAAGGTCATATCGATATTATGAATAATGATAATATCCTCCTAATATAAACAAGGTAGACTCATCACAATTCTTCCTGATGATGTATAAAACATCTATGTACCATGTCATGCATGTATTGCACTCGCATTGACGCTTTATATATCAGAAGATGTGTCTCACTATGTTCCACACTTAATTATTTTGTACTCGATTTGATTCGATCATAAAATCAAACACGATTTGTACAAAATCACAAATTGATATCGATACATATGTTAGTATTGTACTAACATAAATACATTTCCAAACAAAATCTATAATTATACTCGAAACTTATTCTCTACCACAACACTTATTAATTCTTTTAATATTAGCATCAACTTTTCCAATTTACACAAAATGGTCCTTCACCATTTTATCACTTAAATTTTAAATACCAAAATTCCAGCATTTAAATTATTACCAACCAAGTACATTTATAAAGGTACAATTACATTTAAGCACCTTAACTATACGAATATTGTATTTAAATCACCAAACTTTCCAAATTTCCATAATGGTCAAATTTCACATCTTAACACTCATTTCAATTCCCAAACAACAATTTCCAGCATAGCACATCGACTATTAAACAATTACACAACAATTCACAACTTTTCAAAATTATCGATTTGGTCCCCTAACTTTTCAAAAATTGTTTTAATGATTTTGTTCAATTTTGATTCTATTCAAGCATGAAATCCACTTCCATCCAACCTTACAACATCTCTACAATCAAAGTCATAATCAAATTTCATCAAAACACAAAGTTCTACAACTTCATCATTTGACCGAAAATCTTAGAAGCATTTCTAGGAAGTTTGAACATGATTTAATCATCAAACAAGCTTGAAAATGAATCTACAACCTCAAAAACATCAAAATTCATCATCAATTTCCCCTAGTATTTGGTATCTTTGAAATCAAGCAAGATTAGCAAGCATAAATGGTAACAAAAGATAATGTTTCTCGCGTAGAACAATTTTCTATTTCACGGCATAATTCGAAATCCAAATGAAATTACTCAAAAATGGAAAACAATTTTTTCTTACTTTTGGAGGGCTTCACGTCAATGGAGAATAAGATGAATAAGTTGACATAAAATTATAGATTAATTTCATTCTAATTTACCTTTGATTTAAGCTTTAGGGAATATTAAATTCATTTAATTAAGAAAAGACCAATTTACCCTTAATGAAACTTCATATTTACCATCAAACCAAGATACCTCAACCTTATCATCTTCCAAAAGTCAAATATGAACAAGCAAATTCACACATGAACAAGCAAATTCACACTTTATCGATTTGCCCTTGAAATTTCCCAAATGTTACAATCTTACCACTTTAATCCAACGGTCCAGATTTAACATGGAATTAAATCCTCAAATACAATGGTTTATATTATTTTCCAACATTTTAAAATGTGGAAATAATAATTTTAGGTCTAATTTATCATCCTTCAATTTTTTCCTGAAATTTCTATTCGATCCGATTTACCAATTTTTTCTCAAACTTTATCGCTTTATAACTTTTAATACAAAATCCGTGCAAAAATTCTGATTCCTATAGAAACGTCATTCTTGAAGTAAACTATTTATTTACGGGGTCGGATTGTAACTTTTAAAATTACCATTTTAGTCTCTAAACTTTTTCAAAGTTTATACTTTGTCACTTAGTTTCAAAATTTATATTTTTGTCATAATCTAAAAATTTGGGGTATTACACTTTCTTTCTCAGACAACTCATTCAGATCGGGGAACTTATTATCAGCTCAATAGTCCATCGACTTAATCCCATAGGCAACATGATGGTTGAGGTGGAAAGAAGTTCCAGCTTGATGATACGGTAAGTTCTCAGTAGTGAAGAACGCTTGAGGTCGAGATTCTTGGTGTAAAGGGGTATCCACAGTAATGTGAATTGGAGTAGAACCAGAAAGATGTGTACAGTTTTAAGAGGCACTCTTCCCAGTGGTAATGTGTTTCCTGAATATCTCATTCATCTTATTTAGCAAATCTAACTGAGAACTAGTAATACCAACCTCAATTTGGCTAATCGATTTTTTATCTCTTCTTACAGTTCCTTTGTTTTCGCTCAACTTTCTCTAATCTGGCTTCCATTTCCTTATTCATCTTCCTTGTGTACGGGTGTAGAGTATTCCTGCTACTAGTAGGGCTAGGATCACTGCGATCGAAAACCTCTTCTTATTATTTTGTGTTTGATTGAATGAATGTTATTTAATAAATAGAAGTGCACATGGATACAAACGCAAAGATGCAAGTATGATAATGCAAATGCAAATGCCAACGATGTTGATCCCAATGATGAATATCATAGAAAAAATTTCATTGGAGATTGAAGTCTTCACTTTACAAATTAGTCCATTTTACAGACATGCCTTTGCTTGGGCGCTTGGTGTAAAGTACATCCATGCTTCAGCCCAGTGCTTCATCCTTAAAGACTCGATCTCTCAAGTGCCTCATGATCCTTTGAGCTTGTATAAAGGTTTCATTTAATGTACGGCTCATCTCGAATGATGTCCCTTTGATACCCTTCAATTTTGGATGTCATTCTACCCATCAACTCTGATGTCTAGTTCTTCTAATGAGTTTCCTCCTTGTTCTTCGTCGATACATGTCTGTGTATTCAACTACTTGGTTGAAATCTTCTTTCACCCTTTGAAACATTTTCACTTTGATATTCAATTACGGATCAACACCCTTACATCATGATATGATGATAATATGCAAAAAGGTTAAAATGACATAAAAACAATGAATGAGTTAGTATAGGTAAGGCAATTGATAAAAATAAACTGAGCACCTACCCATCATGGTATCTACCCAACATGGTTTATCGAAATCAGTCCTACCCATACATGCTTTCTAACTGACATACTTTATTTCAAGAAATTAATCCTAATCGCATTGTATCTAGTTCACATGCTTTCATTTAAAAAGAAATTTATTATATGAATTCAAGGCAAAAGACAAAAGTTTAGAGTCGTTCCCCCTTTGTGTACACCTATTTCGGTACCTACTGATGGACAGAGGTTCATCATGGTTCTACCTAGGGTGACCAGACTATGGTTCACTACATGCATGGTTTTAACTTTATGGGGAAAGGGTACTCGAATTGTCCTTAATGTTGGTACCCCCTTGGGTTGTCAAACAATCGATCCTCACTTATTACAGGCTTCAAACAGAATGACTTCAATTCGATGAGATCTACTTCCTTATAACCATACGAGGAAATAAATTCCCACAGAGGTATAAGGCGTGTATCCCACAGGTAAATCGCTATAGCTCATATTGGGAATAAATTTACCATGAAAACATATTGTTTACCCCTACTTAATTGGAACGAAGCTCGGGTATAGAGCTTATTTCATGCTAGTGCACGTGATGTGTGTGAGGAGGAATACACAAGCCTTTGACCACACACAAAACAAAGATAAATATTTTCATAAATAAAAAATCAACGAATCTACAAACATTAATTCAAACATTAGTACAACTATTTGCATAAAAATGAAAAGTAAATTCATTCATGTTCAATTAAAAGAATCATAAGCTAACTTTGGACTTGGATCTAAAATTTTCAACACTAAGACAATGTGTACACGACCAATAGCCTGACTTTCTATTTAGTCCTAGCAGAGTCGTCAAGCAGTCGACACCATTTTTTTAAAAGATAAAAAAGTTTAGTGTCGAAATATATGAAATGATGATACCATCGACCTTTGGGTTAGGAAGGTCGAATACCTAAAAGCGTATTTTAATATCATTTTAAGAACAAAATATTTGAAAGAACAAAATGGGTCTGCATTAACCAAAGATTTGTTTTTAAGGGGTAGGGAGTTGGTTAACCGTGGGGAAGGATTAACATCCCCACAGCGCGCAAAATTAGTACCTAGTCATTTATATGTTGTTGTAGTGGTGGAGTTTGTAGATTCGAGTCAAAATTTAAAATGTGATCCTTTTATCGAACATTGATTAATTCTTTTTTATCAAAACTTGCTCGATTATTTTTAAGTTTGTTTTCGTTTGAACGTCGTATTGAATCGTACTGTCTCGATAGATAGAACTTTCTATGCCCATTCTACAAAATTCGTTCTTGAAAAGGAACACCAATATAAAATAGATGAGATGGCGTGAAATAAGTAGATACAATATAAATACAAAATACGATAATAACAAGTAAACTAAGACTAAAAGGGAAGACAATCAAACTAAATTAAAATTTTGATCTAGCGAAACAAGAGTTGCGCACGTTTTTTAAGGGAAGCTAAAACTAAAAATAAATAAATAAATAAATGAAGTTATGGAAACCAAAGCTCAAACCTCAAATATACAGGAAATATATTTTTTAATGGAAAAATTTAATACAATTAGCAGCCATGGTGGACGACCAAAATCAAGGGAAATATGGAGAAATATATTAACTAAAAATAAATTTGGAATCATTGATAATAAACAGAAAAAGCCACATAAAAAAGGGAAATCAGAGAAATGACATCTTAAATCTATAAATCGTATATAAAATATTAAAGGACCAAATTGAACAAAAAAACTACAAGGTCAAAATATAAACTAAAGAAATAACGCGATCAAATCACAAATAAGCCAACAAGAACACTGAAGTAAACATAAAACAATTTTCTTAAATTTAAAAAAAGGTTATTGGAGTGTAAATTGACACAAGTAGAGAAATTAAAAAAATAAAGAAACAAAGACTTAGTGACTAAAATGGAAAACACGAGTAAACTAGAGGGGTCAAATCTCAAATCAACCTAAAATTCTAAATATATTGCATAAAAAATAATAAATGGTAGATTTACATAATCATGACATAAAATCTGAACAAAAAAAACATGGGACCGGAGATTAAAGTATAAAAAAATGCTAAAGCTATGAGGATTAAAATATTGTTTACTCATTTCAAACTAGTGATCCAATGAACAAAAATAAAAGGGAAAATTAGGTATTAAGGACGTGTAAATTCGCAGTGAAACCCAAAATGACCCAAACGAGTGACCAAAATGTAAAAATATGCTTAGAGATGGATGGTTTAAGTGCAATTAGCTCAAATATTAAATATTTAGGCAATTTCTTTGCCATTTACGCGTGATTGCCTGAAACCATAAAAATCATTTTCATTATTTTATTTTTTTCACGCTCTCTTCTTCCTTATTCAAGCCACGCTGCACCAAAACCAGACGGTCAAGATTTGAACTTTTTCCCGTCACTCCGGCCACTGCTAGTGGTGGTCGGTTTAACTTAGACCCAAAAGAAATCTTCATTTTCTTCTTATCACCCTAAAACTGAGAACTCATAAGCCAGCCTCACTCCCTAAATGGTTTGGGAACCACGACTCCTAGACTATCTTATTCGACGATCTAACTCCGGCGACGGAGTAGACTACAGTGAACTCGCCCTGTGACCAAGGTAAATTAACTAGCCTCCTGTTTTTCTGTCTTTTTTGGAAAACAGACATGCATAAACAAAAAAAATACCTTCGAAGAAATTATGTTTTTGTTTCTTTCTTCTTTTTTTCTCGGAAAAATCGGACCGAGTCTCTTTACAATGCTTCTGTAGGGTGTTTATAGAACCCATATTACAAAAAAATGAAAGCAATAATTTTTTCCCTGATTTTTTTGTTTTGCCATTTTTTGTTTTGGTGCTCTAGCCGAGGAAGGTCGGCACTTCAGTGACGTGGGCAGCAGGACGAGGTAAAAATTATTTTACTCCGGGTCAACTCTTCAACATTTTCGGGGCGCTCGGCGGTAAATCTAGTGGTGGGGACAGACCTTGGGAACAAATGAGTCACAGACTAGCATTGAAAGGCCGGTGGTGAAGCTGACGCGCAGGGAGCTTTGGATGCGTGACGGCGCGCGTGGGGGCGACTGATTCAGAAAAAGTTTAGGTTTAAACCCTAGTTAGGGTTGGGTTGTGGAAATGGGCCTTGTAAACATTATATATTTTTCTAATAATAATTGAAGTAATAATAATATTAATTTTTATAATCATTAAAAAATGGTGATTACAAGTACTTATTTGCCTTACCACGGATAAATGACATCGGTGTCATATTGCCATCGTCATCTAAAAAGAATGTGAGATGCTTGCATTGGGAGTACATCACACCAAACATCGTCACAAATTTAGCCATCTTTAAATTAACAAGAGGTTCTTGTAATTGGGCCTGATGAAAGAGTTAACCCGTCCTCTTTGAAAAAGTGGTGTGTGGTGTATATATCACACTTGATAATCAATATACATTCAAGAGGCATAAATTTACTTCAAATCAACATATTTGCAAAGGTACATATGATTCATAGTTGACATTCATCATAAACAATATTTACATATCATGGAAACACTTCATGTCTAGCTTTTATGATCTTATACATTAAGTGATGCGTGCACAACCACGAACATGACAAGATTCTTGGCAACTTTTTACGAGGTCATTTGATCAAGATAAATTACTCGTTTATTTATGACAAGCAATGTATATGCATAAATATGAGCTTTTACTATTAATAGATTTATAGCCTAAATTTTAGGTCACCATAGTGAGAAGGGCTCGATAGATCAACCAACTTGAAAGGGTGAGTTTTACACTCTTATTAAATTAATAGCTTATGATTTGGGTAGTTCTAGTGAAACGAGTTAAGAGGTAGAGTTTTAAGTTCTTAATGAGTTCATAATCTAGAATTTAAATAGTTTTGGTGAGACGGACCTGTTGAATTCACTGAATTGATCAGATGAATTCGTATGAAGTTTAAAATACCATCTTAACCTTGAGAGCAACATTCATTTTCGAGATTACATCAACCATAACAAAAATACTTCTAAGACAATAATTTCTACTACGATACAATAAATGGTTATATTTTCTTCTATTATTTTATTTTTACTTGTTAGTCAATTGCAGCAATATTATTTACTAACAGAGTTCACACTATCTTTCCATTTAGTAGAAGTCCAGCGGTGATAAATTGAAGTTTCAAAACAAACTACTATAGGATGTTAAACCAGATCTTAAGAATATTGTTTGGGCTTGGTAAGGTACAAACTGCAGTCTTCATCCCCTCGAAGGATCTGAGTCAATCGTGTTAAACTGAAGTCAACATTGATGACCAAGAAAAGCTAAAACCGAAATATAGTGATGTAATTACGGGTGTGTATTTTCGAATATTAAATAATATTCGAATTGAAATTTCGGATATTCAAAAATTACGATTCGATCTTACTGAAAAAAATTGAATGTCTCAATTTTCAGATGAAATATTGTATGATACATGAAATATGAATATTATAATAAAGTTAAAATATGTTAGTACTTTACTGGGTGTTTAGTTTGACAAATTAAAATTCAAGTTTTGTACATTTCTTTTTACTAGATTTGAAAAATATAATATTTTGACATTTTTATTTTTATTTAATTAAAATGTAGTCACTAGAAGTTAATTGTCGTTAAATATTTAACGAATTACTAACATGACACAATAAATATATAATGTTTAAAAGGTAAGCTACTCAAGTAGTCACTATTAAATTTATGATTTTTGATTAATTTAGGTTTTTTCTTTATTGATGAACTCTTAGAGGAGAAAGGAACAATCATGGAGGAGGTTGTCAAAGAACAACACTCTGCAGATCCCATTTCTGGTTCATTCTCTAATCTCAATTTCTTTTTATTTCTTTTTAGGTTTTAGAATTTTTATTGATTTTGCATAAAACAATATCAGTACTGTTTTGTTAAATGGAAGGAACAATGCCATAGTCAATTGCCTTGCAGCATTATGTTCTCGAGTCAGTTTCTTTACCAAATAGTTATAATTTGTAACTTATCACCATTTTATTTTTGTTTTTAAAAATAAATTACATAATGATGCAATTTAATTACTCCTTAATTGTTTACGTGATATTTTCAAGGAGGGTAGGGCCAGGGAAGTCGAAGCGTCATTATCCACTTTGATCATAGACGAAACCAAAGGAGGAGAAGCCATTGGCAGTTGATTTTGTTGGTAAGAAACTGCAAGATGAAATTGTTAGTATTGAATGGATAATATAAGTGAAAATAAAAAAAAATACATAAAGAAACCATATCATGGTATTAAACCACTATCTTAAAAATAATTTTGTCTCGATGTGTGTAATCGTTGCGTTAGGCGTTTGACTCCGAAGTTAACACAGTAGCTTCGAATAATTGTACACTCAAAAATCGAAGTGGGATGACGGTGATATTACTCTTTTCTTAGCATTGAAGAATAAAACGAGATACTCTGAAAAAGTATTTTAGTGAGTAGAAAGCTTAGGAAAGCAAAATCAGAATGATTTGAGTGAGTAGAAATGTTCAAATGATCAACTATTTACAGGTTATAGAATGAAGTTAAAGTTATCAAATTTAATCACTCATAAACACTGACTTAACTTTCAAAATTAACATGTAATTATTTTTTGTAATTTATCTGTTATAGCTGGTGGAACTTGGCCTCAAAACTGTCTAGGTTCGAACAGAAAAATAGTTGTTAAGTCAACTATTATATCAGCTAAAATTAAGGTTCAACCATGGAAATTCAACAGTCAAATTTCTAAAAACATCTATTACAGTTATAAATTCATAACAAATTATTATGAACTAATATCATCCAACAAATTACATATAACTCCAGCTAATTAATTTATCAGTTTTAAAAATAATTTAAAGAATTAGAAATTCTTCTGTATTTCTCTAAAAAGATAGGACGCGATCAGATGTGTTGAAGACATGTATTGTCACAACCATAACCATGACCACAAATTAAATAGAACCGAGTCGGACAACGACAGCGACGGTGCGCGTGTGCAAGAGAGTTGTTTCACCACATTCACTAATGAAGGGAAAGAGTTCATCCTTTAAATACCTTTCCAAAGGCATTTTTCTTCCCAATGTGGGATAAGTACCCTTAACCTTTTGTGCATAACCAACATTCCCCCACAAAATTCTTTTGAAAAGAATTAGGGTTTTAAAATTTTGACAAAAGAAATAATGAGATTATTTGATTAAGCCCTAGTCAACGTATCTGGAACTAGTACATAGTGAAGATGAGTAATTGTTGTCTTAGATAAGTGAATGAATTTTGAACTTTCTAATATTAGGGTTAACTCTTAACACACAACTAACCTCTTTATCCACCGAATTCTTCAATGTATCTACAAAAAGTATATATATATATATCTATGTATATATGTATATATATATATGTGTGTGTATATATTTGTATGTATGTATGTATGTATATATATATATATATATATATATATATATATATATATATATTTGTATGTATGTATGTGTATGTGTGTGTGTGCGGCCCTCTTTCCTCATTATTATAGTAAGTGTCTTAGAAAAATGGTCCAATGTTTGCCATAAAAAGTGGCTAGTCCTCACTTACGTAGGTTATTTCATTAGGTTTATCTCAACATAATCCACCCAAAATTGGACTATAAAATAATTAAGAGTTTTTTCAACAGCTCATCCTCACAATAGTTAAGGTAAATTTCTTCAAGTTCACTTTAAATGAACCACCCAAACTCTGGGATAAGAAATCATTAAGAATATATATTCAACCTCATTAATCATTAAACTCAATATGTCATTCTCACTAGAAACATTCAAACTCTTGGGTTTGAATTCATTAAGATTTTTAAGATAACTCATCCTTTCTATCTATAAGTTCATCTAGTCTTTCGTGATTAGGACTACCCACTCAACACTGGGTTATGAACTTATTAAGAATAGATATTCAACCAAAATACACTATATCCATCAAGTCTTTCTCACTAAGACCACCCAAAACTTGGGCTTTAAGTTTATTAAGAGCAATTAAGTTCATCCTGAGCATGTACATTATTTTTCACATGGATAGGTAAATAAATGAAAAATATTAGTCTTTTCATGGCTTCGTTTGACCACATTAAAGTAAGATAACAAAGTTGAGTGTCCACCATGAATTCCTTAACCAGTGGGCTTTAGACCAATCCCCATCAACGAATCCAGAACTAATTTTCAACTTAACCCTTTGGTAAGTGGATCAACTAGGTTCATTTTCTACTTCAATTAATCTAAAGAGAGTACCTTGTTCTTATTAAGTGTCTCACTGATTCAGGCTTAATGTGAATATGTCTCTTCTTACCATTATAAGTTTATTTTTGAGCCGCACATATCATAGCTTATGAATCACACAACAAAGAGACCAAATAAGTCATTATTTCCCACATATTTTTGTTAAAAAGTTTTTGATCCACTCAACTCCTTGCCCAGCTAAGTTAAGAGCAATGAACTCTGACTCTATGGTAGAAGGACCGATACAAGTTTGCTTACCAAACTACCACAAGATCGCTACGTCACCTAAGGTGAAGACATACCCACTCGTAAAGCTTACTTCATCATTATTAGTAACCCAATTGGTGTCACAATATCCTTCTAAAACTAAAGATAGCCAACAAAATCAAGTTTCTAATTCATAGTACCTCTAAGATACTTAATTGTCTTAGTGCAACCTAGTATTCACCACTAGGATTATGAGTATATCTACTCAACCTACTCATAACATAGGCAATATCAGGTTGAGTGTAGTTCATTAAGAACATAGGGCTCCTAATGATTTTAGCAAACTCTCGTTGGGAAACACTACTTACTTTATTTTTAAGGAGTTGTATACTAGATTCATAAAGTGTTGTAACAAGGGTGGCATCATAATTGTCAATTTTTTAACATCTTCTCAATATAGTGTGTTTGATTTAAAGCAAATCTCTTATCAATTTTGGTAACCTTAACTCCTAAGATCACAACAACCTCTCCTAAGTTTGTCATCTCAAATTTAGTGGACAAAAAACTTTTAGTTTTTTTAATGGATTTAATATTGGTACTGAATAACAACATGTCATCAACATACAGATCATGTTGACACAATCAGTCTAAAACATTTTCGAATACATGTATGCATCCTCTTCATTTGCAATAAATGAAAACTTAAAATGGTTTTGTGAAATTTCTCATTCCACTGCTTTGGAGCTTGTTTAAGGTCAGAAAGTGACTTTTTAAGTCTACACATTTTGCCTTCCGAGTCAGTTACTTCAAAACATGATATAGATCTGCTCATCTAGATCTCCATTAAAAATAAATATTTACATCCATTTGATGTACACACAACTTATGAATGGACACTATCATAAACAAAGCACGGATTATTGAGCTTTTTGTGATAGGAGAGTATGTATAGAAGAAGCATATACCAAACTTCTGAGTGAATCCTTTGACTACTAGTCTTTTCTTATATCTATGGGTTGATCCATCTGGTCTAAGTTTGTTTCTGAAGACCCACTTAGAGTTGATTGGTCTAAACCCTATAGGAAAATCTACCAACTCCCACGTGTGATTCAACATTTTTGTTTCTAGATCATCATTTATTATGGTTCTCTAAAAACTAGCGTCTATAAAACTTATAGCTTCATCACATAACTTTGGATCCTTATCTAACAGGAATGTCTGGGCTATAGGGACAAAATTTGTGTCTTCATCACTTATTTCAAAAATAAAGGAAGTAAGGAAATCTGGACCAAATGAAGTAGCTACCCTTTGTCTTTTACTTCTTTTAGGCTCTAATTTTATCTCTAAAGTATCCTTGATAGGAATCGAATAAGAGGAGGCATGATTTTTTTTCTTGTGTTTCAACACTTAATCTAGGTTTCTTTAAAAGAAAATTGTATTCAAAGAACACAATACCACTAAATTCACAAATAGAGAAATCATGCAGATACATGAATCTATAGGCGACATTATTTGAAGCATACCTGATAAACACTACATTAATGGTCTTAGAACAGATGGCGAACTTCTTAAATTCATACAAACCTACTTTTTCCAAAAACCCCACACTTTCAAACATTGTAAATTATGTGCATAACCTGTTCACGACTCGTATGGGGTACAATCTAATTTCTTATGATATACTCATATTAGAATGTGATTTGCTGACAGAATGGTTTTCCCCCACATGTATCGGATTTCCCAAAACTTAAAAGTAAAGAGTTCATCATCTCCTTTAAGGTTCTGTTTTTCCTCTCAATTATCTCATTATGTTGAGAAAAGTAAGGGGAAAATGTTTCATGAATAATACTATTATTCTCATACATCTCTTTAAGGAAATTATATCCATATTCACCACTTCTATCGGACCTAAGCCATTTTATTCTCATATCAAGTTGATTTTCAACTTCTGCCTTATAGACAAGAAAGAAGTTCTCAACTTCATCTTTAGCTTTAAGGTGATATACATTTGTATATCTTTAAAAGTCATCTACAAAGATTATATAGTAGTGTATATCTCCCTTACTATTAGAGTTTCTAAAGTTTGCTAGATCAGTGTAAATAAGTTCTAACAGTTCAATTTTTCTATTAGAAAGAGTTTTGAAAGAAGGTCTAGCATGCTTGGCTTCTACACAAATCTCACATTTATTAAAGCTATTCTCGTCTAAATTAGGAAGTAAATTCATTTTAATTAGTTTTTAAGATATTAATATTCACATGTCATAATTTAGCATGTCACATATCATCTAAAAACATAATATTTGGACACTTTTATTTTATTTAATTAAGATGTGGTCACTGAGAATTAATTGTCGTTAAATATTTAATGGATTGCTGAGGTGACACAATAAATATATAAAATTAAAAATTGTAAGCTTCTCAAATAGTCACTATTGAATTTAGGATTTTCGATTAATTTACGTTTTTCATTAATGTTTAATTTCCGGCCCATGAGAATGGGTCAAAATGGTAAGCATGAATTTTACTTTGTTTTCCATTTTGGAAAATTCTTGGAGGAGAAACGAATAATCATGAGGAGGCTATCAAAGAACAACATTCTGCTGCTCCAATTTCTGGTTCATTCTCAAATCTCAATTTCTTTATGGTATTTCTTTTTAGGGTTTTATAATTTTTATTGATTTTTCATAAGAAATATCAATATTATTTTACTAAACGGAAGAAACAATGCCATAGTCAATTGCCTTGCAGCTTTATTTTCTCGAGTCAGTTTCTTTGCCAAATAGTTATAATTTGTGACTTATCACCATTTTATTTTTGTTTTTAAAATAAATTGCATAATGATTCAAGTTAATTACTCATTTGTGTTTATGTGATATTTTCAGATAGGGCAGGGACAGGGAAGTCGAAGCTCAGTTTCCACTTCGATCATAGACGAAACCAAAGGATGAGAAGCCACCGTTAGTTGATTGTTAAAGTAACACAGAAACTAGAGAAGAACTCTGGAAATAAGTTTCTTTAGATTTTTCATGCCTCAGTACAATCAACTTTATGTTTTTTTTTATATTCGTAGCTTAATAACAAACTAAGTTTGTTATCCTTGCTGGAGCTTTTCTTTCTATTGAAACCCGGTGCCCTTCTATCATACTAGTTGCTGAGTCACCCTTCATTGTCATAATTGTCATCCCTTTCCCGTTTCCATCCCCGAACATGAGTCAGAGATGTCACATAAAAATATGAGACAACTCTTATAGGAAAATCAGTAAAATTTTAATTCTTTTAAAATCATTAAATATAACATCAATCATGCAAAATATTTAATCGTGTAAAATCAAAATATAATATTTTAGTCTTCAAATCAAGTTCAATTTTAGGGAGCAAAATGACAGTTCAATACTTTATCAAATTATAAGTGAAACTGCCTAAAAACTTACTAAATAAAAATTCATCTTTTTGCTAATAAAATATAAATTTATCAAAATATAATACCAAAATTCATGTTTATAAGCATATATTACTTACTAAAATTCATACATATAAACATTATAGACATATCAGAGAATTTTTGACCCATTTTAAATCTAACCATATAAAAAAATATTTGAGACACTTATTATATGTATACATGCCAACTAGAAAAATCAAAATAATAGTAGGATGTCATCACTGATACCAGTATGTAGTCCACGATAAGTGATGTCAAGCTAAGCTCCTAACTCCACTCGATCTCCTTTTTCCTACGCATGAAAATTATCACACGTTAAGCATACACTTCGTGAGGCATTATAATAAATAAAGTGTTAGGTATGGCTCAAAAATATACCAGTAAAGAGGACATGAGATGGAGCGGAGTGAGCGAAGCGAACATCAACTGTCCTTACAAAGAAAGTCTCGTTGTAGGGTTACGAATTATGTGGGTTGGGGGTGCGGGGGCGCAGCCCCTGCGGTACGGTACAGGGTTGATTTTGTAATTATGTACTAGGGTTTTCTATTATAAATAGAGATGTAACCTAGACCTAAAATATTCATTAAATAAAACTTCTAGCGTCGCCTAGGCACCGAGGACGTAAGCACATTGCCGAACCTCGTAAAATTCTCGTGTTCTTTTGTTTTCTTTACCTGTTTTCGTCAACAATTGGTATCAGATGTCAGGAGCAAAATTCGAAGTCGCGAAATTCGATGGTCAGGATAACTTTGGATTATGGCAAACGAGGGTGAAGGATTTATTGGCGCAGCAAGGGATCTTGAAGGCTTTGCGACCTTTAAAGCCGGCGTCGATGGATGAGGAAGATTGGGAAGAATTGCAGCAGCGAGCGGCAGGAACCATACGATTATGTTTGGCGGATGAGGTCATGTATCACGTCATGCATCTATCGTCTCCAGACAAAATTTGGAGGAAGTTGGAAAGTCAGAATGTCTTCAATCAAATCGTTTCTGATCTGGCTCGGCTTGATGTAAAAATTGAGGATGAAGACAGAGCGATGATTCTGTTGTGTTCGTTGCCTCCCTCTTACGAACACATGGTGACTACTCTTACATATGGGAAAGAGACTATCAACGTTGAGGAGATTACTGCAGCCTTGTTGGCTCACAACCAGCGGAAGTAGAATGCAGGGGAAAGCTCTCAAGCCGATAGCTTATATGTCAAGGGTAATCGAGATCATGGACGGAAGCCAGAGAAGGCAGGGTCCGGGAAGCGGAATTCCAGATCCAAATCCAGGGATAAGAAGATGATTCACTGTTACAAGTGCAAGGAGGCGGGACATATGAAGCGAGACTGTCCGAAGTTGAAAAAACAGACTGATGAGAAGTGTGATGGCTTATCCAAGTCTGTGAACGTGGTCGAGGATGATAATTCTGATTGCAGTGAGGGTGATATGCTTTCTATTTCAACGAAACAATTGACGGATGCTTGGATTCTTGATTCTGGATGTTCTTATCACATCACGCCAAATAGGGAATGGTTTTCGACATATAGGCCGGTTAATTCTGGTTCGGTTTATTTGGGTGATGATCGATGTTGCAATATTGTTGGTATTGGTGATGTCAGAATTAAGATGCACGATGGCTCCGTTCGGACGTTGAGTGGTGTTCGACATATCCCAGACTTGAAGAAGAATTTGATTTCCTTGGGCACTTTGCACAAGAATGGTTTTATCCCTAAGGATGACGAGGATAGGGAAACCATTCGGATTGTTAAAGGAGCATTGACTATGATGAAAGGCAAGATGACTGCAGGGAATATCTACAGATTGTTAGGGAGTACCGTTGCAGGTGGAGTTCACTCTGTTGAGTTTTGTGATGATACGACAAAATTGTGGCATATGCGCCTTGCTCATCTTAGTGAACGTGGTATGGCAGAATTACACAAGAGAAACTTGTTGCATGGTGTCAAAAGCTGTAAGCTCGATTTTTGCAAGTATTGTGTTCTTGGTAAACAGACTAAAGTTTGTTTTAAGACTGCGAAGCACACAACTCAAGGGATTCTTGATTATGTGCATTCTGATGTATGGGGGCCTTCCACGACATCGTCTTTGGGTGGAAGGGATTCTTGATTATGTGCATTCTGATGTATGGGGGCCTTCCACACATCGTCTTGGGTGGATCTAGGTACTATGTTACTTTTAGTGTGATTTTCACGGAAAGTTTGGATGTATTTTTTGAAACAGAATCTGAAGTTTTTGAGAAGTTCAAGCTGTGGAAAGCTGAGGTAGAAACCAAACAGGACGAAAAATCAAGTGTTTACGTCTGACAATGGTACGGAGTACACAGATTCACAGTTCCTACATTCTGTAAGGAGCATGGGATTCAGAGGCATTTTACAGTGCTCAAGACACCACAACGAATGGTGTTGCGGAACGAATGAACAGGTCGTTGAATGAAAGAGCCAGATGTTTGCGGTTGAATGCGGGGCTTCCCAACACTTCTGGGCTGAGGCTGTTAACATGGCGTGTTACCTTATCACAGATCGCCAAGGGCATCGCTGGCTGGGAAAGTGCAGAAGAGGTATGGACAGGTCATTATGTTAGTTTTGATAACTTACGGATTTTTGGTTGTCATGCTTATGTGCAGTACCTGCTGATGAGAGATCCAAACTTGATGCAAAATCGAAGGAGTGCATTTTTCTGGGTTACAAGAAAGGTGTCAAAGGATTCAAGTTTTGGGATCCAGTTGCGAAGAAAGAGAAACTTCTCAACCGACACGTCTAGTGGTTCCACTACGGATGATTTGCAGGATTATAGTCTCGCCAGAGACAGGGTGAGACGACAAATATAAGCCTCCGAACAGATTGGGTTTTGAAGACTTGGTATCTTTTCACTTATGTTAGCAGTGATGATCCGGTTACTTTTCATGATGCCGTTACTAGTCAGGAAAACGACAATGGATGCAGCCATGGTTGAGGAGATAGAGTCTTGAATCACAATCGCACATGGGAGTTAGTTCCCCTTCCTGAGGGTAAGAAGCCGTTTTTTGCAAATGGGTGTATAAGAAGAAACAGCCAACAGCAAAGAGGGGGAGAAGTTCAAGGCTCGTTTGGTAGCGAAGGGTTTTTCACAGCAGAAAGGAGTTGATTATGATGAAATCTTTTCTCCTGTGGTCAAGCACACTTCAATCCGAGCAGTACTTGCATTGGTGGCTAGTTGGGATTTGCATTTAGAGCAGATGGATGTTAAAACTGCTTTTTTGCATGGGATTTAGAGGATCAGATCTACATGCGGCAACCTGAAGGTTTCATCAACCTGGAAACGAGCATTTAGTTTGCAGATTGAAGAAATCTTTGTACGGGTTGAAACAGTCTCCGAGACAGTGGTATAATGGTTTGACTCCTATATGATCAAGATTGGCTACAACGATGTGAGTTGATTGTTGTGTATATGTTAAGATCCTTGATGGTTCTTTTATTTTTCTATTATTGTATGTTGATGATGTTGATTGCTGTGAAGAACATGGATGATGTTATCGGTTTGAAAACTTTATTGAGTCAGGAATTTGATATGAAAGATTTAGGTGCTGCAAAGAAAATTCTGGAATGGAAATTTGCAGGGACATAGACTCAAGAAACTGCGGCTATCTCAACGGGATTATGTGAGAAAATGCTAGAAAGGTTTGCGATGAGCAGCGCGAAACCAGTTAGCACTCCATTGGCGAATCACTTTAAGCTCTCATCAGAACAGTGCTCTAAAACAGATAAGGAAGCTGAAGATATGGCAAAAGTTCCGTATTCTAATGCTGTTGGCTGCTTGATGTATGCGATGGTATGTACTCGTCCTGATTTAGCTCATGCTGTTAGTCAAGTTTGTAAGTACATGTCTAAACCTGGTAAGCAACATTGGGAAGCTGTAAAGTGGATCTTTCGGTACTTAAAGGGTACTGTGGGACATGGAATTGTTTTTGGGAGTCAGCGGGATAATCCTTTGGTTGTAGGATATGTGGATTCAGACTATGCAGGTGACTTGGATAATAGAAGATCTATGACAGGGTATGTCTTTACTCTTGGTGGAGGGCCTATTTGTTGGAAGTCTACTGTTCAATCTGTTGTGGCTCTATCTATAACTGAAGCTGAGTACATGGCAGCGGCTGAAGCTGCAAAAGAAGCTTTATGGCTTACTGGTTTAGTGAAGGAGTTGGGTGTTCAGTTGCTTTGTGATAATCAAAGTGCTATTCACTTGGCTAAGAATTAGGTGTATCGTGCTAGAACTAAACATATTGATGTAAGATTCCACAAGATCAGAGAGTTGGTTGCATCTGGAGAGGTTTTGTTTTAGAAGGTACATACTGATGAGAATGCCGCTGATATGTTCACCAAGCCAGTTACGATAGACAAGTTCAAGCATTGGTTGGACTTGTTGAATGTTTCGAGTTGTTAAAGAAGCAAGGTAACCCAACCCATATTGAAGTTTCCAAGGGGCAGGATATTCGCCAAGGTGGAGATTTGTTAGGTATGGCTCAAAAATATACCAGTAAAGAGGATAGGAGATGGAGTGAGCGAAGTGAACATCAACTGTCTTTACAAAGAAAGTCTCGTTGTAGGGTTACGAATTATGTGGGTTCGGGGTGCGGGGGCGTAGGCCCCGCGGTACGGTACAGGGTTGATTTTGTAATTATATACCAGGGTTTTCTATTATAAATAGAGATGTAACCTAGACCTAAAATATTCATTGAATAAAACTTCTAGCGTCGCCTAGGCACCGAGGACGTAAGAACATTGCCGAACCTCGTAAAATTCTCGTGTTCTTTTGTTTTCTTTACCCGTTTTTGTCAACATAAAGTAAGGCATATAAAAATATAAAATATCGTATAAATCATATAATATTGTAAGTATCATATAATAATGTATAAACATGTAAAAGAGACTTGTCAAAGTCTTTTCCATATCAAATAACCTGTAAAACAACCAATCATATATGTATATATATATATATATATATATATATATATATATATATATATATATATCACATGTAAAATCAAAAGACTCAATGAAATATTTAATTTCCATTGAACCAATCAACTTGTACTTTTCAATTTCATATAAACCATAGATCAATGTATGATAAATGAGAATGCAAGGTACGTGAGTCACATCGAGTGTGTGTAATATTCATTTTAACTTCCACATAGATAAATTGCACTAAAAAGTGTCGCGTAGATAATTTGCACCATTAGTGCCACGTAGATATACAGGTATTATACAACACAACGTCATTGTACCAATAACCAGATATGATATTTCACGTCTAAACATTATGAAACCCATAATCCATATATAGTGCCACATAGAATGCACATGTAGTGCCACGTAGAATGTACAACAAGTACAAATAATCACTCCACCTCATGGCATGCCAATTGTACCCAAAACTGTCAATGAGCATACTATGGGCTTATATTAAAATCGCATAGCTTTCACTCATCAAAAGTATCCATAGATACAAACATATAACATTTATCATAAATTGGTGCATTGAGTAGTTCATACCCCAAATCATTCAAATATCATTTAGTAAAATATTATGAAAATATATCATAATATGATTCAAATCTTTTTCATTTCAAAAACAGTTGAGGTTAACTCATTGCAAGTCTTCTTCACATCATATATAATAATATAGGTAAGAAATCACTAACATGGTATACTTAGCTTGCACATTTTATTTAACGATATAAGCCTCATTCTTGCATGTTTTCCTTAGCTTTTAGCTTGCTTTGTTCTTAATTTCAATCACAATATATACGAATATCATTTGGAAAACATATTTCAAAGTACATGTTAGTACCTTATTAATATAGGCACGCGAGAGGAAATAAATTCCTAAAAATCCTTTCGATACTTATTCGATACTAATTATACTTCATTACAAAAATGCTAACCATAACACTTTAAAACACAACTTCAAGTATTTGAATATTTCTTTCAATGAATAATTCACATATCCATCTACAATTTCATAATTTAACCATTAAAATGAATATTTTAGAATTCATCCCAACATTTCCATTTTATTAAAAATGGTCCCTTGTCATTTAACTTCAAATTCAAACATCTGATATCATATTCAAGCATTCCAACAATGCATTCAAACCTAGTACATCAACTTTTGAATAATTTTCATTTCAATTCCAAACTTTTCATAATACATGAATAGATCCCTAAGTTTTACAAACTTCCAAAATGGCCCAAACAACATTCTAAAGCTTGTAGAATTTTTCAAACATCATTTATAGCCTTAAAGAAATTTTTCCCTAATTTTTCCTTAATGGTCAAATATGTAGGGTTTTAATTGCCATTATTTTCAACTTGATTCAAGCATGAATTTAACCTCTAAAATTCATTTATATGCTTCTAAAATTAATCTAATATCAAATTCAATCCAATTTCAGTCTCCTACATAAAACCCTAACATGTCTTAACCTTATATAACCAATTTCAAGTGTTTTCAATCATCATACAAGCATGGGAATGAATCAACAACATTAATACATCATAATCCAAACTTAAAACATCAAAACTCAACCTCCCCTTCATTCACCCAATTCATGAAACTAAGGTTTAGTGCATGGAAAGCATGAACAAATTGTACCAAATGATAAAGAATTTCATGTAGGTTAATTTCCTATTTCATGCTTTCATCCAAAAATCAAGTAATTTTGGCTTGAAAATGAAAAATAAAATATTTCTTACCTCCATGGGGAACTCAAGGAAATGGTTGATATGAAAAGGAAAGATCTTGTATTTTTTTTTTCATTTAATTAAGGTCATTTGTCATTTTATAAGGTATAATGAATTAAAAATTCATTATAATGCCAAATAACCATTTTACCATTATAATATCATGTTTCTCATTCACCCACATGTCAAAAATTATCATTATAAGGTCAAAAATAAACCAACACATTAATAACATCCAACTTTGCCCTTCTACTTTTCCAAAATTAAAAATTTGCCACATTTTCATCTAACGGTCCCAATTTCACATGGAAAATAAACTCAAATCTAATGGTCCATGTTAAATAATTTCATATTAATACATGGAAATGACATTATTAACATTATTCTATCATCCAAATTTTGGATAAATTGTTTTATTGCTTTCTAATTGTTAATACAAATTTCGGATAAAAAATTTGAAACCCAAGAAAATATCATTCTTTGGGGTATATTCAATTACAAAGACAAAATACAAAACTTTTAAAAATTACAAGTTGGTCCTTAAAGTTTTCTTAAGTTTACAATTTAGCCACTAAAGTTTCAAAAATTAAATTTTATTCACTAACCAAAATTTTGGGATATTAAATTATTCCCCTTTAAAAATTCATCCTCAAATTTTTAGTACATGCTTGATCCAAAAGATAAGGATATTGTTTTTTTTCATCTTATCTTTCTCTTTCCTATGTAGTTTTCTTGACCTTATGATTTCTTCAAAGAAATTTAACAAGTAGTATCACTTAATTCCTCATTTCATTGAATTCATACCCTATTATATCTACATGTTCCTCTTTATATGTCAAATCTGGTTGAATCTCAATCTCATTCTTTTTAATAGCATGTAAATGATTTGAATGATATCTTCGAAACATTTATACATAAAATACATTATAAATTTTATCCATTACTGGAGGTAAGGCTAACAAATAAGCCATCGGACCAACTCTTTTCATAATCTCATATGGACCAAGAAATCTCAGGCTTAGCTTCCTTTTTTGTCTAAATCTCAGTACTTTTTTCCAATGTGATACTTTGAGAAATACCTTATGACCAACTTGATACTTTATCTCTTTTCTTTTCAAGTCTGAATATGACTTTTGTCGATCACCAGAAATCTTAAGATTATCTTGAATAATCTTTACTTTATCTTTAACTTCCTTGATTAGATCAGGGACAACTATGTCCTGATCCTTAAGCTTATACCAGTTCAAATGTTTTCAATATTTCCTTTCATATAATACTTCATAGGGAATCATCTTAATACTTATTTGATAACAATTATTATAAGCAAACTCAGCTAAAAGCAAATAATTTTCTCATGATCCTTTAAATTCAATTACACATAGCTTAGTATATCTTCCAAAATCTCAAAGTGAATCTTAGATCTCTGTTAGCTACTATCGATGCAGATACTCCATGTAGTCAAAAAATCTCCTTAATGTGCAATTCAACGTACTTATCCATAGAGTAATAAATCAAACTATAATGAAGTGCATTGACTTTGTCGATCATTCCACAATCACCTAGATGAATCCCTTTTGTTGGGTGTCAAATGCAATTCTGTAACAAAATCCATTGTAACTCTTTTCCATTTCCACTAAGGAATGGAAATTGGTTACCATAATCTTGTGGGCACTTGATAGTCTTCTTTAACTTGCTGACATGTTAGGCATTTAGCAACAAACTCATTTATAGCTCTTTTCATGCCTGACCACCAATACTGACTCTTTAAATCCATGTAAATCTTGGTTTCTCTAGGATAAATAGTCAAAGGATTGTAATGTAATTTAGAGATAAGCTTTTTCTTAAACTTCCTCATCATTTGAAATAGAATTTTTTTCCTTGATAGAATAAATATCTATCAAACATAACTTCAAAGTCTTTGGTTTCACCTTTTTCTACTTGTTCAATCCTTGACATGTACTTCTCATCCTTTCTTTGAATATCCTTTATTCGATTCAATAATGTAGAATTTAATCTTAATTCTGAAATGAATGCTCCATTTACTTTCATTAACAGTCGCACATCCAAATCTCCTAAGGTAGAAAATTTCTTTCAACTTAATGCATTGGCTAACACGTTAGCCTTCCCTGCATCGTTCACCGTATAGGTAATGACGCCATATTTTCAGAGTAAACACAATTGCTTCCAATTCCAAATCATGAGTATGATAATTCCTTTCTTGTGTCTTAAGTTGCCTCGAAGAATAAGAGATAAATTTTTTCTTGCATTAGTACACATCCCAGACCATTATGAGACACGTCGCTATAGATTACATAATCATTTATGGATTTTGGATGCACTAGGACTGGGTTTTCATTAATATCCTCTTTCATGTATCAAAGATTTATTGGCATTTATCAGTCCAAATGAATGGTACATCCTTTCTCAATAACTTGGAAAGTAGAGAAGCAATCATTGAGAAGTTCTTTATGAACCTTCAATAATAACCAACAAGTCTTAAGAAAATTCAAACCTTATAAACATTCTTTGGAGTTTTTCATTAAAAATGGCTTGTATTTTCTTGGGATTAACTTTAATCTCCTCTGCTGAACTACATACCTATGGAATTTAATTTTAGATACCCAAATTTCATACTTTGATAGTTTAGCATATAACTTTTTCTTTCGTAAATTTTAAAGAACTATATGAAGATACGCATTATGTTCTTACTTATTCTTAGAATAAGCTAGAATATCCTCAATGAATACTACCACAAATTGATCCAAATATAGTTGAAATAATTGATTCATTAAATTCATAAATGCTACAAGAGCATTAATTAACCCAAACTGTATCATTACAAATTCATAGTTCCCATATCAAGTATTGTAAGCAATCTTATAAATATATTCTTCTTTGATCTTTAACTAATGATATCCAAATTAAATATCAATCTTAGAAAATATTGAGGTGCCTTTTAACTGATCAAAGAGTTCATCAATCCTTGGAAGAGTATACATATTCTTCACTATCACTTCATTTAACTAAAGATAATCTATGTAGCTACCCCTGAGATCACATTAGACAACAGATTTACTTTTTCACTAAGCACTATGATCTCATAACCTTTCTAGTCTTTCTAAATTAATCGCTTTAAAAGACATTTCACTATGACATGGTAGGGGGAATAACCAACCCGTATACATAATTACCTCTATTTCTTCAAAGGAAAATTCCATCAGATTCGCTAGAAACTCAACTCCTTATATCTTTATCGGGCATTCTTTACCAATACGAATCACCCTCGTGATCTAGCACAAAAGTTTAGCCGTTACTATATCGCTTGTGGTCAATTCTAACAAAATTTCTCATCTCTTTAATCTTGAACTGGCACTCCTATTGTGCTAGTGGCCTACCTATATCGTATTGAACAAGAGGATTATAATTAATTTTATTACGTCCACTAATCGTTTATTTGCAAACCTCATATTCTATTGTTTGTTTCAAATCTTCTGTTTCAAATCCATATATACATACAATAGTAAGGAGTGGCATCAATCAATCATATAGACGCCAGATCAGTAACAATGACATCCTAGTGGCATGTATACAATGTTCAACAAAAAAACTCAGTTTAGGCCAAGAATCGGCTAAATCTACAACCTTGATACCAATAAATGTTACACTCATTTCCTATATTAATCCCTGAACATACATCAGAGATGTCACATGAAAATATAAGGCAACTCTTATATGAAAATCAATAAAATTTTGTTTCTTTTAAAATAATCAAATATAACATTAATCATGAAAAATATTTAATCGTGTAAAATAAAATATGATATTTCAACATTCAAATCAAGTTCAATTTCAGGCAGCAATATGACAGTTCAATACTTTATCAAATTCTAAGTGAAATTACCTAAAAATTGCCTAAATAAAAATTCATATTTATCCTAATAAAATATAACTTTAAGGAAATATAAAACCAGAATTCGTGTTTATACTAATATATTACTTACTAAAATTCACACATATAAACTATTATAAACCATTTAAAAATTATAGACATACCAGATCATTTGTGACCCATTTTAAATCTAACAATATTAAAATATTTCAAACGCTTATTATACATATACATGGCAACTAGAAAAGTTAAAATAATTATAGGATGTCATTAATGATACCAATAATTAATCCTCGATAAGTGATGCCAAGCTAAGCTCTTTACTCCACTTGATCTCATTGTCGTAACCGTCTTTCGGTTGGGCCCCAGAATTGGGTTTTGACTTGAAAAATATGGATTGGGAGTCGCCACCGATCATTTATTTAAAACAAATGGGTTGATCGGATACCCTATTTCTTACCTGATCTGCGTCTTTCCAAAGATGTGTCAGGTTCGGAAGTTGGTTACGGTCAAGGAAGGATTAGCACCCTTGAACCGCCCTTTCGGTACTACGTAATTTCCAGTTGTCTTTGATTAAGAAAATTGCAAGTTAAATTAAAAGGTAAAATTTGATCCGAATTACTTACCCTTAATGAGTTTACGGAAATACCCTTAAAAAATTAAAATAAGATTTAAAAGAAATAATAATAATAAAAGAAAGTAACAAAACTAAAGAGTAAACCAAGGAAATAAATGAAATCAATAATAATAAACATAAAATAATTGGATGAAACAAATACAAAAGAAAATGAAATTGAATAAAATAAAATAAAATAAATGAAGACAAAATATATATATACAAAAAAGAATAAAAAGGTAAAGTGTTTTTTAAAAAAAGAAAATAATAATAAGAGCAAAGAAACTAAAAACATAATGAAAATAAATAAATAGTATAAATAAAATAATAAAATAATATATATATATATATAAATATAAAAACGTTTGTATAATATAATAAAATACTAAATAGTAACAATAATATAAATAAATGAAAAATAAATATACATATAATATTACTAAAAAATAGTAATCATAGAAATATAAATAAATGAAGTAAGAATATATATAACGTTAGGAAAATATAGTAAAAAACATAGTAAATAAGAAAACATAGATAAAAAATAATAATATAATATATATAGGAAAATAATAATAGGAAATAATATAATATAACGCAAAGAAAAATGAAAAAAATTATAATAAATAAATAAATAAAATATAATTAAATATATATATACATATAAATAATAAGGGTTAAATTAAAATAAAAAATGAATTAGTGGTCAAAATTTAAAGCCAATCGAAGAAAAAAATGACAAAACACGCGGATCCACACGACCCGTTTATAAAAATCAGAATAGTTTTTCAAAAACACAAGCCTCGGGGACTAAATCTACAAAAATAGATCTCGAAAACGCCTTCGTTCATCGGCCAAAAACACTTTTCTCAGTTTTCTTTCGAATCAAAACACAACAAGGGTAAGGAAAAATAACTTGCGAAGGTATGAACTTTACCTTTCAAAATATAAATGCTTCGAAAAATGGCTACGAGTTGCTTGTAATTTTTTCTTGGTATTTCGTATATCCTCTTCCGAATGTGTTACAATAGTGAGTTACAATGACTATTTATAATGCTTATGGATCCTATCTTTAGGAGTTTAAATAATAGTATAACTCTATCCTATTTTTAGGAGTTTGAATCCTAGTAGGACGAAAAGGTGTGTTGACAGCTGCCCCTCTTTGCCCATAGTCATGTAACGGGGATAGGGAAAAGATTAAAAGACACACTTTTCGTTCAGTGGAGTTGAAAATTGACTCTGATGTTTCAATAACTGCCTGTCGAATTGAGTTACGGATGACTCCTCCATCGTGAAGTCGAGTTCATCTTGAAATAATATGAAATTGAAGCCATAGTTCGGAATTTGAATCAGCACGTGGCTTCCTGTTGCCCTTCGGTCTTCTTCTCGATTTAAAGACCTTGGATCATAATCGAACTCAAAAATCTTCATTGACAAATAGCTTTTTCTTGACTTAAGCTATGCTGCTTGAAAATGGTTGCTTGTCACTCAGACACGGCTAACCCATGTCCTCTTCTCGACTTGAAAACCTCGACTGCAACCGGAAAGTAGTGTGATTGATGTGTCATCGAGCTGAATGGAATCGAACTTGACAATTTTGATGGCAGATAACCCTTTTAGCCTTGAGTTATCCTGTAAATGATGCGCCTTGGAGCTGAGCGTAGTCGAACTCGAAGGTCTTTGTTGACAGATAATCCTTCTTTGAGTTAGATATCCCTCGTCGTGAAGTTGAAATCCAATCTAAAGATGGATGATGCTTGTGTGCACAATTCCCTTCATCGTGAAGTTGAAACCGTGGGTGACCCCTTCGTCGTGAAGTTGAGCCTGGAATTGGATATCCTTCGTCGTGAAGTTGAAATCCAAGTAAGTAGAATTGTTCTGAGTCCAATATCCTCCGTCGTGAAGTTAAAATTTGCTCTGGAATCGGGAAATTGTTTGTTGACAACCAGCCGTCCCTTTGTTGTGAAGTTAAACTTGTGTTGTCTCGAGTCCAATATCCTTTGTTGTGAAGTTGAAATTGGCTCCGAAATTGGGAAATTGTTTGTTGACAACCAGCCGTCCCTTCGTCGTGAAGTTGAACTTGCGTTGTCTGGAGTCCAATATCTTTCGCTGTGAAGTTGAAATTGGCTCCGAAATTGGGAAATTGTTTGTTGACAACCAGCGGTCCCTTCGTCGTGAAGTTGAACTTGCGTTGTCTCGAGTCCAATATCCTTCGCTGTGAAGTTGAAATTGGCTCTGAAATTGGGAAGTTGCTTGTTGACAACCAGTGGTCCCTTCGTCATGAAGTTGAACTTGCGTTGTCTGGAGTCCAATATCCTTCGTTGTGAAGTTGAAATTGGCTCTGAAATTGAGAAGTTGTTTGTTGACAACCAGCGGTCCCTTCGTCGTGAAGTTGAACTTGCGTTATCTGGATTCCAATATCCTTCGCTGTGAAGTTGAAATTGGCTCCAAAATTGGGAAATTGTTTGTTGACAACCAGCGGTCCCTTCATCGTGAAGTTGAACTTGCGTTGTCTGGAGTCCAATATCTTTCGCTGTGAAGTTGAAATTGGCTCCAAAATTGGGTAATTGTTTATTGACAACAAGCGGTCCCTTCGTCGTGAAGTTGAACTTGCGTTGTCTCGAGTCCAATATCCTTCGCTGTGAAGTTGAAATTGGCTCTGAAATTGGAAAGTTGTTTGTTGACAACCAGCAGTCCCTTCGTCGTGAAGTTGAACTTGCGTTGTCTGGAGTCCAATATCCTTCGTTGTGAAGTTGAAATTGGCTCTGAAATTGAGAAGTTGTTTGTTGACAACCAGTGGTCCCTTCGTCGTGAAGTTGAACTTGCGTTGTCTGGAGTCCAATATCCTTCGCTGTGAAGTTGAAATTAGCTCTGAAATTGGGAAGTTGTTTATTGACAACCAGCGGTCCCTTCGTCATGAAGTTGAACTTGCGTTGTCTTGAGTCCAATATCCTTCGCTGTGAAGTTGAAATTGGCTATGAAATTGGGAAATTGTTTATTGACAACCAGCGGTCGCTTCATCGTGAAGTTGAACTTGCATTGTCTGGAGTCCAATATCCTTCGTTGTGAAGTTGAAATTGGCTCTGAAATTAAGAAGTTGTTTGTTGACAACCAGCCGTCCCTTCGTCGTGAAGTTGAACTTGCGTTGTCTGGAGTCCAATATCATTCACTGTGAAGTTGAAATTTTCTCTGAAATTGGGAAGTTATTTGTTGACAACCAGCCGTCCCTTCGTTGTGAAGTTGAACTTGTGTTGTCTCGAGTGGCACAATATCCTCCCTCGTGGAGTTGAAATCACGGTTGGCCACTTCGTTGTGAAGTTGAGCCTTGACTTGA
Source organism: Hibiscus syriacus (assembly GCF_006381635.1). Taxonomy (NCBI): domain Eukaryota; kingdom Viridiplantae; phylum Streptophyta; class Magnoliopsida; order Malvales; family Malvaceae; genus Hibiscus; species Hibiscus syriacus. Next base: position 2,910,782 of record NW_024063022.1, on the reverse strand, counting down.
ATATCCTTCGTCGTGAAGTTGAAATCCAAGTATTGTATGTTGCGAGTGGACACAATTCCCTTCGCCGTGAAGTTGAAACCGTAGAGACCCCTTTATTGTGAAGTTTGGCTTCGAGCTAGATATCCTTTGTCGCGAAGTTGAAATCCACTCTCGAACAAATTGTGTTGTTTCAAGAGAAACTTTCAATCTGTCGAGTTGATCGAAGTGTAGCTTCTTGCTGCTGAGTTAAGCAACCAACATGAATATTTAAAGGTGTTTTTGAATCGTGTATCCTTCGTCTTGAAGTTGAAACTTGACTCTAAAAGCTGCAAAAAATTATGTATGTGGAAAATGATGAATATGATGCTCTAAAATGTATGCATAAGATGCATGTAACATGAATTGGTTATATTTTATCTCCTGAAAAAGGTATGATAATTTGCATTAGGATGTTGAATCCCCAAATGATGCCCCAATATCCAAAAATGCCCCAATATTTGATGTTGAAACTTCAAAGATGCCCCAAATGTTCCTCATTTCTTGCTTCAGCATTGATTCTGAGCATGAGTTTTGTGTCTAAGAATCACATGTCATTTACCAAGATCCACTCTAGAGAGACTGTCTTGTTTGAAAATAAAATGTTTTTCTTTATCTTTTATTTTCAAAGTTCTGAAAATATCAATAAAGAGTTTCAAAAAATGTTTAATCAAAAGTTTTGAAAATATTATCTCTTTCACGGTTTTACAATTGAGACGAATCATAAAACTAGAGTTCATTGGATATCAAATGTTTAAGTACAATGTTAATCCTTCAATAAATTATAGCTATTTGATACGTGCCAAGATCAAAGCTATCTTTGGGAAATGGTTAAGTAAGGAAATGATAAAAAGGTCTCTGGTTATTGTGTTTGGTCAAAGGTTTGGCATTTGATGCTCAAAGGTTTAATGGGGTAGCTTGCATGCTCCTCTACTGGAAGTGTTCTCCGACTCCCAGCTTTCATAGTCACATTTGGATTGTGCGATGCTTTATCAAGGAATTTGTGTGATCACCTCAGTTGCACAATTTTTATATTCGAGCCGCCTTTTCAGGTTTTCAACTCGAATCCTCCTTTGGTTTCAAGACGTTATTCAGGATTTACGTCTTGAACCCCCTTTTGTTATTTTTCTCTACCATGCATTAATTACATTGTTTTATGCAAACAAAGATTAATCCTGATGGGCGGGATGAAATCTGAAGATATTCTCTTCTGTTTAGAAATCCATGTATGATTAGAAGGGACTTTTAAGGCACGTAATGTAGGCCAGGGTTCATGGTTATGAAAGAAAAGGATAAATAGGCCCAAACAAGTGTTTCAGGGTATTGAACCAAGGATTAATTCATTCTGATGCCTTCAATCTTGCTCAAAATATTTCTCTCTCTTGATGCTCCATGATCTTTGAGTGAAGTGATTCAGTGATTCGGGAATGATTATGCTTGATCAATCTCATAGTTTGAAGCTTGATGTACCATTTGTCTTTAAGGAATCTTTGCATGTGCTTTTTGTCCCTTTTTCTTTTTGATTTTTATTCTTTTTTTTTGTTTTCTTCTTTTTTGCTTCTTTTCTTTTTTGTTTTTGCTCTTTTTGTTCCGATTGAATCTTCGCACTTGGCATTTGGTTTACCTTTTGGTATCTCATCTGAATCAATGTCTTCGCTCATGTGAGAATATTTCTTCCACCTTGCCCCCCAGTGTGGAGGGTGATCCTTGGTTAGGGTTGAATCAGAAGAAAAATACTACAGGCTCAAAAGGGGACACAAGGGATATATTTTTTCTCCTGTTGTGAAGGGATAAAGAAATAAAATCGTTCATCATTTCATACATGTAAATCTTCACAGAAGAGGTATCCCCAGAGGGATAGATTTTCAAGATTAATTATATTCACATGAAAACAGTGTAATTAATGTATGATAGAATTATTTCGAATGAGTTCTTCTTCTTTTTTTCCCAGATGTCTCAATGTTCAGGCTCTCCACGAGATGCCCCAAATTGGTTCTTTAGAAGAATGCTCATGTTAAAATGAACAACTCAATGCCTTGGGTTTTAATGGTAAGAAAGGTTATTTTTTAGTCTAAAAAAGACAGTGGTGTGATCTTATTGACTCAAAGAAAGGTATGAGTGTATCAAAAAGAAAAAGGCAATGTTCAAGAATTTCAAAAGGAGGTAATGTCAAAATTTCGTCTTTTGGTAATGACCACGAGTTGTTTTGGGCAAAGAATCAAGGTATTTTATTCTGGGGTTTGGGACAGGGTAAGAAAGGTCTAATATTTCCATATGTCAAAAATCTATAATTCTTGAAGAATTAAAAGAATCATTAATTCATTTAATATTCGAAGAACTAAAGATTAAAATTTGTTCAATTACTCCACCTTAGAAAGAAGTATAAATTCAATCATTTAAAAGATTAAACAAACATGAAAGATCAAAGACGTGTTCAAACAAAACAATCCTCTAAGTGTAAATGGTATATGACATGCCCCCTTCTTCGGTGAGCGCCTTACAGTTTTCAGAGGAATGTTTGGGGCTTCTTATGTGGTAACAGCTAACAGCTTCAACATCGTAGCCCTTAGGATATGGGGATTCTTTTTTTAGATCATCCTGGCAGGCTTTGTCCTACAATCAGCTGATCAGGCTCCCACTGTATTATTTTCAGTTTTTTTCTTTTGATGTTACAATCTTGCTTCCATGTGGTGTCATGTGGTTAAAACCACTTCATCGAATCCTCCATGAAGAAATTTCATGTTTATGAAAATGCTTAAAAATGAAATGTAGATGCACAACGCAAAATGAAAAAAATGCATGAAATGTTCGAGGCATTGATCCAGAAAAGTGTCCATTATTATAAATAATCCTTATTTCGACAAAAATGTTTTATCTTGTAAGAGACATAAAAACAATCAAAGGTACATTCGGACTAAATCCTCTAGACCCCGAACAGCTTCCAGCAGGTTGACAAGTCTTCTGTTTTCATCTGTCACTGGTTGTATGCCTTGTTGGACCACTCCAGCTTCCCTTGCCAGGCCGTGTAGATGGCGAGCTGCCTTCTGTACTTAATCTAGGAAGTCTTGGATGACTGCGTCTCTGGCCTTCACCCTTTGTTGTGCTTACTCCCAACGAAAATGCCACTGTAAACATCCGTCGAAGGGCACTATCTGAAGCTTACTTGCTTGCTTCTTGAACCCATCTACAATAGCTTCTAACTCAGCTATTATTTTTCCATCTCTCTCATGTTGTTTCTCCAGATCAGCCATCCGGATTCTCAAGCATTGGTTTTGATGCTAACTGCCTGCTAAGTGGCTCTGGGCAGTCTTCATCTGTTCCTTCCAAGCTCTCTCAATCCAGTATTTAGAAGCCACTTTCAACTTGGAGTTATTCTTGACTTTATCTTGATACCCCATTCTCAAGTTTTCGAGCTCTAAACGGACTCTTTTTTGTTCTCTTTCTAGTTTATCTGCTCGATCTTTCTGAGAGTCGGCATCTAGATTCCACTGATACCGCTCAGCCTCAAGTTCCTTTATCCTCTTCCGCAGCTCATTGTTCACAGCTTCAAACTCTGTTTTGGCTATCTCAAGTCCAGAAGGGACGGGCCTGAGATGTTCCTCCATGGTCCGGGTGTCCTCACAGTCTGGCACCAGAATATTGTCATTTTTCCTCAATCTTCGCCACTCCATATAGTCCGGAGCAAGCATGTTTCTGGCAGCTACCACATCTATCCAGAATACTTTCTTCCATGAATCGACTGCTTCCTTGATCATCTTCTTATAGTTGTCACCGTGATACTCAAACTCTGATTTAGCTAGTCCGCATGTTACTGGGACAAACTGATGTGCCCCATAATGTCTAAGTGATAACAATGGAGCATACCCAACTGTATCCCAAAGTTCATGTAAGGTCATAGTGTCAGAGTCCCCACATTGGAAAAGAACGTCACTGAGGAACAACCAGGGGGCTCTCCAAGTAATATCTCGGTCTTGATAAATGAGTGAAGACTTTCATCCACTTCTCTTTTGAAGTTCCTTCATGCCATTTCATGGTGATGAACTCTCTCATAGGTGAATATGTAGTGCTAAATCGGCGGTAGGCAACCCAATTAGTCTTCCAGAAGTGGCTGTGAATCCAGACTTAAAGGAGCTGAACACATCCAATGAATCTACCTCCGCCAGCTCTTTGGAAATGGTTGAGAGATCGAAAGGTCTCGGCTAAGATGATTGGTGTTGGGTTGACTCGTTTCGGAAGTTGCTCAAACAGTTCCACCACGGCTGCGTCAATGCATCCCAAAATCTTCGGAAAGATGATCAAGCCATACAGACCTAGTGCAAAAAAGGTATATAGTCTTCCATTCATCAGGGTGGTCATTCATTAGTTTCCTTATGTGGATCCACTGAATTCCTTGCCCGTTACCTTTGTTTCGGAGTCGGTCAGTCACCCACTTTTCATCAACTCCTGCAATCTTAGCCAGTCTGTTCTTGAAAGGCTGACTCTTGATGTGTTTGATGTAGGTCATCAGGGTGGTCATTCATTAGTTTCCTTATGTGGATCCACTGAATTCCTTGCCCGTTACCTTTGTTTCGGAGTCGGTCAGTCACCCACTTTTCATCAACTCCTGCAATCTTAGCCAGTCTGTTCTTGAAAGGCTGACTCTTGATGTGTTTGATGTAGGCTCGCTCCAGTTTAATGCTTTCACAGTGCAATAGTGTAGTATACTCCTCGATGGTAGGTACCATGTTCTCTTGGTTAAAAGTGAAGCAACTGTATCTCGGGTTCCAGAATTGAACCAAGGCTCTGATTAAGGGCTCATCGGTCTTAACATGAAGCAAAAGTGCAATGTCACCATACCGCTGACTGAACTTCTGTTTTCGATCATTCTTCCAACTGTCTCAGATGTCTCGAAGTTCTTGCACATTATTCTGTTTTAGGCTGATAGAGGCATATCTAACAAGCTTTGACACATAACTTCCTTGAAGACTGTCTCCCTTTTCTTTCTGAGTCTTCTCGGACCATAGTCGTACCTCGGGGTTTTTAATCTCCTGTATTACAATACCTTTGTCCATTAATGCAGATTATTTATGGTTAACGAACACGTTTTTTGGTGGATCAACACCTCTTTTGAATGATGCAGATGATGAAAATAAAATAAAAAGATAATAATCAAAGCAATCATGAAAATAAAGGTCCTACCCCACATGATATCTACCCCACATGCTTATTATTCCTACCCGGACATGATCTCTATCCCGCAATTTTGAACAAGTCCTAACCGCATAAATTTCTAGTTCACATGTTTTGAACAGAAAGTAAAGCAGAAAATAATTTAGGCATCCTAGGGTTTAAAACGAGGTTTTAGGGTGGGCCCTAACTCCTTGTAGTCTCCGTGTTTAGGTTCTAAAAAAAGGTACTCGAGTTCTCCTTACCGGTGGCCCCTTGGGCTTACCAGACCCTTAGTCCTAAACCCATCACAAGCTTGTGTGGACTAAGTTAAACTCGAGAGGAAACATCCCTTATGCCCATACGGAGAATAAATTCACACGAAGGCATAAGGTATATGAATCCCGAAGGTTACTTGCTAGGCCCATACGATGAATTCACACGAAGGCGTCGCTTTTACCCCCACTTAAAACGGTTCGGAGCTCGGGTATAGAGCCTTTGGATGAAAATCTTTAAGGGCTGAAATCATTAAAAAACGGTCAGTACAACTATTTACTCGAAAATATAATCAAAAAGTAAATAAGGATCGAAATGTTACCTTAAAATTTAAACTTACCATTTTCATTAAAAAGACAACTGGAAATTACCTTAGCCTGACTCACTTACCTGTGTCCCCAGCGGAGTCGCCAAGCTGTCGTAACCGTCTTTCAGTTGGGCCCCGGAATTGGGTTTCGACTTGAAAAATGTGGATTGGGAGTCGTCACCGATCATTTATTTAAAGCAAATGGGTTGATTGGATACCCTATTTCTTACCTGATCTGCGTCTTTCCAAAGATGTGTCGGGTTCGGGAGTCAGTTACGGTCAAGGAAAGATTAGCACCCTTGAACCGCCCTTTCGGTACTACGTAATTTCCAGTTGTCTTTGATTAAGAAAATTGCAAGTTAAATTAAAAGGTAAAATTTGATCCGAATTACTTACCCTTAATGAGTTTACGGAAATACCCTTAAAAAATTAAAATAAGATGTTAAAAGAAAATAATAATAATAATAAAAGAAAGTAACAAAACTAAAGAGTAAACAAGGAAATAAATGAAATCATAATAATAAACATAAAATTGGATGAAACAAATATAAAAGAAAATGAATTGAATAAAATAAAATAAAATAAATGAAGAAAAAAATATATATACAAAGAATAAAAAGGTAAAGTGTTTTTTTAAAAAATGAAAAATAATAAGAGCAAAGAAACAAAAACATATGAAAATAAATAATAAATAGTATAAATAAAATAATAAAAAAATATATATATATATATAAATATAAAAATGCATGTATAATATATAAAATACTAAATAGTAACAATAATAATAAAAATAAATAATAAATATACATAATATTAACTAAAAAAATAGTAATCATAGAATATAATAAAATGAAGTAAGAATATATATAACGTTAGGAAAATATAGTAAAAAAAACATAGTAAATAAGTAAACATAGATAAAAAAATAATATAATAATATATATATATATATATAGGAAATATATATAACGTAAAGAAAATGAAAAAATTTATAATAAATAAATAAATTAAATATAATTAAATATATATATATACATATAAATAATAAGGGTTAAATTAAAATAAAAAATGAATTAGTGGTCAAAATTAAAAGCCAATAGAAGAAAAAAATGACAAAACATGCGGATCCACACGACCCGTTTATAAAAATCCGAATAGTTTTTCAAAAATACAAGCCTCGGGGACTAGATCTACAAAAATAGATCTCGAAAATGCCCCCGTTCATCGGCCTAAAACACTTTTCTCAGTTTTCTTTCGAATCAAAAAACAACAATGGTAAGGAAAAATAACTTGCGAAGGTATGAACTTTACCTTTCAAAATATAAATGCTTCGAAAAATGGCTACGAGTTGCTTGTAATTTTTGCTTGGTATTTCGTATATCCTCTTCCGAATGTGTTACAATAGTGAGTTACAATGACTATTTAGAATGCTTATGGATCCTATCTTTAGGAGTTTAAATAATAGTATAACTCTATCCTATTTTTAGGAGTTTGAATCCTAGCAAAATTCTATCCTATTTTTAGGAGTTTGAATCCTAGTAGGACGAAAAGGTGTGTTGACACTCATTTTTCTACACATGAAAATAATCACACGCTAAGTATACAATTAGTGAGACATTATTATAAATAAAGTAAGACATATAGATATATAAAATATCGTATAAATCATATAATATTTTAAATATCATATAATATTGTAAATATCATATACTAACATATAAACATGTAAAATAGACTTGTCAAAGTCTTTTCCTTATCAAATAACATGTAAAACAATATATATATATATATATATAATCATAATACTCAATGAAAGATTTAATTTACATTTAAGCAATCAACTTGTACTTTTCAATTTCACATAAACCATAAACTAATATATGTTAAATGACAATGCAAGGTACGTGAGTCACATTGAGTGTGCGCAATATGCAATTTAACTGCTACATAGATAAATTCCAAAAAATGTCACGTACATAATTTTCATGATTTGTTCCACATAGATGTACAACTACTCTAGAACATAACATCACTGTACCAATAATTAGATGGTAGTGGATAATCAATTTATAATCTTTAAGAAGACTGATCTATGTCCTTTGTCTCAAGATCTACTCCTTCTGAGTCAACAGATACTTTAGACATTTCTAATTGGTGTAGACATAGCATCGTTCGTCGTATAGGTAATGATACCATATTTTTAGAGTAAACAAGACTTATACCAATTTCAAATCATAAGTAAGATAATTTCTCTCATGTGTCTTAAGTTGCCTCAAAGCATAAACAATAAATTTTCCTTCTTCCATTAGTATGCATCCCAAACCATTATGAGACACGTCGCTATAGATTACATAATCATTTCTAGATTATAGATGCACTAGGACCAGGGTTTCCATTAATATATTTCTTAACTTCAGAAACATTCTTTGGAGTTTTCCATTCAAAAATTGCTTGTATTTTCTTGAGATCCACTTTAATCTCCTCTCCCGAAACTACATTTCTAATCAATGTAACTTCAGATAACTATAATTCATACTTTGACAGCTTTGAATATAACTTTTTCTCTCATAAGGTTTGAACAACTATGCAAAGATGTGAATTATGTTCTTCTTTATTCGTAGAATAGGCAAAAGATCCTCAATAAATACTAGCATGAATTGATCCAAGTATAGTTGAAATGCTTGATTCATTAAATTCATAAATACTACAAGAGCACTCAAACGATATCATTACAAATTCATTGTTCACATATCAAGTATTGTAAGCAATCTTATAAATATATTCTTCTTTGATATTTAACTAGTGATATCCAAATTGAATATCAATCTTAGAAAACACTGAGGTGCCTTTTAACTGATCAAAGAGTTCATTGATCCTTGGAAGAGTATATGTATTCTTCACTATTACTTCATTTAACTGATGAAGATAATCTATGCATAATAGCATAAACTTGTCTTTCGTTTACACAAAAAAAATTGGTGCTCCCTAACATAACATACTTGGTCTTAAAAAACCTCGATCTAATAATTCTTTTAATTTTGCTTTTATTTCCCATAGCTCATTTAAAGTCATTCTATAAGGGGACATAGATATAGGTATAGTACCTAGTAGCACTTCTATTTTAAATTCCACCTCTTAATCTGGAGGTAATACATGTACTCCAAGTAATTCATCTGAAAATACATCTAGATACTCTCGTACTATTGGAACATCTTCCAACTTAATTTCTAAAACTCGAATATTCACTATCTTAACTATGAAAGCTTGACAAACTTGTAATAATAAATTTTTAGCAGTTACTGCTGAGATCTCATTAGAAAACAATTTTACTTTTTCACTAAGCACTATGATCTCATAACCTTTCAAGTCTTTCTAAATTAATCACTTTAAAATAAATTTCACTATGACATGGTAGGGGGAATAACCAACCTATATACATAATTACCTCTATTTCTTCAAAGGCAAATTCCATCAGATTTGCTAGAAACTGAACTCTTTAAGTTTTTATCGGGTATTCTTTAGCAATACGAATCACCCTCGTCATCTAGCACAAAAGGTTTGTCGTTACTCTATCGCTTGTGGTCAGTTCTAACGAAATTTATCATCTCTTTAATCTTGCACTGGCACTCCTATTGTGCTGGTGCGCTACCTATATTGGATTGAACAAGAGGATTGTAATTAACTTTATTACTTCCACTAATCATTTATTTTCAAATTTCATATTCTATCATTTTTTCAAATATTTTGTTTCAAACATCTAATTCAAATACATATACACTTACAATAGTAAGGAGTGGCATCAGTCAATCATATAGACACCATATCAGTAACAATGACAGCCTAGTGGCATGTATACAATGTTCAACTAAAAAACTCGATTTAGGCCAATAATTGGCTAAATCTACAACCTTGATATCAATATATGTAACACCATTTCCTATATCTATCCCCGAACACGTGTTAGAGATGTCACATGAACATATAAGGCAACTCTTATATGAAAATCAAAAAGTTAAAAATATTTCACATTCAAATCAAGTTCAATTTCAGGCAGCAATATGACAGTTCAATACTTTATCAAATTCTAAGTGAATTTACCTAAAAACTGCCTAAATAAAAATTCATCTTTATGCTAATAAAATATAACTTTAACAAAATATAAAACCAAAATTCATGTTTATAATCATATATTACTTACTAAAATTCACACATATAAACTATTATAAACCATTTTAAAATTATAGACATATCAGAGCCTTTGTGACACATTTTAAATCTAACCATATTAAAATATTTCAGAAACTTATTATAAGTATACATGCCAACTAGAAAACTTAAAATAACTTTATGATTTCATTATTGATACCAATAATTAGTCCTCAATAAGTGACGCCAAGATAAGCTCCTTACTCCACTCGATCTCCTTTTTCTAGGCGTGAAAATAATCACACGCTAAGTATAAACTTAGTGAGGCATTATCATAAATAAATTAAGGCATATAGAAATATGAAATACCTTATAAATCATATAATATTGTAAGTATCATATAATATCGCATAAACATGTAAAATAGACTTGTCAAAATCTTACTCCACTCGATCTCTTTTTTCTAGGCGTGTAAATAAACACACGCTAAGTATACAGTTAGTGAGGCATATAATAAATAAAGTAAGGCATATAGAAATATGAAATACCTTATAAATCATATAATATTGTAAGTATCATATAATATCGTATAAACATGTAAAATAGACTTGTCAAAATATTTTCCTTATCAAATAACATGTAAAACAATTGAGCATATATATATCAAATGTAATCAAATCAGAAGACTCAATGAAAGATTTAATTTCCATTCAACCAATCAACTTGTACTTTTCAATTTCATATAAACTATAAACCAGTGTATGATAAAAGAATGCAAGCTATGTGAGTCACATCGAGTGTGCGCAAGATGCAATTTATCTACCACGTAGATAAATTCCAATAAAAAATGTCGTGTAAATAATTTGCACCATCGGTGTTTTTCCTCTCTACCAAAACCGATTTTTTCCTTTCCCTGAATCTCTCCAATGCTTCTCTCTGATCCTCTCACCGTTTTTATTTGCTCTGTGATGATTTGTTGATGGATTTGAGTGCTGCTCATATAGGGTAATAATATCCTATATTTTTAGGATAAGATTTTCTGATTTTCTGACTTGGATGGGCTCTTGGTCACTCTTTGATAGATGCATGTCACTGTTTGGTGCAGGTCGAGGAAGGCGGCGACTAGAGAAACAATCGTCAGTGGCTTACGCGCGAGGGGAGAGGGCGGTGGATTCCACGCATGGCTTTAGTGGCTGGAACGTTGGCTGGCGGCGACTGCTGTTGTTAAGGGATTAGGGTTAAAAACCCTAATCTTTTTTGATAAGTGGGTCGGTCAAGGTCCTGCAACTGGATCAGGTTGCTGGGTTAGTTTCTAGAACCGGGTGGGTTCCTGGTTGACTGGGTCATGTCTGGGTTGCTGGGCTGGTAAGATGGTTGTATTGGGTTTTACTTGTTGGGCCTCGGGTTATACTGGGGTTGCAAAAATTGTAAACAAAATTAATAATAATAATAATAATAATAATAATAATAATAATAATAATAATAATATTTTTGGTAGACCCGGACAAAATGGGTGTCTACAATCCCAATTCATCAAACAACTCATACGTTGTGGGAATAGGAGACTTATCTTTGACTGTGGTGGCCTTAAGGGCTCCATAGTCGACGCAAAACATCCAATGTGCCATCTTTTTTTAACCAACAAGACCGACGAGGAAAATGGACTGTTGCTCCTTTGAATTAATCCTAATTCCAACATCTGTCTTACCTGTCGCTCAATATTTCCTTTTTAAAAGTAGGGATATCGCTAAGGTTTCATGTTAACCGATGGTTTTCCAGGTTCAAAATGGATGGCATGGTCATTCTCTCTAACCGACGGAAAATTTGATGGTGTCATAAATACCTCTTCAAACTCATATAACAACCGTATAAGCTCTTTGTTCCATGAATCTTGAGGTGTAGATCCTTCACACAACCCTCACTCTGCAATTTTTCCCCATTTCTCACCAACTCTTTGAAATATGGCGTGGCTACGATAATTAGTCCCAAATATCGTGCAACCTTGATTTGTATAAAATTGCGCGTGTTTCCTTCATCAAGATAAATACACACCTCTTTCCTTTGCACCAAGCCTTTGACTCGTAAGGTATTTGGAGCGAAATAACCAGCTAGAGCATTGAAGGAAACTAATGATTGCTCCCCTAAAAACTTATCGGAACCCTTCACTTTTTCTCCCTCTATCAACATCACTTCATTCTCATCATCCTTTTAGAAACAATTGAGGCTCCCTACATTTGTGCCCGGGCACAAATTTGTCATCTCAATAGTAACACAATCCCTTTTCACGACGAGCTTTGGCTTCTACCGTAGAAATTCTTTGAGGAGTAATGGGGTTGGCATTGGGTGTTACTCAATACAATAAATTTATCAATTTATGAAAAAATTTCTATATGACGTTACGTATATCATCACAAAACATACTATAATGTGACATTTTTTTATTTTCGTCATATTTATTGATTAATTATATATCTTTTATGACAATTTTAAAAATGTCATTGATTTTTGTCACTATATGTTTGGCGCCAAAATCTTCCCACCAATATTTTTGGTGGGAAACCTTTTATTGACATTTAGATAAAATAATGACGTTGTAAAATCGTCTCCAATGAAAAACAGGTATTAGTGACGATTTATTATAATGACGATTCAATTTGAATTAGTGGCGTTGCACATTTGTCATTAATAAGTTTTATTTGTGACAATTTAATTTGTCATGTTTTATAAGACACTAAAAGTGACATTTTATTATTGTCACAAAAAATTGCATTAGCATGATGAAATCAATTATTTATCATTTTTTTATCTCTTATTTTTATATGACGATTTTAAAAGACGTCATTAAAATATGTCACTTAATGTTAAAAAATAAGATAATTTAACAATCTTATTAAATAATACAATGTATAGAGTTTTTTTTTTGTATTTTTTATTTTATTTACATTATTCTATATTAGATTATCTCACATTCAAATATTTTTTTAGAGTAAACATAAAATAATAAATTGTAAAAAAAATGACCATAAGATTTTTATATATTATTATACTTCTATGTTTTCCATGATGTTACATCAAAGTGTTTAGAAAAAAATAGATATTTATAGTTGATCATAGAAATACCCATACAATTTTAGTATATTTAGATACATATAACATCAATAATTTAAAATATAAAATATTACTCTTTTATATATAAAAAGCTAATATTATAAAACATGTATGTGTTTTGAATTTTTTTTTTAGGATTATTATTGTTCCTCCAAACACATTTTTAATTGAATCAAACTTTGCATTGGAGTAATTATTTATTATGAAATTGTTAAAAATAGTATTTACTTCAATTATTTTATAATTTTAAAATTTCTAAAGAGAAATCTTTTTTTACTATTTTAAATTATACTTTTTAATAAGTAATCTTTAAATATATCAAAACCATAAATAAAAATATATTTTAATAATAAAATATTTTAAATGTAAAAGAAAGGAAACATAATAAAAGGCACTAATGACTAAAATAAAATTCCACGAAAACTAAGGGGCTAGATTCACAATTTAAAAAGAAAAGCCTTGAAATGAGGACCAAAATATGTTACTTTAAACATGGACATGACCCTTACAATGATTAACCCAAATAAAGAAAAATGGGCTGATTCTATCCCTAAACGACAACATGTGAAGTATTTTAATAAAATTTAATTAGGTTTAATATAAACCTACACTTCATTTTTAATAACCCTCTGCCGCCGTTCACTCTCTACGCAACCCACTTCCCCATTTTCTTTCTTTTAAGTCTCCCTTCTTGGAGCTGCTTTTCACTAGCAAGTGCTTGCAGTTCCGTGGGAGTTAAATCCTCAAGCTTGACAGTGCGGTTGGGTTTTAACTCAAATGAAACTAGTAATTTCCCTGGAGCTTTTGTTTCTTCTCCTAAAAGAATGAGAATTAAGAAGTTTTCAGTAGCTTGCTCTTCTTCTACTACTGATCCATTGTTGGTTAAAGCTGCAAGAGGAGATCATGTAAGTCGGCCTCTTGCATGGATGATGCGCCAGGAAGGAAGGTATATAACTGTTTACAGAAAGCTTACAGAGAAACATCCGTCCTTCAGAGAGAGGTCTGAGATAACTGATCTCATTGTGGAAATTTCTTTGCAGCCTTGGGAAGCTTTCCGTCCTGATGGAGTTATAATTTTCTCTGATATTCTTACTCCACTGCTTGCATTCGGTGTCCCGTTTAACATTGAAGAAGTAAGGGGTCCTGTCATTCATTCACCGATGCACTTTGAGGATTGCTTGAAGGCATTGCATCCTATTGACTTGGAGAAACTACATTTTGTTGGGGAGTCCCTTAAGATTTTGTGTCAGGAGGTTGGAGATCATGCAGCAGTGCTGGGTTTTATCGGAGCACCTTGGACAATTGCAACATATATAGTAGAGGGAGGTACAACCCACACTTACACAAACATAAAGAGTATGTGCCACACAGCATCAAATTAATATTTAATATTTAATAATTATAAAAATAAAAATAATAACAATAAAAAATCCCGGACAAAACGGGTGTCTAAACTATATTCTATATTGAGATAATTTTGCTTTATAGTTTTATTATTTTTATAATTATTTTTTGTTTTGATTCAGATTGCAGTAGTACAAAGGTTTCTTCAACTTTAATTTGCAGGTAATTGTTTGTTTTCTTTTAAATTTATTTTCTTCGCTGTTAAATATGGTTTTTTTCGATATTGTTGAATTCATATAGTTAAGGGTTAGTTTTATTATTCGATTTTTGATTTTTTGTTAAACGCTGCTGTTTTTTACAAAATAATTGTTAGTTTTTTCTTTTAAATTTTGCTAAACGCTGATGCTTTTTACAAAATAATTGTTAGTTTTTTTCTTAAATTTTGCTAAACGTTGCTGCTTTTATTATTCGATATTGTGCAATCTGATTGGAAAAATCATTCAAAAACCTATGCATGTCTTGTTTCCTTTTCACATTGATAATTCTTCATTTAATAAATAAATGTTTATGATGTAAAATTTCACCTTCACAGGGTATGCTCAAACTCTGCTATGTATTTATGCTTGCTTTAGGTGCATGTGTTTGTGAATTTTGAATTTATATCATTCTTTTTGTTTATGTTAATTTATTTACATTTCCATTTAAACTGATTGAAAATATTGTTATTAGCATCATTTCAGTGTAAGTTTGCAAAATTCTGTAATTTAGCATAATTATTAATGTAGTTGAATTGCAAATGAATCATTCTCTCAGTGTAACCGAACTGTTGTGTTTATGAATTAAGTTTTAGAATGCTCTGCCAGTGGAGAGAATATGTGCTATAATAATTGATGATTTTGGTTGTGGTTTAATGCGTCTTTTCATTTCCCTCTAATATCTAAGAGCAATCGATTGCAAAAGCTGGTGAAAGTATTTATAATAGTTTTTCTATATGTTTTAGGACGACACCAAGCAAAGTATATCGTAAAAGGATTGGAACACAAGAAAATGAAACTCAAAAAGTCTCCGGTAAACTAAATTGAACCAAAGAATCTGAACCTCAACAAGTTATTGATGCTCCAAATCAAACACATGAAGAAATTGATCCAGATACAACAATTGAAAATTCAAGTGCCATCAATTCAATTTTCAGGTAAACAATATAGTTAATCAAATAAAAATTATTATATATAATATTAATTGTAGTAACTAATATT
Organism: Hibiscus syriacus; assembly: GCF_006381635.1. Classification (NCBI taxonomy): domain Eukaryota; kingdom Viridiplantae; phylum Streptophyta; class Magnoliopsida; order Malvales; family Malvaceae; genus Hibiscus; species Hibiscus syriacus. The sequence goes on along the minus strand of NW_024063022.1, from coordinate 2,895,185 downwards.
GATTATCATAATTTGTAGCTTCAAATGATACCACAAACTCAACATCAACAGAACCACAATCGACTCAAGGTTTGGATTGAGATTGTTACAACGAAATATTCTACAAGTCATATTATTTTTATTTTTTGTAAACATTTAAGCAATTTTATATTTATAAAAATGAAATTATTATGTATTTAGTGAAATATTTGTTTAAATCTTATTATTTTGCAATAAGTGAACTATTTTATTTTTTATTTAGATTTGTATAAATAATTTTATTTTAATATATATTTTCATTAAAAATGTCATAGAATATAAATTATTTGTGTTTTGCTACAATATCTCTTTCGTCACATATAAGTTGATTTTAATGCATTATTTGTGACAATATAAATTATCAATAACAAAATCTTATTTAATTTAGTGATGTAACCAACTGTCATAGAATATAAATTATAAAGTGACGTTATGCATAAACGTCATTTATAATATTATTACGTAACATTTATATTATGTCACTAAAAATGTGACAATATCTCTTTCGTCACATATAGGTTGATTTTAATGTATTATTCGTGACGATATAAATCATTAATAACGAAATTTTACATAATTTAGTGACATAATTAGTTGTCATTGAATATTAATTATATAGTGACGTTACATATAAATGTCATTCATGCTACTATTATTAGGTGACGATATACTACGTTACTAACAATGTGACAATTTTATTTTCGTCACGTATACAATGAAATTATTGTGTTATTGGTGACGATATGATTCATTAATGACGAAAATGTACATCATTTGGTGACAAAAGTAAGTGTCACTGAATGCAAATTAAATTGTGGCGTTATCCATTAGCGTCACTATATATTTAACAATACATAAAGATAACACATACATCATCACTTTTGACATTTAGTGACACATCTAGGGTGACGATCGTCGTAACATTGACTTTTACGTCAAAAAATACATCTAGTGACATAAATTGAAGTTTTAATGACAATAAGCTAGATGCCACTAATAAGAAATTTTGTTGTAGTGACTTCTGTCAGGGGTGGTCGACCCGATAAATATTTTGGGTTAGTAGCCAACAAGGAGGGAGTAGGTAACAGGGGTGGTAACGTAGAACTCATTCCATGACTCAACCCTTTCTTTGTTTCGTTTAACCTTGCTTCATGGAAACGTGTTAGTGCGACAACCTCTAGCATGAAAGTGGGTCACTGCGCTAAAACTTCATTTTTAAGATCCGATTGAAGCCCAGACACGAAACATTACATCAAAAAGACTTCGGATAAACTGTCGGTTCGTAAGGCCGTCTCCTTAAATCGGGTCTGATATTCTTTCACGGTGGATGTTTGCACAATCTTAGTTTGTTGTCCCTCTAGAGATTCTATCTCAGTGATCACAAATCGTCTCTGAATTGCCTCTACCAAATGGTTCCAACCAGCTAGTGGTCACCGGCGTTGCATTCATAAGAACCATTTCTTTGTGATTCCCTCCATTCAGAACAAAGCCATAGTAACTCGATGGTGATCTTCAGTCCCATGAAACTTGAACAAATCTTCTGCTGAAGCCAACCATTCCTCCGGATCTTTTTCAGTGAACAATGGCAATTCTGCAAAGACGGGTTAAGGAGGAAACAGAGAAGGATCATCCACTTCGTTTTTTACCTTTGCTTTACCTTGGTTGACCAAGACTTCACCCATTTCTTCCTTCTCGGGAAGTCCCCTTAAAGATTATCCCAGTTGCACGAAAACGGTTTCCAACTATCGGACCACATCTTGGAGGATCTTTTGTTGCCTGCCAGCATCCTGCTTTTGTTCTTCCATGTGGGCTTGGAGAGAGCTTTGCAACTGCTTATGTCAAGCGACAGTCTGATCATGACACGTCACCCCCTATTGTAATCCCATAATTGCACCTGCATGGACCACCATCCCTCAGCGAAAGCACTAAATGATAAAGTAACACAGAAAGTAGAGAAGAAGAATTCAAGAAAGAAGTTTCTTTAGATTTTTCATGCCCAAGTACAATGCCCTTTGTCATGCTAGCTGCTGAGTCACCCTTGATTGTTGTAACCGTGTGCTGATTAGTTTCTTCATTCGCAACATTGATTTTTCCAATTCTTCTTCATCTACAAGGTATTCAAAATTGTATAACATGAAGTTCAATTTAATGTCTCTTTAGAATTAATCATTCATATATAAATAGTCTTCCCTCCTTTTAACGTTTTTTTCTCTAGATTTGAATTAATCATCCAATTCTTCGTGGGAAGCTCTGGAATTTGAAAGGCTGCAGAGAACCTAGGCAAGCTTGCAACATTTCTTTGGTTCACAGAACATACTTCTTTGTTCTCTTTAAAGGTAATGATAGGCATCGATCAAGGCAATGGTTTCATCATGCTACCAGCAAGTCGTCTTGGGTTGGTGCTAAATGAAGGGGGCTCATGTTATTATATTGGAGGTGGTTGGCTGTTTGGAAAAAATAGAAAGCTTTTGGAAGCTTTTGGGTGAAATATATTCAAGGATATATTTGATATTTTAGTAACCATTTTGTTACTTTTGAAACTTTAGTAGATAAACCGAAAATTTATTCAAATATTAATTATCATTTGTGTATTTTATCCTTTCTGATTTTATACTTACTATGTCACATCAATAATCCTTTTAAGTGTTTAATGACAATTAACCTTAAATCATTACATCTTAATTAAATAAAAATAAAAATAATTAAATATTATATTTTTTGAATTTAATAAGAAAAAATATATAAAACTTAATGAAAATGATTAATTGGGAATAATTAATCTTATAGTTTACTTTTTTTTTAAGAGACGTTTGAATTCAAGTATGTTGGTTTACACGGGGATAATATTTACAGCGGTAGGCTAAGTATTTTACGAGTGTTAATTGATTGGGTTTATTTTTTAATGAGATACTATTGGGCTAGTCTATTTAAATTTTAAAAGTCCAAATTTTATCAGATTTCTGGATAATTCAAAATTAGAATATAGATGATTTGTATTCGATCTAATTATCATTTTTTCAGATATCTAATTAAAATTATTCAAAAATTAAAACCAAATCAAATTTTCAGATCGGATCCATTCGCATCGATTTTTTTTTTGTACAACTCTGAATGTAATAGCTAGAATGTGTTTTGAGTTTTGTAGTTAATGTCAAAAAAGTATTATGATTCCCAAATATTTGTTGATCATTGAAATTTAAGAAACTTTACAATAATATATTTTGAAGACCGCCTCTCTCTCTCTCTATATATATATATAACTATAAAGGGAACTCATTAATCGTCATATTTATCAAAAATATTTTGAATTCGAGTAGTTCTATCATGATGATGTGTGTATTATGAATTACTAATAAAAATTCTAAATACTTCTAGATATATCTACCAAGTATATTCGCGTGCTTTGCACTCACAAGTAACTCAGTTAGACTCACCACTCACCCAATCAATGGAGCTACTCGAGGGTTTGAGCTTAACTAGACAAGAACACTTGGAATAGAAAGGTTTTTAGTTGAAATCGAAAAGCTTGCCAGCATGTATTTGTAACTTGCTTCTCAACATGTCACTGCAAGAGTCTTTTTGTTAGAACTTAGTAGGTTGACAACAAGTTACTAACCAGAAACTGTAAATTTGTAAGCATTCTCTGATGGATTATATCTAAACATCTAAGCTATTAGTGGGTTCCTTTCATTCCTTTAGTTCCTTTAGGTCCTTTCACTAAACGCTAACATGATAATATAAATAAGGGTCTCACATCATAATTATTAAAAGTTATAAAATATGATAATTATTCAAAGTTACAAATTAATTCCTTAATTATAGAATAATTTTATTAAAAAAATGATGGTCGTCTGAATTGGACGTTAATCTGCTAATTAAGATATGTTATAATCATATTTTAATGATGTCTACAGACACCACTATTGCTTTTAAATACTGACTTGATGACATAATGTAAATAAAGAGTCGGTACATAAAATACAACTTAAACGGTTATGAGATCATATTCAATTATATCTCAGTCAACAAATTAACTTTCAACTTAGACGATTACCAAATTTTTAACATAAAAGAACGAATTTAAAATACATGGATTGTTAGGTAATAAATTAATTACTTTTAAAAATCAAAATACTCAATAAAATAACATACTATAATAAAAATATTATAACCTTTTATTATAAAAAAAAACTCAATAAAGTAACAACATATAATTGAGGATTATTTGTCTAATTTATGTTATAAGCAATTATTTGATTTCTTTATAGCGGAAAAGATGGATCAAATTCAATTTTTTAGCCATAGGACATTGGAAATGATGAAAGTTGGCAAGGAAAAAAAAAGTCAAAGAAACTAAACGCTAAATAAATTGCAGATTCCTGATTCAGCTTAGCTTATTTATAAAAGGATAAATTCCATTTAATATCACTGAACGTTAGGTGTTATATCATTTATGCCAATGAAGTTTCAATTTTACTAATTATAGCACTGAACTTTGATTTTCATTTCAATTATATCATTGAACGGTTAAATCGTTAACGAAACAATGATGTGGTTGACAACTTTCGAGGTAGACAACTCAATAGAACAACATTATTTTGGTATGATTGTTAACGATTTAACGGCCCAGCAGTATAATTGAAACAAAAATCAAAATTTAGTTCTATAATTGACAAAATTAAAAGTTCATTCATATAAACGATATAATGACTAAAGTTCAATGGTATCTAGTAGTTTACCCTTTGTAAAATGCAAAACAGGTAACTAATCGAATCCGACCCTTTATTTCTCTTTAATTATCTGTATTCGAAACATGTCCGGACATAGGTATAAAAGTATAGTCTTTGTAAAACTGAATATCTCAGGTCGGACATATATTCATCATATCTAAGTTGTATTAACATCTTGAGCTCATTTAAAACAAAAAATAGAAAAAAGTTTGTTTCTTTCTGAAAAGAAAAAAAAAGTAAGAGAGAAGCTGACATTTTGTTCTGAATTTTGTTGTTTTGTTGCATTTATAGTTGAAAACCAGTAATGACAATCATTTACCTGACAGATTGAATTTCATTAAATACATTGAATAGTGTCTTTCATCTCTATTCTCAAACAGGCCATCTTTCACTCAAAAACTCCCTCAAAAGTAAGTCTTTGTTCCTCAATTTCATTGCTTTTCAATGGTTCTGATTTTAAATCTGTTTCTTCATTGTTGAATCATGTTTGTGCAGTGAAAATTGTAGACTTTTAAATGTTTTTCTAAAATTTCATCCAAACTATGAATGTTCCATACTGTGTTTGCTTTGAATCTGTGAATGAAAAGATCATATGGAATTTGGTGCATCAAGGGACATTCAAGTGCAGAATTTCTTTACTTGAATCATGAACATTAATCTAGGATAAATGTGTATATATTGATGGTGCATACCAGCTGATTGAATCATTGTCTACTTGCTTCTGTGTCATTCAGATTCAGACAACACCAGGGACTGCAGAAAGTAGAGTCCATTTCTGAATACTCAACTGCAGACACTCGATTCATCTTCGTCTCGATATTATTAATAAAATCGAAGCTAATATCTGCGTCATGTTGATTCGTGACCTTGTCGAAGACAGTTGATTTCTGCCTTATAATTGTTGCCGCAGATAATAGTACACTAGGCAGTGTGATATGATTCATCAAAACTTTTGGTATGGAAAACAAGGGGAAAGTATTGATGAAAAAGTATGAATTGGAAAGATTGTTAGGCCAAGGGAACTTTGCTAAATTGTACTATGCAAGGAACATCGAAACAGGCCAAAGCATGGCGGTTAAGGTGATCGAGAAAGAGAAGGTTTCGAAAGTAGGGATGATCGATCAAACGAAGAGGGAGATATCGACAATGAGCCTCGTTAAACATCCTAACATCTTGGAGCTTTATGAAGTTTTGGCAACCAAAACCAAGATTTACTTCGTCATGGAATGTGCCAAAGGTGGTGAGCTCTTCAAGAAGGTGTTAAAAGGAAAGTTGAGAGAAGACGTAGCGAGGAAGTATTTCCAACAACTAATCAGCGCTGTCAATTTCTGCCATAGCCGAGGTGTTTATCACCGCGATTTGAAGATCGAAAACTTGCTTATCGATGAAAACGGTGCTCTTAAAGTTTCGGATTTTGGTCTGAGTGCGCTTAAGGAGTTGAAGCATCAAGACGGCTTACTCCACACGAGTTGTGGTACCCCTTGCATACGTGGCACCCGAAGTTATACACCGAATGGGCTATGATGGAGCCAAAGCTGATGTCTGGTCCTGTGGGGTGGTTCTATATGCTCTTTTGGCTGGTTCTCTGCCATTTTATGACTCGAACCTTATGGCTATGTATAAGAAAATAAGCACAGCAAACTACAAAGTCCCTAACTGGTTTCCACCAGAAGTCACCAAGTTGTTGTCAAGAATCTCCAATCCTAATCCAAAAGATCGAATTTCGACTGCGAGAATCATGGCAACTCCATGGTTCAGAAAAAGTTTTAACCCCGTTGTCAAGAATCTCCAATCCTAATCCAAAAGATCGAATTTCGACTGCGAGAATCATGGCAACTCCATGGTTCAGAAAAAGTTTTAACCCCAAACCAGACGAGAGATGTCTCGAAACCGAACTGGCTAACTACAATGCATTTGAAGCAAAGAAGCTCACTAATTTGAATGCCTTCGACATCATTTCCTTATCGAGTGGGTTGGACTTATAGGGATTGTTTGCCGAAAATGACGAGAAAAAGAAGGAAATAAAGTTCACTTCTATGCACACTGCCTCTGCTATCACATCTAAACTAGAAGGCATTGCTGAGAGTTTGAAGCTGAAAGTTAAGATGAAAGACAGAGGACTGATGAAAATGGAAGGATCAATTAGAGGTACAAAAGGCGCATTGGCCATCGATGTCCAGATATTCGAGTTCACCCCCTCTTTCCATTTAGTAGAGATAAGGAAGTTTAGTGGTGATAGCTTGCAGTTTCAAAACTCACTACAACAGGATGTTAAACCAGCTCTCAAGGACAATGTTTGCGCTTGGCAAGGTACATAATTACAGTAATCTGTCCCCGAAGGGTCTCGGAATCTACCATGTTTAACCGCAGTAAATATCGATGACCAAAAAGCGGAAACTGGAAAATATTAGAGAATTAATTATAACAGATTTTCTTTATATTTTAAATTATTGTAATTAATTATAATATCATTGTAATTAGTTTTAATTCCCCAACTCTAGGCAAGCTTCCTATTTTTGTGCCTTGTAATTAGTTGTAATCCCCCAACTCTAGGCTAGTTTCTTATTTCTGTGTGCCCAATATTGTGTATATATATTCACTCTTAATCAATGGAAAGGTCAAGCCATTGTTTCTCAATATTCTTCTCTCTATTTCAACATGGTATAAGAGCCTAATCTTCGTGGGCATATTTTCCTCTTCTTTTTTTTCAAAAACACTACGATCCTTCATATATATATATATTTAAAACTACTCCACCAGTCCATTCAATGGCTTCCGATACGACTTCCTCTTCCACCAACGATCATATTACTATCCAAATTCTCAAGATCTTCAACATCCTCTCCTTACAATAGATCTCTCCAATAAACCAAATTGTCATCCACCAATTATCTCACATGGAGCCTTCAAATTCAATCTCTTCTTGAAGGTTATGACCTTCACCACTTTATTGATGGCACTCAAACTCCACCACCACCCACCACCACCATCAATGGTGTTACATCTCCAAATATAGCGTACACAACCTGGAAGCTGTCAGGATCGTCTCCTTTTTAGCGCTCTCTTTGGTGTCATCTCTGTTTCACTGCAACCGCTTATTGACCGCACCACCACTTCCCTTGATGCATGGCAAACCTTAGCTAATACCTATGCCAAACCATCTCGTGGTCATATTAAACAATTGAAGGAATAATTAAAGCGGTGTAACAAGGCCTCAAAATCAATTAGTGAATACATGCAGGCGATAAAGACTCGTGCCGATGAACTTGCTCTTCTAGGGAAGCCATTAATGCCCGTGACATGTCAATTTCTTTTGCTGAACTTCATGAGAAACTTCTCAACAAAGAAGTATCTCTTCAGACCGCTCAACCACCTTCTCTATCATTACCAGCCACAGCAAATCCCATGCCTTCCAGAATCGTCCAAATTGACGTCCACCAGCCACCAATCCACAACAACCAGGCCCTACCACTATGTCTTCTCCTCATGATCAACGCCAACCCAAACCTTATTTGGGTCGTTGTCAAGCATTCGACATTCAAGGACACACTGCCAAACGATGCCCGGTGTTTTGTCTTGTCACTAATCAACAATCACCAACATCTCATCCTCAAGACTCTTAGGGATATCGCCCTTCAACACCTAGCAACCACGAGCTAATCATGTTATTCTGGGTAACAAAACTGTACCTACTTGGCTGCTGGATAGTGGAGCATCTCACCACGTTACGTCTGACTTGAGCAATCTCTCTCTTCATAGCTCGTACCAAGGATCTAATGATGTCACGATTGGTGATGGATCGGCCCTTCACATAACCCATACTGGTTCAACCACCATACCTACTTCCTTTCGCACCTTTACTTTACAAAATGTCCTTTGTGTCCCTTCCATGAAAAATAACTTAATTTTGATTTATCAATTTTGCACTCATAACCATGTTTCTATTGAATTCTCACCCTATGCTTTTCAGGTGAAGGATCTAAACATGGGGACAATCCTTTTGATGGGTGAACCTAAGGATGGCGTATATGAGTGGCTGACTACATCCCCTTCAGTTTCCTCTCCACCATTGCTTGCATTTTCCAGTGTCAAGACCACTTCGTTTGAGTGGCACTCTAGACTAGGTCATCCATCATTTACTATTATGAAAAATATTGTTTCCAAATTTCCTTTACCATTGTCTAGTCCCTTATCCTCCTTCACACATTGCAATGCATATTCATGCAATAAAAGTCATAAAATTCCATTTTCTTCTTCTACCTTAACCTCATCTCACCCGCTTGAACTTATCTTTTCTGATGTCTGGAACTCTCATGTTTATTCTGTTGATGGTTTTCAATACTAGGTTATTTTTGTTGATCATTATACACGATATATTTGGTATTATCCCCTTAAACGGAAATCTTATGTGTATGACATCTTTGTACATTTCAAGGCATTAGTTGAAAACCAATTTAAACACCGAATTGTTACCCTCTATTCAGATAATGGTGGTGAATATCAAGCACTTGATCATTTCCTCTCCACCAATGGTATAACCCATCTTACTACACCACCCCATACACCAGAACATAGTGGTTTTTCTGAACGACGTCATCTCCATATTGTTGAAACTGATATATCTTTCCTTACTCATGCATCAATGCCTTTAACTTATTGGACTTACGCCTTTGTCACTGTTGTATATCTCATCAACCGTATGCCCACACCCACATTACATCTTTCATCTCCTTTTGAGAAACTCTTTGAGTCTCAACCCAACTACACTAAACTTTGGGTGTTTGGTTGTTTATGTTATCCGTAGCTTCGTCCTTATTCTCAACATAAACTTGACTCTCGTTCCACTCCTTGTGTTTTTCTTGGCTACTCTTCAACACAAAGTGACTATATCTTTCTCGCTCTATCCACTTCTAAAATATACATTTCTCGTCATGTCAAATTTCTTGAAAACTATTTTCCCTTTAGCACTCACCAATCCCATCTAGCTCGTCCCACCCCAGAGATCATTTCCAAATGGCTTCCCCCTGGTTCCAAGTTTACCAATTTCAAGTCGATCACTCAATACGCCTCCACAAAGGGATTCCACATATCAACATCAGACACTAAATACCCAAACAATCCACTGCCCTTCCTCACCAATCGACCGTCGATCACTGTCCATAGACCTCCCTTTACCCGAACACAGCTCGGTTAATCGCCAAGAAACCATGGTCGACCATTTACCACTAGAACCACACAATTCTGAGACCTCTTATGCTTCAATCATAGCGCAACCCACCCATCAAAATACCCATCCCATGACCACTAGATCGAAAAACAATATCCACAAACCCCTAACCAAGATGAATCTCACTGCTATCATTTCTCGACCATCAGACATTGAGTCTCGTATTGTTTCTCAAGCTCTAAAAGATCCCAAATGGAGACAAGCTATGAATGATGAAACTTGGGAGCTTGTTCCATCTACTTCTTTGCAGAATCTTGTTGGATGTAAGTGGGTTTTTCGTATTAAACGGTTTCCTAATGGTTTTATTGATAGGTAAAAAGCTAGATTAGTTGCCAAAGGCTTTCATCAGCGACTTGGAGTGGATTATCATGACATTTTTAGTCCGGTTGTCAAGCCGAAAACAATACGGCTTGTTCTAAGCCTAACAGTTAGTAAAGGTTGGCAATTGCGATAACTGGATGTTAATAATGCCTTTATTCAGGGCCATATTTTCGAAGATGTCTACATGGCCCAGCCTCCAGGATTTGTTGATAAAGACAATCCAATACATGTATGCAAACTAAAGAAGGCTATATATGGACTTAGGCAGGCCCTACGGGCTTGGTACCTTGAACTTCGCCAATTCCTCATTTAGTCTCGGTTTACAAACTTTCATGCAGACACTTCTCTATTCATTCTTCACTCAGGTGACACTACTATATATCTACTTGTTTATGTAGATGACATTATTATCACAGGCACCAACACCAATATTATTCAACGCTACATTGACCTCATGGCACAAAGATTTTCAATCAAGGATCTTGGCACCTTGTCTTATTTTCTCGATATTGAGGTTCTAACCACTACATCCGATCTCCTGCTTACTCAAAGGCATCACTGATCTTCTTGCCCGGACAAAAATGATTGGTGCAAAACCTGTTGGTACACTACTTGTTACAGATGCACTTGTTACAGATGGAAATCTGACACTTCATTCAGGTACAACTCTAACTGACTGCACAGAATATAGAACAATTGTTGGCAGTCTACAGTATCTTTGCCTCACTCGCCCAGACATAGCATATGATGTTAACAAGCTTTCTCAATTCATGCATCGCCCGACGTTTGAAAATTGGAATACTGCAAAATGACTACTTCGATATCTGAACTCATGGAATATTACTTCACAAGGCAAATCCGCTTTCCCTTCATGCCTTCTCAGATGATGATTGGGCTAGAAAAAAAGATGACTATACCTCAACGAGTGCCTATATTGTCTATCTTGGTCGTTATCCTATTTCTTGGTCGTTATCCTATTTCTTGGTCATCCAAGAAAAAGAGTACAGTTGCTCGATCCTCCACGGAAGCTGAGTATCAATCTGTTGTCGCTACTACTTCTGAACTCAATTGGATTTGTTCCCTTCTCACATAACTTGGCACCACTCTTCCTACACTGCATGTTATCTACTGCGACAATGTTGGTGCCACCTATCTCTGTTTTAATCCAGTCTTTCATTCGCGCATGAAACATGTGGCACTTGACTATCACTTTATTCGGAGTCAAGTTCAATCAGGTGCTCTTCGTGTTACTCATGTTTCCTCAGCAGATCAACTTGCCGACGCTCTTACCAAACCGCTTCCACGAAGCCGATTCCAAGATTTAAGGGTCAAGATTAGTGTCTCCTCCAGAGCTCCATCTTGAGGGGCATATTAGAGAATTAATTATAACAAATTTTCTTTATATTTTGAATTATTGTAATTAATTATAATATCCTTATAATTAGTTGTAATCCCCCCAACTCTAGGCTAGCTTCCTATTTCTGTGACTTGTAATTAGTTGTAATCCCCCAACTCTATGCTAGTTTCTTATTTCTGTGTGCCCAATCTTGTGTATATATATTCACTCTTAATCAATATAAAGGTAAGCCATTGTTTCTCAATATTCTTCTCTATTTCAACAGAAAATAGCAACAGAATCTTCGACACCATTCTTGAGTTACTTGAATGATATTGTATACGGTTCCAAAATATTTAGTGCTACAAAATTTAGGGACATTGAAACATGATGAAATCAAGAATGTTGTACCAAAAGGTCTTTGGTTTTGTAATGGAAAATTTTGAGTAACAATTTAATTCATAAATCAAAGCGAGACATTTATGCTTTAAATCAAAGTGAAATATATGGTGGATAAATGGCATACATAAACTAGGCAAATCCCACGTAGCAGGGCAGAGTTTTTCAACTATCTCATGACTTGAACTTGGATCTTATGGTATCGATAACATCGGCATCAACTTGCAAGGTCGTCGTTAACACTTCATTCGGAATAGAAGAAGCGAAGAGGTTTAGCGGAACAACCGCAGCGCCGGGCAAGTGGCTGTTGAAAGCCGTGAACGCTAACGCCTTTCCTTCCCCGACGTTGAGTTGGAAGTGCACCAGTCCGCGAGGGACGATAAACATATGTCCCGCAGTCAAGACTTTCGAGTAAAACACATTGTTAGTAGTCACAAAGCCTACGAGGAGCTTCCCTTCGATGACCACACCGACCTCGCTCGCACGAGGGTGCGAGTGAGGAGGGTTGATTCCACCTGGGGCAATGTCCACTCGGTTCATCGCGATTCCGAGTGTGTTCAGCCCCGGAAACGTGAGAACATTTGCAGGCGTGAGGGACGAAGCAAAGCGATTCGTCGTGTTACCTTCTTCCATGAAACCATCGAAGAAGAAGTCATCCGAAGTCACCTCGGATGCAGGTTTACAAGGAAAACCATTAACAGATAACGAGCCACTCAGGTTTGCTACACAAAAGTCCTGTAACGGATCAGGGTCAGCTGAAAGGGAAGGAAGAAGAAGAAGCCAGAAAACTGTAAGGCAACAAAGTAGGTGCAACAACAAGGAAGCAACCATGACTGAAGATAAAAATGGTGCCAAAATATAAAAGCTTGTTGAAACTTTAGTTGGCTTTTAACCATGTCAAAGGGTGCATGTTTCCATCAAACTATAAAGATGACGCGAAAAGGCGACTAAAATCTTGCACTAAAAAGAAATAGGGTAAACTACACTAATCATCACTGAACTTTACTCCTCTCCTATTTCATTCACTGTATTTTAAATTCGTTCAATTTCTCACTGAACTTGATATAATTAATGATGTTAAAATGACGTCGGTTTAGAAAAATAAAATTTTCAAGAAAATAACGCCGTTAAAATAACAACTAATTTATAAGGCTGTTAGTGAAAAAAGGAAGAGTGACAAAAAAGATCAAATGTTTTAAGTTTAGTGAAGAAATTGAATAAATTTAAAATATAATGAATAAAATAGGAGAGTAAAATTTAATGATGATTAATATAATTTACCCAAATAATATTCAAGATGATGACCCAATGAGGTAGAAAATCAACACCTAATTCCAATAAAAAAAAAATCTGAAAATGGGGTAGGGATGACAGAAGTCTGCAACTTGTTTATGTATCCATTCTCATAAGGATATTAGCGTGCTCAGACTGCAACTCCAAACTTCTATCTGACACTTCAAAACCCGAACCTTTCATTTTCCTTCCACACTCCATGTTTGACACCTTCAAATATAGAGATATTTTCTTGTAATAAAATTAAAGATACTCAAATTATATATTACACATATCCGAGATGTACAGGGAAGTAGTATATAATTCATCTTTAAAATTTCTAAATTATTATATATTTAAATATTTTTTTATAAAAATATTTCTAATATATTTTTATCTTCCTCAAAATGTACAAGTACGCTCTCTTAATAGAGGATCCATAGTGTACTTAAGGTGGACACTTCCCAATTTTAAATTTAAATTTTTTATTTATTATTTTATTGATAGTATTTATATTAAAATTTTATGTGTTCATCTTATATAAAAAATTTATGTTATTAATATATGTATTTAATTTTAAAAAATATTTTTAAATCTACCACTATAATTTAGTTTAAAATTTTAAAAGTTCGTTTGGAATATAAAAATTTTATCTCCGAAGCACATATTCTTATCTAATAGCCACACCCAATTTAGCAACATAATAGAGTTTCCGACATATCTAGAATATGTCCTAATCTAATTAAACAACTCCTAACTAATTATGTTGACTTCCCAATTGTTCAGATAGGAATTGAAGTTTCAAGGTGCCATCAAGAGCACAGTTAATTGACCAAGTCAATTGACTCTTAATTATGATATAAGAACACCTAATTTCTTATAAAATGAAATGATTAGTAGAGCACAAGGTTCTTAATTTTGAGGTTGTGAAATCGAGTCTCATGGAGGGCATTTCATAATTTGGAGGTCTCCTACGGAAGCTGCTCTCAACCTAGTGTTGGGGACAGCCTACTATCTTACCTCTCCCTTACCCTATTACATATGGGAACAAGGGACAACCATTTTTAATTTCTTATAGAATCAATGTACAACCACAAACATCATAGTCAAATTATATTAACCTAATATAAAAAAAATTATATTATACTTATTTTCTTATTTAAGTGTTTAATTCTTTTTAATCAACATATGTGTTTAACGTTTTGTACATTATCATTTTAAGTGTCACATTTATCATCATTGTTAAAAGATTATTAAAAAATCAATCAACCACTAAAAATGTGACACATGACATATTTATAAAATTTTAATTAAAAATACTTGGAAATATTATTAATTTTAAAAAATCTAATATTTCTTCCAAACCTAAAAAAAACTCAAAATTCTTAATCTAAAACATTAATCGCACTCTTCTGTCAACCTCTATCGTTGTCTCTCCTACCTATCCTCATGTCGCCGATTGATCATATCATAACCTCAGTCTCCAAATTTCTTATATCTCTATAGTTAAATCCCTAAATTTCAAGACCCAAATCCTTTTATGTGGGGATTACATAGGGGCTAGCGATGGTGTTCTACAAGCGAATAGATGACCGCTGACGGTAACAATGATCAACAACAAGATTTTAGGATGTTTTTAGAGTTTTATGAAACTAAAGATATTTTTAAAAAATAAGAAATTTTGAGTTTTTTTTTTAATTTATAAATTTAAGCTTTAAAAGTAAAAGAAATTAAATTTAAGCCACGTGTCACATACCGATTACTAGATTGATTTTTAATAAAATTTTAGTAAGACAGATTAAATCTTTAAAATAATGATATCAAAAATATTAAACATTATATTGACTAAAAAGAAATTTAAGTGTATTAAATAAAAAATATATAACTTATGTTTTAAAATTTTTATATTTAAAGAAAACACTAAGAAACACGAATCAAATTGGAGTTATGAGGATCTGCAACATGGTAACTTGTACCAAACTCAGTCCAATACAATAAAATATTAGGGGTAAATTACGTGAATAATTCATTAACTTTATTCTCTCACATATTTCGTTCATAGTATTTAAATCTGTTTAATTTCCTTACTAAACTTAATACATTTAATTTTTTTGTCACTCAAATATTTTATCACTAATGGGTTATAAATTGACTATTATATAAATATAAAATGACATCATTTAGGTGAAAATTTTGTTTTTCTAAAACGATTTTGTTTTAACGTCGTTAACTATTCAATAACATAATGATTGGTGTAATTTACCCAAATATTATGATTGCTTTCAAGGGCCTTGTTTGGCGATACTTTCTAAAAACACTTTTAGATAATAAGTCAGTTTTAACTGCAAAATCAATGTCAAACGTGTAAAAAATGAAAAAAACAATTATGGTGGAAAACGATAATGTCAAACTAACCACAAAAGTTAGGATTTGTAGTTTTTTCATTTTTAACTTTACGTTTGAGAGCGAGTTATAATTTTACCTTTACTAACGTATGAGTTTCACTCAATTATGTATTTATATTTTATTTTAATAATTTAATATTAACATCTTTAAAATTAATTTATTACTTAATAATTTATTTTAATTACTTAAAAGTAAATAAAATTCAAAGGTTTATATATTAAAATATTAATAGTGAGTTATTATAAAAATATATTTTTATTATAATTATACTTTTTATATTTTTATTATAATTTAGATTTATATATTTCATTTATAATAATAACCAAATTTGAATTTATTTATAATATATATTTTATATAATAATTTAAGTTGATACATTTTATATATTATAGTATTCATAAGTGTAAATATAATTTAAATTTTATATTTTTAATTTATAACATAATGTATATAATAAATATTTATTTTTTTAAACTCATTTTTTAACAACAACGTTAAACAAGTTAAATTTTAAATTATATTTTTTTAAAATATTTTTAAAAAAAATATTTCTGTACTTTTAATAGTCATTTTCCAAAAATCATGCAAAATTATCCCTCATTTTCCAAAAATCCTGTAAAATCATCCCTCAGTCTCTGCTTCGAGCAGGCAAAGGACAGTTGACTGATGGACAAACATTCATTGCCTTCATGAAATTACACAGCAGAAATGTACAAAATCTCCCTGCATTTCTTTGAATATTAGAAAATAAAAATGTTTTTGTTTGATTTTTACAATAAATATTATTAGAAAATAAAATAAATATTATTAGAAAAGAAAAAGGATTAAAGTAAAAGTAAGTTCTTAAATTATATTTTTTTTGTTTTACATATTTTAAATTATTTTTTTGTCAAATTAGGTATTTGAATTATTATATTTAATTATTTAAATAATTAGTTTAAAATTTATTTTTTGACCAATATAATATTGACACATCATAAAAACTAAGATATTTGTTTTGACTAAAAAACATTTTAGGGGCTTAAAGCAAAAAAAAATATAGTTTAGAGACTTATTTTGACCAAAAATAGTTGAAGTATTTAAAATGACTACACATAATAGTTTAAGTACTTAGTTTGATAAAAAAAAATCAATTTAAGTACCTAAAGCAAAAAATAACATAGTTTAAGTATTTGTAGTTAAAACAAAAACATGGTATTTAGCTAAATAATTGTTTTAGTTTTGTTTTTTTAGTATTTTGACACTAATATTTGTATAAATTGAATGATATTAATTATTAGGTTAAATATTTGCATAAATAATTGTAATAATATTTTAACCCTAACATTTACATAAATATATCCATAACTTTCGGATAAACTGAACTTAGAACATTTGCATGAGTTGCAAGAGTCAAACCATTGAATTAGATGAATCATTTAGATTAATTGTATCACATTTTATCTTTAACTTATAAAAATATCATTGCAAAATAAATAATTTTTAATAATTATAAGATTTAAACTTGAGACACATTAAATTAATGATCAAAAGTTTAATCATAAAACTAGAGTAAGATTAATAGAAAAATCATCCACCTCAATAAATCCAAGAACAATTTAGGCGTCCACTTCTCAATCAATATCATTAAAGTCATATTTCCAAGCAATAGTCAGGTGAACCTTAGGGCATAGAGCTCGACTGCCACACTTGTGCAAACTCCAAGGTGAGCTACAAATCCTACGATCCACTTTTCAGAAGCACTTCGAAGCAGGCCACCCGCACCAGCAAATCCCACAATCTACTCCTTTACGAGCTATCATCGAAGACATTCGTAATCTCAAAATTCAGAATTGGATTTTAACTTTCCAACACACTTATCGTTAAGGTAACTTTTGTGCCAATGTCCTCTCAAAGACGAATTGTTCTCTTGACGAAGATATAATTGTTTTTTATTCTCCTCCGACGGAGGTTTCGCCATGCCTAGAAGCGGATATTAGGGGTATCTGTTCCCTCAGAGGGTTCAATATGCTATAGTTCTTTCCTTTCTCTTTGTAAAAATAAAAAAAAATCTAGAATGAGAATATATATTTATTTGAGAAAACTTAATATTTAACTTTTATAACTTTTAAATTAAATATTAATAACTTTACATAACTATTAAATTAAATTTTTTTAACTTTGTTTTAGAAAAATAATAAAATAACTATTTATTTAATTTTATAAAAATTAGTAAACCATTTTAAAAATTAAATTTATACTATATATATTTATGATAAAATATAAATTTAATAATTTAAAATTATATAAATAATTTAAAATTAATATTATTTTAAAATAAAATAAAATAATTTTAAAAATAAATATTAAATAAATAAGCAAATATTTTAAAATAATTTTATGATATTATAAATTTACATATTAGTCTGATTTAATATAAATTTAATTTAGTTAATTTTTGGTCTTTTAAAAAATTAAAAATTAGCTTTAATTTTGATAATTTAATTATGTAAGTAAGTATTAAATTTAATATAATAGAAACATATGCGTAGTCTAGTAGAAACATATGCGTAGTCTAGTTGAGTGACTAAGCTTTTGTTCTTTAATTTAAAATTTCCTAGGTCTGAATCTTATAATCATTGAAATTTTTTTATTTTATGGTGTTAATGTTATTTAAGTTAAATATAAACAGGGATAGAGTCATGATTAGATATTGGCGGTGATCGAAATATTAAACTTTTTAAGAAAAATACAATGTCTTATTAAGTATTTAAACTTAAAATTCAGAAGACAATGTCTAATTTATCTAATATTTATACTTATAATGGCCTAAATTGTTATTAGACAAAAAATTGCGAACATTGGATTATCATTCTTTATTTCGACCCCTAGTTGATTAAATATTTAAAAATTTCTTATATTTATAATTTAAATATTTATTGTTCAAGAACTAAAATACTATTAGATCAAAATCTATCTAACATAATTTTTTATGGGGTCGAGGCCCCTTTGGGCCCCAAGAGAGCTCCACCCCTGAATATAAAATTTGGTGAAATTAACATAAATGACTAGCTTAGCTCAATGGTTAAGACTTGTATGTAGGGAAGTTTACTTCTCGAAATTAATTGAATTAACCAACCAAATCAATTAGTTCAGTTAAAACGGTCTATCATTGAATTAATTCGGTTAAAATGGTCGGTCATTGAATTAGTTCGGTTAGGAAATAATTAATTTTTTTCAATATTCAGATAAACGTTTATTCGGTTTAAAATTGGTTAATTAATCAAATTAAATGACTTAATAAAAAATAATAAATGTTTAATATATTATATATATTAAATATATTTTTAAGCTAAAACTCATTTAGAATAAAGATTTAATTATTTTTTAACCATACTCTATTCATTAAAATTTAACCCAAATAAAAAATACTTCTATTAAATTTAAATTAATCTAACTAAAAAAAATCGATTGATTCGATCACTGACCGAATTAAATTTTTTTGATTGTTTCAATTAGTTATTTAAAAAATCAGTTCGATTTAAACAAAATTTTTGATAAATTTAGTTTTGGAGAATCTTATCGGTTCGATGATCGAATTGACCATTTGAACACCCTTAATTGAGTACCTTACATCTCATGCAAGTGGCCTAAGTTCATGGGTTAGCATATGGATATCTCTTTTATTTTATTCTCACTTGTGGTCACTATTATTACCTAATTAGCTGAATAAAATCTAATTAAAAAATATTGATGAAATAAAAGATGATATATAAATTTAAAAATAATAAAAATTTGACATATCATATCACGTTTGTATTACCGTTGAACTAAAATATTTAATGGGTATGATTTTTAAAAAAATAATTGAATGTATAAAACAAAATTAAAGTTTAAATGCGTAACTTGTACTAAAAAATATTACATAAAATAATAAAAAATGCCAACGAGTGTTAGCACAAGAGGTTGAGATTAAAAAATTTGAGTTTGTAAGGCCAAGTTTGAATCTCACCACCGTCACTCTTGGTGAGTAATCTGTAAAGTCCTATGTAAATCCCAATTAGATATTAGGTACGCCCTAGCCCTAGCCCTGAATTGAGAGAGCCACCTGTAGACACCCGTTTTTGACCGGGCTTAAAAATATTAATTATATTGTTATTATTATTATTATTATTATTATTAATATTTATTATTTTACATTTGCAGACCCAATTTACAAACTCAAATTACACAAATTACAAGACCCGGAATCCAGAATCGACCCGCTAGCCACCCCAATCATGCCATATTCATCTCACGTGGAACCTGTAATCATCCACTGAACGTTCAAGCAGCAACCAAAGTCAAAGTCAAAAGAAAGCAATTTAATCCCGAAAATTTCGGGATTTCACTTAACCTGCTCCAATCAAAGTCTCACCAAAATGAAGAAAATCAACTGCAACGACAAAGGAAAATGGTGAATTCAAAGCAACCATAATATGGGGGCAATTATACGAGCAGAAAAGAGGGGGGGAAGGGGAGTAGCCATCAATCGAGAGCAAACAAATGAATCCATCAACCATTAGAAGCAAAGAAAAAAAACAGGAGAGGAGCAGCGATTGTAATCAAATTGAGGAAAAAAGAACCCGGAAACAAATTGTAATTTGGGGTTTCACTTTTTTTTTACGAGAGTAATACAAAACATTATGGTATTTCCTTATTTTAATTTGTTTTTTTACTTAACAGTGTTGTGTGTGTGCTTCAGGATGAATACGAGTAGAGAGAAAGAGTTTTTTTACATGGGTTCGTTGCTTCGGGTTTCTATCGGAGTAGATTTTAAACGTGGTTCGTCTAGACTTTATTCCACGCATAATAGCTCAGTCAAATTAGAAATTTAGGGGTAAGTTTGTGTTAAAGTAAGAGAAGGAAGAGGGTCGTTTTACCTTAAGTGCCATGGCCTCATCGTCTGGGCAGTGCTCTGCCTTGGTCTTTGGGATTGAGCGTTGGAGAGGGAAATCAGAGAGGCAGGGAAGGGTGTAAAAAAATGAATGAAAACAAAGCAAATAGAAGGAGAGTGAAAGAAGGCGGCAGCAATAAAGAAGGAGTTTAGGTTTCCTAACACTATGTCTCCTTTATTATTTATTATTTTTGTTTTAATATTCACGCATATGTGTAGAACCATTTTAGGGACAGATTTCCTTATTTAGGTAAATTTGATATTTAATATATTATTTTGGTCTAGATAATTGTTTTATGGTTTCATGTGATTTCATTGCCTATATTATATGATATTTACATGTGATTTTGATTATTGTCAATTTAGACGTTTAGATTTTAAAGTCACCATTTTTTTTGCTAACTCATATATATATATTATGTATAAACATAACACGTTATGGCACTATGCTACTTTGAACCATTTCTATTTCACAAGAGAGAGGGATCTTAGCTAGCTGGAAATCAAAGATATAGAGAAAAAGATGCACGGCATGCGATGGATATATATATGTTTTAGTCCATCATAGTTTAACTTTTAGTCCATCATAATTTAACTTAATGTGTACGTATATAATGCCTCATATTTATTTTTATATAGATTTTAATTGGATTATCATATATACATATATATATACATATATATATTTCCTTAGCCAAATTTGAGTATTATTAGTTTTCTTAATATGTTTTATATATGGTTGTATTCATTTATAGATATAAATTTAGGTACATGACATCTTTTAATTAATTGTATTATCAGCCTCATGTGCATATCTCGGCATTATTACATAATTTGATTAAGGGTAATATCCTTTTAATTTGAAATTGTTTTAAGTGGGTTGTCTTAACTGATTAGATATCCGCTTTTAACGATTTAAATTAGAAGTGTATCCCATTAGTGACACCTAAAAATTGATTTATCACTTTAAAATTTGGGAACGGAAGATAAAGAAATGTTCGGCTATTTAAATTTATCGAGAAAAGGTTGTTATAACTATTAAGATCTGGTCTCGATATTTTAAATAATCGAATATTCTTTATCTTTCTAAAGGTTAGGTAATTTTAATTTAATCTATTTTGGTGATTTTAAATATTGTAAAATACATGTTTGTTATTTGTTGGGGATCATAAACTAAATTAAACTCGAATTTGTAAATTTCATTGCAAAGACATTAATTAATCGATGAGGTACCGATTTAGGGCGTTGTGGGGTGCTAATCCTTCCCCACACGTAATCGACTCCCGAATCAAGATTTTTGGTAACACAGACTTCTAATTGTCATTTTAATTAAAATCATTTTTTTTATTTAGAATGACAACGTTTTTGGGTGCCCAATCACACCCTAATCAAAGGTTGGTGGCGACTCCTCGAACCATATGTTTTTATCGTAAAGGAATTTCCAAATTTTCAAAACAAAAGGTTTTCTAAAATCACATTGTTTTTAATTAAAAATCAATCGTAAAGAGAATAATTAAAAATGACGTGTTTTTCCAACTGAAAAAAATCGTTTCGACAGCTTGGCGACTCCACTGGGGACCTTTTTTAGAGAGTCAGGCCTATAGTTGATTAATTGATTATCTTTGCAATTGAAAGTTATAAATTCTTCTAATTTGATTTTTGATCCCTATTTGATTTTAATGTTGTTGTTCGAATTTGATTAACCAATAAATAGTTGTACTGATCTGTTTGCTAATGGTTTCAGATTAATTTTGTGTTTAAAGAGGATTATTTTTTTGAGTGCTTTGTGATTATGTGTTGTTTTATTTTCGCTTTTCCTCACACACTGCACAGTTGCATTTGCATAACATGAGCTAAAACCCCGCTCCATCCTATTTAAGTAAGAGTGAGAGACTACTCCCTCGTGTGGTTTTCACCTCCGCATGGGATAGTGGATCACTCCTAGAGCTCACACCTTATGGTCCTCGTGATGGTATTCACCTCCGCATGGACATAAGGAGGTGTGTTCCCTCGAAATTGAACTCGATCTACTAAAGCCTGTGATGGGCCAGGATTGAGGGTTCGGCAGCCCAAAGGGGCACCGGCAAGGATAATTCGAAACCTAATACTTTAGAACCTAACCCATAGTGAACATAGAGCCCAAACTTAGGTCGAGCCTGACCCGAACCTTAGGAGTCCCGTGAGGAGGGTACACAAGGAAAAGCTTTTTGAGTCATTTAATTGCGTTTTCTGAGCAAATGCATGCGAACTAGAGATCATGTGGTTAGGTTGAATTAGGTATCATGCGGTTAGGGTTTTAATGTTCAGATAAAGCATAGGGGTAGATATCTTGTTGGGTAGGAAATGATAAAGAATGACTGGGTAGTCAGCATATAAGGGCAGGATTCTTTAACAAATTATTATCCCTGATTAATTGACTAATGTTTACTAACTGGTTTTCTTTTGTCTATTTTATTCCTTTTGCTTTGCATTGCACTATCTATTCATGGTGTTGATTTGGGATCGATGTCCATTAGAAGGCCAGAATATGGAACGAAAGGTTCAAAAAGAGGTTGATGACAATGCAGATGTTTTGAGATGGTCGATGCAATCCCAGTTGTCCAACGGAGACAGTTTAAAGCTTGATTATGTGTCGGAGATGTTTACTTACACTCACATCAATGTGCGTCAGAATGATTTGAACGAGCTTAAAGAGTTTGGGAAGGATGTGAAACAGCCGACCAAGATGTTTTATCAGTTGTATGGTGATATACCTTACCTTCTCGATGTTCCGATCGATCGAAATCTGTTTAGGGCCCTGGCGTAGTTTGGAATCCCGGTTACAGCTGTTTCACGTTTGGAAGAGTGGATTTGACGTCAACAATAGAAGAATATCGAGCTTGATCCGGTGTCCAAGAGCTCAAGTGGACAGAGTTTACCAAGCCCCCAGTCACTCCTTCGTTCAAAAGAAATTGCTATTGATCACTGGAATGAGCGAGGATTGGGTTGTAAAAAATATTAAAGAAAGGAGACAGTGAATGTTTTCCTTGGTCCGCTTTGAAGGAAATAATCAATCGCCATCCCGATCAGAGAAAGAAGCTTGATTTACTTGCTTTAGGGATTTATGGGCTCTTTATCTTCCCGAAGGTGCTAGGGTACGTAGACGTATCAGTTGTCGACCTGTTCGAAAGATTAGACAAGCATGTGGATCTTGTTCCCGCCATCCTAGCAGAGACGTTTCGTTCTTTGAGTTCTTGCAGGCGAGAGGGAGAAGGACGCTTTATAGGATGTGCACCCCTACTGCTAGTATGGATCCTCAGTCATTTCAAACATGTCGAAAGGGCACCGGGTCGAGTGTTTTTGGATGGGTTTTCACCTTGAAAGATTTCCTTTCAAAAGATTGGCCTAGAGGTTTTACGAAGAAAAGTGGATGGTCATATTCAGGGATATCCGAGACGGTGATGTTTTATGGCGAGCTTCTTGGAATATCACTTCAGATATAATTTACAAGTGTGGAGAGCGAGATTGGGTGCCTTTGCCGGGTATATGGGGCTCTGTTGGGTATGCACCTCTGCTGGTTTCCAGACAATATGGGTCAAGGCAGTTCATTCCGGCTACGCGGGACTTGTCAGGATCAGATTTTGCATTCAAGGGAGATCAATACAAGAGCAAAGTTAGAGGGGTTGCTGAAGCTTGGAAGCAGACTCATCGTATGAATCTGTTCACATATGGTCTCGAACTATCACAAGAGTACGAGCAGTGGAGAAACAATCGAGTAAACGACAACATTCCGAAAATCCTGAAAACATTCAACCCGTGGAAGAGCATTTGAGGATAGTGCCATCTCCATTAGAGCTAGCTAAGCGCAATTTTGAGGCGGAAAAGAGACAATGGAGAACTACTCTGCAAAAGCTAGAAGATGAGGTGTTTCAGAAGGGGTTGGAGATCGATATTCAAAAAAGTAAAGCGGACCGAGCTGAAAAAGTAAAACAACTTCGGTTTTTGATGATCTTCAATCAAATTACCAGCGAATGGTGAAAGATCAGACATCTTCTAGTTCAAGCAAGTTATCGGTTGAGTGGAGACATGAAGTGGCAAGCTTGAAGAGGGCAGCCGGGGAGAGTCAGGAAGAGCTCAAGCAAAGCAGACACCAGGTAAGGATTTTGTCGAAAGAAAAAAGTTGTTTAGAGCAGCAATTACAAGAAGGTCAAGCTTATAGCGAGAAGCTGAAGGGGAAGATCTCGAGTATGGAGGCTGTGGTGCGACGATACAAGAGTCGGGAAGGTAGCTCGAGTCGTGGAGAAGTCGAAATTCTGAAAAGAAGAGTAAGAGAGCTCGAAGCCATGGTTCAGGAGTTCCAGAGGCAATCAAGTGAATTATCGATAGTTCCTTATGAAGGGGATGTCCAGTGGCGTGTTCGATGGGAGCGAGCTCAGGCGAGAGCCAAACGAGGAGAAGACCTCATCGCTTGTTACCTGGGGCATGCTCGGGGGATCGCACAGTATTTGGTCGATCTATCTCAAGAAGCTACTGCTATAGGCGGAGAGTTGGATCCTGAGGCGGAAGAAAACGAGAAGATCTTGGAATTGCTAACCCATATGCAACAGATAGGGGAAACAGTGCAGATTTATCTGTGATATGTTTTAACCTTGTACTTGAACGTCTCTAATATAAAGAGTTGTTCTAAGGAATCGCTCCAGGATCAACACCCTGCATTTTGCATATGCATCATTTTATTGTTTTTCGCAATGCATCTTTATTTTTCTTACATCGCACTTTATTCATTCATAATCATATACTTCATATTCATTAAATAAGATGTAAACATTAACAAAAGGAACTGTGTAACAGAGAAATACTGGGAAATTCTAAGCATCACTATAACACAAGGAAGGCCATGGATGATAAAATCGCTCAAATTGAAAAAACTCAACTGCAGTTACAAGATGATCTAAGGAAAATGCAAGAAGATATGCTTAAGGCTCAAGAGGATATGTTGTCTAAGTTGACAAGTATGCTGGGATGGAGAAATTCAGAACATGGAAAGGCCCCTGAGCAAATAATTGAAGAACCACTTTATCCTCCAGGGTTTACCCCAGCGCAGTCTCCAAATATCCAAGGAACGTCAGTCCCTACTAAAGTACACATAAATCCTATTGGCATTGCTGTTAATCCGCAACCTGGATCTTGCTCGCATCCCGAAGAAAGTCCATATCACCAGGTCCCGGACCTTGATGAGAAGCAGAGAAGAAGGAAAACAAGTTGTTGCAGGAGCAGTATAAGCAGCTAGCAAATGAAGTACAAGCTATGAAAGACACCAGCTTGTATGGTCTCGACGCTAAGGAACTAAGTTTAGTTCCTGATCTGGTCCTACCTCCCAAGTTTAAAACTCCCGACTTCGAGAAATACGACGGTACACAATGCCCTTCTGCCCATATCACAATGTTTTGCAGGAAAATAACTGGTTATGTAGGGCATGACCAGCTATTGATTCATTGTTTCCAGGAAAGCTTAGTAGGTTCAGCACTGCGGTGGTATAATCAACTAAGAAGGGTTGATGTTAAGTCCTGGAAAGATTTGGCCAAATTATTTCTTGACCAGTATAAACATGTAAAGGATGTCAGGCCTAACAGAATGGTGTTGCAAGCAATGGAAAAGAAGCATAATGAAAGTTTTAGACAATATGCTCAAAGATGGAGGGAAGTAGCAGTACAAGTCCACCCACCGTTGGTAGAGGAGGAAACGAACCTACTTTTTGTTAATACCTTGAAGGCTCCCTTCGTCTCACACTTTATTGGTAATCCTTCTCGAAGTTTTGCTGATATAGTTACGGCGGGAGAAATGATTGAAATGGCAATTAAAAGTGGGAAGCTCGAGGGAGGAGAGTCCAACAAGAAACCACCGATGAGGAAGAAGGAAAACGAAGTCAGCAATGTTAAGGCAGTATGATTCCCATAACATCACAGTGTCTCGACCTCAAGGTACGGTGACACCACCACAAATAGACAATAGACAAGGGGCAAGGGATCCAAGGAGAGAGAGGCCTCAATTTGATCCGATTCCTATGACTTATAAGGAGTTATTCCACGAATTATACGATCGACATGTAGTCTCACCTTATCATGTGGACCCCATACAACCCCCTTATCCCAAATGGTATGATGCTAATGCTAAATGTGAATACCATGCGGGGGTTTCAGGACATTCTATTGAAAATTGTCCTGCGTTCAAAAAAGTCGTCCAAGCTCTGAGAAGAAGAAATGTCATCAATTTTGGTGACAGCGAACAACCAAACATAGCCCAGAATCCCTTGCCAAACCATGCAGGAGCCGGGATTAACGCAGTTACTGAAGGGAAAGGAAGAATGACTATAAAGAATGTTAGTGAGGTGATGTCACCCATGTCTTGGGTATGGTGCCAAATGGTCAAAGTAGGACTATTAAAGCCCAATCTGCCATGTGAACAGTTCAACAATGAAAAGATGTGCCATTACCATAACTGCACAGGACACAATATACAACAGTGTCCTGATTTCTTAGAGCTGGTGCAAGAAATGATGGATAGTAAAGAAATCGAGTTCTTCAAAGAAGTGGCTGAGAAAGAAGAGGCAGAAGTTTACGCCTCTGAGGGATCATCCAAAGGGGTCTATGGTTCTAGTTATCCCCTCGTCATTACTCCCAAGAATCGAGCGGTTGAGAATGTAGCTCCAAAAGTGATTATTACACCTCCCTCTCCGTTCCCGTATAAAGATAATAAACAGGTGCCCTGGAGATATACTTGTCAAATAAGAGAGGTAGCAAAGCAACAAGAAGAAGTAGACGAAGTGGGACATATGACCAGGAGTGGTAGATGTTATCACAAAGAGCCTGAGAAGAAGGTTGCTGTCGAGAAAGGAAAAGGTATTGATGTGCAGATAAAAGAAGATGAGCTCGTCGTCAATGAGCAAGTAACGGAGAATGAAGCAGTGGAATTTTTAAAATTTCTGAAACATAGTGAATATAGTATTGTTGAGCAACTGCACAAGCTGCCTGCCCGTATTTCTGTCCTATCACTTCTTCTGAGTTCAGAGGCTCATCGCAACGCCTTGTTAAAAGTTTTGAACCAAACCTTTGTCCCAAAGGAGATACCCACAGAAAAACTGGACCGACTAGTTGCCAACATACAGGCCGATAATTTTTTATATTTTTCTGAGGACGAGATCCCTTCAGGGATGATTGGAAATCATAAGGCTTTGCACATTACAGTTAGGTGCAAAGGGCATGTTTTATCCAGAGTACTGATAGATAATGGTTCAGCACTAAATCTGATGCCCTTGGTGACCCTGACAAAACTGCCAGTTGATAGTACCCTGATGAGAAACTGTCAAAGTGTGGTTCGAGCTTTTGATGGAACAAAAAGAGAAGTTCTAGGCAAGATTGATATTCCTCTGACTATTGGTCCTGCGATATATGAAGTGGAGTTTCTAGTGATGGACATCATGCCTATATACAATTGCTTGTTGGGAGGCCCTGGATTCATCAGGCCGGGTTCCATCAACTTTGCACCAGAGGATAAAATTTGCAATTGATGGGAGGCTTATATGCATTCATGCTGAAGAAGACATTATCGCTTCAGTTTCGACTACGGCTTCATACATTGAAGTGGAAGAAAAAGTTGTTGAATATTCTTTCAGATCTTTAGAATATGTCAATGCCACGTTCGTGGCGGAAGGAAAGAAGATCCCGAAGCCTAGATTGTCAAACTGCACCAAAATGGGGCTTAAACTAACTCTTGGAAGGGGAGCGAGAGCTGGCAAGGGGCTTGGACGTCAATTGCAAGGACTGGTGAGTCCAATCTACCCTATAACTAAAAGAGATAGGTTCGGTTTAGGGTATCAGCCGACTTTAAAAGAAAAATTGAGAAGCATCAAGAAGAGTCAGGAATTGAGGAATGCAAGATTGACTGGTGAGCACCCAATCTGGGAGCCCATGACATTCCCGCCATTGAGTAGCATTTTCGTATCAGGAGGATATATGTTTCAAGGGACTTTGGAAAGCAGTAAAGTGATAGTTGAGGATGCCTTGGAAGACTTGGGCATTAATGTCATAACCGATGAGGAATTCAAAGAAATGAGAGCTACGGGTATTTACCCTGCGCCACCGGGATTTATGTTGAACAACTGGACTGCGGAGGAACTGCCTATGGTTTACAAATCTTTTGCAGAGTAATACACTAGAACTCTTCACTATTGTTCATACCCTAGGAAAATAGGTGATTTGATGTAAAGGGTTAAGTTATGTGTTTTTACTTGTTTTCAATAAAAGATGTGTTTTGATTCCCAAATGGAAAACATTTTTCATGCATATCATTCTTGGTTGTATACGTATATATTATTTCTTTCTATTTATTTATATGGGAAAAGATTCTCCCGTATGCATATATGTATATATATCTTCTCTTCCGTTATCCTTTCAGGAGCTCAGATATCAATGATACGAATGCTAATGACTCTGACCCGGAGATTGATTTCGAGATGCCCATATGTCAAGGGGAAGTCGAAGGGTGTGATGATGATGAGGGATATGAATTACCTTCTGAATTGCTAAGGATAGTAGAACAGGAGGATAAACAGATTCTGCCTCACGAAGAGCATACTGAGATTTTGAATTTGGGAACGGATGAGGATAGAAAAGTTAAGATTGGCACTACCTTGTCTATTGAAGGAAGACAGAGTTTGATAGAATTACTTCAAATTTTCAAGGATGTATTTGCTTGGTCGTACGAAGATATGTCAGGTTTGGATACAGAATTGGTGGTCCATAAACTGCCAATAAAGCCTGATTGTAAGCCTATACAACAGAAGCTGAGAAGAATGAGACCTGAGATGCTGCTCAAAATTAAAGAAGAAGTGAAGAAACAATTTGATGCCGGGTTTCTTACAGTGGCCAAATATCCTGAGTGGGTAGCAAATATTGTTCCGGTACCAAAGAAGGATGGGAAAGTTCGAATGTGTGTCGACTATAGAGATCTTAATAGAGCTAGTCCGAAAGACAATTTTCCTTTGCCGCACATAGACACATTGGTGAACAATACTGCCGGAAACTCCTTATTCTCATTTATGGATGGTTTCTCTGGCTACAATCAAATTAAAATGCACCCTGAAGATATGGAGAAAACAACGTTTGTCACTATGTGGGGGACGTTCTGTTATAAAGTTATGCCGTTTGGATTGAAGAATGCAGGGGCAACCTATCAGAGGGCTATGGTGACATTGTTTCATGACATGATGCATAAAGAAATTGAAGTATATGTCGATGATATGATTGTCAAAGCCAAGACAGAGGAGGAACATATCGAGAATTTGAGGAAACTCTTTCAAAGGTTAAAGAAGTGCCAACTCAAACTTAACCCAAATAAGTGTACTTTTGGGGTGACATCGGGAAAGCTATTGGGATTCGTAGTGAGCCGAAAGAGAGAGAATTGAAATAGATCCCGATAAAGTAAAAGCCATTCAGGATTTGCCAGCCCCAAGAACACAGAAAGAGGTTCGAGGATTTTTAGGGAGATTAAATTACATCGCTTGGTTTATCTCACAGCTGACCGAAAAATATGATCCTATATTCTGCCTTCTTCGTAAGAATGATTCAGGAGAATGGAGTGAGGATTGTCAAGAGGCTTTTGAGGTGGTAAAGAGATATCTTTCGAATACTCCGATCCTAGTGCCACCTATCTCAGGCAAGCCTCTAATTCTTTATTTGTCAGTTTATGACAATTCAATGGGTTGTGTGTTGGGGCAACATGATCAAACTGAGAAGAGGGAGAGGGTTATCTATTATCTCAATAAGAAGTTCACTGAGTGTGAGGCCAGATACCCACCAATTGAAAAGCTGTGTTGCGCTTTAGTGTGGGCTACCAGAAGACTTAGACAGTATATGTTGTATCATACTACTTGGCTCATATCCAAGCTGGACCCCTTGAAATATCTAATGGGTGTGCCTGCATTGTCTGGGAGATTAGCTCGTTGGCAAATCTTGTTGTCCGAATTTGACATCCAGTATGTAAGCCAGAAGGCAGTTAAAGGGAGCGCCATAGCAGAATTTATTACACAAGTAGGGCTTCAGAGGAATATGAACCGTTGAACTTCGATTTTCCAGATGAGGATTTAATGGCTATCTCGGAGGAAGAAACAATTGTGCTCACCAGTAAATACTGGAAGATGAACTTTGATGGTGCTTCAAACGCCTTGGGGCATGGGATTGGGGCAGTCTTGGTCTCACCAAATGAAGAACATTATCCTTTTACCAGTCGACTCAATTTTGATTGTACAAACAATATGGCTGAATATGAGGCTTGTGTTATGGGTCTTAGAGCAGCTATTGAACTCAAAGCAAAAATGTTGAAGGTATATGGGGATTCAGCTTTGGTAATTTACCAGCTCCGAGGAGAATGGGAAACGAAAGATTCGAAATTGGTGGAATATCGTAAATTAGTTCTGGGACTTATTGAAGAATTCGAAGAAGTGACTTTTAATTATCTCCCCAGAGAAGAAAATCAAATGGCGGACGCCTTGGCTACTTTGGCAGCGACCTTTAAGAGGAACGAGCATTCCAATATGATGCCTATTGAGATGAAGGCTTATGAGTATCCAGCCCACTGCTTTAACATTGAAGAAGAAGAGGATGGAAGACCTTGGTACTATGATATCTCCCAATATATACGATATCAAAGTTACCCTGAACAAGAAACTGAGAATGACAAAAGGACCATTAGAAGAATGGCAGCGGGGTATGTGCTTAATGGTGAGACCCTATATAAGAAAAGCATAGACCAAGTCTTATTAAGGTGTGTGGATACTAAAGAAGCTAAAATGATCCTTGAAGAAGTACATGAAGGGATATGTGGCACCCATACTAATGGGCATGTAATGGCCAAACAGATTATGAGATTTGGGTATTATTGGTCGACTATGGAGACTGATTGCATCAATTATGCCCGAAAGTGTCACAAATGCCAGATTTATGGGGATAGAATGCACACCCCTCCTCATCCGTTGCATGTGATGACAGCTCCGTGGCCATTTTCTATGTGGGGCATGGATGTTATTGGGCAAATTTTTCCGAAAGCATCAAATGGCCATCACTTCATTCTGGTAGCGATAGATTACTTCACCAAATGGGTAGAAGCAGCTTCCCATGCCAGTGTTACCCAGTCAACGATATGTAAGTTCTTGAAGAAGGAAATCATCTGTAGATATGGCTCACCGGAAAGGATTATCTCCGACAATGCATTGAACTTAAAACAACAAGATGATGAAATCTGTATGTGAGCAATTCAAAATAAAGCATCATAATTCCACGGTTTATCGCCCAAAGATGAATGGGGCAGTGGAGGCGGCTAATAAGAACATTAAGAGGCTTATAGAGAAGATGACTGAAAATTATAAAGATTGGCATGAGAAGTTGCCATTTTCTCTGTTTGCCTATCGGACATCTGTACGGACGTCAACTGGGGCAACTCCGTTTTCTCTAGTTTATGGGATGGAAGCTGTCCTCCCTATTGAAGTAGAGATTCCCTCGCTCCGGGTTTTATCAGAGTTGAAGCTAAGTGAGGCAGAATGGGTGCAGGCCAGATATGACCAATTGAATTTGATTGAAGAAAAGAGATTGAAAGCTATTTGTCACGGTCAGATGTACCAAAAGCGGATGATACGAGCACATGATAAGAAAGTCCGCCCTCGAGAAATACACGAAGGAGATCTGGTGCTCAGGAGGATATTGCCCACTCAAAAATATTTTCGAGGGAAATGGATGCCCAAGTGGGAAGGACCCTATGTTGTCAAGAAAGCCTTTTCCGGAGGAGCTCTAGTCTTAACTGAGATGGATGGGTCTGAATTACCTTATCCAGTGAACTCTGACGCGGTTAAGAAGTATTTTGCTTAAAAAAAAGAAAAAAGGAAAAAAAAAAGAAAAAGGGAGGGTTCAAGATGAAAACTCGAGAAAAGCATCTTGAAGCCAAAGGAGATCTTAAGTTGAAAACCCGTAAAGGGCAGATTGAGTTTTAAATTCAGAGTTCGTGCATGGAGGAGGATCTGAATTATTTTGGAAGTAGAAAAAGCTTCTGACATGGGTAACGACAATGACAGTTGAAGATCAGGAGTGAGACTGAAGATTAATGAGTCTCAATGAAAATAATCAGGGAGAAATTGAATGCACATGAGATTCAATCTGGTTTATGGTGTCCAGTAATAGGAGATTTGGGGCTCAGAAAGAGCTTGCACTCTTAGGTGTCATCACAATTTGGAGATCCTTTGACAGAAGCTACACTCGAGTCACTCTAACGGCGTGCCAGTTCAAAAGCATTTGTGTTATTGATATGTGAAGACGCCTATCCTTTTGTTCTTTTTCCAATTCAGAGTTTGCCATGTAGTTGCCTAAAAATTCTCTGCATTTACATAAATAAAGAGATATTTTTCCTTTTCAACTCCTATTTTACAAACATCTAATTTTGAAAAAGTTAAAACATATAGCTTAACTTGTGGTACATGAGATTATTTTGTATCATTATGCAAAAGGTTTTGGAAAATGCAGGTCTTCTGAAGTTGACATTGGTTTTAACATGTATGTTTGTATGATTATGAGAAGCAGAAACCTTGGGGTTCATAGAAAATTACTGCCATTAATGGAGGACCCAAAGATTGTCATTTATTAAGAAGGGTGGTCAGCGGTACTGGCAGGTTTCAAGAAAGAAAGAAGTCAAAGTCCTGTCAAGACGAAAGTTATGATATTGAGAGTGTCAACTGGGGTGAACTGGTCAAGTGCTCTATGCCCTAAATGAAACCGAGTTTCATTGAAATCAAAGGAGATATGGTTCATTCGAAGAAGAAAATGCGTTGAATTTCATAATTGCATACATTTTAGGCATGAATAGGATCATAACATTACATGATGATTTAAAATGTCTACAGGTTTCCTAATGATAGTGGAAGATTGAAGACATTGAAGCATGACTATTTTTGTGATCTCGAAAGAATGATGACAGCGATTAGCCAAAGTTGATTCACATATCTAAGGGCTCTCGGACAAGTTTCACGATGAAGACGAATTTTAGAAATTTTCTTGAACTTTGAATTTGTGAGTATAATGTTCTGAAGCATACATTAATGACTGCTAATGTTTGATTTTCAGGATTGACCTTCAAAGCAAATCAAACTTAAGTCTTCACAAGGAAGTAGTGAAGCAAATGAAGATTGTTCGAGTCTTATACTCTCTGAACAAATAGAGAGCAGACACGATTGTTGAAGATTGTTCAAGTCTCATACTCTCTTAAGCAATAGGGAGCAGACATGAATAGTGAAAATTGTTCGAGTCTAATACTCTCTGAAGAAATAGGGAGCAGACACGAATGTTGAAAATTATTCGAGTCCTATACTCTCTGAAGGAATGGGGAGCGGACACATTTGTTGAAGATTTAGTCCTATACTCTCTGAAGGAATAGAGAACGGACTTGTTTTATGAAGATTGTTTGAGTTTTATACTCCCTGAAGCAAAAGGGAGCAAACCCAATGGTCGAAGATTGTTCAAAGAAGAGGGAGCAAATCCCTCATCAAGTTTTAAAGCACGAAGATGGAACTGGTCAAAAACTCATTGTCTTTTTTCGTCATTGTCTTATTCTTGTTAACACAAGAATGCGCAAAGAGGGGCAGCTGTAGACACCCGTTTTTGACCGGGCTTAAAAATATTATAAATATTAATTATATTGTTATTATTATTATTATTATTATTATTTATTTATTATTTTACTTTTGCAGACCCAATTTACAAACTCAAATTACAAGACTCGAATCCAGAATCGACCCGCTAGCCACCAGAGATGCATGTGTGCTTCATTGATGCTCTTATCCATGCGTATGAGCTACTGCCAATCATGCCATATTCATCTCACGTGGAACCTGTAATCATCCACTGAACGTTCAAGCAGCAACCAAAGTCAAAAGAAAAAGAAAGCAATTTAATCCCGAAAATTTTGGGATTTCACTTAACCTGCTCCAATCAAAGTCTCACCAAAATGAAGAAAATCAACATGCAACGACAAAGGAAAATGATGAATTCAAAGCAACCATAAATATGGGGGAAATTATACGAGCAGAAAAGAGGGGGGGAAGGGGAGTAGCCATCAACTCGAGAGAAAACAAATGATATCCATCAACCATTAGAAGCAAAGAAAAAAAACAGGAGAGGAGCAACGATTGTAATCAAATTGAGGAAAAAAGAACCCGGAAACAAATTGTAATTGGGGTTTCACTTTTTTTTTTATCGAGAGTAATAAAAAACATTAAGGTATTTCCTTATTTTAATTTGTTTTTTTACTTTAACAGTGTTAGTGTGTGTGCTTCAGGATGAAATACGAGTAGAGAGAAAGAGTTTTTTTTACATGGGTTCGTTGCTTCGGGTTTCTATCGGAGTAGATTTTAAACGTGGTTCGTCTAGACTTTATTCCACGACATAATAGCTCAGTCAAAATTAGAAATTTAGGGGTAAGTTTGTGTTAAAGTAAGAGAAGGAAGAGGGTCGTTTTACCTTAAGTGCATGGCCTCATCGTCTGGGCAGTGTTCTGCCTTTGGTCTTTGGGATTGAGCGTTGGAGAGGGAAATCAGAGAGGCAGGGAAGGGTGTAGAAAAAATGAATGAAAACAAAGCAAATAGAAGGAGAGTGAAAGAAGGCGGCAGCAACTAAAGAAAGGAGTTTAGGTTTCCTAACACTATGTCTCCTTATTATATTATTATTTTTTGTTTTAATATTCACGCATATGTGTAGAACCATTTTAGGGACAGATTTCCTTATTTTAGGTAAATGGGATATGTACATAGAGGGTCCTTCTATCCTTTGAAATCAACTTTGTGCATCAAGTGAAGTGGGGATTCTTTAATTTTGAGCCTTTAATTTTCATGCAATTTATTTTAATCCTTATATTTGTGTGTTTCTGTTTATTTATTTATTTATTTTTTTCCGTTGATATCTTGTTTTAATATTATTTATTTTGGTCTAGATAATTGTTTTATGGTTTCATTGTGATTTCATTGCCTATAGTATATGATATTTACATGTGATTTTGATTATTGTCAATTTAGACGTTTAGATTTTAAAGTCACCATTTTTTTTGCTAACTCATATATATATATTATGTATAAACATAACACGTTACTTTTGAACCATTTCTATTTCACAAGAGAGAGGGATCTTAGCTAGCTGGAAATCAAAGATATAGAGAAAAAGATGCACGGCATGCGATGGATAATATTTTTTAGTCCATCATAGTTTAACTTTTAGTCCATCATAATTTAACTTAATGTGTACGTATAATGCCTCATATTTATTTTTATATAGATTTTAATTGGATTATCATATATACATATATATATATATTTCCTTAGCCAAATTTGAGTATTATTAGTTTTCTTAATATGTTTTATATATGGTTGTATTCATTTATAGATATAAATTTAGGTACATGACATCTTTTAATTAATTGTATTATCAGCCTCATGTGCATATCTCGGCATTATTACATAATTTGATTAAGGTAATATCCTTTTAATTTGAAATTGTTTTAAGTGGGTTGTCTTAACTGATTAGATATCCGCTTTTAACGATTTTAAATTAGAAGTGTATCCCATTAGTGACACCTAAAAATTGATTTATCATTTTAAAATTTGGGAACGGAAGATAAAGAAATGTTCGGCTATTTAAATTTATCGAGAAAAGGTTGTTATAACTATTTAAGATCTGGTCTCGATATTTTTAAATAATCGAATATTCTTTATCTTTCTAAAGGTTAGGTAATTTTAATTTAATCTATTTTGGTGATTTTAAATATTGTAAAATACATGTGTTGTTATTTTGTTGGGGATCATAAACTAAATTAAACTCGAATTTGTAAATTTCATTGCAAAGACATTAATTAATCGATGAGGTACCGATTTAGGGCGTTGTGGGGGTGCTAATCCTTCCCCACACACGTAATCGACTCCCGAATCAAGATTTTGGTAACACAGACTTCTAATTGTCGTTTTAATTAAAATCATTTTTTTTATTTAGAATGACAACGTTTTTGGGTGCCCAATCACACCCTAATCAAAGGTTGGTGGCGACTCCTCGAACCATATGTTTTTATCGTAAAGGAATTTCCAAATTTTCAAAACAAAAGGTTTTCTAAAATCACATTGTTTTTAATTAAAAATCAATCGTAAAGAGAATAATTAAAAATGACGTGTTTTTCCAACTGAAAAAAATCGTTTCGACACCACCCTTGACCTAAACTTTTATGTACAAATAATAATAATAATAATAATAATAATAATAATAAAGAAAACGAAGGTCAAGTAATCAAGAAGATAATAAACCCTTTTTAAGGTTTTAATAACTATTATATTTTATCTTGAGTTTATGTATTACTTGGATATTAAATTAAATATTTTTAACTTTGTTTTAGAAAAATAATAAAATAACTATTTATTTAATTTTATAAAATTTATTAAATCATTTTAAAATTAAATTTATACTATATATATTTATGATAAAATATAAATACAATAATTTAAAATTATATAATAATTTAAAAATAATATTATTTTAAATTAAATAATTTTAAAAATAAATATTATAATAAATAAGTAAATATTTTAAAATAATTTCATGATATTATAAATTTACTTATTAGTCTGATTTAATATAAATTTAATTTAGTTAATTTTTTGTTTTTGAAAAAAAATAAAAAATTAGCTTTAATTTTGATAATTTAATTATGTAAGTAAGTATTAAATTTAATATAATAGAAATATATGCGTAGTCTAGTTGAGTGACTAAGTTTTTGTTCTTTAATTTAAAATTTCCTAGGTCTGAATCTTATAATCATTGAAATTTATTTATTTTATGGTGTTAATGTTATATATGTTAAATATAAATAGGGATAAAGCCATGATTAGATATTGGCAGTGATCGAAATATTAAACTTTTTAAGAAAAATACAATGACTTATTAAGTATTTAAACTTAAAATTCAGAAGACAATGTCTAATTTGTCTAATATTTATACTTATAATGACCTAAATTGTTATTAGACAAAAAATTACGAACATTGGATTATCATTCTTTATTTCGACCCCTAGTTAATTAAATATTTAATAAATTCTTATATTTTTAATTTAAGTATTTATAGTTACAAGAGCTAATATACTATTACATCAAAATCTATTTAACATATTTTTTATGGGGTCGAGGCCCCTTTGGGCCCCAAGAGAGCTCCACCCCTAAATATAAAATTTGGTGAAATTAACATAAATGACTAGCTTAGCTCAATGATTAAGACTTGAATGCAGGGAAGTTTACTTCTCGAAATTAATTGAATTAACCAACCAAATCAATTAGTTCAGTTAAAACGGTCGATCATTGAATTAATTCGGTTAAAATGGTCGGTCATTGAATTAGTTCGGTTGGGAAACAATTAATTTTTTTCAATATTCAGATAAACATTTATTCGGTATAAAATTGGTTAATTAATCGAATTAAATGACTTAATAAAAAATAATAAATGTTTAATATACTATATATATTAAATATATTTTTAAGCTAAAACTCATTTAGAATAAAGATTTAATTATTTTTTAACCATACTTTACTCATTAAAATTTAACCCAAATAAAAAATACCTCTATTAAATTTAAATTAATCTAACTAAAAAAATAAAAAAAAAATCGATTGATTCGATCACCAACCGAGTTAAAAAATTTTGTGTGTTTCAATTAATTATTTAAAAAATTAGTTCGATTTAAACAATTTATTTTTTGATAAATTTAGTTTTGGAGAATCTTATCAGTTCGATGATCGAATCGACCATTTGAACACCGTTAATTGAGTACCTTACATCTCATGCAAGTGGCCTAAGTTCATGGGTTAGCATATGGATATCTCTTTTATTTTATTCTCACATGTGGTCACTATTATTACCTAATTGGCTGAATAAAATCTAATTAAAAATATTGATGAAATAAAAGAAGATATATAAATTTAAAAATAATAAAAAATTAACATATCATATCACGTTTGTATTACCGTTGAACTAAAATATTAATGTGTATGATTTAAAAAAATAATTGAATGTATAAAACAAAATTAAAGTTTAAATGCGTAACTTGTCCTAAAAAATACTACATAAAATAAAAAAATGCCAATGAGTGTTAGCACAAGAGGTTGAGATTTAGAAATTTGAGTTTATAAGGCCAAGTTTGAATCCCACCACCGTCACTTTTGGTGGGCAATCTGTAAAGTCCTATGCAAATCCCAATTAGATATTAAGTAAGCCCTAACCTTGAATTGAGAGAGCCACCCATGACCTAAACTTTTATGTACCAAAAAATAATAATAATAAAGAAAATGAAGGTCAAGTTATCAAGAAGATGATAAACCCTTTTTAAGGTTTTAATAGCTATTATATTCTTATCTTGAGTTTATGTATTACTTGGATTTTTATTTAATATTTTAGAACTAGTCCAAACATATTTAGTTAAAACTGAGAAATATTTTTTATTTAATTTTTAATATTTAAACATAATTGAGTCATTGGAATTGAGAATACAATACACTACCGGTAATAAATTATATAAACATATTATGGTATAAAGACTGAAATTATTAGTTCGGAAGATAACACACTTATGCATATGGTGTCGGTTCACTTTTTAAATCAAAGTTATATACTCGGTCAAAAATTACTGAAAAATTACAAATGTTCAATAAAAAAACCTTAACGTGCTAAACTTTTCATATACTGAAAAATAACAAATGTTCAATAAAAAAAACTTATTTTACACGAAAATTATTTAACTATTGTATATTAATAATGGGTAATTATAAGAAAATATAATTAATAGTATAATAATTATGTTATTTTATATTAACAAATAATCCTAATTTTCTGGACATGTTTGACTAATAAAGAATTATTACACATAACTCAATCAAATCTATTGATTAAAATAAATAAACAGTTTAAAATTAGTATAACTAATTAAACACATAATTCCTCAAATTCTAAATCATACAAGAGAGTGTAATTGTTTCCGATGATTACCCTAATTATAAATCATTAAACTTAAATTCAGTTAGTTGTAACACTCCGAATATCGGGTTAGTAGTTTCGGATATCGGGTTAGTAGTTTCGGATAAAGTGTTTGAGCTTGGAATTACTATGGCTTTCATGAAGAATTTGTGTTAAGTGTGGTAAGGGTTGGACTTCAGTTGAGCCCAAATGATGATAAAAAGAGTGTTTTTGAATGGAGGCCAAAGGAGGGAGGACCAAAATGATAATTAGACCTCTGTTTAAAGATAAGATTGATTTTTCTTTAAATGGACATGTTGTAAAGGAAACATTCCCCTTTGTCTTCTTCCTCATCTTTCTCCCCTTCATCCTTTCACCTTGTCAACTTACCAAAGGAGCCAACTTTATCGATTTCCAACCTTAGTTCAAATTTGCAAAGGTAATATTTTTAATCTCCTCCCCTAGAGCTTTATTTTAAGCCCACCATCTCAAGGTTTGACCATGGTGGGGTTTTGAGAGGGTTTTGAATTTTAGGGCTCTAGGATGATTCCAATCTATTTCTAAAGGTTGAGAATCATGTATATACTATTTTAAGTCGTTAAGTGAGTAATATATTTCCTAGTTTTTTATTAGTGAGAGAAGTTGGAGAGAGCTCCAAAGGCAAGAACGGGGAGAATATTGTGTTTGAGTGACTTTGAGGTGTTTCCCAACAGCTAGAATCAAGGTAACACACTCCTAACTCGTCTATAATTCTTGTAGATCACTATGTGTAGGTGCTTGCTTGTATGAGTACATGAGTGCATAATGAGTATATTTGTGTTCATGAGGGAAATAAAGTGTTTTTTGATGTTTCTCACTTATGAAAATGATATATTATGATTCCATTAAACTCTCATAAGCTATAAATAACATTTGAGGGCCCTAGGAAGGCTTTGGGTAGGAGATGAGTGACTTTCTTGTGAGAAAATAGAGTTTTTTAGATTTGAGGTATCGATACTGGATGAACAATATCGATATTGTTCATCTTTAAATTCGAAGTCAGGGGATTTTGGTTAGGTAGTATCAATGCATTGTTCATAGGGTATCAATATTGTTCTTAGGGAATCGATACCAAGGGAAGGGTATCGACACCATTGTTAAGTTGTGAATTCCAATAGCCAATTTTGTTATCAATACTTGGGTAGTATCGATACCCCACAAGAGGAAGTATTTATACACTAAGTAAGGGTATCGATAGTAAATTAATTTCCCAAACATTAAATTCGAATTTGGTATCGACACCCAAGATGGTATTGATACCCTAAGAGAAAAGTATTGATACTCCATATTGGAGTATCGGTACCTTAAAGTTTCCTCAAAACATCGAATGTATTTTGGGTACTGATACCCGGGTATTATCAATACTGTAAATGAGTTATATTGTACTACATGGGCGAGTATCGGTTTAATCGTGATTAAAAATGGGCTATAACCTATTTGGACTTGAGATTCAAGTGAGGGTTTTAAGGGTCAGTAACCTTACTAATAAAAGCTTGCAAGTGAAAACCCCTAATAATTGTGTGATAAGCATAAGAACATTATGAGGTAATGTTCTATAAGACTTATGTCTTTGTTTGACACTTAGGGAAACGTGGAGGACACCCGAACTATTTGAATGTATGACGATCGTCTAGATATATTCTTATTAGTGCTAAGGCATTTTAGTATCAGTGCTATTTGTATTAGTGCTGAGACACTTTAATACTAGTGTTATGACACTTTAGTTATTTGGCAATGCCATTATACTTTGTATCTCGAATGTGCATTATGATTTGTTGAGATCTATGCTTGATGTATTTCATTGCTTTATGATATACTTTCTAGAATACTCATTTGGTGGATGCATATAATATAGTAGAGTTATTTGTATGGCACTCAGCTCGTAGCATAGCATTCAAAATTATTTTTGTTCACAGGCTTTCAGGTGTCAATCTGAGGAGCTTATCACAAGATTGTCGATTCCAGATTCATTCGAGCTTCAGAGTAAGTCTCGATTATTTTAGAGAGTATGCATTTTATAGACCTTATGTATAATTCAGTCGTAACTCTTTTTGTCTAAACTTGTATATTTTTTATATGTTATATTTGGAAGTTCTCTGTTTTGTAAAACTTAAATGTTATGCTTTCAATTATGAATGCTTTATTATGAATTTGATAAATGATTTCAAAAAAGAAAAGTATGGTTAGCCACTTTGGTGGTTCCATGTAATATTCAAATTCTCTAGATTTTAGGTCATATCATTTTCTGGTGTTACATTAAATGGTATCAAAGCGTCAATTTTAGTCTTTCCTAGGACGTCAATTAATTTAAGTGATGTACATGCCTCAAAAGTATCAAAAGTACTTAAATATTTGGAACGGTGATACTGAATCCCTTTTTTCTTTGAATTTTGTAGGATATGGATGATGGCCCTACTCGCAGTTACAAAGCTCTAGATGAGAGTAGAGCATCGCTAGATGAGGACACTAACGATGATTTTGTCTTGGACTCTGAAGATATGGCATCCCAGAGGATGTAGGAATAGATGATGCCAATTTCTTTAGAGAACTTACCATTGCTCTTAGGCACATAGTCAGCCATTTTAAGAGCACATATTGTGCTTGAACCAACTGTTAGACCACCCGTAGTACCATATGAGTCACTGATAGAGAGACTTTGTCACTACAAGTCCATCAATTTTCTTGGTTCAGGGGATAATGATCCTATTTTTGCCGACTTATGGCTTCGTGAGACCCTCTGTACACTCCTATAACTACACCTCACCCTGAGGGTAAGTTAAGTTAGAGTGTGTCACCACCTTGTTGAAAGTTGATTCCATCGATTGGTGGGAGATAGTCGAGTTGACTCTAAAGCTAGAGAGGCTAATGTGGGAGTACTTTGTAGCGGAGTTTAGCTAGAAATAAATTAGGGAGGCCTAAAATGATTACTTGAAGGACCAATTCATGTATCTAGTTTATGGTGACCGATTAGTATTTCAGTATGAATGTGGTTTCCTCTGTTTGAGCCATTATGCTTTAGAATTGGTGGCTACTGAGGGTCTTCGCTATAGGAGGTTCAAAGAGGGGCAAAATATTGACATTCTGACTCTCCTAGCGGTGACGCCTAAGGTCTTTACGAAGCTAACTCACCAGGCTAAGGCGATTGAGAGAGTACAAAACATGAGAGTACGTCTGATGGATGATTCATGAGGTTAGAGCCTGAGGGCATCAAATTTTGTTAAACCATCAAATTCTTCAGCTAAGAGGGCTAGGTACTCTCGTGAAATAATGATGTCCCTACTATAATTGTCCCAGAGGTCGAGGCAGGGTTCAGGTCATTACCAGGAGTCAAAATCTTGTAGGATACCTTTGACTTCAACGTCTATGGTGAGCACTGAAGGATTAGGTAGAGGTTCATAGCATTTTCTATGTGGGAACTATGTCAAATGTCACACTAGAGAGTGTCATCAGGTTTTCAAGGCATACTTCTTTTGTAGCTGATTGCAGTATTTCATCAAAAACTATCTCAAGACATGGAATGTGCACCATCAATTGCTTAGAGGTTAGTTTAGTTTGTTTTGAGGGGCTGTGGATCCATATGAAGAGGTGATAGCTTAGTGTCGGGTAAAAAATTAGGGGTACCACTAGATCAATAGCAGGGCCACATGCTAGGTTTGCCTCGAAGCAGTACATAGTGAGGGCCTAGAAGGAGTGTCAACCAGACAATGCCATTTTAGGTATTTTCACCATTTTCAATACTCTTGTTATTGCTTCGATAGATCCATATTATACCCATTTCTATATTTGTTGTGAGAATGGCCAAGAGTAGGGTATTCTAGTGGAGGACCTTGAAGTCAAGGTTAGAATTCTGAGTCTGTTAGGGTTAGATGTTATATTAGACAAGGTCTACCATAGATGTCTTGTAGAGGTTCAGGGTTAGAATTTTCCCACCTAACTAATGGAATTGCCCTTTTAAGAATTTCATTTAATCATATGGATGAATTTGTTGTAAGAGCACAATATGATTGTAAGATGTAAGGAGAGAAAACTTAAAATCAAAAAGTATGACAATACCAAGGTTTTAATAGCCAACGAGGGACTTGGTTGTGCTTCCAAGATCGTTCGGCCTTAACAACTTAGAAATTGATTAGTCGAGTTTGTGAGACATTTCTAAACTCATGTAATAGATACTATAGCTTTGAGCCCTATTCTCGAGGATATTCATTTGATGTGAGATTTCCTAGAGGTGTTTCTGGAGGAGCTACTTGGACTACCGCTAGATCAAAAGTTAAAATTTAGCATTAAGGTTTCGCTAGGATCAGTCTTGGTGTCGATCGCCCCTATCACATGGTACCGACCTAGTTAAAGGAATTAAATGTTCAAATTCAAGAGTTTTTAAAGAGAGGT
The DNA here is from genome assembly GCF_006381635.1 of Hibiscus syriacus. Lineage (NCBI taxonomy): Eukaryota > Viridiplantae > Streptophyta > Magnoliopsida > Malvales > Malvaceae > Hibiscus > Hibiscus syriacus. The sequence continues at coordinate 2,851,087 of NW_024063022.1, read as the reverse complement.
TTTATTCGATCGAGTATATCATTGTGAGGAGCACCAATGTTATTTATGAAGAAAAATAATGGGTCACTGAGGTTGTGTATCGACCATCGAAATTGAATAATTTGGCAATCAAGAACCGGTATCCACTCTCGAGGATCGATGATTTGTTTAGCCAACTTAGAGGAGTGAGAGTATTCTATAAGATAGATATGAGATCGAGATATTATTATTTAAAGGTCAAGGAGACCGACATAGAAAAGATGATGTTTATGACTTACTATGGTCACTAAGAGTTTCTAGTGATGCCGTTTGGACTTACTAACGCATCGACAATGTTTATGGACCTAATGAACCTAGTATTTCACCCATACTTGGACCAATTTTGTGGTAGTGTTCATAGATGACATTTTGGTTTACTCATATTTAGAGAAGGACTATGACCATAATCTTTATATTATGCTTCAAGCATACACGAATGGCCAATTGTATGCTAAGTTTAGTAACTGTGAGTTTTGGTTAATTGAAGTATTCTTCTTGGGCCATGTAGTAGATGGGAATGACATCTGAGTTGAACTTCAGAAAATTCAAGCCATGGTTGATTGGGAACCACTACAAAATGTATCTGAGGTGCGAAGCTTTTTGGACTAGTTGGAAACTACAACCGCTTCTTTAAAGGGTTCTCGATGATTGTTGCCCCTATGAATAATGATGAGTGAGTTATTTAGCTATATTTTTGTCGTTAATCACTCATTGTTGATTAGTTGATATTGCTGATTTGGGCATTTTTATTTGTTTTCTATGTAGGACTTTAATTTCTGGAAACAACTCTAAAAAGGAGAAGTTTTGTAGTTTTTATTATTTGGAGTCAAGGCTAGAGTAGTAGACATGACTTGGGGAATGAAAGCGTCTGATGCGGCATCCAGTCAGCAAGCTTCTAGAAGGCGATCCAGTCAACATTCTAGATGGACAGAAGGATTAATCAGCTTTCGCTTAAATTTGAATTTGTAATTATCATTTGTTTTTAGGATTTTATTTGAATATTTTTAGAATTTATCCTTAGTTATTTTTGCTTCATTTTTATGGTTTTAGAAAGCTATAAATACCCTCTCAGGGTGAAGCTTAAAATACATCTCATATTTAGCTATTTTTTTTGCTTTCTTATTTTATAAAGTCTTTTTTTCTTTCATTTCATTTTTACTTTTAAGTTCTTATTTTATTTTCTTTAAAATATACTAAGTATGATTTCTATCATGCTTAGGTAATTTTCCAATAAACCAAAGGCTAAAGCGATGACTCAATTTCGATCGTGAGAATTGAAAGAACTTAATACCTTCGGGTTAAATTCTCAATTTTCTGCAAACTTGGATTGGCAATTGGCCTTTCCTTCAAAATCAAAACACTGTCATTTCAAAAAGTGCATGCTGGCTTCGATGTTGTTCTGGCTTGGATGCTATTCTGATATAAAGTTGGCTTGGAAGAACCTACTAGTACCAAGTTTGACTTCTTGGGAACACACTTAGCGGTATTCTGTTAAGGGAAATTAAGATCAGATTCGATTCTCATTGAGTCAACATAGTCCGAGTTGAGTTTTTCCAACACTTAAAACTAATTTGGAGCTGGCGAAAATAGTGGTGGTTAGTCCAAATAAGGAATGAAATTCAAAGATTGATTTTGGATTTTCGTTTTATCAGAGAGAAAAACAAGTTACAAGGCTTGGGCCTTGTAAACTATAACCAATATTAATCCGAAGTAAAATCTTTTTTGATGATCAATTGAAATTGAGGCAAAGTGAAGCCTGAGGTTATTTTTACTTAAATTGAATTTCTTCTTAATCATGCTTTATTCAAATTTCTTTTATTTAATTTCATTTACTTTTCAAACAAATACCCTATTTAATTACCCTTTTTTTCTCCTAAATACCAGAGTCAAAAACCTTATACATCAAAATTTCCAAGGTCCCTGTGTACGACCCTTCTTTTTTTTTACTACACTTATTTATTTATTCTTTTAGAGATTAAGGCTAATTTATTTGATAGCACACGATGTTTGTCAAATTGGCATTGTTGCTGGGAAGTTTGGCAAAAGTTACTAATTTAGTTTGTTTTTTATTTATGACCAGACAAAACTCTGGCAAACTAGAAGATTTTGATCTAGAAATCGAAGCACGAGGTCAAAGAATCCACACATAAACACTTCGAAGAAAAAAAGACAACAACAATAGTAAGAACAACGACATCAAACAGATCTAGAGCATTCGACGTTGGTTCATAATATGTTAAAAAATATCCCGATGGCCGATCAAACAATTCAATAACTTTCTATGACACTTGTAGTACAACAACATATGTATAACAATCGATCCCTACGTTTAACGAATTGCCCAGGGAAAATCTGTACAAACATCTAACAAAATTTCACATGGTTTGCTCAAGCATTAAACCACAGAGAGTATTCGAGGACCAAATTAAATTGAGAGCTTTTTCTTTCTCATTAATCGGTTTGGATAAGGAATGATTATTTTATTTATTCGCTAACTCTATCAATACATGGGCTGACATGACTCACATTTTTCTTGACAGGTTCTTCCCTGTGGCAAACGCAAGTGAATTAAGAAGAAGCATCCTTGGAATCCGATAGAAAGATACAGAATCACTCTATGAATATTGGGAACAATTTAAGAAGCTCTGCGCATGCTGTCCACAACATGGATTAATCGAGCAAACAATTCTCCAGTACTTCTACGAAGGTTGTTTCCTTTGGAGATGAAGATGGTCGATACTTCTATTGGAGGAGTTCTCATCAAAATGACCCCATATGTGCCTAGAGACTTGATTTCTACGATAGCTGCAACTCTCAAAATTTTGGCTCTTCTAGTGAACCCACCTAACGGGTTCACGAGATAAGTACAATTTCCTTAGAGAGTAAAATTGATAAATTAACTAATGTAGTTAATTCTCTTGTTTTAGAAAGAATCGGAGCAACGAGGCTATGCGTAATATGCACAATGTTGAATAATCTAACAAACTACTATCCGATGTTACAGGAAGAGGTTAACACACAAGTAAATACAGTGGGTAATTTTCTAGAACCTCCCTAGAATCCTTACAACCCTCATAAAAATAACTACAACCCGGGATAGAGAGGTCATCAAAATTTCAATTATGCACAAAACCCAAGGCCTAATTAAAGTTATCAACAGAGGTTACCTCCATAACAACCGTATCAACCATAAAATCCATCATTGGAATCAATAATTGAGCGGTTGGCTCTATCCCATAAGAAGTTCTAGAATCACACTGAAGCTCATTTGTAAGAGATAAATAAACAAATAAGTCAATTGGCTCAGAACATGAGATGCTTGGAATCATATGGTAAGCTTCCATATCAAATCGAGGTAAACCCACAAGAGAATGTTAGCGCCATCACCCTCCAGAGTTGTATAGTTGTTGCACAACCAGTCCCAAAGGATGTAGGCACAAGATCCCAAAAGAAAGAAGAAAAGTTGAGATCCCAGAGAGAAGAAGAGGTAATTGACGCAAACTCCCAGAAAGAAAAAGGAGTTGACGCATGATCCTAGAAAAAGAAGAAGAATAAATCATAATCTAATACAATTCCATCTCCCTATGTTGTTCCACCTCCTTTCCCTTTAAGGTTAGTAAAAAAAGGCAAACAAACCGTGGAAAAAGAGATATCGTAAGTCTTTTAAGAGGTAGAAATCAACATACCTCTCCTTGAAGTAATCTAAAAGGTAACAATGTATGCTATATTTTTGAAGGACCTTGTACGAAAAAAAGAAGACTTACAAGGAATGAGAATGTGAACTTAGGAGAACATGTTTCAGCAGTTTTCTAACGTAAGCTTCCATCAAAGTTGAAGGACCAATGTATGTTTTCTATACCTTATAAGATCAACAAGGTTGCGATAAAACGTGCAATGTGTGATTTAGGTGATTCTATTAATATAATTCCACTTTCTATGTACAACTTACTTTCTGCTGAGCCCTTGAAGGAAACGAGAGTGATGATACAACTAGTTGACCAATCACTGATCCATCCCGAAGGAATCCTAGAAAATGTTATTGTAAAGGTAAATTAACTTATTTTTCAGTGGATTTCTATGTCATTAACATGGAAAACAATCGAACAAACACTTCTTTGGAAATCCTTCTTGGTCGTCCCTTCCTTAGTATGATATATACGAAAATCGACGTAAGAAGTGTAATTCTTATGATGAAGTTCGACGGTAAAGTTTTTATGTTTGATGTTTATAAAGCGATGAGATATCCAGATAACGTTGCTAGCACAAATTTTATTGATGTTATTAAACTTACCAATAATGAATATGTGGAAAGTAACTTTGTTGATAATTTATGCATGGAGTTAGAGGACTACAATGAGGAAATTAGGGAGTTCGATTTTTTTCTATTTATTCTAATTCACGCATGGTTCCCTCAAAATCTAAAATCCTACATTATGTTTTGTAGGATCCTCAAATAGAAATAAAGCAATTGCTGGAACACTTGAAATACACATTTCTGGGAGAAAACACCACTTTACCGGTAATTATATGAAATAAATTTCAAAAAAGGAGAATGATGATTTAGTGATGGTGCTGCACGTACACAAATAGGTGATCAGATGGACTATAGCTGACATCAAAGGGCTTAGTCAATTAAATTGTATGCACAAAATAAAAATTGAAGAAGGCGTGAAACCATTACAAGAAGGCCAACACCAGTTAATCCACCAGTGATGGAAGTGGTAAAAAAGGAAATCTAGAAACTTCTTGATGTGGACGTTATTTATACGATTTGTTATAGTAATTGCCTAAGTCCAGTCCATGTGGTTCCTAAAAAACTGGAGTCAAAGTCATCGAAAATTCAGAAGGTGAATTAGTTCCGAAACGAGTACAAAATGGATGAATAGTTTCTATTGACTACAGGAAGTTGAATTTGTTAACCTCAAAAGATCACTTCCCTATTCCTTTTATAGATCAAATGATAGAAAGATTAGTCGGTAAATCTTATTATTGTTGCCTTAATGGTTTTTTAGGTTTCTTCTAGATCTTAGTGGTGCCAGAAGACCAGAAAAATGACATTTAAATGTCACTTCTGCACATTTGCTTACCAAAGCATGCCTTTCGGACTTGAAAACACCCCGCCACATTCCAAAGATGCATGCTTAGCATATTTTTTGACTATGTAGAAGAAAGAATTGAGGTCTTCATAAATGATGTATAGTGTATGGTAAGTCCTTTAACGAATATCTTTCAAATTTGACTAACGTGTTCAGGTGATGTATTGAATTCAACCTCGTACTTAATTATGAAAGTGTCATTTTATGGTTGATAAAGGGTTGATTTTTGGCCATATTGTTTCTTCAAATGGAATAGAGGCTGATAAAGCAAAAAATTGATATTATACGCTCACTCCCTTACCCCACAACTTTGGGGAAATTCGTCCTTTTCTTGGTCATGCAGGATTTTACCGTATGTTCATTAAAGACTTTTCGAAGATGGCGCAACCATTATACGATTTGCTACAAAAGACAAAGCTTTTGACTTTAATCCAGAGTGCAAGGAGTAATTTGATATTTTGAAAGGAAAAGCTTGTTTTAACACCAACTGTTTAACTGCCCAATTGGGATTTCCCGTTTGAAATTATGTGTGATGCGTTTGACACATGCGTTGGAGCTGTTCTTGGGTAGAAAATTGGTAAAAAGTCTCATGTCATAGCATACGCGCCACGAACTTTGGATTCGGTTCAGAGAAATTATTCGACCACAAAAAAAGAAATATTTGCCATCGTTTTTACTTTAGAAAAATTTAGATCATATCTTCTTGGTATTAAAATTGTTATTTTTTCTAATCAAGCAGGTTTGAAGTATTTGATGAGAAAAAACAAGGCAAACCTGAGATTTTGCTATTACAATAATTTGATATGGAAGTTAAGGACAAGAAAGGATGCAATAATTTGGTAGTCGATATCTGAGTCAACTTCCCCTCTCAACGTTTGACCCGCCACTTTGAGAAGAATTTCCCAAAGAAAGCCTGATGTTGGCACAGAAGAACATCCCTTGGTTTGCGGAAATAGTCAATTATTTGGCCAAGGGTAAATTACCAATATATTTTCTGAAAGTTGAATATAATCGAATTAAGCTGAAACTAACCAAATTATTTGGAAGCACTGCTCCGATCAGGTAATTTGGCGATGTGTTGCCGAAAATGAGGTAAATTTCATATTAAAATTTTTTCATTCTTACTCTTGCGGTGGTCACTTTAGACCAAAGTGGATTGCCCATAAAATTCTTGAATGTTGTTTCTTTTGGCCTAACATATTTCATGATGCATATTTATTTTGCAAATCTTGTGAAATATGTCAGTGCGTAGGTAATCTAAGTCGAAGGAATGAAATGCCACTTAATCCAATTCATATATATATGATTTTTTTATGTCTAGGGGATTGATTATATGGGTCTATTCGTTTCTTCTTTTAGAAATACTTATATTATTCTTGTTGTAGATTATGATTCGAAATAGGTAGAAGATAAAGCTACCTAAAATAATGATGCCAAAATAACCGTTGATTTCCTGAAAATTTTTATATTTTCTAAAAAATTTTATACTTTCTGAAAAATTTTATATTTTCTGAAAAATTTTATATTTTCTATATTTGGCACGCTATGAGCAATAATAAGTGATAAAAGAACACACTTCGTCAATTAGATAATTGAAACACTTATGAAGAAGTATGGAGTGACTCAAAGAATCTCCATGGCTTACCATATGTATACAAATGGGAAATCGAAAGTATCAAAATGAGAAATCAAAGTAATTCTCAAAAAAATAGTCAAGTCAGACCGCAAAAATTGGAGTCTCAAATTGATCGAGGTTTTGTGGGAGTATAGAACTGCATACAAAGGTCCCATCGAAATGTCTCCATATCGCCTAGTCTTTGGTAAACTGTGTCATTTGTTGATTGAATTGGAGCACAAGACTTATTTCACAAGCAATGTAACATGGAGATTGATGCAATCAGCGAGGCATACAAACTATGTATTCAAGAACTTGAGGAAATATGTAGAAATGCTTACAGTAGCACTCGGATATTTAAAGACAAAACAGAAGAATTCCATGATCATATAATTTCTTTTAAATCTTTTTATATCGGTCAAAAAGTTTTGCTTTTTAATTCTAAATTTAAACTTTTTACAGGAAAGCTTAGATCGAAGTGGTTTGGACCTTTTATAGTAAATCAAGTGTTCCCTCATGGTTGAAACCATTTTATGAGAATGCTCTAGCTTGTTTAATCGAATAGCTCGATTTATAAAAACTTGTAGTATGAATTAGGTTATCGAGCTAGCAATGTTAAATAAAGCACTTTATGAGAGGCAACTCAATTTTATTCCATTTCTTTAATTTATTTTCTATTCTTAATTTCTATTCTTTATTTTTGTTTAGCGTTTTACTTATTTTAATTTTTAATTTTATAGGCACTCCGATAATCTTAATCGAATTTAATCAGAGCTAATTTTTTGTTCGAACAGTGGTGAATTTTTCCTTTCCCCAAGCAGATTATCGTGTGGCAGGAAAATAAATTTTATTTTCCTCCTATGTGCACCATTTTATTAAACGGTGCACGTTAGCATTACCCAAGACCAACCGAAGCAGGTTAGCATAGCCTTGATCCTAATTTGATTCAATTACCACCGACATTACCCTTATTTCTACCAAATGCCAACACCAATTGCATAGTCTTTGACCGGCTGCTTACATAATCCAATAGCCTTGGAATTTTAAACTTAGTCACCACGATAAGTCTAATCACTTCCTTGATGTAAAAATTAGCTAACTTAGGGAGACTAAAATCCATACGAACTGGGAGGAAATGAGTATATTTGGTAGGTCTGTCAACTATCACCCAAGTTGAATTATTCTTTCCTGGAGTTAGAGGAAGACCACTCACAAAATCTATGATGATTCATTCCCACTTCCACTGAGGCAATTTAATTGGTTGAAGAAGTCCTGAGGGAACTTGATGTTCAACTTTGACTTTTTGGCAAGTCATACATCTTGAAATGAATTCTACAATATCCTTTTTCATACATGACCACCAATAAAGTTCTCGTAGATCTTTAAACATTTTAACAGATCCAAGATGAACTGAAAATGAGCTACTATGAGCTTCTCGGAGAATGTTGAACTTAAGCCTATCATTATCAGACACATAAACTCTTCTCGAAGACAAAGTAGTCTATCAACATTGATAGAGTAATTGGAGTTGGGTTACTTTGAATTCTTTCAAGAATAGTTCGGAGTTTATCATTTGATTGTTGCAATTTTTGGATCCTTGAAATAATGGTGGATTGAACTCGAACTTCAGCCAAAAAACATTTATTCTTTCGGGTCCTAAATGAGCATGAACAACCTTTGAGGTATTTGCAAAATTGTGACTGAGTGCATCAGCCACAACATTTACCTTGCCATGATGGTAATCAATAACTAGGTCATAATCCTCCAAGAGTTCCATCCAACGTCTTTGACGAAAATTTAGATCCTTCTGAGTTAATAAGTTCTTCAAACTTTTATGATCAATAAAGAGATAACATTTCTCTCCATAGAGATAATGTCTACAGATCTTTAGAGCAAACACAATGGCTTCAATCTCGAAATCATGCGTTGGATAGTTAAGTTCATGCGATTTAAGTTGACGAGAAGCGTAGGCTACAACTTTACCTTCTTGCATTAGCACACATCCCATACTGTGATGAGATGCATCACTGAACACTGTGAAGTCCTTGCCTAACTTGGGTTAACTTAAAACTAGGGGATTAGTCAGAATATATTTAAGCTGGTTGAAGCTCTGTAATTGACTCCCCGACCACTCAAATTGAACATCCTTTCGAAGTAACTTGGTTAGGGGAGAAGCTATCAATTTGAATCCCTTAATGAATCTCTTATAATAGTCAATTAACCCTATAAAACTTCTGACCTCTCTAACATTCTTTGGGGGATTCTAATTGGTGTTTGCTTGAATATTTTTCAGATCAGCTTGAATTCCATTTGAGGATACAATATGCCCAAGGAAAGAGATTTCAAGAAGCCAAAATTCACATTTGCTGAATTTAACAAACAATTTCTTGTCTTAGAGTGTTTGATGTACAACTCGTAGGTGCTGATCATAATCCTCTTTAGTCTTGGAATAGATTAGAATGTCATCGACGAAAACTACAACGAACTTGTCATGGTAGGGCTAAAATACTTGATTCATTAAGTCCATAAAGGCACCCGAAGCATTTGTAAGACCAAAAGACACCACCAGGAATTCATAGTGGCCATAATGAGTTTGAAAGGCTATATTTAGAATATTAGAGTTTTTTACTTTCATCTGGTAAAAACCTGATTGGAGGTCTATCTTTGAAAATATCGAAGCACCTTTAAGTTGGTCAAAGAGATCATCGATTCTAGGCAGGGGACACTTATGTCTATCGTGGGCTTATTAAATTAATGATAATAGATACAAAGTCTCGTCGTTCCATGTTTCTTCTTCACAAAGAGAACAGGAGCACCCGAAGGTGATACACTATGTTGTATAAAGCCTTGATCCAAAAGTTCTTGAAGTTGAGCCTTTAACTACTTAAGTTTAACCGGAGCCATTCGATAGGGAGCAATAGAGACTAGTGTAGTTCCTGGTTGCACCTCCATCCCAAATTCTACTTCACGAACCAGAGGAAGCCCAAGTAATTCTTCTGGAAACACATCCAGGTATTCATAGATAGTTTGAATCGATTCCAAATTAGGCTTGGATTTTGTCGTATCGATGATGTAAGCTAAGAATGATTCACATCCCTTACGAATCATCTTGTCAGCTTTAATAACTGTAATTACAGAGGTTGGACTATTATTCTTCTCACTCGTCACAATGATAGCATTTTTCCCTAACCCAGGTAGAAACAACTTTTTTCTCACAATCAACCCATGCTTGATGTTCTCCTAACCAATCGAGTCCCAAAATGATGTCAAATTCATGGAAGAAAAATTTCATGAGATCAGTGGAAAATTGAGTGCCTTGAATCATCAAAGGACATCTCTTACAAACTCGATTGACTAGAACACTATCTTCTAAAGAATTTGTGGCTAGGATCTCAGATTTAGTTGGTTAGAGAACTAAGTTTAATTCTTGGACTAATGCAGAACATATAAATGAATAGGTAGATCCAGGATCCACCAATGCAAAAACAGGACAAGAATATAATTCAAAAGTACCAGCAATCACATTCGAAGCCTTTTCATCTTCTCTACCTCGAACATTATACACACGAATTGGAGTTTTAGATTCTTACTAAGTAGTTGCGGAAGATTGACCACGAAGTCGTCTAGAGGCACTAGACTGAGTATTTTTTGGACCCTCGACCCCTTAGAGACTGAATTGATATTGGACTCTTAGGTGTTGAGATTAAAATCTTATTAGACTGTTTTGGACAATCCCTAATGAAGTGACCTTTCTCGCCACAAAGAAAACACGAACCAGATTGATGTCGACACTCACCTGAATGTCGTTACTGACAAAAATTACAAAAAGGAGATTGGGAAACTCGACCCGAACCACCAGTACTTTCCATAGAAGCATGTTGAGGAGATGATCTCATAATCAATTACAGTTTCAGAACATAATTCGTCCTAGTAGGCTGACTAGTATAAGATTGAGAGGAATTATGATCCCGAGGTTTCTTCTAAGATACAGGTAAGTTAACAAATTCCCTCTTTCATTTATCCATTTTTCAAAACTTACCACTTTTTCTTTGACGGGCTTTTTGAGCAGATTCAGTGGCAATAGCTCGATTCACAAGCTCTTGGAAATCTGATATTCCAAAGGCAGTAAAAAGTGGGCATAATTCATCATGCAAACCATCAACAAATATCCGAAACTTGTCTTCTCCAGTCTTAAGATACTCAGTACACTATATACTAAGTTTGCAAAATTCTTGAACATATTGATCCACAGATTGATTTCCTTGCTTCAAGAGCAGAAACTTCATCATTCTCTCAGCTAGGTAGTTGTCACTAATGTACTTTTTCTTGAATTTTCAAACAAAAAAATCCCATGTTACCCTCTCTTCCAGAACAGTTTGGATTGTATCTTCCCACCAATTCTGTGCTTCATCAGAAATTAAGGAGGTAGCACATTCGAGTTTAAGTTCATTAGAAACATTGGAGCTGCTTATTCACAATCTTTAGGGTATTGTCTAGCCAATATTCAGCGGTCTCAGGTTGTGCATCATCAACACCAAATTGGGCTAGTTTATCAATAGCAGCTCGGGAGTTAGACACATGAGCAGAAGAAGGATTCAGAGTAGATTGAGATTGTTTGCTTCTCAGCATTGGAGGAGTCGGTAAATATTTTGAGATCTTCAGCTCTCGAAAGGTCACTAGACATCTTGATAACTAAAACAAAGAAATTAGGGATCATATTAGTTACAAGTCACATAAATTAAACAAAATTTAACTCCTAATGGAATATTCAAAACATGAAAATGCAACCAACCTTGGTTTAGTCCTATAATTGACTAAACCTAGGCTATGATACCATATTGTAACACCCTATACCCAACTTAGTAAAAAAATTGGGTCAGAGGTGTAATCGAAGATCAAAATCTGATTTTAAACAAGCATTTCTAAATATTCGATGATACATGTAAATCCCATACCAAACATGAATTAATCACTCGTATTAGGCAATTTTTCATGTATCTTCTGATTAAGAACTAAATCATATATTTTTCATAACATTAAGGACTAAATTGAAATTACTTCAAAATTAAGGGACCAAACTGCAAGTAAAAGAAATTATACGGGACCACGTTAAAACTTTTATAAATGTAAAGATCTAAGTGTAAAAAAATCAGTACGTTCCAACCAAATTTTCAGTTCTATACAAAAAAAAAAAAAAAATAAGGTTTCCAATTTAGAATCTGTTTTCCATAAAAAAAAAAAAGTTGCAACCTATAATTTGGTTTCTGTAAGCAAAATCAAGTTGCAACTAAAAAGGAATCAGGTTTCTATACAATAAATTAGATTAAAACTAAAAACAAGTTTCTATTTGATAAATCAAGTTGTAACCTAGAAAGGAATCAGGTTTCTACAATACTTACTCCTGTTACTTTTGCTTTTCTTTACTGCCACTAACTTATTTCAAAAAATAAAAATACTGCCACTGACCAGAATAAGGTATAATATAAATATTGTATCCAAGAGCCAAAAAATAGATTTGTCCCTGCTGTCGAGCCAAAAAATGGAAGGTAGAGAAAATAAAAACTCTTTGAGGAGTGAAGTAATCTACGATAACTCTGCGGTAATATTTTTTTAAAAACCTGTACTCAGATTTCGTAATTGATCTGGTTACAACATTTAGTTTCTTAGAAGACCAAGAAATTAAAGTGTCAACAAAGTAAAAAAATTTCTCTTTGTCAATGGTTTTCTCAATACCAAAATTGTTTCGACTCCAATTCTCGTTTCTTCGCATTTTTCATGGTACATAATGTCACATAATTTGAATAATGGTGCATCTTCTTCTTGTATAGATCATCAAAAACCCTGTCTAGTAGCTTCATCTAATCTTGAAAGTTCTACTTCATATTCACAAAGAGAGTCATGTCAAGTTGATGTTGCATCCGATTTTGGTTTTGCTGAATTAGATCAATCAACAAGTGTTGCTGGAAATGAAAGTCATGAAGAGAGTGGAGAATTTCGATTGAATGATCACAAGGGGAAAGAGTGGTATCTTCAAGCCAAAAGTTCCATTTACTGGTGTTGTCAAAGTTGCTGATGGTTTTGATAACCTTGACACTACAGAGCCTCAATCTGTTTCAGCAACTTTAAAAAAGTAATAACTGGAAAAAGGCAATGCAAATTGAGTATCAAGCTCTAATTAGAAATAAAACGTGGCACTTAGTCCCTCCGTGTTCAAAGCATTCTTTGGTTGGAAGCAAGTGGGTTTTCAAGCTCAAATATAATCTAAATGGAGGCATTGATAGTTACAAAGCGAGATTAGTTTCCAAGGGATTTCATCAAACTCCTCGAATTGATTTTTTTGAGACATTCAGTCCAGTCACCAAGCCTACTACGTAATGATTGTATTGACTCTTACTGTCTCAAAAGGATGTGAGGTTCGACAATTGGATATTAACTATACATTTTTGAATGGATTGTTGGCAGAAGATGTGTATGTGGTACAACCAGAAGGGTTCATTGATCCTTAAAAATCAGATTTTGTATGCAAATTTGACTAGGCTATATATGGCCTTAAACAATCTCCCCATGCTTGTTTTGACAGGCTGTAGAACACGTTAGTTGATTGGAGTTTTATTCATTCCAAATGTGATGTCTCTCTTTTTTTCTTCTTCTTTTCAATCCTCACAAAAAAAACTCTTATTTATACTTGTTTATGTTGACGACGTTTTGATCACATGCAATGACAAAGAATTTGTACAAGCTTTCATTTACAAGTTGAACAAGTTTTTTGCTCTAAAAGACATGAGTTCTCTACATCATTTTTCTCGACATTGAAGTTCATATATATGAAACTGGCATGTTTCTTATGCAATCCAAATATATTAAAAAAAAATTTACACAAAGCTGAGATGGAAAATGCTAACGCTTGTTCAATGCCTCTTGGTACTGGTAAAAAAATTATCTAAAGAAGAAGGAAAAGTCAGTAGGAATCCAACTTCTTATAGACGATTTATAGGCGCTCTTAAGTATCTCACGCACACTCGACCAGATATAACATTTGCTATCAACAAGCTGATTCAATTTCTTCAACAACCAACTATGGTTCATTGGCAAGCAACGAGAAGGGTTCTTCGTTACTTGAGTTGAATTGTTTCAATTGGGTTGCACATCAAATACAATGATAGACTTTGTTTAAATGGATTTTCAAAAGCTGATTGAACAAGTTGTCCAAATGATCATCATTCAGTTCCAGGGCATTGTATTTACTTTGACGATGATTTAATTTCTTGGTCTTCTAAGAAACATGATGTTGTAGCCAGGTCAAGCACAGAGTCTAAGTACAGGTCTTTAGCAAATCTTTCTAGAGTTATCCTGGAACTTCTCAAAGAGTGTTCATTCTCTCTACCTTCCAAACACATAATGTGGGTTGATAACTTAAGTACGAATGCTCTCGCTTCTAATCTTGTACGCCATGCTCGAACAAAGCATATTGAAATTGATGTTCATTTTGTTAGAGATATGGTTTTGAGGAAAGATCTATAAATTTGATATGTTTCTTCACATGATTAGGTAGCATTGACAAAGGGAAATTCTTTTTCATTAAACTCATTGTATCTTAAAAACAATCGAGTAATCTTAAAGTGGAGGGCTGCTACTGGAGTTTTGTGTGACAAGAAGGTGCCTCTAAAACTTAAGGGAAAATTTTATAGAATGGCAATAAGACCAGCGCTGTTGTATGGATCAGAATGTTGGGCACCCAAGAAGGATCACGTAAGGAGGATAGAGGCCGCAGAAATGAGAATGCTTCGATGGACATGTGGTAGGACTCTGTGGGATATGACGACAAACTCTGCTATTAAGATGTCCTTAGGGGTGATGTCTGTTTCCGAAAAAATGAGGGAGGGAAGACTACGGTGGTTTGGGCACGTCCTTAGGCGACTACCGTCGGATGCGGTCAGGAGGGTAGAGTCGATTACAATCGACGGTGCCAGAAGGAAAGGACGACCAAGGCGGAAGTGGAATGACTACTTGAGATCTGATTTGAGGGATTTAGGCCTTACCGAAGACATGACCTATGATAGGAAATTATGGAGGCTTAAGACTAGGGTAGTCGAGTAGTGTGAGTCACATCTATAGGGTGTATCATCTTTGTCTTCTTTTAAATGCATTTGTAGTTATTTCATTGACTTTTACTTTTTATACTTTTCTGTTATTGGTATTTATGAAAGATTAGAACTGGGCTTGCTATCGTTGTCTCATGTGTATCATTCTCATCATGTTTCCTCTGTTAATTTTAGCCGGGTCTTAGATTTCTGTCTATATGTAGAGACTCTTTCGCATGAATTATTTTGCAGGGATTACTCCCCATTACAGAAGCACATATGATATTAATGACTGCATATGAAGATTGTTTAGCTATGTATTTATGTAATTATTTATACATACATTGCATTTTATCTATATTTTTAATTTTCTGACTGCCGGAGGTCTTTCACGGAAGCTATTCTCAACCTGGCGTTGGGAGCAACCTACTACCCTACCTCCCCTTACCCCATACATATGGGAATTGGGTTTTGTTGTTGTTGTTGAGTAATCATCAATTTTCCACCCATATTTTTATTATTATTGTATTATTATTATATTACTATTATTATTATATTAAAAATGTTACTAAAAACCCAATTAAGTCCAAATTACAATGTTACCCACACCCTTTACAACCCATCAACAAACAAACAGACCCATTAACCCTAGCCCAAATGGATAAAAGCCTAACAGAAGCCCACATGTGGAGAGAAAAGAAGCTAGGGTTTTATCATTTTCCTTGGAGTCGTGTGTCCCTCACTGTCAGATCTGGAAGTGATATGATGAACTAGATTGAAGCATGTTAGGGTTTTGGAGAAGGGTTCCCAGCCGCCACATTTCCAACCGTTGGATCTATTCAAATCCAAGGGACCGGATCTAATGATTTTATGGTTTCATTACAACCCTAATGGATGGAAACCGCCGCTCATGCCATAGTCGTTGGATCAGATTTGATCCAACGGCCCCCAGATGCAACCTTGATAGCTCCCCATGCAAGCTGATGATGTCAGCACCATCGAATTCTACGCCAGTCACCACAGAGAAGGACGAAAAGACCTCGGGGTAAAAGTATTTACCCCTCCTTTCTCCCACATCATTGCCGCCTTCTCAGGGCTTTGTCCCTGACGTTGTACCCTCCTCGATCAGACCGCAAAGCCAAAAAAAGAAAGACAAACAAAGAAAAGTCAAGGGCCTTTCCTCTGTAACAGGCAACAAAAAATAATAAAAAGAGGGGAGAGATTTTGATATAAAGGAGGATATCAGCAACCAAAAGTGAAATAAAGGAGAGAATGAGAGACCAGAAAAAGAAAGCTAAAACAAAGGAGAGAATGAGAGACCATAAGAAGAAAACTAATAAAAAGAAGAAAAAGGAGAGATTCCTACCGTTTGAGGATTCGACCTTTCTCACTAGAGCAAAAAAATCCGTTTTCTCGAAGGTAATGCCTTGCATGCTCATAGATCTGTATAGAGAGGTTCAAAGGATCATGAAAGAGGGATTTTTATCTTAAGTTTTTTTTTTTGGTTTTCAAAGTTCTTTGGGTGAGTTAGGGTTGGAACTGAGTCGTTTTTAGGTTCTAGGCTTGAGGAGGGAAAGTTTTGGGTTTAGCTTAGCCGTTGGTGGCCACCGATTCACGGTTCGTTGGCCAGAGCGATACTTTCCATCTCCCATGGTAGAGAGATGCAGGGGTAGAGAAGTTTTGAGAGAAAACAAGTTTCACTTTTAGGTAAGAAATAGAAAAGTGAAAAATGGGGAAAAGATAGCATTTTAGCTTTCGTTGAGTATTTGTGCCAGGCACCACGCGCTCTCATTTTGAGGAAGTAATATGCGCGTTTAGCGCATGGGATAATCTTATCCTCAGGGTCTAGTGTTTTGTAACCTTTAGGTTTGGTCACTGAATAGAAATTTTATTTATTTCGATTTTGAACTTTAAATTTCATTGCTTTTAATTTTTAGTCACCTTGTATACTGTTATATGCTTTGGTTAAATGCTTGATTGGCCTTATTAATTTTTTATTCGTTGTATTTTAGTCCTCTTTGTAAGAATATGTTAGGAAATGCCTTATTCCTACTATAAGTAACCATAATTTGTTAAATTTATATTATAGCCACTGCCTTGGTTTGATCATCACTTAAAATAAAATGGTTTTAATGCAAGATAACCCCTGTAACTTCTCATTAATGTAGATCTGATCTTTAATTTACTTTTTGAAATTTTATGGATTTGGTCCTTGTTTTCTTACTTTAGTTTATTTAAGCCCTCATACCATTATATGTTTAGTATAATAATGCATGCTGTTGCTCAACATGGTAAAATATCCTTAAATTTGATAATAATAATTGTTAATTTTTATGCATAATTGTATCAATTTTCAAGAGCGTATTTTGTAGACAGGGAATGAAAAGTGCAACCTATAGAGGTGGTACGATTTAATACGACATTCAAACAAAAAACAAACTTGAAAGTTGTCGAGTATGCTTTGATAAAAATAAAATATTAATTAAATGGCTATTTTAATAATGACAATGTGTTTGTTTGTTTTAGCATGTTGCTTTAATTTAATGCTAACTAATTCGATTCATGCTTAATGTGAGACCACAAATAAATAATAAGGAAATATTCTTATATAGGGAAGAGGTAGATGGAAAGCCTTCCCATTGGAAGACGTGTAAATTCTGCGATCTCTTCTCAAAATAGAGAATATTCGTTATAGTTTGAAACGAGTTAATTAATAAGAAATAAAATAAATCGTAAGATAATTCTTGATTTTAGCATTTTTTTAATTTCCATTACCACGATGATGTATAAGTGATTAGGTATCATTATTGGACGCTGTGGGGTGTTTTCCCTTCCCCACGTGTAACCGAGTCCTAATCCTATAAAAATGAATTCATGGTAAACGTATATCAATTTGTTTTTAAAAATGAGTGTTTTATTAAATTATTTTTAAAAGACGTTTTTGGGTACTCGATCTATCTAATTCAAAGGTCGATGAAGACTCCAATTTGAAATTAATTCCATTTTTGAAAAAAAAATTCACTAATTAAACTTAAATTTTATTTATTTCAGACTTGAACTTTAAATTTCATTGCTTTTACTTTTTAATCATCATATATATTGTTATATGCTTTGGTTAAATGCTTGATTGGCCTTATCAATTTTTGATTCGTTGCATTTTAGTCCTCTTTGTAAGAAGATGTAGGATATGCCTTATTCCTGCTATAAGACACCATAATTTGTTAGATTTATATTTTAGCCACTGCCTTGACTTGATCTTCACTTGAAATAAAATGGTTTTAATGCAAAATAACCCATGTAATTTCTCATTAATTAGATCTGATATTTAATTTAGGTATTTTAAAATTTTATGGATTTGGTCCCTATTTTCTTACTTTAGTTTCTTTTAGTCCTTATACTATTATATGTTTAGTATAATAATGCATGTTGTTGCTCAACATGTTTAAATGTCCTTAAATTTGATAATAACAATCGGTAATCTTTATGTATACTTGTATCAATTTTCCAGAACATATTTTGTAGAATGAGCGTAAAAAGTGCAAACTATAGAGGTGGTACTATTCAGTACGACATTCAAACGAAAAGCAAACTTGAAAGTAGCTGAGTATGCTTTGATAAAAATGAAATATTAATTAAATCGTTATTTTAATAATGACAATGTGTTTTTTTTGGCATGTTGCTTTAATTTAATTTTAACTTATTTGATTCATGCTTAATGCGAGTCCCAAATAAATAATAAGGAAATATTATTATATAGGGAAGAGGTTGATGGGAAAGCCTTCCTATTGGAGGACGTGCAAAGTCCGTGATCTCTTCTCAAAATAGAGAATATTCCTTATAGTTCAGAATGAATTAATTAATAAGAAATAAAATAAATCGTAAGATAATTCTTTATTTTAGCATTCTTTTAATTTCTATTACCATGATGATGTATAAGCGATTAGGTATCAGTATTGGGCGTCGTGGGGTGTTTTCCCTTCCCTATGCGTAGTCGACTCTCGATCCTGTAAAAATGAATTTTTGGTAAACGTAGATCAATTTATCTTTAAAAATGATTTTTATTAAATTATTTTTTAAAACATGTTTTCAGGTATTCCACCTATCTAACCCAAAGGTCAATGGTGACTCCAATTTGAAATTAATTTGATTTTTAAAAATTAAATAATTTTTCACTAATTAAACTTAAAAATCGTTTTCGTTTTGAAAAAAAGTCATGAATGCCTTGCGACTCCATTGGGGATAAATTAGAGAGTCAGGCCGATAATCACTTATACATTGTTGTGGTAATGGATACTAGAAAGCTTAAATAAAAAATGATCTTATGATTGATTTTGTTGGATATTGATTAATTATTTTCAAATTGTTTATTAATAGTTGTACTAATCTTTGAATTTTCTATTTTTAGAGTTGTTGAATATTTTCAAAGGTGTTTTTTTTTTATGTTGGGCGTCTTGTTTGACCAAAGGTTTGTATGCTCCTCTTTACACACTTCACTTGCATCATATGCCGTAAGCTTTATATCCGAGCTCCATCCCGATTAAGTAGGGGTGAACGCTATGTTTTCGTGGTGAATTTATTCCCCATGTGACCTATAGTTACTAACCTATGAGATACACGCCTTGTACCTCCATGAGAATTTATTTCCTCGTATAGGTATGGGGAAATAGATCTCCTCAATTTGAACTAGTTCAGTTTGAATCCTGTAATGAGTAAGGATCGGGGATTTGGTAGCCCGAGGGGGAACCAACATCAAGGAAAATTCAGGTACCCTTTCCCTTGACCCGAAACCATGCATATAGTGAACCATAGACTGATCACACTAGGTAAAGCCATGCCAAACCTTCGTCCATCAAAAGGTACCAAAATAGGCATACACAAAGGAGGAGCGTACTTTAACCTTTGTTCTCTACAAAGTTGTAGGATAGATTTTCTCTTTCAAATAGTAGTATGAGAACTAGAAAAGTATGAGATTAAGTTTTTTTGCTCCAACAAATGAATGAGAGTAAAAAACATGTTTGGTTAGGACACGTTTCAATAAATCATGTTTGGGTAGATAGAATAAAAGTAGGACTGATTTGATTATTTTTGTGCCTATATTTATTTCATGTGCTAACTGACCTATTTGTTTTGTTTTTCTTTGTTTCATTTTTGTATGTTCATAGCATATTGAAAATGTGATTGATCCACAAGTGTACATTTAGTTGAAAGACTTTTTAAGATGGATAAAAGTTTCATGAACAAAGAAGTGAACCCTACAGATGTGCGCTATTTGTCCGAGGCAAAGCAAAAGTAGTAAGGAGACAGTCTGTCAATGCAGTATGTGTCATAATTATCTAGCTTCGTACCCGCCACTATCAAACTAAAAAATATTCAAAGTTTGAAAAGGATTTGGGAGAGTTGGAGAAAAGGTGAGAAGCAAGCATTCCATCAAGACTATGGTGACATATCTCTCTTATTGTACGTCGAAGTAGACTCAATCCTCATCCGAAGCATTCCATCAAAGTAAATATTTGTGCTAAGGCAAGCAATTATGTGCAAGTATACACAATCAATTCAAGTAATATAGGGTAAGTGAGTATCGTCTCCTCAGGGATTGGTTTAGAAATTTAATTTCACCACAACTAGAACTAGTGTCACAAAGTAATTCCTACGAGATTGTCAACTTAAGAACTAATATTAACGAAACAAAGAAGTGATATAATGATTGCAGAAAAGTTTGGTCAAGGTAAAATAAGTATGCAGAATTCTGGAATGAAATAAAACAAGTGTTGGTTTAAATATAATGCAAACAACCTCACATATTCAGACTTATCACAGAGCACTTATGCTAAACTTTTGTATTGAAAACAATCACTCTAATTCTAGAATGAATTATTATGACTTGCTAAAGCTGCCCGACAGGATTACTAGGTATTCTTAGACGGTTGTTATGGCAATACTCCTCAGCGTTAACTACAACCCTTGGTTTGTCAAACTGTTGTTGTGGCAATACCTCTCAGCGTGAACTATAGGCGTTGTCTATTCTACTCTAGCATCTATCCCTTTTAGTCGTTTGAAACTCGCTCCTTATCTCTAAGGTAAACAAGTTAGAACTTCACCATCCCGGATTCATTCCATTGCTCACATGGATCTATCTTAATTCTCTCGAATCTAAGAATCACTATCTAGACAAAAGACTATCTCTCGATGCTCTTATATTGCCAAGACATGTTTTACCAAAACCCTATGTGATCTCTCGATGCTCTTACAGTGTCAAGGTAAAATATTCAAACAATGAACAAAACAGTCATGAGCAAAAACATAATTCATCATTCATAGAATATAAAGTAATTGTTTAGGCAAAACAAAGTTTAACACCAAGTAAGACAATCATGGTGATATCAAAAATCATCTAAGTTTCAACGTTTAATACAACCCCAAACATATAAAGAGATCAAGAACAAAGGAAGATCTCTGTCACGACAATTCTGATCAACACCGCACCTGCCTTGGTGATCAGTATCTCTTGAGACCTGATCACCGCTCTACTACAGCCTGGCTATGGAGGACACCAAGGAAGGTTGGTTGGTAAACGATGAGAAAGCACTACAGTTGCTCGCTCACACCTTGGGTAAAGCTCTTCTCTCTTCTTCCTTGCCTTATTTCTTTGGCGGCTACGACTGGTTATTTATAAGGAAGGATCTCCTAGGGCTTCGCATGCTTTTAGAGTTTCCTTAAATAACCGTTGTTAAATTCCTAGACTTAAAAAGGAAAGGCGGTATCTGAATAATTAAGGCTTGCTTGCACATGAAGTAGATCATCAGTTAAAAAGGAAAGGCGACTGGCGGTTTCGTCATACCTGCTTCTGACTTTTCAGATAAACCTTGCCTTGGCGAGATAAAGCTGCTCCTCACGTTCTTATCTGTTCTGTTGGCCTTTGCAAATTTACGCTGTCACGACTGAAATGTTCTTCCTCTGTAAGTTTCCTCCACAAACACAATCCAAACAACCCTTTCTCTTCAGCAGAATCAATTAGACCAAATAAATCTTGCCTAAGCAAAACTTATTCACCACAAGCTAACATAACCTATATACAACTAAAATGTTGTGCATACTTTGTTTAGAATAGCAATAACTTAAGTGAAAAGACTAGAAATTGAGTCTTTTTACGGAGTTATCACACCCCCAAACTTAAGCTATGCTTGTCCTCAAGCAATGTATAATAACTAGAAGAAAATCAAAATTATCATGGCAAAACAGTGTTAAGAAAATCATATGGATTGAGATTTCAGCCCTCAGTAAAAATATTTGGCCTCAACATGTTCGACAGTCATATTAGTCAAGTCCCTTCCCTAGTCAGGATTCCTTGTTATTGTGTATGTGTGATTGTAATCAGTCTATGCATAAAGGTAATTAGAAAACTTAAAGTAAGCACTTCTGGATTATCAAGGCATCAAATTATTTGTCAGGCTTAGTTTATACTCCTAGTTATTTATTAACTTTTATTTTGTTTTTTATAGAGGAGTCAGCTCATCACACCTATCGTCCCATACTCTAGGTGAAAGGGAGCATACCTTCCACCCCCAAGCTAGTCGGGCAGAGTCATCATGTGACTACTTTCATTCACTCATATGCCTTGGCAACTCTTAATTTCTTATGGAGTTTTTTTTTCTGTTTATGCCCTTGCATAGAGGAGTATCCCTTTTTATTTTTCAAGTTTTAAACACTAGGGATCTTCACTTTACCCTTAAAATATTTTTGAAGTCTCGGTAAATAGAAATTTCTTTCCTAAAAAAATTACAGATTACCTTAAGCAAGGACAACCTACAATCGTGTTTGTAAATTTCAAAGAATCAGGCCCAGGTTTGGTTATCTTCCCTAGACAGTCTTACAATAATTCTGGCCTAGGCAATAAATTTATGCATTCATCATTGGGCATCCCTAATTCATTCCTAACAATAGTCTTAACCTACTTATGTTATGACAACTGAAATTTTCAACCAATCATCATCAATTGCCTTTTAGCAAAGTACGATAAAATATGGCACAATACCTCCCCTAAACTTGAGGGATGCATTATCCTCAATGCATGCTAACTAAAACTACATGATGATGTATGCAGATGCAAAAAAGAAAAAAAAACTAGAATGAAAACTTACTGTGGTGGGGTGGCTTGACTGGACGCCCTCGTTCGACGTCGTTTGGGAGGAGAGAGACTCTCAGATCTTGAGTCTACTGCTGTTATCGTCGAGGGAGATAGCTAAAGTATACGACCTTTCGTTCTCTTGTAGCGCTTCTTGCTGGTCGAGGCTCGTGCTGGAGTTGGTTGCTCGGCAGTAGGAGTCGGTTGTGATAAAATTAGTGATGGGCTAGGAGCTGCTGCTGGGACTGGCGTTGCTTGACGGACAGGAGACTAAATAAGATCATGCTCGGATTGCTTCGAGGCTGGTGTAAAAGCTTCATCGGAGAAGAAGTTGGGTGGCTATCTTGACTGCTCTCGGAAGTCGAGAAAGATGAGGAGCTGAGGAACTCTTCTGTATCGCCTTGGCCTTCCTCAAGTACGGGCGAGACATGGGTTGCCAGTGGTGGCACATCTGTGGAGACTCCTGGCGGAACATATGGAGGGACATTTGATGTCAAGGCATGGAATGTGTTACCGCCAGCAGTGTATTTGAGGATAACACTGGGAAGGGCAGCAGATTGACGTTTGTGTTCGGGAGTAACTCCTTGAAGAAGGCGTTGAGCTGCGCGTCCCTTGCCTTGACATACTCAAAATAGATCTCCATGTGATCCTCTAGGCACCCTATCTTTTCACGTGTTTCTCACGTTTGCGTAACCACAGCGGCCATTCTAGCCGCAACAATCGATTTTACTCCCCGCTCCAAACCTTCATGCAGGGCGTTATCATCGAAACTCATCAACTCGGGTACCTTTTTCTTGGCGATACCCTCCTTGGATTTAATGAAATCCTCAAAGGGATTCTCGGGGACCTTCTTTTCCTGTGCAGTGCAGTTTTCAAGTTGGGAAACAATAGATTGCCCCGGTTTCTTTTGGCGCACTCGTGGATTTGCTCAAAGATGAGTTCGCCAACATTAATCTTCCTCCCATATATTATTGAGTGCAATAGCATCAGTCTTTTCACGAGCACCGTTGTGTTGTGAGATGTGGGCATAAGCTTGCCCTTGAGAAAGTGGTTCCATAATTTGATGATTGGTTTGAGGGCTCGGCGATCGACTCTCTTCCTCGTTGGGGCATTCCCTTCGAACTTAGACCATCCAAAGCATAAATCTTCTAGGACTTCGTTGTACGTTTCCTGATCCGCCTCAGCCACGAATCACTTGTGATGCTCCTCACTTTCCCCAACTTGAAGTATCTATTGAGTGCTGAAGGGGAAAATCGTAGGAGCTTCCCTCGGACCGTGTGGTTTGATTGGTCCTCGAGGTGGGCGTAGAACTCCCTCACCATCGCTGGTGTTACGGTTTTGGGATGGTGGGAAAACTTCTCCCAGTTGTGCTTTTTTATCACGTCCATTACCTCTAGTCCAAACGACTCTTTATCCTCAGCTGGAAAGAAGAATCCATCTTCCAAATATACTTGTTGTTTTTGGAGGATTTTGAAGCGTGCTTCGGCTGTTTGGAAACGCTTAAAGCTCGGCGTTGAGGCTGGGGCTTTCCTTGATCTTACCATTTTGCTTGGTTGGTGTGGTGAAATCAGTGGCGACGATGGGGAGGATTTTGTTGCGAGAAAAAAAGTTTTCTTGTTTGGTAGAGAGAGAGTAAGGCACGATGAAGAAGAAGAAGTTGGGCAATTTTTTCTTTAGAAAGTAATGGGTGGTTTCATGGTAGTTTTGTCCTTACACGAGGGGAAAATATTTTGCATTTAATGTGGGATATGTGATTGGTTATAAAGTTGGGGAAAAGATCTCTTTCCCTCTTTAATTCTGCCGCCTAAACCATGCACCCTAGGGTTTCCTTTCTTTTCATGCATGCTCCATCTCCCCATGCTTCCACGTGTGCTTTGTATGCCTACAATAAATAAAGAAATAAAATAAAACGGATAATGAAAGTAGAAAATAACTTAATTTATTTATGTACAGAATTCAAATTTTCATTGCCTAGGCAACGAATTTTGTTCAAGTAAGTAAAACAAACTCTTGGGCATCAGGTGCCAACGATGACGGTTTATCGCGCATGACTGGGGCTCCTTTGTACTCCTTTAGCCTCTGCCCGTTCACCTTGAAGATGGAACCATCGTTTTGGTTCTGGATTTCGATTGCTCCATTGTCATGGACTTGATGTACGATGAACAGTCCTGACCATTGTGATTTTAGCTTGCATGGAAATAACTTAAGACGTGAATTGTAGAGCAATCTTGTTGCCCAGAATAAAATTACCTCGGTAATATTTTTCTATCATGCCATCATTTTGTTTTCTCCTTATATAGAAGGACATTCTCGTATGCGTGTGCTCTGAATTCACCCATCTCGTTCAGTTCCAAGAGTCTTCTTTCTCCAGTAAGCTGAGCATCCATGTTTAACTTTTTGATGGCCCAGTAGGCTCTATGTTCTAGTTCAATAGGCAGATGACATTCTTTTCCGTAGACCAATTTAAACGGTGACAATCCCAGCGGTGTCTTGAATGTTGTGTGATAAGCCTATAGTGCTTCGACGACCAGTCTTTTCGACTTGGGTTGACGACCTTCTCAAAGATCTGTTTAATTTCCCGGTTAGACACTTCTGCTTGTCCATTCGTTTGAGGGTGATACGCCATAACAATCCTATGTCGCACTCCATATTGTTTCAGTGCCTTGGCAATTAGTTTGTTGTCAAAATGTGTGTCTTCATCGTTAATGATAATATTTTTGTACAAAAATTTTAACATCGACTTGGAATTATTTTTAGGTGTTGCAATGGCTTCAACCCATTTGGATACATAATCCACTGCCAAGAGAATGTACAAATCTCCAACTGATGTTTCCCATACGTCGAAGAGTTCAATTTCCAGAATATTTTCCATGGCATCTCATGTTGTTTCAATATGTTTCCTGTTCGTTGGCATCTATCACATGACTTATAGAATTCATGCACATCTTTGAACAAGGTTGGCCAATAAAATCCAGACTGAATCACTTTTGTTGTTGTTCTCATTCCACCAAAATGCCCTCCATATGGTGACGAGTGGCATTGCTGTAGAATATCTTTATGCTCTTCTTCTGGAATACATCTTCGGATTCCACATTACTTGAATAGAAACGGTTCATCCCAGTAGTAATGTCGCACATCATGATGAAACTTCTTTCGGCCCTGGCTAGATAAATCAGGAGGAACAATACCACTAACAAGAAAGTTAACTATGTCAGCATACCACGGCGCAACCGTGACAAATAATATTTTCTCATCAGGGAAATCCTCTATAATTTTTGTTATGTCAGGACAATCAGATTTGTTATCTAGCCTAGACAAATGGTCTGCCACTTGATTTTCTATCCTTGATCTCTAAATCGAACTCTTGTAGTAATAATATCCACCGAGTTAATCTAGGCTTTGCATCTTTTTTATTAATAAGATATTTTATGGAAGAGTGATATGTATGCACAATTGCCTTAGTGCCTATTAGATATGACCTAAACTTATTGAATGCAAATACTACTGCTAAGAGTTTTTTTTTAGTTGTGGTATAGTTTACTTGTGCATCATTAAGAGTACGACTCGCATAGTATATAACATGAAAGATTTTACTTTTTTCATTGCCCTAGCACTTCTCTGACTGCATAGTCACTAGCGTCGCACATGAGCTCAAAAGGTTCGTTCCAGTCTGGTGGGATAACGATTGGTGCTGTCGAAAGCGTTTTCTTCAAATCTGTGAAGGCATTCAAACAATCATTAGTAAATTCAAATGGACAATTTTGTTGAAGAAAAATACACCAGGGTTTAGAGATTTGAGAAAAATCTGTTATGAACCGTCTGTAGAAGTATGTATGTCTAAGGAAACTACGTACCTCACACGTTGGTGGGTGGGGGAAGGTTTGCAATCACGTCCACCTTGGCTTTATTGACTTTAATGCCTCAGCATGAAATTTTATGACCCAACACTATTCCTTCGGTCACCATAAAATGACATTTCTCCCAATTCCACACTAGGTTGGCTTCTTCACATCGTTTCAGTACCTTGGATAGATTGTCGAGACATCGGTCAAAATCATCACCCGAGACGGAGAAGTCATCCATAAATATTTCCATACATTATTCCACTGTATTTGAAAAGATTGCCATCATGCATCTTTGGAAGGTAGCTGGAGCGTTGCTCAACCCAAACGACATTCGTCTAAATGCATAGGTACCATATGGGTATGTGAAAGTGGTTTTCTTTTTATCCTCCGATATTATGGTTATTTGATTGTATCCTGAGTATCCGTCAAGGAAGCAATAAAATGCTTTTCCCGCTAACCTATCAAGCATTTGGTCGATAAAAGGGAGGGGAAAATGGTCTTTATTTGTGGCTTTGTTGAGCTTCCTGTAATCCATGCATATGCACCAGCCCGTGACTGTTCTCGTGGTGAGGAGTTCGTCATGTTCGCTTTTAATCACGGTCACACCACCCTTCTTTGGTACACACTGCACCGAGCTGACACATGAACTATCAGATATAGGATAAATTACTCCCGCATCCAACCATTTTATAATTTCCTTCATGACTACCTTCTTTATGATTGGTTTGAGCCTTCTTTAGGGTTCTACCGAAGTGATATGGCTATCTTCTAGATTGATTTTGTGTATACATATAGTCGGACTGATTCCCTTCAAGTTTGTCATTGTCAATCCGAGAGCTTTTCTGTGTTGTGACAAAACATTCAACACGTTATTCTTCTATTCGGAGGTTAGGTTAGCAGAAATTATTACTGGTAAAGTTTCATCATCTCCTAGATATGCATACTTCAAATGTGATGGCAAAGTTTTAAGTTCCAGTTTCGGTGCATGTTGTAAGGATGACTTTTGAGACTTAACTTCATTATAATCTAAGGGTTCGAATTTCATACCTGATTTATTATGAAGAAGCCTCAGTTGATCCTTTGTATTTCTTCCGCATCCTGCATTGGTGTCGTTTTCAGGGTACTCATTGTTCAGATTTATGTTATCAGGGCCATAATTTTCAAAATCGTCTTCTGAACATAATTCGCCTGGGCCAAAAGTGTCTTGTTCGTGTATCTCGGTTGTAGGGTCATGATACAAAGCATTGTATTCGTTAAGCCTTAGAGATTCACCTCGTCCAAGGATTGTTTTTTCCTCTACTTCTCTAATGAATTGGCACTCCTCTGAATAGTCCACATATTTCATGGAGTTGAATACATTGATGGTGAAGCTTTGCTCTCCTACTCGCATTGTGAACTCTCATTTTTCATAATCTAATAGGATACTTCCAGTAGCTAAGAAGGGTCGTCCCAAAATGATTGGTGTGTTTTCATCGGCTTCGCAATCCAGGATGAGAAAATCAACTGGAAATATGAATTTATCCACCTTTACTATGACGTCTTCTATTCTGCCCTCAGGCCGCACATAAGACCGATTAGCCAGCTGTAAGATGAATGAGGTTGGACAGGCGTGATACCCTTCTAGTTTCATAAATATAGACTTTGGTATCAAGTTTACACTTGATCCCAAATCAACAAGAGCTCGTCCTATGAAGTCATTACCAATTGAGCATGGTATTACAAAGCTGTCAGGGTCTTTTTGTTTTGGTGGGAGTTTGCTTACTTCCGAACAGATTTATGTTGCTGTGGCAACATGTTCTACATTCCGTTTCTTCGTAACAATGTCCTTAAGAAACTTGGCATAAGAAGGCATTTGCTCGATGGCTTCAAGTAAGGGCACATTGATACACAACTGATCCAGAACATCAACAAATTTCTTGAACTTGATGTCCTCATCATGTTTTTTCAATCGTTGAGGGAACGGTGGCGGAGGTCTCACATTGTCTGCTATTGTTACTGAAGAACCTCTGGTATTGGCCATGAATTTCTCATTGTTTGAGCAATGTTTTTCTGAGCCTTCATTCCTTTTCTTCTCTTCAGGCGCTTCTCTTGTTCAATATTTTCAGCTCGATCCTCTGGTTATGTTATGCCATGGTGACGACTGTTCAGGTGTTCTTCCTTAAACTTGTCATCTTGGCTGACCTGTTTTCCACTCTTTAATGTAAGTACATTGTATTGCTCCTTCCCATGATGTTTAGTGATCTCCGTATCACTAGGGAGATTTCCTTGTGGGCAAGAATGTAATGCTGTAGCATTTTGTCCCACTTGATTATCCAATGCTCTTAGAGATGAACTATGGCTCTGCAAAAGTGTTGCTTGTCTTTGTAACAAATTTCCTTGATTTTTAATTGTTGCAGAATATTCATGCATCAAGGTATTTGTCGAGGCCATAATTTTTTTTGTCGAGGCCATAAATTCCTGCAATGATAACTCCAAGGAATTAGTATTGGAATTAGTATTAGAGAAAGAAGCTATACCTTTATTGTTTTGCCAGTGCTTCTGATGATGCTGCTTCTGAAAATGTTGATGGTCAGAATTATTTTGCTGTGGCCTATAATTTGATGCTTGATTGTTGCTATTTTCTTGATTACTCCATGAAAAAATAGGGTGCTGTCTCCAACCAAGATTGTACGTATTTGAATAGGGGTTATTATTGCTCCGATTATAGTTGCCCACGAAATTGATTGACTCATGGTTTTCCGGACATTCACTCTCATGATGGTTACCATGACAAAATATGCATGCGTTATTGGTCACATTGACTTCTCTTACCTCATTAAGACGTTGCAAATTTTCATCATATTGGTTATGGCAGAAAGTTGAGTGGCTACCGAATCCTTACCCTCTAATTCATATGCTCCAGATGTTTATTTTCCGGTTCCCAATCTTGTATTTAGAAATTGATAATCATTATTTGCTATCCTGTCGAGGATGTCAAAGGCTTCCTCTGGGGATTTGTCGAGTAAGGTGCCATTTACTGAGGCATCTAACATCATTAAAGTTGGTGCATTGACTCCGTTGTAAAACATCACCACTTGCGTCCAATCATGAAAGCCATGGTTAACACATTTGTGAAGTAGGCTTTTGTACCTATCCCAACATTCGTATATTGATTCTTCATCTCCTTGGTGAAAACTCGCAATGTCATTGCAAAGTTGTGTATTCATATTGGGCAGATTATATCGGAGTGGGAAACTCTTGTATAAATTTTCCCATGACTCCATTGAGCCGGAAGGAACTCCACTGAGCCAGGCTCTTGTTCTATTGCGTAGGGAATAAGGGAAAAGTTTCAGTTTAAGCACATCTTCATGTACTCCTTGTTAGCGAAATGAAACGCATACTTCAAGGAAAGCATGAACATGCTGCCTAGAATCCTCATTGGGTGAACCATTAAATTGGCCAATAGAGTTTAGCATATTAAACATCATCGGTTTGAGTTCGAAATGAGTTGCTTGTATTTCAGGTGCCATTATGCATGGATTGAGGTTATTGATAATTGGGTTTAAATGATCTCGTATCTCTCTTGGCCTTGCAACTTGAAGATTGATAGTTGTATCAGGTCCTAAATCTCCCATGTTGTCTTGCATTTGGAGTTGGTTTAATTGTTCTCTGGTTCTTTGGGCACACAACCTTTGTCTAAATGATTACTCAACTTCAGGGTCGAATGGTTCCAAAGGCTTATCAGCAGATCTAAAGGTCATGCAATAATAAAAACCTATAAAAGAAAAATAATAAACTACATTAGACTAAATATAATGTGACAAGAAAAACTTGTTATGGCGAATAAAAAATTTCGTCAGTTGCCAATCCCTGGCAACGACGCAAAAAACTTGATCGCTTGTAAATGTATATGCTAAGGCAAGCAATTCTGTGCAAGTATACATAATCGATTCAAGTAATATAGGGTAAGTGAGTATCGTCTCCTCAGGGATTGGTTTAGAAATTTAATTTCACCACAACTAAAACTAGCGTCACAAACTAATTCCTACGAGATTGTCAACTTAAGAACTAATATTAACGAAACAAAGAAGTGATATAATGATTGCAGAAAAGTTTAGTCGAGGCAAAATAAGTATACATAATGCTGGAATAAAATAAAACAAGTGTTGGTTTAAATATAATGCAAACAACCTCACATATTCAGACTTATCACATAGCACTTATGCTAAACTTTTGTATTAACAAGAATCACTCTAATTCTAGAATGAATTATTATGATTTGCTAAAGCTGCCTGACAGGATTACTAGGTATTCTTAGACAGTTTCTATGGCAATACTCCTCAGCGTTAACTACAACCCTTGGTTTGTCAAACTGTTGTTGTGGCAATACCTCTCAGCGTGAACTATAGGCATTGTCTATCCTACTCTAGCATCTATCCCTTTTAGTCATTTGAAACTCTCTCCTTATCTCTAAGGTAAACAAGTTAGAACTTCACCATCCCGGATTCATTTCATTGCTCACGTGGATCTATCTTAATTCTCTCGAATCTAAGAATCACTATCTAGACAAAAGACTATCTCTCAATGCTCTTATATTGCCAAGACATGTTTTACCAAAACCCCAGGCAATCTCTCGATGCTCTTACAGTGTCAAGGTAAAATATTCAAACAATGAACAAAACAGTCATGAGCAAAAACATAATTCATCATTTATAGAACATAAAGTAATTGTTTAGGCAAAACAAAGTTTAACACCAAGTAAGACAGTCATGGTGCTATAAAAAATCATCTAAGTTTCAACGTTTAATACAACCCTAAACATATAAAGAGATCAAGAACAAAGTAAGACCGACTCCCAAAAAATGGGGGCTCTGTCGTAATAATTCTGATCAGTATCGCACATGCATTGGTGATCAGCCTCTCTCGAGACCTGATCATCGCTCTGCTACATCCTGGCTATGAAGGACACCAAGGAAGGTTGGTTGGTAAACGGTGAGAAAGCACTGCAGTTGCTCGCTCACACCTTGGGTAAAGCTCTTCTCTCTTCTTCCTTGTCTTTTTTCTTTGGCGGCTACAGCTGGTTATTTATAAGGAAGGATCTCCTAGGGCTTCGTATGCTTTTGGAGTTTCCTTAAATAGCAGTTGTTAAATTCCTAGACTTAAAAAGGAAAGGTGGCTGGCGGCTATCAGAATAATTAATGATTGCTTACACGTGAAGTAGATCATCCAACTGGTGTGTGACATAAACGATTTCATCATACCCGCTTTTGACTTTTCAGATAAACCTTGCCTTGGCGAGATAAATCTGCTCCTCACGTTCTTATCTGTTCGGTTGGCCTTTGCAAATTTACATTGTCACGACTGAAATGTTCTTCCTCTGTAAGTTTCCTGCACAAACACAATCCAAACAACCATTTCTCCTCAGCAGAATCAGTCAGACCAAATCAATCTTGCCTAAGCAAAACTTATCCACCACAAGCTAACATAACCTATATGCAACTAAATGCAACTAAAATGTTGTGCATACTTTGTTTAGACAAGCAATAACTTAGTGAAAAGACTAGAAATTGATTCTTTTTACGGAGTTATCAAATACCACTTTCTGCTAAATTTACAAACGATTAAAGTAGACAAGGTTTATTCTAAGTTAAAAAAAAGGACCGACCCTCAAAGCTAAGTTTGCGAAGATTTCTGTCACAAGTGAGAAGTGGATGACTGATCACATGCACAAAAGAGAAGAGTAAAGGAGTACCTGGTCTTATCTGTAAAAGAGAAAGTGAGATATGTGTTTGCCCTGGGTATTTATAGCTTAGTGATTTTCCCTATATGCATTGGTCATTTGGAGCTAGTTGTGGTTAAATTTTTTTTTGAAAAGTTAGAGTGAAAACTAAACCTTGTGCCTGCAATATTGACTGAGACATTTATATTATTAAATAATTATTGAAGGACCAGAGGTGGTTGCTTTATAGGGTGTGTGCAGTTACTTACTGTGTAGATATAAAGCCATTTATAGAAGAAGAAGAAGGTTGATTATGATCTATTCTTAAGGGGCTACTCATATCTTGCTGATTATCTCATAAAAATGGCATGTCTCTAAGCACAAAGACTAGTTGACCAACTACTTCAGAAAAATTTGAGACCAGGATATCGTATGATGAACCCCGTGTCTATTTTATTCTCAAATTCTGCTTAAATATTGCAAAGATGATTGGATTACAATCCTTGGACCATGGAGATGAGTAGGGTATACTCAATTGTTAGTTTTGCGACAATATGGTTCTCGACAATTTATCCTAGTGACCTTTGGACTTGATGATGTTGAATTTGATTACGAGTCAGTTAACTACAAGAAAAGAGTTTAGGAGGCCTCACATTCATAGGCATTGACGTTCATAATGAATGTTAAGGGAGCTAATGTCTTGATGACCCCAAACTATAAAGCATAGAGAATCGAAAGAGTAGATGAAAAAATCATTTATCTAATGGGGAAGGATAAACCTCTAGAAGAGCATTTTAGGGTGATTATATCAAATCTAGAAATTCAGAGAAGAGATTTTGAAGTAGAAAAAGCCAAAGCTTCCAAGGGAATAGAAGAATTGGGATGAAAAAAACTTCATGATATCCCTTAAGGTCGAGTTCCATGTTAAACAGTTCGAGATGATGAGGGAAATGAAAGAGGAAGTTGAATCTGAATTGGAAAACTGGATGTAAGACTATTAATATTTGTTACGAAAAAAAGGTATTCAAATCAAGCAAGGTGTCTTAATAGTGGGCTAAGGAAGTGGTAGATGGAAAACGTCGAGTTAAGAGTCTAGAAGATGAGAACAAGCGCCAGATAAAGTGGTTAGTGGCTGTAAGAAAAAAGATAGAGGGTTTGGATGGTGACAAAATAGAATCGATCAATGAAAGAAAGGTTAAAAGTCGTTAAGCTGAGAAGTTGAAGAAGGAAAGAGAGGATAATCTGAGAGAGATGGAAGTAAAAAAGAATCAAGTACAAGGGCTAGAGGCTCAAATCAGCACTATAATTGAGGACTTTGAAACCAGAGAAAGAATGATAGTGGTAGAATGAGAGCGTATGATTGGCGAGGCAATAACTTAGATGGGAGATGTATCCCGCGACACGAGGGAGCTGACTATTAAGGCATAATTTATTTTAGATCTTACTAGTCCATTATTTGATTATGGAAAAAAAATTACTAGGCTCATGAATGAAATTGTAGAATTGAGTCTAAGAGTCATACCTGATCTGTGATCAAACTTATTTGTGATGGTTGAGACTTTTCGTCCAATTAAAGAATTTCTATAATGTTCACTATTGGGGATCAATGCCTTTTACACTGCATTTACTTTTTGCATCAATATATTTGTTAGGAAAAATTCAACAATTTTTTCATACATTTGTACATCCACTTTGCATTTTTGTTGTTTATGTTTCAACTGCATATTAACACATTCATTCATTTAATAAGACACACCAAATAATAAAATAATTTTTTTGATCGTATTAATCCTGGCCCTCGCTAAAACGAAAAGCACACCACACACGTACAACATGAGAAAAATGACTAAAGAAGTAGAGGACATATTTACTCAAGTTAAGAAAGAGTAGAAATAATTTTAAGAAACGATAAAAGGACGATTTACTAATGTCGAGGCCAACATAACAAGTTCTCATCTCGATTTGCGGAAGAAAATAGATTATATATTAAAAAATGCAACTAATAAAATGGCTCGTTCCGGGTTTCCTACATCATCTAGCTAAGACCCTCCAAACCCTCTGGTTTCACGTTGGACCCTCCTTACCCTTTGGGTTTTACACCAAACCCTCCTCACCCTTCAGGCTTCAAACCCATCCATGTTACTGCTTGCACTCTAGCCCCACAAGAAGCTCGACTTAGAGTCTACTTCACTAATCAGCAGAACCATATGGGACCCTCATTCCCAATAAACTATCCACCTACTCCAAGAGCAAGGCTACACGAGTCTGGCATTGAATATTTATCCCCTACCTAAACGAAATAGCCGAGAAGAATATGGTAAACAATGAACTCAGACAATAACTCAAACATCTAGAGGAAAGGGTGAAATCAGTTGAAGTAATCGAGCCATTCTACGAGATTGATGCTAGAGTTGAAAATGACCATCCATTTTTCTTCAGTGAAACCCCCATTCCATTCTCAGGAAAGGAACTCTTTCAAGGGAAAAAACCCTTCTAGAAACACTCGACCATGCGCCCTTTCAATGCGTTTAAAATGATTAAGGATCCAGACTAACAAAAGTGGTGCATACCCTATGAAGTGCCCTTCTCCCTCTCGTTTGAAAGAGTTTAAAGAGCGGAATGTCTCGGCCAATATAACTGGAACGGGATCCACATGTCTGTCATGTCTCTCGAATAAATAAACCACTGACACATCAATATGCCCCGGACCTTTGGGAATATTACTAGCCCATAAATACCCAAAGCAAACAGGTCAATCTTATTTCTCTTGTCGGGATGACGATTAATTACCTCTCGAAGAGCATCCCAGGTGATGCATTCACTATCTCCTTTCTTCTTGATGCTTCTTACAACCCATTTTTCGCTCATTCATGTCATTAAAAAAAGTTTCTTTTTGAAAAAAAGGAGTGTTTGGTGGTTTGGTGTATACCCTGTCCACTTGGAATCTCAGACAACGAATCAAGGCATGATACTCCTCTATGGTAGGTGTCAGATCCACTAGGCCAAAAGTAACGCAACTGTAGGTGGGATTCCAAAACTGCGCAAGAGCTCTAAACAAATTTCGATCAATCGGGATGTCTAGGAGATATGAGATGCCACCATACAATTGGTAGAACAACTACTTATCGACTGCTTCCCATCTTCCCCAAATCTCCTTCAACTCGCTCAGATCATTTTGACGGACATTGATGTGGGTGTAACCAATCAAATCTGACACGTAACCAGGCTGTAAGCTATCTCTAGTGTTAACTTGGGACTGCTTGAACCATCTCAGAACATCTGCATTGTCTTCTACCTCTTTTTGGACCCTTCATTCCATATTACTAGTCTTCTATATGGACATCAATCACGGATCAACACCATGGAATGAATAGTGCAATGCAAAAAGAAAAACAAAATAAAATAAAAAGATAAAAGAAAAATAGTCAGTAATCATAAAGAAATTAATCGAGCATAATATAGTTTGTTAATAAAACCTACCCTTACATGCTAGCTACCCAATCATGCTTTAGAAGATCCTACCCAAACATGATTTCTACCCCCAAGCTTTGTTTAACATAAAAATCTTAACCTCATGCCATCTAATTCGCATGTTTATTCGGAAAAAATAAACCTAACCATATGATCTCTAGTTCTCATACATTTATTTGGAAAGCAACATTATACTACAAAAAATAAAAGACTCAAAAGAGCTTTTCCTTGTGTACTCTCCTCACGAGATTCTTAAGGTTTGAGTTAGGCTCTACCTAGGTTCACTATATGTTGGGTTTGGCTCTAAAATAAAAGGTTCTCAAATTGTCGTTGTTGGTGCCCTCTCGGGCTACCAGACCCTCAATCCTAGCCCATCACAGGCTTTTGGATCGAGTTTAATTCAAGGGAACACACCTCCTTATGTCCACACGGAGGTGAAAACCATCACGAGGACCATAAGGCGTGAGCCCCATGAGCGATCTACTATCCCATACGGAGGTGAAAACCACACGAGGGAGTAGTTTCTCACTCCTACTTAAATAAGACAGAGCGGGGTTTTAACTCATGTTATGATAATGCAAGTGCACAGTGTGTGAGGAAAAGAAAAAAAAACACATAATCACACAACACACAAAACTCATTTGTCAAATCATTTCAAGACACATTTAATCTGAAAACATTAGCAAACAAATCAGTCTAACTATTTAGTGGTTAATCAAATTGCAAACAAAAAAACTAATTTAAACCAAACAAGGGATCAAAAATTAAATTAGAACAAACTTGTAATTTTCATTGCAAAGACAATTGATTAATTGACTAATGGTCTGACTCTCTAAAAAATGTGCCCAGTGGAGTCGCCAAGTTGTCGAAACTATTTTTTTTCTTAAAAAAACAAAAAATTTAATTTTTAAGTGATTAAAAAATCTCGTCTCGATTAATTTGGTGTTTTCTTTTTTAAAATCAAAATAAAACATGGTTCAAAGAGTCTTCACCAATCTTTGATTATGGCGTGATTGGGCAACCAAAACATTTTTTTTCATTTTAATAACATTTAATTTAAAAATTATTAAAACTACATTTTAAGGTCTGTATACCAAAAATTGAGTTCGGGAGTCGATTACGCGTGGGGAAGGATTAATACCCCCACAGTGCCCTAAATCGGTACCTAGTTGATTAATTAGTTATCTTTGCAATGAGATTTATGAGTTCAAATTTAATTTAATTTAAGATCCCTTTAAGCATTATTACTTGAATCTTAGGATAGAAAATGATAATATTTAATTATTTCCTATCGAGAAGAAAAGACATCTCATGCCTTAAAGCAATCAGTTCTTACTCCAATTGAAATAAAAAAAATATTACTATTCCATTCGAAAATTCATTATTAATTTGAATGTATGAATAATAATAAAATAAAATAAATTAAATTAAAAATTATCAATCATTTTAGAAAAAAAGAAGGATAGTCGTTCATTTAAAGACTTCAAGATTAGACCTTTTATAAGTTCTAACGATCTTCTCTCGAATAATTTAAATAGACGAACATTTTTTCTCTCGTTCCCAAATTTTAGGCATGATCAAATTTTTAGGGTTTTACTTAATGAGATACACTTTCATTTTAAAATTATCGAAAGCGACTTTCTTATACGTTAAGACAGTCAATTCACAACGACTTTAAAATGAAAGCGTATTACCCTTAATCCAATTATTTGATCGGATGAAATTATACTCATGAGGATATCATACATGTTATGCAAAAATGATGTCATGTAACCAAATCCATGTGTTAACAATCAAATACATTCTTATGATTTTATACACATTAAATTAGTAAATATAATTAAAAGACATGAACGCATTATATACGAATTGCTATTACTTAATATGGAAAATACTTATATAGTGCATACTTACATGTAACTATACATTATAAATATATTCATAAGATGCAAAATACATACTTATATGCCAATACATATATATATATATATATATATATATATATATATATATATATATATATATATATATATATATATTAGCTTAATGCACATAAAGAAAACTAAGTAAACATAAAGTAAGTGATATGCGCAACATACATATAAATATGATGGAGGACTCAAATATGAAAATAGGAACATAGCAACCCTAAACATAAATAGCATAAACTAACCATGCTTACTAAAATAAGGAATAAATAATACTAAACGGAAACTTTAAAGGCTTAACAACAAGCATGACAATAATCAGGGTAGAAATACCAATATTGTACCACAAAAGGCACTGTAATCATAATTTATCCATAAACAAACATGTGATTAAAATGAATGTTTCGCAAAATACATGTCAAATGCGTAAGCATGAAGGAACTTAAAACATCTAAACCTGGGGACTAAAACAAATTAAATCAGAATTGGACGGAGCACTACCTAAAATATCTCATGTGCTCAGATACGGGCTACCCTAGGCCCTAAACGCTGCCGTTTTGGCAATTTATATATATATATGGTACTTTGGGTAAAAATTAAACCCTAGCCCTATTTGAATCATTCATTTTTTCCCTAATCACTCTCCCCTCAGCTTCGTTCTCTCCTCCTCTCAGCCTTTATCTCTTCTCTTTATATTTTGTTTGCTTTGCTCCTTTGATGAACCCGACGAAACCGAGCGGCCACCAAGGCCCCCCACTGCCAAGGGGGTTCTGACGAGGAGCCGCAATGCTCTAAATTTTTTTTCTTGAAAACCCAAAACCCCAAGGCTCAAACCCTCATGAAAAAAGTCCCCATAACCCCGAAACCACTCAACAAAGACTAGGGAACGAAGGGTTTACCTCCGCCTCAATGGAGTTGTGATTCTGAGCAACGCTGACGAAGCTTTTCGGACTGGAAATGTGAGTGTTTTTCTCTTTGGGGTTGTTTGTTTCTTTTGGGTACTGGGCTCTACGCTCATAAAAGAAACTCTATGTTTTTTTTGTTCTCTTGGTTATTTTGGTTGTTTTTTTGTTGCTGATGGATGAAAAGGATCTCCTTTTTCGTTTCGTGTTATTGCTTGATGATAAAGGATGGATGATCCTTTTGGGTTTTTGTGTTGCTCCTGCGAAAAAATGGCACACCCCTTTCCTGTTATGCTATCGTGTTAATGATAATAGAAAAGAATAATGCCTTTCTATTTTTTTTAATTCTTTCTAATGTCCTTTTGTTTTTGGTTGTTTTGCATGCGGTAGAGAGGAGAAGAGGAGCCATCCGTCGATTTGGTCTGCATGGATGATTTAACAGTCAAGAGAAGGGCTCCCTCCATAGCTGTTTGTCCTCTCTCGTGGGGAGGCTCTGCCCCGCTGCCACTGTCATGGTAGAGGAAATGTGGTAGGGAACAAGCTGTTGCTGGCACAGACGAGGAGGTCTGCGATGGTGGCAGCGTGGCCCACGGACGCGTGAGGCTGCTGAAACGATGTGTGTGCATCCCCGCGCGGGATTAAGACGGTCAGATTCGTTGATGGCAGCTGATGAGGTCTCATTGGGATACAAAACCCTAAATTTGACAAATTTGGGCCTTTCGATTTTTTCAAATCGAACGGTCAATAGCTGGCGACGCTGGGAGCTCCCTTCCAAAACCCTGCTTTATTGGGTTGATGTTTAGGGCTTCCAACCAATTGGATTGCTGCTTTTTTGGGTCCCAATTGTTGGGTCATTTAGCCTTGTAACTTTTGGGCTTCTTTTAGTTAGTTTATGTAACTTGGGCCTACAAATAAAATTAATAAAAGTTAACCATTTGTTTTAAATTTTAACTTATGTATATATATTCAATTATAATCATATACACATTATACAAACATATATAATAATATAATTTCTGAAATATATATTCGTAATAACAATACTATAATATATGTGTATAAATAATATATATGGAGAGAGAAAGACTCATAATTAATATTAATAACTAATAATATATCTAACTAATGATAATATATATATATATAGAGATAGATAGAGATATATATATATAGATAGACGCATGCACAACTTAGTAATAATAACTAATAATTAATCCTTATATAACTAGTAATACTATAACATATACAAATAACTAATTATAATAATATATATATATATATATAAACTCAAACCAAACTTGAATGAAACCCCCGAACAAAATAAGCATCTACAATATGATAGTTTAATAGAATAGTTGATTATCAACATTACCTTTGTCTAATTAGTAGAGGTATGAGTATCCACTATTATTGTAGTAGTAGGTCACGAGTTCAACATCGTTGAACCTTTTATTTTTTTTCAAGTACAAAACAGCTAACCATGGTGAGTAAAATCTGGGTTCAAGTCCCTAAGATTTCTTGGAAACTTGAATACTAGCATTTTATTTCAAAAACTCACAAATTAGTCGTTAAATTAATTTACTTTAATATAATAATTAAACCTCAATATTTTTGTGTCATCATATTCGGGTCTATTTCGAGTATGATTCAGGTAATCAGATTCGAGTTAAATTTGTCAGGTCTAGTGTCTAGGATGGCACAAAAGACATTAAAGAGTGATATTTTCTTTAATAATAATTAAAAATAATGAAAAATCTAAACGTTCATGAAGATTGTGAGAGAATAAAAACTAATTCTTAGTTTGCACATCAATACCTTGTTGTCATGTAATCTAGCTATTGATGGATTAATGATCTAGTTTATAGCAACATGTAAAATTAAAGTTTAATGCTACGATCGTAACAATTTATAATTCAATGACAAACTCGGTACAAAAACTAAATTTTAATAGCATATAATGTTAATTACCCTTTAAATAATTTATAATACATCATAGATATTATTTTTTATTAGTTAAATAGAAATTATTAAGAGATATATAGTAACTATTTTTTAAATACAATATGGTAATGAATCTTATCTTAAACATAATAAAAAAAGTCTGAAAATTGAAAAGTTAGGTGATGATCATCATCATGGCATGGTGCACATAATTTATCGGTTTCTTCTGCAAATT
Organism: Hibiscus syriacus; assembly: GCF_006381635.1. Lineage (NCBI taxonomy): Eukaryota > Viridiplantae > Streptophyta > Magnoliopsida > Malvales > Malvaceae > Hibiscus > Hibiscus syriacus. The sequence continues at coordinate 2,810,135 of NW_024063022.1, read as the reverse complement.
AATTATCAGATTCTCTAATTCCCTAATAAGAAAAGATCCCTTCTTCTTACTTTCTTCCTACATAAACTCTTCCCTTTTGCCTTATCTTTTGCCCAAAAAGTTTTCCCATAAAATTTCGCCATTTTTTGGGCAAATATTTATATATATCTTTATATAAGCATACTCTTTTCTTCTTACTTTCTTTCTTTTTCATTTAGCCATGGTTATGGAACCTCGCCCACCAACCAAAAATTTCCTGACTCGGCTCAACTCAGCCGTAGCCAATAGCCGGGTCGAGAAACGTTTCAAGTTACCTGAACGGAACTCGACTTTCACCACCGAGTTACGTGCCGGCGCCACCACTTTTCTCACCATGGCTTACATCTTGGCCGTCAACGCTTCCATCCTCGCCGACTCAGGCGGTCCTTGCGGCGTCTCCGACTGCGTTCCCCTGTGGTCCGACCCTTTCGTTCCTTTAACCAACTGCACGGGGTCGAGTCTCCCAGTCATCCAGCCCGATTCTTAATGCAAATTCGACATGGTCAACCCAGGTTACGTGTCGTGTTTGGAGAAAGTACATAAAGATCTCATAGTCGCCACTGTTGCTTCTTCTCTCATTGGCTGTTTAATTATGGGTATTTTCGCGAATTTGCCCCTTTGGCTTAGGTATGGGGACAAATGCGTACTTTGCTTACACCGTTGTCGGGTTTCACGGGTCGGGTAATGTCTCTTATAAAAGTGCTTTAGCGGCAGTTTTCCTTGAAGGCTTAATTTTTTGTTCATTTCAGCAATTGGGTTCCGGGCCAAGTTAGCTAAGTTGATACCTAAACCGGTTCGGATCAGTTCGTCCGCAGGTATAGGGCTTTTTCTCACATTTATCGGGTTACAAAATAATCAAGGAATTGGGTTAATCGGGTATAATCCATCTACCCTTGTGACTCTCGGTGGGTGCCCGAGTTCATCTCGGGTTTCTGTCACCCCTGTTTTCGCGGCGGCTAATGGAAGCGCCACTCCAATACCCGGGGGTACCATCTCAGCTGACATTTTTTGTTTACGTGACAGAATGGAAAGTCCCACATTATGGCTTGGAATCGTCGGCTTTGTGATTATAACTTATTGTTTAGTGAAAAACATTAAGGGTGCTATGATTTATGGTATACTATTTGTGACTACGATTTCTTGGTTTCGCGACTCTAACGTGACGGCATTTCCGAACACGGCTGCTGAAAATTCGGCACACAAGTATTTCAAGAAAGTCGTCGACGTTCACTTAATCGAAAGCACAGCCGGGGCATTGAGTTTTAACAGCATGGATAAAGGTTACTTTTGGGAGGCTTTGATCACGTTCCTATATGTTGACATATTGGACACAACCGATACATTATATTCCATGGCCCGATTCGCGGGTTTCACCAATCAGAGAGGCAATTTCGAGGGTCAGTATTTTGCCTTCATGTTAGACACAATGTCGATCATCATGGGATCATTGCTCGGGACATCATCGGTGACGACATTCATCGAATCGTCGACAGGGATACGAGAAGGGGACAGACGTGGTTAACGGCTCTAACTGTGGCGGGTTACTTCTGGCATCGATACCAGCGTAGGCGGTGGGGTTGCCGTTGATATTGGTGGGAGTGCTGATGATGAGAGCGGTGGTGGAGATAGAGTGGGATGATATGAGAGAGGCAATCCCTGCTTTTGTGACATTGATATTGATGCCATTGACATATTCAATAGCATACGGGCTGATTGGTGGGATTGGAACATACATGGTGTTGCACGGTGGAGATTGGGCGGCGGAACAATTGGTGACACTGGCGTCGTCAGGACTACAGTTGGCGACACCAAGGCATTCCCGGTGGAAATCAAACTCCACCAGGGGTCGGCTCTTAGCCCTTACATCCCGGTGGAAATCGAACTCCACCAGGGGTCGGCTCTTAACCCTTACATCTTCGCCTTGATTATGGACGACATCTATTGTGCGACACCAGACGATGTTCCATGGTGTATGCTTTTCGCTGACGACATTGTCCTAGTTGCTGAAACAAAAACTGAGCTGAATAGCAGATTGGCTACCTGGAAGACTGCTTTGGAAGAAAAAGGTCTAAGGATCAATATTGAAAAGACAAAGTATTTATGTTCAAACTTCAGTGGGAACCAAAATGATGAAGATGTAGAAGTATGCATAGAAGGACACGTTCTCCCCTCAAAGGATTGTTTCAAGTACCTAGGGTCTATGATATATAAGGATGGGGGTGTAGATGATGACGTTACACACCGTATAAAGGCGAGATGGCTAAAGTGGAGGATGCTACTGGAGTTTTGTGTGACATGAAGGTGCCTAAAAAACTTAAGGGAAAATTTTATAGAATGACAATAAGACCAGCGCTACTGTATGGATCAGAATGTTGGGCAATCAAGAAGGATCACGTAAGGAGGATGGAGGCCGTAGAAATGAGAATGCTTCGATGGGCATGTGGTAGGACTGTGTGGGACATGACACCAAACTCTGCTATTAGGATGTCCTTGGGGGTGGTGCCTGTATCCGAAAAATTGGGGGATGGAAGACTACGATGATTTGGGCATGTCCTTAGGCGACAACCGTCGGATGCGGTTAGGAGGGTAGAGTCGATTACAGTCGACGGTGCCAGAAGGAGAGGACGACCAAGGCGGAAGTAGGAAGACTGCTTGAGATCTGATTTGTAGGATTTAGCCCTTACCGAGGACATGACCTCTGATAGGAAAGTATGGAGACTTAAGACCAGGGTAGCCGACTAGTGCGGGTCACATCCATATGGTGTAACATTTATGTCTTCTTTTAATGCCTTTGTTGTAATTTCTATGACTTCTACTTTTTATACGTTTCTGTCATTGGAATTAATGAAGGCTTAGAACTAGGGTAGTGGATTAGTGTTGCCTTAGTTTAGGTTTTAACCCATTTGACTTTATTCCTTCAAGTAGCTTGCTATCGTTGACTTCTGTGTATCATTCTCTTCATGTTTCATCTTTTTAATTTTAGTCGGGTCTTACGTTTCTGTCTATATGCAAAGATTATTATGCATTGATTTATTAGCAGGGATTACTTCCCATTACAGAAGCGCATATGAAGACTGTATATGAAGACTGTTCAAATATGTATTTATTTATTTATTTATTTATACATGCATTGCATTTTATCTTTATTTTTAATTTTCTAACTGCCGGAGGTCTTCCACGAAAGTTGCTCTCAACCATGCGTTGGGGGCAGCCTACTACTCTACCTCCCCCTTACCCCATTATATATGGGAATAGGGTTTTGTTGTTGTTGTTGTTGTATTTTACATACAATGATAATCAATAGTAAATACTTTTTATATTTTTTTCTTTGGCTAAGATATTAAAAAGAATCCTTGAATTATTTTGATTTTCTTAAATCAACCCTTATATTTTTATTTTATTTAAACAAGAGTTTTATCATTTAGTTTGTGTATGTGTGTGTTCCCATCCATCGTTTTGTGTGGATCCACACTGGGACAAAGTAAAGATTGAATCTTAAAGGGGCAAATTGTATAAACACCTAAAAATATTTAAACAAAAAAATTGAGGACAAATGCTTAATTTTTACTCATATTCAAATTTGTAGACATAAAATTGTATTAAAAACCAACAATTTTGTGGGGCATGGCCCCTCTCATGTTGGATTATGAAGTTTCGTTTAATTATATAAATTTAGTTTAGTTTTCATCTGACTATGTCATGTTATGTTTATTCTTATTTTTTTTTTGTATTTGTAGTTCTCATATTTTGATTGTAATTGTACTTATCCAATTGAGAAAAAAGCATAAGGGATCGTTTTAAATAAAGGATAAAGTTTGAGGTTATTTTCTACTATTTTACCATCATAATATACAAAATTAATGAAAATAATAATTTTATTTTGTGGAAAAATGAAAATTTTATTGGACCATTTTAATTCTTCCTCTAGAATACTTTCTCTACTAAGTAAAGGAAAACAGCTTTCTATTTTGTTATATTCAATTTGAAAAATGGGCAAAAAAGAGGGCAAAAACTCATTTTAGTCAAACAGATTTTCCAACTTGAGGAAATTCGATGGTGATGCATTATGCGGATACCTTTCACTTACACTATTCTAATTATTGCCATTTTCATCCATTGCAAATATATATATATATATGCTAAACTACACGTTTAATAATCTAATGATCACTTTTATTCTATTTTGGTCCCCAACTATTTTTTATTTTAAAATCATACATAACGTTTAGTTTTGGTTATGCGCCTTTAAAAAATTAACGATGATGTTGATGTCTAACCATAAGATAATATCATGTTATTATTGAAAAAAATAAAATGCCACATCAGTAGTTCTTTTAATTTTTTAACAGTGAGTGACCAAAATAAAATCAAAATTGAACGTTATGTATGATTTTAAAATAAAAAATAGTTGGATAACCAAAACAAAATAAAAGTGATAATCAGGATACTAAACGAGTAGTTTATCCAAAAATATGCTTGTTATTTTTTGAAATTTTGTTCTTTGTTATATTTATCTATAACATAATTGTTTAGGCATAGAGAATCTCAAGGTATCATGTTCAACTCTGTGAGAATCTTGAAATATTGAATTTAACCTCTCATCTCGTGTAGATAAATTTTGTGAAAACAATGCAAAGTTAATTTAATTTTACACCTAATATTAATGGATTCCTAAGATAGACAAAAACTTGATTGAAGGAACGAGCAATGAAGCATGATTCTAAACAAATTGTGACCAATAAATTTTACCTTGTAGATAAGGGATTGTTTTTGCATGTTCCATGTTGTCAATATGTCATAAGTAAAGCATCTAAAAGTGGGACAATAAATAGGGCAACTTTTTTTGTTAAACCAACACATAATGTGTGTGAAGAATTGATGTTTGATCCCCCACAACTAAGTTGTCAAAATTTAATTAGTTCTTCAAAAGAGCATATAATTAATAGAAAACATACTTGTAGTTGAATTTTATTATTAGAGTGATTATGATTTTTAAAATATTGTTATTTGAATTTCTGATCAATTAATAATTATATTAGTTAAATTAAAGATTCAAAGTTAATTATTTATTTAATTCTTATAAGCTTTGAAGTTAGTTAAATCAATTTTTATCCCCTAATTTTTTTTAGTTTAATTACTTACTAGGTTTCTATCAACTTTGAAGTTAGGCAAAATAAACATATCTTATTTTTGTTTAAATATTTAATAGATCCTTATATAAGTTGCCTTCATTTATTTTTAGTTAAAATATAGTTTTATGTCATTTCAATTTTGGACTTAGATAATTTAATCTGTCAATAATTTATAAATAGAAGTGTTGCACTACCTATTAATCATGTCTTTTAAAAAAGAAGAAAAATTTTCTGATAAGTGATATTAAATTAATTCTTTAATTACTTGAGTGCATGTAGTATTGGTAATGCTCCGACACTTTCCCACATTGAGTGGGAAATACCATTGGCATGGGTATTTATATGTGTCTTTGACACATTTGCACGGATATTATCATTTTGGAGAAAATTAGTATAAATTTTCTGAGCAAATAAAGAATGTGAAAGAATTTTACTATAATATTTATAGGCTGCACAGTGTTCTATTTGATTCAAATTTTCAGAGGATAATAGATGTTGTCGTTTGATTTTTGTAAAATTAGAATCATAACAGTCAATTTTTGAAATTATATCTGTGACACATTGGATGTATCAAGATAATATTTTAGCTTTTATAGTTGTTTATTGTGTTAGTTATAAGAGTTACAACAATAATTACATGAGTTACAAGAGTAATTACATGAGTTATAAACGACGGGAAATTATATCACGAATCTGGATTGTTTTGGGGCAAGATTCATTGGTTTTATGACAATATTTTCAACAGAGATTAAATTCGAAAATTAAATCAGATTTATATCTAATTTTTTGCTTGGACAATTTTGTCCCACAGCTCGGCCTATAAATAGAGAATCAATGTTAGTTTCTCAACTCACTCAACATTCACGAATCCTCTCTAAACATTCAAAGGTTTTTTGAGCTTCTTCTCTCTACTTCTATAAGAAGAGCAGTATCACCGGTAGTCTACTTTGATTTTGGATGTACAAATTCTCGGAGCTACCGTGTTAACCTCGGGGGACGATCCGCCTATCGTGGCGATTATATACATCAGAGCGAATTTATTTCTAAGGTAGTGACTTTCACCACAACACAATTTCAGTTGATCTTTTACAAATTATATTTTAAATTTTTCATGTAGTGTTAAGAGTGTGATTTTGTAGTATTCATTTCCAACATGTTGCATTCTAATAGTGGGATAGGCAACGTGGATTATTAATGACGATGGCCTATGACGAGAGCATCACGAGATTGGTTCGGAGAGAATTTCAAACGTTGCACTCTAAAGAGAGAGACAAGGTAGAGTCTAACAATAGAAGATAACTATATGTCACGTGACGTCTCATATATCACTACAATCCTTGGAAATATAAAGAGTTAATTGTATCACATGTCATTCAATTATGATTTTTATTCTAAATTAGTCTTTAAATTTTTAAATATTATAATTTCATCTGAAACTATTATTATCATTCTAACTTAGTCCTCAAACTTTTGAACATTTCATTTTCACCATCAAACTATGACCTTCATTCTAAATTAACCCAAAACTTTTTGAACATTTCAATTTCATTCCAAGCTATATGTATATACTAATCACGTCATTTGTTAATAAAATCGTTAGGTCAAGTTATATTATTATATGTTTGAAAAAATTAGGTTAAATTATGCTTGAAACTAATTACATATTTGGATGACTTCGGGATAAAACTAAAATATTCAAAAGTTTGGGAACAATTTAGAACGAGGATAATGGTTTGGGGATGAAACTAGAATGTTAAAAAGTTTAATGACTAACTTAGAATGAAAGTTATACTTTAGGAATTAAATTAGAATATTCAAAAATTTAAAGATCAATTTAAAATGAGGATCATAATTTTGAGACATGATGCAATTAACTCAAATATAAATGATCGAATGCCATCTTCATTCAATTGTACTCATAACCTCATTGAACTTCCAAGGTGAACAATCTTTAATAGAGGAAAGAATGTCAAATATTTTTTTAAGGAAACCAACACTATAATATAACTTTTTTTAATAGTATGAGATGATTATAATAAATTATTTGTTCATAATTTTCTTAATCAATTGACAACACACTCTGCAGATGCAACTACTCGAGCCTAAGAATTTTGAGAAAACAACATTCTCTTTTACAACTGAGTCCACTTAATGGGTTCAACACTATAATATAATTTTTTATTAATATGATATAAGTACAATATAACATATGTTCAAAGATAACCAATCATTTGATATTGAATTTTCATATTCTTAACATACATGATACTTAAATCTGGGACCTCAAGGAATAGCAAGAGTATATTATAGTAAAATAAAAACTAAGACAATTGTACTAAAAAACATGATACACAAAAATAACAGGAATACGATAAAAATATACGAATCACTCGAATCACGTGCCAGTAATTTGGGCTTTTACAAGTGCTGGTCGCTTTCTTTCACTAAATAATGCTCTGAAAAGGAAAACATAATGGGGAAACTTAGGAGCACACTATCCGAAAGTGAACATTTATGCCTTCCACCTTCATTTTCGTGGCACCAATTCATCCACTTACTACTCTTTCTACCCTAATTATTCACACTTTTCCTAACCTACAAACTTTTGTTTTCAACTTTTCATTTTTCACGATCAATTTAAAAAAAAAATAACAAAAGAAACCTTCATTTAAAAATATAAAAAATATTATAAATGTCGAGATTTGAATTCAAATTTATCATAAATTAAAGATGAGTACATCAAATAATCTTAATGTCCTGTAATATGCAAACATGAGTGCTGTATGATCTAATTTAGGAGTAGTCATTGTCTCAGTATGTCGTTTTAGTAGTAGTTTTTTCTTCTTTCTATAGGATTCTTTTTGCGTGCATATTAAACAATTGGAACATTAAGTTTTAATAAATTTTACTTTCATGACCACTAGATAAGATTCAAAATCAATTATCATCTGTGTTCCAAATTATTATTTTTTATTAATATGGAATAAGTCCAAATTAGAAACTGTCGTTTAAACATTAAGTTGTTTGATTCGTACGCCTGTAATCCAAATTAGATCATATACTAGAGGTATATTTTTCAAGGTTAGTTGTGCATGTTAAAGAGGGATAGGTGTCCAATATACGATAACCTAAAAGATATAATAAAACAATAATTAACCACAGTTTCTAAAATTTCACTATCAGTATAAAAAATGAATTTATAAAGAAAATAAGATAAAGTATATAAATAATCTTTGATTATAGGGTATTGTTTTGTTAAGTTTCTAATTTTTTAGAGTTACAAAATGACCCGGACTATAAGGCATTATTTTGTTGAGTCATTTGACTAATAAAAGTTACAAAATGGTCACTCAATTATTCATATCTCGATCAATAGATTAACGTCCAGCTCAGACAACCATTAATTTTTTAACGAAAACATATGAATCGTTGAGTGGTCATTTTACAACTTTTAATAATCTGAAGACTCAACAAAACAATATCCTATAATCGACACCATTTATACGTTTTACACAAGAAAATATTTGGTTGAATCAATGGACATCCAACTAACTGTAGGATAAAGTATATCTTGCTAAAAGGAGAGTAGCTTTGGTAATAGAGGCGCATGTATATTTTAGGTTAGAAGTAAGAATTTAGAAAGATATATTAGAGATTTAGGGATTTAAAATTTAATTATTGATAAAAAAATAAAAATAAAAATAAAAATATTTAAATTATGTTGGAATTTGAGATTTCCATGTGTATAACCGTATTCTCTCGGTGCATTCCTGTTTGATAATTCCCAGAGGAGGGATCTTGCTTAGACAGCTTAAGCTTTGGCCAATGGAAAAATAGATGCTGAAAACAAATTAGAGCATTGAGAGTTAATGTCTGATCAAAATCTGGTTAAGACCAAAATTCAAAGGACAATTTGAAGGGAAATGAAAGATAAATCATGCTAACACCACACACCTGTCCTTTGTGGGGTTTCTCTCGAAACCATAGGAATGCATATTCACTTTAGTATTTCAAAGATTTGCACTCTTTTTTACAATGAAATTTGGGTAGATTAAATAAATGGTAACTTTCGTTTGAGTTTTATAATTTTTTCCTCACTAAATTAAAAAAAACATAAGATTTGAATACTTTTGTTTCGTTTTAATTAAGATGTTGTCACTGAAAGTTAATGGTCTTTAAACTTTTAACGATTTGCTGACGTGACACGGTAAATATATAAAATTACAATTACATCATTTCCATATAGATAATATGTGGTTTAAGCTTTCCTTTTATATTTGTACACTTTTGCTCACTAAATTTTAAAAACATAAGTTTTGGTCACTTACATTATCGTTTTATTAAGTTGTAGTCACTTATGTTATCGTTTTATTAAGTTTCGGTCACTTAGACGTTGAATGTCGTTAGTTTGATGACGTGGTCTTAGTGAAACGATTTAATTTTTATTTGAACCCCTACACTTTAGACAAAATATTGATTATGAGTCTTTCTGTAAATTTAAATTAGTTTAGGGAAAACATTTCAGTTTATCTATTTTTACTAGGTTTTCTTCTCATCCCCATTGTTGTTCATCTTCTCCCTACTTCTTTTTCAGACATCGTCGCTCCATTTGCCTTCTTTCAAGGACTCATGTTGTATTTCAAGAATAATAAAAGATTTCCAATTCCCGATAACAAATAATAACACCACAAGTTCAGAGAAAAGTGAGAAGGTAGACATCGAGAGATAAAATGAAACTGGTAATCTCACTTATACAAACTAAAATTCAATTTACAAAGATTGAGATTGAAGAATGCCAAATCCAACAAGGAACAAGAAGACAAAACAATGGATCCAAATAACATGCGTCGACACTTTTTTCATCCCATTTTTAATATTATTATTATTATTTATTATTATTTATTATTATTACTTTTTTCTTTTTAAGCTTTACAAACCCAAACCGAGCCCAGTTACAACTCAAGACCCGGGCCCAATTACAAGCAAATCCGACCCAAAAAAATACCCAAGCAACCCAATCCTAATCCTAGCCCTACCACAGTAGCCTTTGCACCAGCCCCTGCCACTGCCAGTGCCACTAATCATCAACCAACATACCACAAATAGAAGCAGAGATCAAATCAATGTTTTTTAATGTTATTTTACGTGTAATGGATATAAAATCCAACAACCACAATGTAAAGACTCTCGGTTTTTTTCGGAAAGAAAATAAAAAAAACAAAAAAATTCTAGAATATTCTTTTTTTTCTTATTCGAAATACGTTTTTTTCTAAAAACAAAGAAAAAAAAGAAGAGAAGAGAGTAGAGTTACCTTTCGGCCGAGTTACTCTCCGGTGCTAAGAGGGTCGGCTCGTAGATCCGAAAGGTGAGGAGGAGCGCCCAATGGAGGAGAACAACATAATTCGAAATGGATCCAACAGCGGACGGTGGCGATCAGAGCTCGGGAAAGCCGAAGGGTCTCGACCATTTTCACGACGATGGAGCCCTCTTCACGAAAACCATATATGAGACGAGGGGGTCAAGGTGGATCTCCGAGTAAAATATGGTGGCCAGCGGTCACCAAAGGCAGCCAAACGGCTGGCAAGGGGGTCGACTTTTTAGGGCGAAGCGAAAAATAAAAGAATTAAAAAAAAAGAAAATGTATTTATAGAAAAGTTTAAGGGAAATTGCACTTATGTCCCCCTAAGTTATGCTTGTTTTTGCAAAATGGTCATATGTAGGGACCGATTTTATAATTTACATGTTTCTTATGCATGTTATATATTTTTAGTTTAATTATTGTTTAGTCCCGCAACTTTAGCATGTTTTTGCATTTTAGTCATCTGTAGGGGCTGTTTTTGTAATTTACCCACTTTTATGCATGTTATATATTTTTAGGATTATTTTTTGTTTAGTCCCTCATATTTATGCGTGGTTTTTGTATTTTGGTCATGCGTAGTGATTGTTTAATTTTTTTAAATGCTTATGGGCTGATTTAGTAATTTCCCTTTTTTATTTTGAATGCATGTTTAGGCTAGGAAAAAAACCAATATTTAGGAAATAGCCTCTTTAGTTTCTACATGTTTATATTTCAAACCAGAATATATTTTTTTATTTATTTTAATTTGGCCATGCAATTTTATTTATTTTAATAGTCCCCATGTTTTATTTATTTTGATTCTTTGTAATTTTAGCACTCAATATTAAGCATGCTCATTTTAGTCAGTTTTGTACTTTTTTTAATTTTAATTTTGACATGATGGTTTGATTGTTAATATTTTAGTCCTATTTTTATTTTATTTTAATTTGTGCATGTTGCTTACATGTTAGTTCATTTTAGTCCTTAATTAATTTTGCATGATACCCTCATAAACATCTCTTAACTCGACTCGAAATAAATTGACTAAGGGTAATATTCATTCATTTTAATATTGTCGTAAAGTGACTATCTTAACGTATAAGAAAGTTACTTTCGATAATTTTAAAAAGAAAGTATATCCCATTTAGTTACACAAATTAAATCAAACCTATTTTAAAATTCGGGGATTGAGAAAATATCATGTTCTTCTAATTAAATTCACTGGGAAAAGATTGTTAGATCGAATATAAGGTCTCATCTCGAGGTATTTAAATAATTGATTATCCTTATTCTCATTAAATATTGGTAAAATAAATAAATAATTATATTTGTTTGATATATGTTTTTAATTTGCTTTATTTTTTGCATGTTTTCCCCAATGTTTTTTTAAAATAATAACACTTGAATCGATATGAGAATAGTAATATCTCTTCATTTCAGTTGGAGTAATAAATAACTGCTTTAAGGTATAAGAGGTCGTTTATTCTCGATTGGAAATCATTAGATATTATCGTTTTCACTCTAGTCGATATTAATTTTTAAGACAGAAAATAGTAATATCTCCTCGTTTCAGTTGGAGTGATAAATAATTGCTTTAAGCCATGAGAGGTCATTTATTCCCGGTTGGAAATAATCATATATTATCGTTTTCACTCGAATCAATATTGAATTTTAAGAAAAAAAATGTGATATCTCTTCATTTCAATTGGGGTAATAAATGACTGTTTTAAGGCATGAAAAGTCCTTTATTCTCGATTGGAAATAATTAGATGTTATCGTTTTCTCTCTTAATATTATTTTGGGTGTTGATATTTTGAACTAATATTGAACTTTGGAATAGAATTTTAATATTTCTTTATTTCGATTGGAGTAAGAATCGATTTCTTTAAGGTATGAGAGATCAGTTCTTCTCAATAGGAAATAATTAAATATTACCATGTTTCGTCCAAAAATTCAAAGAATATTTTTGTAGGGGGTCTTAAATTAAATTAGACTCGAACTAGTAAATTTCATTGCAAAGACAATTTACTTAATAATCTAGGTACTGGTTTAGGGTGTTGTGGGGGTGCTAATCCTTCCCCACACGTAACCGACTCCCAAACTCAAATTTTGGTAACGCAGATCGCAAGTTTGTTGTTTTAATTAAAATTAATATTTTTTTTATTAAAATGACTAATAAATCCATAAAAAACTCTATTTCTAGTCTTTTTACTTAAGTTATTGCTCCTCTAAACAAAGTGTTCATAGCATATTAGTCGCATTTAGCTACATTTAGGTTATAATTATGTGTGGTGGATAAGTTTTGCTTAGGCAAAATTTATTTGGTTTGGCTAATGCTGTCAAGGAGAAAGGGTTTGTGTGGATTGTGTATGTGTAGGAAATTAACTAAGGAGGAACATTTTAGTCGTGACAATGTATTTCACAAGGGCCAGTGGAATAAAAATGATAAAGAGAATGAGGAACAAATTTATCTCGCCAAGGCAAGGTTTATCTTGTAAGTCTGAAGTGGATCTGACGAATTGCTTATGTCACATGCCAGCTGTACGACTACCCTCATGTGCAATCAAACCCTTAAGATTCTGACAAAAGCCAACTGCCTTTCCTTTTTTAGCATGGACAAGAAAACAACGGGTACTTTGGGAATCTTTACTTGTGCGAAACCCTAGGAGATTTCCCTCTATAAATACCCAGTTAAAGCCGCCAAAAACAGGAGGCAAATAAGCAAGAAGAACTTTAACTGAAGCGTGGAATGAGCAACTTGTTGGGATTTATGGACGCTCGAATCGACAACCGGAATAGTTTTCCAAGAGGGGTTGGGTCGGCTTTTGTGTTTAGGGAGTAAGGAAATTGAAAGATAGAGAATTGTACAGCGATTTATAGTGGTTCGACTTCTCAACCAAGTCTAGATCCACTACCATAGCTCCTCACCAAGGATTTTCCAACAAATTCAGTAATTTGTTTTTTCTTTTACAAGGACAAAGTGATAACCTTTGCAACTCCCTAGTTTTTCACGGGATAAACTAGAAAGGCTAGAACCTTTCCCTAACTTTTACACAGGCTAAGGTAGAACCAAAATCCCTTTACAATGAAAAGAAATATAAACAAGAAAATCTCTCTAAGGTAGGTGTTTACAAGAATTAAACTCACAAGAACAAAAATATTTACAAGAGAAAGATGAAATAAGAATGAAAAATTCTTCTCTTGTGTTTGATTGCTTGGATAGTTGTTCTCTTACTTCTTCAAGTGTCCTCAGCTTGTATTTATAACTTGGAATGAGTTTGAAGTCGTATATAGCTGTTGGGGATGTTTTGGACCCGTTTGGTGATGATTTTTCTGTAATAATAGACTGCCCATAACATGGTGCATCGGTACACTATCAAGGTGCATTGGTACCCCTTCATTAAATTCAAATAAACTAGCCATTACTATTCATTGTAGCCAGGGTGTATGGATGCACGACAGGGTGCATCGATGCACTAATTGCATTCGGTGTTTGAGTGCATGGATACATAATAGGGTGCATCGATGCACAGTGCATGGATGCACTGCAGAGTGCATGGATGCACTGCAGAGTGTATGGATGCACTACAGGGTGTATGGATACACTACAGGGTGTATGGATACACTTTGACACCCTTTAGTATTTTTGCTCAAATCCGAATTTAATGGAATTTGAATTATTTTTGAAACCTTTTTTAAAACTTTGAATAAATTCAATTCAATGACAAAGAGATAACCTTTCCAACTCCCTAGTTTTTCACTAGATAAACTAGAAAGGCTAGAACCTTTCCCTAGCTTTTACATGGGCTAAGCTAGAACAAAAACCCCTTTTCAATGAAAAGAAATGTAAACAAGAAAACCTCTATAAGGTAGGTGTTTACAAGAATTAAGCTCACAAGAACAAAAATATTTACAAGAGAAAGATGAAATAAGAATGAAAAATTCTTATCTTGTGTTTGATTGCTTGGATAGTTGTTCTCTTACTTCTTCAAGTGACCTCAACTTGTATTTATAGCTTGGAATGAGTTTGAAGTCGTATATAGCCATTGGGGATGTTTTGGAGCCGCTTAGGGATGGTTTTTCTGTAATAATAGACTGCCCATAACATGGTGCATCGGTACCCCTTCATTAAATTCAAATAAACTAGCCGTTACTAGCCGTTGCAGCCAGGGTGCATGGATGTACTGCAGGGTGTATCGATACACTAATTGCATTCGGTGTTTGAGTGCATGGATGCACTACAGGGTGCATCGATGCACAATGCATGGATGCACTGCAGGGTGCATGGATACACTTTGACACCCTTTAGCATTTTTGCTCAAATCCAAATTTAATGGACTTTGAATTATTTTTAAAACCTTTTTCTAAAGCTTTGAATAAATTCAATTCAAGTCCAAAAACATTTTGTTTTAAATTTGTTATATCGAAACATAATTCAACACAACTACAGTGCTTTCCCACCGTTTTTCAACCCGTCTGTCTTTTGTGTCATCCATAGTTTGGCTATAGCAGAGTGGCGGTGAAGCCTCGAGAGAGGCTAGCCACCAGGGTAGACGTGGTACTGGTCAGAGATGTCATGACAGAGCCCTATGTTTTAGATTTCGTTCTTCCTTTGTTCTTAATTTCTTTATTTCGCTTGGGGTGTATTAAAACGATGATACTTTGGTTGACTTTTTTATAACACCATGAACTGCTTTACTTGGTTTTAGTCTTTGTTTTGCCGAGAAAATTATTTTCTATTTTATGAATGTCGTATTATGATTTTTGCTCATGACTGTTTTGTTCATTGTTTAAATATTTTGCCTTGACACTTTAAGAGCTTTGAGAGATTGCTTGGGGTCTAGGTCAAACACATCTTGACACTGTAAGAGCTTCGAGAGATTGCCATTTGTTTAGACATTGATTCTTAGATTTGAGAGAATTAAGATAGATCTACATGAACAATGGAATGGATCCGGGATGATGACGTTCTAATCGACCTACCTTAGAGATAAAGAGAGGGTCCCAATCGACTAAAAGGGATAGACACTAGAGTTTGATAAACAACGTGCAAGTATACACAATCGAACAAGTAATACAGTGATAAGTGGAGTATCGTCTCCACAGCAAATTGAGGAAATCAAATAGGTTTGTCAAGGCACTTTACTTTGTCACTTAGGTAAAGTTAGAGGTGGTATGTACAAATGAGAATGCTGTGGAAAAATAGAATGACTGACGTGGAAATGGAATAGTGGTAGTGTGGTCGCAATTGAATTTGTCATGGCAAGTTGGATGGAAATGTTGTGGCAAATTCAATTATGATAAGTGCAAACAAATGAAAATGTCAAGGCAAATTAAAATGTAAAAATAAGAGTTAATTGATAGGACTTTGTCTTTCTAACACGACAAGCTACTATGGGAATGAGTGATAAGAGTCACTAAGGCAAATCTAAGTCTACTTCTCCGAACGGTCTTTCTTCTATGCCCAGTCTGCCCAACAGAGTCTACTGAGGTGCCCTATGCTATCTCTAGTAAGGGACTCGACAGATTTAAGATGCCCTGGTAAAACCGATTGGTGTAAACCCCTTAAGTGATCTTATTGATCTAGATAACAAGATATGACTAAACAATAACTTTTTGTGGAAGCATTAACATCTAACCTCTCGTTCATACACAACTCCTTTTAGTTGAATGAAATCCTAGCCTTATCTCTAAGGTAGATTAGGCCTAGTTACTACATAGAACCCCTTGTTTATGTGATTCCTCCCTAGTTTCTCTCTAACACTAAGGATACTTTACCTAGGTATTCTCTCGAACTCTAAGAATCTCTTAAGAAAAGTCTACTCTTGTAGCTTCTACAACCTTAAGGCACTACGTATCACAAACAAAACAGATTATATCATATAAAAAGTAACCATTCATTGAAATAAAACTTAAACATCCAAGTGAACTCCCACCAAATAGGATTAGATCATGGTGGGGTTCGAAATAAACAAGCACAAAGCAAGTTTCATTCATTCCTTACAACCTAATAAAACAATATGAAAGCAAAGAACTAAGGGGAGGAGAAAAAGCCTTCGACGTGCACTGTCGGAGCTTTCCTCGGCCACCAAAAACTGCCCCTAGCAAACTATCTCATCTCGGATGCTTAGAACGCCACTCCCTCAAGCTTGTCACAGAGAAATACCACGATAAGTAGGATTGACTGAGAAAATTGAGACCTTCTCTCTCTAACTTTTTAAGCTCAAATCAATGTGGAACCAAAGTCTTCTTCTTTGTGGCTTCATCCTCTATTTATAGGGGAAGATTAACCCTAGAACTTGGTGTTGACTTTCCTAGGATACCCCAAAACCATGGCTAAATTACTTGGGGGTCTGGCAGAGCTGACTGTGATCCAGCCTGGGTTGCTGGCTGA
Source organism: Hibiscus syriacus (assembly GCF_006381635.1). Lineage (NCBI taxonomy): Eukaryota > Viridiplantae > Streptophyta > Magnoliopsida > Malvales > Malvaceae > Hibiscus > Hibiscus syriacus. The sequence goes on along the minus strand of NW_024063022.1, from coordinate 2,793,253 downwards.
GTACCAGACATAATCCCATTGCCGACGCCCAATGATAGACAGGTCTGCATAGCAGGTGGCGTGGTGAGCAGGATCGGCTGTAGCAGCGCCGATCCCTCCAGGAGGATCTTCGAGGCAGATTTCTTGGGCAGAGATCTCGGAAAGTAGAGGATAGCTGGCTTCAAAAATATATTCTTTCACTTTGTTCGCTCTTGAAATGGCAGTCCAACTTGGCATTTTCATTTTTCTCAGCAGTCTCCTTATGTCATGTTATTTCCTTTTCTCTTTTCCTTGCTCTCAATTCCTGCACATCATTAAACAAGCACATTTCCCATAAGGCAGCACCGCTTTTAAATAAAATACTGCGGAAAACCAAATTCCACAACATGCAACTAAATGCTTCTAAATGCATCTACATGGTCCTAAATGAGCTCTTAGACATTCAATAACTTAAGTGAAAAGGTTCCAAAATGTGACCTTTTACGAAGTTATCACACCCCCAAACTTAAGCCATTTCTTGTCCTCAAGCAATGGATGGTAATAAGCAAAACAAAAATACCATGACATTTTCAGAAGCATAATAATTTTATGGGATAAAATTTCAGCCCTCATCACATATGGCTTCAACATGCTAGACTAGTTCGAGAAATCAAGTACTATCCCCTAGGGCAAGATTCTTTGTGTGGATGTGTGTGTGTTTGTATTCAGTCCATGCTTAATAAATTTAAAAATTTTCTAAGCAAGCTTTCTTAATTTGCCATGACATTTACAAATTTTACTCCCACCTTGTTTTCTTTTGTTTCATTAATTATGCTACGAGAGGAGTCAGCCTATCACACCTACCATCCCACACTCTAGGTGAAAGGAAGCATACCTTTCACCCCCGAGCTAGTCAGGTAGAGTCATCCAGTGACATCTTTCATTCACTCATATGCCATGGCATAGTGGAGTGTCCCTCTACAGATATACCGAGGCATTTATTTATAACTTCACTCATTCATTTTCATTTTTTTTCATTTTTCATCAATTTTTTTTTCTTTTTTTATGTGAGGTTTTCATGATTCACAGTTTTATGCCACAACATTTTAAGAATTCTCTTATATAAAATTTCTAAGTTTCTAAAGCATGGAAAACATACAATCGTGTATTCAAGGGTTTCAAAGAAGCAAGTCCTAGAGTTGGTTCTTTCCTCCTCAACCAGTCATGTACATTCTATCCTAGCCATCAAAAATTCATCATCATCGGGCATCCTTAACTAATTCCAGAAAACTGTTCAAACACTTACTAATGTCATGGCATATTTATTTTACTAATACTATCATTCAATGATTTTGAGAACCCTATCTCCCCTAAACTTGAGAGAAGCATTGTCCTCAATGCTTACTAAAACTAAGGAAAATGAAACTACATGCTATGAATGCAATACAATGCAAGGTACCTCGACTTCATACTTGTGCTGGTGTGGCGGTCGTGCGACGGGTGCACTTTCTCAGTTTGGCGGGGCTGGAGTGTTCTGAGTCAGAAGCTGGTGCGACCGGAGGAGTACTGAGACCTTTTGGGACGATGGATCGTTAAGGCTCCTCACGCCTAAACACCTTTTTCAATCGGCATCGACTCCTGTACAAAGGGAATTGCTATGACATTTCTGATTGTGCTACATTGTGTGGCTCTGTGGGCTGCGGAATGAGCTACATGAAGGCTATTGCCACATCCTCATCCCATCGCTTGATATAGGCAAAGAAGGTCATCAGGTTGCTGGTTAGATTCGCCACTTGATCTTGGGTCTGTTTGACCAGAAGTATTGCAATTTGTCATGGCATTTGTGCATATAGGTGGATATTATCAGCAATGTCATCATTTGTAGCAACACCAATTGAGTATTCTTTCTAAGTGGGTGCAGCTTCTGTAGGGGGGTTTTACCCTTGTCCACATGTTTGGGAGTCTGTTCTTTCCAAAACATCTTAAATTGTTATGGCATTTTTGTCGCGTTCGATCGGAGCACCAGTGTAGACCAAAATGCCTCACACATATAACAATTCCACCTTCAAAATATTTTGCCCTGGCATTTCGTGTCTTCCACATCTGAATTGTAGGACCTTTGTAGTAGTCCTCTCTTCTTCAAATTGCTCTTTTCCTGAAGCTGAATGATAGTGGAATAAGATCTCTTTTCGCTCCTTTTTATTGTGGCAACTTGAAATCATTTGGGTAACAAATTCATTAGAGAGGTCGAGGTCATCCCTATGACAGTAGCCACCATCTTGTATGACCTTGTTCTTTCCTAGGCTAGTTAAGTAAGGAAGCAAAATAACACTAACTAGAAAACTGTCAATGTTAGCATGCCACAAAATTATCGCAAAAAATAATAATTTATCACTAGGGGACTTTTTTCTTAATCTCCATTTCATTCCCTAATTCTTTTATAATTTCTAGCCTAGACAGATGATCAATAACTTGGGGTTTAGGATGAGTGAGTTCAATAGAATCCAAAGTTTCAAATTTCATACCTGATCTAGCTATGGGTAAGCTAGACTGACTCATCTTCTTTGGAATATCCTCGAGCTCCTCTTTATCTTCTTCATCAAGCTTCAAGTGATTATTAGTTCATAAAAAATTGTTGCGGCAAAATTCTGCAGCTTTCCTTTGGTCATCAAGTCCTACTGATGGGGGATTTTCTATTGCCGTGACAAAATTTTTCTTGTCTTCATTAGTTGTACTCATCGAACCCTCGTCATTGTTTTACAGCGATTGTGAATCTTCATGCACATTCGGATCTTCATGCACAATCTCATTACCAGACTCTTCGAGTGTCTCCCCCCAAACTTAGCATCTTTATAGATTTTGATGCCACTTCTTAAGGTGAATATACCACAATACTCCCTATCTTGAGCCTTAGTGACTTCAGTATCACTAGGAAGACTGCCATGTGGGCGAGACTATAATGCCGTGGCAATTTGACTAACCTGACCCTCCAAGGCCCTCAAAGATAAGTTATGGCTTTGAAGCAAAGCTTCTTGGGTTTTTTATAGAAGTCATATTGTCATGCAGCATGGTCTTCGTGGTTGCTATAAATCTAGCTTGTGGCCTCCAAAGAGCTTGTTCTAGATGAAGATGGTACCCCCTCATTAGAATTATGCCATGGCATATTCATTTGGAAACTCTAGGAGTCACTGAAGTTCTGCTGCCTAGTGGGCTGACTAGCATTGCTGGTTCCTTGATTTCCCCAAGAGAAGTTTGGACACTGACACCATCCAAGATTATTAGAATAGAGGTAGTTTTTGCCTCGATTATAGTTATCTACATAGTGGATGGATTCCAGATTGGTCGGATACTCGCTCTCATTGTGATTTCCATGACATAATAAACATGCTGAATTAGCTGCCTTTACTTCTCTCACCTCACTTGGCCTTTGAAAATTCTTCAACATATTGGTGATAGCAGCAAGTTGGGCGGACACCGAATCCTTAGAATCTAGCTCAGAAGCTCCATGTGATTTTCGCCCAATGCCAAGCCTTGTAGATGGAAATTGGTAATCGTTGGTGGCAATCCTATCTAGAATGTCAAATGCCTCTGCTGGTGAGTTGTCAAGTAATGTCGCATTTGCAGAGGCATCTAGCATCATCCTCGTGGATGCATTGACTCCATTGTAGAACATCACAACTTGAGTCCATTCGTGGAATCCCTAGACTCTTCATCGCCTTGGTGAAAAGATGCTATGGCATTTCTAAGATGGTTGTTCATATTGGGTTGATTATGGCATAGCAATTTTTTTTTTCACAAGTCAGCCCAAGACCTTATCGAGCCAGAAGGTAATCTATTGAGCCATGCCCTGGCGCGATCTTTTAAAGAATATGGAAATAACTTCAATTTCAGCACATCTTCATGCACACCTTGTTTTCGAAAGGAGTCATAAACCTCTAAAAATGCCCGAACATGTTGCCTTGCATCCTCCTGAGAAGTACCACCAAACTGTCCAATAAAGTCCAACATGTCGAACATAATAGGCTTGAGCTCAAAGTCAGCTGCCTGAATTATGGGTGCCATAATTCCAGAATTTAGGACGTCCATGATAGGGTTTAAATGATCTCAAATACTACGAGGCCCAGCTGCATTCCCAACATTCAAAATTGCCTCGATATTCTGATCTTTCTCTTGACCAATTCCTTGATTTCTGATATAATAGATCTTTTCTTGAGCATGTTGAGTATGTAAAATAAAAACATGAAAAAGACAAGGAAAATAACAAGTAAAACAATACAAAAAAAATAAACAAGTAAAATAAAAATGCTTAACAAAACTAATTAACTTCCAGTTGCCAATCCCCGGCAACGGTGCCGAAAACTTGTCCACTCGGTATGAGTACTATAAATGAGTGCGGATATATGTACAAGTATACACAATCAAACAAGTAATACAGTTATAAGTTGAGTATCGTCTCCACAGCAAATTGAAGAAATCAAATAGGTTTGTCAAGGCACTTTACTTCGTCACTTAAGTAAAGTTAGAGGTGGTATGTACAAATGAGAATGCTGTGGCAAAATAGAATGACTGACGTGGAAATGGAATGATGGTAGTGTGGTCGCAATTGAATATGTCGTGGCAAGTTGGATGGAAATGTCGTGGCAAATTCAATTGTGATAAGTGCAAACAAATGGAAATGTCAAAGCAAATTAAAATGTAAAAATAAGAGTTAATTTATAGGACTTTGTCTTTCTCACACGACAAGCTACTATGGGAATGAGTGATAGGAGTCACTAGGGAAAATCTAAGTCTACTTCTCTGAATGGTCTTTCTTCTATGCCTAGTCTGCCGGACAGAGTCTACTGAGGTGCCCTGTGCTATCTCTAGTAAGGGACTCGATATATTTAAGATGCCCTGGCAAAACCGATTAACGTAAACCCCTGCAGTGATCCTATTAGTCCAGATAACAGGATATGTCTCGGTAATACCATTTTGCGGCAACATTAACATCTAACCTCTCGTTCATGCATAACTCTTTTAGTCGAATGAAATCCTAGCCTTATCTCTAAGGTGGATTAAGCCTAATTACTACCTAGAACCCCTTGTTTATGTGATTCCTCCCTAGTTTCTCTCGAATACTAAGGATACTTTACCTAGTTATTCTCTCAAACCCTAAGAATCTCCTAAGAATACTAAGGATACTTTACCTAGTTATTCTCTCAAACCCTAAGAATCTCCTAAGAAAAGGATACTCTCATAGCTCCTACAACCTTAAGGCACTACGTATCATAAACAAAACATATTATATCATATAAAAAGCAACCATTCATTGAAATAAAACTTAAACAACCAAGTGAACTCCCACTAAATAGGATTAGTTCATGGTGGGGTTCAAAATAAAAAGCACAAAGCAAGTTTCATTCGTTCCTTACAACCCAATAACAAAATATGAAAGCAAAGAACTAAGGGGAGGAGAAAAAGCCTTCGACGTGCACTGTCGGAGCTTCCCTCGGCCACCAAGAACTGCCCCCAGCGAACTAGCTCCTCTCGGATACTTAGAACACCACTCCCTCGAGCCTGTCACGGAGAAATGCCATGACAAGTAGGATTGACTAAGAAATATGATACATTCTCTCTCTAACTTTTTAAGCTCAAATCAATGTGGAACCAAAGTATTCTTCATTATGGCTTCATCCTCTATTTATAGGGGGTGATTAACCCTAGGACTTGGTGTTGACTTTCCTAGGATACCCAAAAAACATGTTTAAATTACTTGGGGTCTGGAAGAACTGGCTGTGATCCAGCCTGGGTTGCTGGTTGAGTACCAGGCATAATCCCGTTGTGGACGCCCAATGACAGACAGGATCTACAAAGCAGGTGGCGTAGTCAGCACGATCGGCTATAGTAGTGCCGATCCCTCCAGGCGGATCTTCAAGGAAGATTTCTCGAGCAGAGATCTCAGAAAGTAGGGGACAACTGGCTTCAAAAATATATTCTTTCACTTTGTTCGCTCTCGAAATGCCAGTCCAACTTGGCATTTTCATTTTTCTCAGCAGTCTCCTTATGTCACGACATTTCCTTTTCTCTTTCCCTTGCTCTCAATTCCTACACATCATTAAACAAGCACCTTTCCCATAAGGCAACACTGCTTTAAAAATAAAATGCCGCGGTAAACCAAATTCCACCACATGCAACTAAATGCTTCTAAATGCATCTACATGGTACTAAATGAGCTCTTAGAAATTCAATAATTTAAGTGGAAAGGTCCCAAAATGTGACCTTTTATGGAGTTATCACAACGATTATAGTTCACGCTGAGAGGTATTGCTACAACAACAGTCTAACAAACCAAGTGTTGTAGTTAACGCTGAGTAGTATTGCCATAACAACCGTCTAAGAGTACTCAGTAATCCTGTTAGGTAGCTTAAGCATATCATAACAAATCATTCTAAACGTAGAATAATTACTTGTCATAACAAAAGATTAGCACGAGTGCTTTGTGAAAAGTCTGAATACGTGAGCTTGTTTTGAATATATTTGAATCAACATTTGTCTTTGCCTTGTTTATTTTAATTCGATAGTTTTGCATATTTTTTTTGACTTGACCAAACTTTTCTACAACCAAACTTTTATTTTTTTTAAGTTATTACTAATAGTTTTCTAGTTTGACAAGACTTCAAGAATTAGCTCGTGACAACTAGTTCTAAGTTGTGGTGAATCTTAAAAGAGACGACCAATCCTTAAGGAGATATAACTCACTTACCCTTTATTACTTGATTCAATTGTGTATGCTTGAACATATTTTCTTGCCTTAGCATATACATTTACATGCGGTCAAGTTTTTGGGGTCGTTACCGGTGATTGACAACTGATACAATTTTTATTTTTCGTTATAACAAATTTTTCTTGTCACTTTTTACTTTGTTAGTTTAACTCGTTTAATTATTATTTATTTTCTTTTGAAGGTTTTATCGTTGTATGACCCTGAGATCTGTTGGTAAACCATTAGAGCCATTTGACCAAGAAATTGAACAGTCGTTTAGACAAAGGCGATGCAACTAACGAGCCAGAGAGTATATGAACCAACTACAATTTCAAGGCAACAACAATATGGGAGATCAGGCAGATCCTGAGATAGCATCAAATAATTTTCATAGAGAAGTTGCAAGACCACGAGCAATACAATAACACTTGAACCCAATTCTTGACGATCTCAATCCAGGCATCATGGCACCTGAAATACAAGTAACCCATTTTGAGCTTATATCGATGATGTTTAACATGCTAAACTTCATTGGTCAATTTGGTTTCTCGCCTAATGAAGATGCTAGACAGCATATCCGTGCCTTTCTCAAAGTGTGTGATTCATTTCGACAACAAGGAGTGCACGAAGATGTGCTAAAGCTTAAACTTTTCCCTTATTTCCTACGCGATAGAGCAAGAGCTTGGCTCAGTGGAATTCCTTCAGGCTCAATGGAATCTTGGGCAGATTTATGTAAAAGCTTCTTATTTCGATACAATCCACCCAATATGAATACATAACTACGCAATGCAAGTTTTTGCCAAGGCGATGATGAATCCATGTACGAGTATTGGGATAGGTATAAAAGTTTGCTTCGCAAGTGTGTAAACCACAGGTTTCATGACTAGACTCAGGTCGTGATGTTTTACAATGGAGTTATTGCACCTACTCGAATGATATTGGATGCATCAGGAAATGGTACTTTGCTTGATAAATAACCTGATGAAGCCTTTGATATCCTTGACAGGATAGCAAATAATGACTATCAATTCCTGACTACAAGGCTGGGAACCGGTAGAAAAGTGTCTATAGCATATGAAATTGAGGGTAAATATTTAGTAGCTGCTTAAGTTTATACCATAACTAATATGTTGAAAAATTTGCAGTGTCCTAATGAGGTGAGAGAAGTCAAAGCAACCAGTAATGCATGCATTTTATTTCATGGCAACCATCATGAGAGTGAATGTCTAGAAAACCAGGAGTCCATCCATTTTGTGGGCATCTACACCCGAAGCAATAATAACCCCTACTCAAATACATACAATCCTGGATAGCGTCAACATCCAAATTTTTCTTGGGGTAATCAAGGGACCAACAAAAAAAATCAGGCAGCAAATTATAATAGTCCACAATAGAGTAATTCGGAACATCAACACTTTCTAAATCAACATCATCAGATGCCCTGGCAATACACTAAAGGTACAACTTCTTCCTCTAATACAAACTCTAATTCTATCTCCTTGGAAGATTCACTGCAAGAATTTATAGCCTCGATAAAAGATTTCATGGATTCAACAAAAACTTTGATGCACGAGCACTCATCAACAATAAAAAACCAAGGAAATTTATTGCAAAGTCAAGCTGCTCTTTTGCAAAGCCATAGTTCATCCTTGAGAGCATTGGAAAACCATGTGGGTCAAATTGCCACGACATTACATTCTTGCCCACAAGGAAGTCTCCCTAGTGAAACTGAAGCCATTAAACATCTTGGAAAGGAACAGTGCAGTGTACTTACATAGAGGAGTGGTACACAGATTAACCAAAATGACAAGTTTGGCGGAAAGCAGTTGGAAGATTCTAGCCAATGCATTACACTACTTGAGGATCGAGCTAAAACTGTGGAACATGAGGAATTGCCCGAGGAGAAGGAAAAGGATGAAGGGTCAGAAAATGGGAAACTTATAGCCAAGGCCAAAATTTCCTCATCACCTACAGTAGATGACGTGAGACCTCCACCACCCTTTCATCAACGGTTGAAGAAACACAATGAAGAAATCCAATTGAATAAATTTGTTGATGTTCTGGATCAATTGTATATCAATGTACCTTTACTTGAAGCCATCGAGCAGATGTCTTCCAATGCTAAGTTTCTGAAAGACATTTTCACAAAAGAGAAGAAGGTAGAAAATATTGTCGTGGCAAAAGGAATATGCTTTGCAGTAAGCTCCCACCAAAGAAAAATGTTCCTGGCAGTTTAGTGATACCATGCTTAATTGGTGACAACTTTGTAGGACGAGCTCTTGTTGAGTTAGGGTCAAGCGTAAATTTGATGCCAAAGTCAATATTTTTAAAACTAGAAAGGTATAACATCTGCCCAACCATAATCATCATATAGTTAGCTGATCGGTCTTATGTACATCCTGAGGGCAGAATAGAAGATGTTATTGTAAAGGTGGACACATTTGTATTTCCAGTTGATTTCCTAATATTAGAATGCGAAGCCGATGAAAATGCACCCATCTTCCTTGGATGACCCTTCTTGGCCGCTAAATGAATCTTAACAGATTACGAGAAGGGATAGTTCACAATGCGGTTCAGAGATCAAAGCGTCACAATCAATGTCTTCAACTCAATGAGATATGTGGACGATTCAGAAAAATGTCAATGCATTAGAGACATGGACTCAATGGAGGAAGAGGAAACAAAAAATCTCGACCAAGATGAATTTTTACAAATCAATGAATACAACACTTTGTTCCATGACTTGATGTCTATGACGCATGAACACAAAAATTATGGCCCAGGTGAAAAATTGACAGAAGAGTATTTTGATAAATATTTCCTCGGCAACAGTTGTTCAAATAAAACAATTGATGGATTCCTTGACAATGACATTAACACAGACTATGAAGGTAAGTCAGAGGAACAATCTAGTTTCCTTCATGACAGACCAAGTATGAAATTTGAGCCATTAAATTTTATTGAATTTAGTCCCCAAAAATCATCATTACAATATGCACCCATATTGGAACTTAAAACCTTGCATCGCATTTGAAATACGCCTACTTAGGTAGTAATGAGACTTTACCAGTTATAATGTATGTCAGTCTAACCTCTTAATATGAGAACAGTTTGTTAAATGTCTTGTAGCAGTATAAAAAAGCTCTCGGGTGGACCATGACAATCTTGAAGGGAATCATCCCTACCATATGCATGCACAAGATCAACTTAGAACATAGTCATAGAAATTCGGTGGAACCACAAAGAAGACTCAACTCGATCATGAAGAAAGTAGTAATGAAAGAAATCATAAAATGGCTGGAAGCTGGAGTAATTTATCTAATATCCCATATCTCATAGGTCAATCCGGTGTAGTGCATGCCAAAGAAAGGTGGTGTGATCGTGGTCAAAAATGAAAATGATGAGCTTTTAACTACGAGAACAGTCACGGGCTGGCGAATATGTATGGACTATAGGAAGTTCAATAAAGCAATAAAGAAAGACCACTTTTCCCTTCCTTTTATTGACCAAATGCTTGATAGGCTAATAGGAAAATCATTTTACTGCTTCCTTGATGGATATTTGGGATACAATCAGATAGCCATAGCACCGGAGGATCAAGAGAAGACTACTTTCACATGTCCATATGGTTCCTATGCATTTAGACGAATGATGTTTGGGCTATGTAACGCTCCAACAACCTTTCAGAGATGTATGATGGCCATTTTTTCGGAAAATTGTGGAAGATTGCATGAAAATATTTATAGATGACTTCTCCGTCTCGGGTGACGATTTCAATCGATGCCTCGACAACTTATCTAAATTGCTAAAGCGATGTGAAGAAGCCAACCTAGTACTGAATTGGGAGAAATGTCATTTTATGGTAACCGAGGGAATAGTGTTGGGACACAAGATTTCTTGTCAAGGTATGAAGTCGATAGAGCCAAGGTGTAAGTAATTGAAAATCTACCTCCACCCATCAACGTGAAATGCATACGTTGTTTCCTCGGATATGTAAGCTTTTATAGGCGGCTCATAAAAGATTTTTCTCATATCTCAAAACCTTTATGTCTTTTGCTTCAACAAAAACAACCATTTGTATTTAATAATGACTATTTAAATGCTTTTACAGATTTGAAGAAAAAACTTTCATCGGCACTAATCATTGTTCCACCAGACTGGAATGCACCTTTTGAGCTCATGTGCGATGCTAGTGACTATGCAGTTGGGGCAGTTCTAGGACAACGAAAAAGTAAACTCTTTTATGTTATCTACTATGCTAGTCGTACTCTTAATGATGCACAAATAAACTATACCACAACTAAAAAAGAACTTCTTGCAGTAATATTTGCATTCGATAAGTTTAGGCCATATCTCATAGGAACTAAAGTACCGTGCATACGAATAACTCTGCCATTAAATATTTAATCAATAAGAAAGATGCAAAGCCTAGGCTCATCATATGGATATTATTACTACAGGAGTTCGATTTAGAGGTAAAAGATAGAAAAGGTACTGAAAACCAAGTAGTGGATCACTTGTCTAGACTAGAAAACAAAATTAGTTGTCATAATATGAAAGACATCCAGGAGGATTTCCCTGATGAGAAAATTTTATTTGTCACGGTTCTACCGTGGTATGCTGACATAGTCAACTTTCTTGCTAGCAGTATTATACCTCTAGATTTATATAGCCAAGGCCGAAAAAAATTAAGAAGATGTGTCTCAGAAGAATAACACAAAGAAATTCTACTTCATTGCCACTCATCATCGTATGGATGACATTTTGGTGGAATGAGAACAACGGTGAAGATTCTTCAATTCAATTTCTATTGTCCAACCTTGTTCAAAGAAGCACATGAATTCTACAAGTTGTGTGATAGATGCCAACGAACAAGGAATATATCAAAGAGATATGAAATGGTTGGCAAAATATTCTGGAAGTTGAACTTTTTGACTTATGGGGGATAGATTTTATGGGATCCTTCCCCATATCTTTCGGTTACCTATACATTCTGTTAGCAGTGGACTACGTGTCCAAATGGGTAGAAACCATCGCAACACCTATGAATGATTCCAAGGTTGTGCTGAAATTCTTGCACAAAAGCATATTCACGCGTTTTGGAACACTGCGAGCTATTATCAATAATGAAGGCATACACCTTGACAACAAATTAATTGCTAAGGCAATGAAAAAAATATGGAGTGCAATATCGAATAGCCATGGTATATCATACCTAAACCAATGGGTAGGTCAAAGTCTGTAACCGGGAAATCAAAAAGATCCTTGAGAAAGTAGTCAACCCAAGCCAAAAGGATTGGTCGCCAAAGCTAGATAAAGCACTATAGGCCTATCGCATAGCATTCAAGACACCGCTAAGAATGTCCCCATTCAAACTAGTCTATGGTAAGGTGTGCCATCTACCTATGGAACTTGAACATAAAGCATATTGGGCCATCAAGAAACTGAACATGGACACTCAACTTGCTGGAGAAAGAATAATCTTGGAACTAAATGAACTGGATGAATTCAGAGCTTACGCTTACGAAAATACCCACCTATACAAAGAAAAAAACAAAAAGATGGCATAATAGAAAAATTTTGCCAAGGAATTTTATTTTGGACAATAAGTGCTGCTCTATAATTCACGACTCAAATTATTTTTAGGAAAACTAAAATCCACATGGTCAAGACCATTCATCGTACGCCAAGTCCATAGTAATGGAGAAATATAAATCAAGAACCGAGATGATGGATTCGATTTCAAGGTGAATGACCAGAGACTAAAGGAATACAAAGGAGCACCAGTCATGCACGATAAACAGGCATCAACCACACACAATTCCCAAGAGTTTTCTTTTCTTACATGAATAATTTTTGTTGCCTAGGCAACAAAAATCTGAATTCTGTACATAAATAAATTAAGTTATTTTATGCACTAGTTATCTATTTCACTTTATTTTTGTTTTTCTTGTTTATTTTTGGCATGGAAGGAACACGTTGTAGCATGGGGTGAGAACTTATGCATGAGAGGAAGAGAAACCCTAAAATAAGAAGGTTTTGGTGGCAATTGTAAAGAGGGAAAGTTATTTTCCCACTTTATGTCAAATCAAATATCGTGTCATTAATGTCATATCTTTTCCCTCCTATTTAGACTAATTTGCCCTGACTAAACCACCTATTATCTTTCCAAAAAAATCAACTTACACTCCATCTTCCCCATCGTTACCATAATTTCTTTCTTTAAAAATTTTCCTTCAATATTTCCCCCTCATCGCAGTCGCGAAACACCATGTACCAGCAAGTATCATGGCAAGATCAAAGAAAACTCCAACCCTCACATCAGGATTTGATTGTTTTCAGTCGGCTGAAGCTGAAGCACGGTTCAAAAACCATAAAAAATGTCAAGTATACTTGGAGGATGGTTTTGTTTATCCCAAATAAAATGATGAGCCATTCGGACCAAATAAAATGGGAGAAATTTTTTTGGCATCATAAGGTTGTGGCGTCGGTGATGGTTCGTGAATTTTATTCCCATCTTGAAGACCCATCTCAACATACTATCTATGTGAGAGAGAAACTTATTCGGTTTTCCCCATTAGCACTCAACTGATATTTTAAGTTGGGAAAGGTGGACGACCAATACAAGAAGTTCGTGGCTGAGGCAGACCAAGAAACCTACAATGGAGTCCTTGAAGACCTTTGCTTTGGATGGGCCAAATTTGAGGGCAACGCACCAACACGAAAGCAGGTAAATCACTTCCTAAAGGGAAAGCTAATGCCGACCTCGCACAACACGACTGTTCCAGTGAAAAGATTAATGCTACTGCATTCGATTACTTATGGACGAGTGATCATTGTGGGAAAAATCATCTTCGAGCAAATACACAACTACACAAAGAGAAACCGAGGTAATCTTCTATTTCCTAACCTAATAAATGCATTATGTAGGAAGAAAAAAAGTCCTCGAGGAATCATTCGAGGACTTTATCAAGTCAAATGAGGGAATAACCAAGAAGAAAGTGCCTGAACTCATGAGCTTCGACGATAATGCCCCATATGAGGGTCTGGAAAGAGAAGCCAAATCTGTTGTCACGGCCAGATTGGAAGCTGTGGTTACATATACGTGAGAGACCCGTGAGAAGCTCGGGCACCTGGAAATTCACATAGAGATTTTCTTTGGCTATGTCAAGGCGAGGGATGCACAACTCAATGCCTTTTTTAATGAGTTGCTTCCAATCACCAATAAAGACTTGCCTTCCTTCCTTGATGTTATCCTAAAATACACTACTGGCAGCAATATATTCAATGCCTCAACACAAAATGCTCCCCCAGAGTTCTCCAAAGACGTTTCTCCACTGGCCACTCATGTCTTGCCCGTACCTGAAGAATGCCACGACGATACAGATGAACATCTAAGCTCCTCATTCTCTTCCTCCGAAAGTACTCAGGATATTCCACCTGAATTCTTTATCGACGATGATTTCATTACAGTCATTGATCAACCCATAACCGAGCAAGTACCTAAACAGTCCCCAGTTCATCACGCAACGCCAGTTCCTGAACCAGATCAAAGTCAGACTCTAGCAACTCCTGCGTAACCTACCCGTGCTGAAGAACAACAAACACCAGCATGCGCCCCGAGTACTAAGAGACACATTAAGTGAACGAAAGGTCGTGTCCTTCAGCCTTCTCCCTCGTAAATTACATTAGAAGATACGAAATCTGAGAGACCCCTCGTCCAAAACGACACAAAACATGCGCGTCCAGTCAAGCTACCCCACCATAGTAAGTTTAAAGTTTTATTTTTTCTACATTTGCATTTGCATTTAGTTACATGTAGTTTCATTTTTTCATGCATTGAGGATAATGCATCCCTCAAGTTTGGGGGAGGTATTACGTTTCACACTTTGTTAAAAGTAATTGATGATAATCGGTTAAAAATTTTGGTTGTCATGATATAAGTAGGTTAAGTCTATTGTTTGAAATAGTTTGAGGATGCCCAATGATGAAAGTATAATCTAATTACCTAGGTCAGAATTATTTTTACAAGACTATCAAAAGAAGAGAACTGACCTTAGGCTTGATTCTTTGAGAAAATAATTTAAATACGATTGTAGGTCATCTCTGCTTAAGGTGATTAGTAAATATTTAAGAAAGAACTCTCTGCAAGCTGAGACATCAAAGAATTGTAAGGCTAAAAGTTTAACCCCTTAGTGTGTAAACTTTGTAAAATAAAAGAGACTCCTCTATGTAATGGCATAACTGGAAAACTCCAAAAAAAATTAAGGGTTGCCTAGGAATATGAGTGAATGAAAGTAGTCACAGGATGACTCTACTCGACTACCTTGGGGGTGGAAGGTATGCTCCCTTTCACCTAGAGCGTGGAAGGGTAGGTGTGATGAGCTGACTCCGCCAAAAAATATTGAATAAATAGGAGTGGAAACTGTGCCTGCAAAATAATTTGACGCCTTGACAAAAAAAAGTACTTACTTGAAATTTTCTAATTACATTAATGCATAGATTGATTACAATCATGTACACACACTAGCAATGAATCTTTACTCATGAATGTACTTGAATGATAAGACATTCAAGCATGTTGAGGCCAAACTTTTGTTGAGGTCTGAAATTTTAAAACCACATGATTTTCTTAATACTACTTTGCCATGACAATTTTAATTTTCTCTAACTATTGTCCATTGCTTGAGGACAAGCAATAGCTTAAGTTTTGGGGTGTGACAACTCCATAAAAATACACTATTTCTAGTCTTTTTACCTAAGTTATTGCTCGTCTAAACAAAGTGTTCATAGCATATTAGTCGCATTTATGCATTTAGGTTATAATTGCATGCGGTGGATAAGTTTTTCTTAGACAAAATTTATTTTGTTTGACTGATGCTGTCGAGGAGACAGGGTTTGTGATGTAAGGCACTTGTACCTTGTCGATTGATTGTGGATCTAGAAAGGAAGCAAAACAACATGCATAACTAAATGGCTCAAAATAGATGGTTAAGGGTGGTAAACGCATTGGTGAATATGTAGGCTATTTAAATAATGAGTGATGGAAGCGGAAGATGGTTGATATGGCTATGGTTTATGGTTGATGAAACAAATGGATGGTTGTGAGGTAGTATCTTAAAGAAGACTCAAAGAACAACCAATGCTATAGATAGCAAAGACCCACTTGTAATGCACTTGTACCTTGTCGATTGATTGTGGATCTAGAAAGGAAGCAAAACAACATGCTAAATGGCTCAAAATAGATGGTTGGGTGGTAAACGCATTGGTGAATATGTAGGCTATTTAATAATGAGTGATGGAAGCGGAAGATGGTTGATATGGCTATGGTTTATGGTTGATGAAACAAATGGATGGTTGTGAGGTAGTATCTTAAAGAAGACTCAAAGAACAACCAATGCTATAGATAGCAAAGACCCAGACTTTATATTACTTCTTTAAGGGGTGGTATAAAGGACTTTGACCTAATAGTTATAAGAACTAGGAACCAGAAGTATCAAGGGGAAGGGGATTGACACCACAAGTATAAAAAATACTTGATAAGTCGATAAAAGTCACTAGGAGTTAAGAAAGAGAATAATCTCACTTATATTATTAAAAAGGTCTGATTATAAATGAAATATGATGGCTTATTTTATAGGAAATAAAGAGACACGGTCGAATAGATATATGGTGGTTCGGTCAGCCCTTGTGTCTTCTTATAAAGTCATAATTTAATTACAAATAAAGATGATGGTTCCGTTTAAATGGAGGGTAATAACCCTTGGCCGAATAGCACTTGTGTCCTTTCAATTTGGTGCCAAAAAAGAGAGGAGATGATGCTTGGCCGAATAGTGAGAAGGCTCTTCATCTTGGTGCCTAAATGATACCACATGTAAGGCACATGGGGGCTGGTCATATGGCACACACATGGGTGTTCTAGGAAGCCTTGTGGTGCGGCCTTGTGAATGGGATGAAGGCTGGTTATGTGCACCATCTTGGGCGTGCATGTGTTCTCCTCCAAGCTAGCTTGAGTGTGGAACTAGCTAGCAAGCAAGGGGATGTTTATGAATGAGCTTCCTAGCCGAGTCCTTGTGAGCTTCATATCAGTATGTTCAGCTACATTCAACTACCATTGATATAACTTTTGGAAACTCAGATTCAAATAGTTCAATTAGCTAAGTTTAGCTAGCCTTGAACTCCTCCAGCTCAATTGAGCTTTCCTTAGTGTTCCATGAGCTGCCATATACTTTTTGAGATGTTTGTGACCTACATATGATGTCCAAATAATCCACCAAGCTACCCCAATGTGTGTCATTCTCAAATGTACCTACATGTGCAAGGAAACAAGGTAATTCCATGGTATTGAACTGATATGAGCTAAATACCTTGCTGTCATGCATGATTATGATATTGTGAGCGATGTTTGCATGTCATGAGCTAAACTTATCATCTCATAATATGTGTGAACTAATGTATAAAGTCTAGGAGCTAATATGAATGCATATGAGCTAATAAAATGAGGGATATGTATGTTGCCATGATGTATATGTGATAATCAAACTTAATATGATTGTAAGACTATTCGAACATGCTTACCGTATTAAAATAACAATGTGCATGAATTATAAGGATATGAATATGTGGCATGCATGAATATCATATAACATGGTAATAAATGATAAATGGAAACATGTAATAATAGTATCCTAAGAAATGATATGTAATCATAGCATATATTAGAATGATATGAAAAACATGATCAACTAAGCATAGGATTAAAATACTAATATGATAATTTATACTAACATGTGAATGCATGCTTATGATAAGATAAAATGTATAAATGATATAATATAATATAGAGTAAGGAAGAAATCCCTTAGAAATGGCAATGAAAAACTTTCATGGAATAATAAACTTATGGAGAATGTTGGGGATGATCACGCATGTATCATCCTCCCCTTCTTGAAGGTGATTTGTCCTCAAATCAAAGCTCTTCGCCATTGATTGCTTCTTTTGTGGAGGAATAAATGAATCTACTCCATGTAGAATGTTCAACTCCATTAGTTCAGCTTTTCCCTTTGCATAAGGACATGTCTCTTGAAAACCTCTATTGTGTCATTTTGAATCATCATGTATTTTTAGAAATTCATCACCCTTGGTGATAGGACATAATCCTTGGAAGTTTTCCTTTGAACCATCATGTGCCCTTTGATGAATCTCTAACTCTTCAATGGAATCGTCTCCTTTGTGGGTGAATTTTTTGCTTAAAACAACACATTCAATTGAAAAGGCACAAGTCCATTGAGATCCCTCTTTGGAAACGTGATGTCCTTTTGGAATAGGACTTGCCTTTTGGATCACTCCTTTAAACTTTGTACCTTTATAAATTATGGCTTTTGAGCTGGTGGAAAATGCTCGATTCATCTCTTCGAATTGTTTAACACAAGTGAAAATAACTCCATAGATATGAATCATTTAGCTACAAAATAAACCGAAGTTAGAAAATGAATAAACAAGATGAATGGAAATAGCAAACCATGGAGTATGTTTAATGGGTGTTGGTTGCTTGATGATGGAAAACTCCATTGGTTGTTGAATTCTCTTCAATGGTTGTAATGTACTTGGATCCTCAATGATCACAACTTTAGGTACTTTAATTGGCACATTCTTTTGAATTTCAAGAGGCACATCCTTTGAAATGTCAAAGGATATGTCTTTTGGATCACTAAAAGTTACGTCTATTGATTCTTCAAAAGACATGTTTCTTGAATCTCCAGCTTGAAAAGATATGTCTCTTTGAATATCCTGCAAGGAAAAAGAAATAGTAGAAGAAGATTTGTTAGGTAAAATTTGTCCTTCACTCTGCTTCTCCTCTCTACACTCATCCTTTTCAAATATGCCATTTTTTAATTTTTCTTGTCTCCTCAAAACGTTCTTCTTCAAAGCTTCTTTTAATGGCCTTCATTTTCTCTCATTCTTCTATGCGTGACTTCAGGGTCACTTGACATTCATGAACTTGACTGGGAAACAAGGATGCCAATATGATTTTCTTTCCTTGATGCTGGAAAGAGTACTTGTTAGAAAATCCGTCATGGGTAGCCTTCTTGTCAAACTGCCAAGGACGTCCTAGTATAAGGTGGCTTGCACTCATGGGCACTACATCACAAAGGACTTCATCATTGTATATTCCAATTGAGAAAGGTACAATAACTTGTTTGGTTACCTTGGCTTCACCCACATCGTTGAGCCACTAAGGTTTGTATAGATGAGGATGCTTGGAAGTCTTGAGACCCAACTTTTCCACCATGTGAGTACTTGCTACATTTGTACAACTTCCTCCATCAATGATCTCCACACAAACTTTATCTCCCATGTGACATCTTGTATGAATGATATTATCTCTTTGTTCATGTTCTTGACTTTGAATGTTTAAAGTCCTTTTGACTACAGAGATGTTGGATGAAAGAGACATGTTAGCAAATAAGGAAAAACGAAATGTGTGTAGGACCTTACAAGAATATACTCTCACAAAGCCTCACGAGCCACTCCAAGAAAAACTTGAATGTCACTCAATCCGCTCTTGTTTGCACTCTAGGACTTTAATGGCTTTTACTTGTACTCTTCTGATCTCACACAAGCTCAAGCCTTTTTCCTCTCGCTTATCTTTATCCCAAGTTCTAGAGGACTTTACTAAAAACTATATCAAGAAGATTTTACTTGTTTGGCATCGGCTACGAAGTTTAATAGGAATGGAAAAACAAAATATAATGAAAGGGTGGCTTAGAAAATAGAAAGAAGAGAATAAAGGGGTTACTTACACAAAGTCACTTCACAGCCTTCTTTCACCACAATCAATTTAAAAGGCTTACATAAATGGTTTGGTGATGAGAATTGTTGACGAGTGCTTCAACTTTTCTTTTTCTTTTCTTTTCTTTTTATCTTTTTCTTCTTTTTGAGTGCTTGATTTTTCTTCTTTTGGAGTGCTTGACTTTTCTTTGCTGATTTTTTATTTTCTTTCACTTGCACTTCACTTGCACTTCTTTTTGGTATTTTTGTTGTTATTGTTGTTGTACATTGCTTTTTCCACCAAAGCTCTGATTACCGCTTGATGTAAGGCACTTGTACCTTATCGATTGATTGTGGATCTAGGAATGAAGCAAAACAATCTGCATAAGTGAATGACTCAAAACAGATGGTTAAGGGTGGAAAACGTATGGGTGAATAGGTAGGCTATTTAAATAATGAGTGATGTAAGCGGAAGATGATTGATATGGATATGGTTTATGGTTGATGAAACAAAGGGATAGTTGTGAGGTAGTATCTTAAAGAATAATCAAATAAGAACCAATGCTATAGAGAGCGAAGACCGAGACTTTATATTGATTCTTTAAGGGGTGATATAAAGGACTTTGACCCACTAGTTATAAGAACTAGGAACCAAAAGTATCAAGGGGAAAGGGATTGGCCCCACAAATATAAAAAATACTTGATAAGTAGTTAAAAGTCACCAGGACTTAAAAAAGAGAATAATCTCACTTATTTTAATTAAAAAGGTCTGATTATAAATGAAATATGATGACCTATTTATAGGAATTGGAGAGGCATGGCCGAATAGATACATGGTGGTTCAGCCAGCCCTTGTGTCTTCCTATAAAGTCATAATTTAATTACAAATAAAGATGATGGTTCAGTTTAAATGGAGGGTAATAAGCCTTGGCCGAATAGCTCTTGTGTCCCTTCAAGTTGGCACCAAAAAAGGATAGAAGATGATGCTTGGCCGAATAGTGAGAAGGCTCTTCATCTTGGCATCTAAATGATACCACATGGAAGGCACATGGGGGCTGGTCATATGTCACGCACATGGGTGTTCTAGGTAGCCTTGTGGTGTGGCTTTGTCCATGAGATGAAGGCTAGTCATGTACATCATCTTGGGCGTGCATGTGTTCTCCTCCAAGCTAGCTTGAGTGTGGAGCTAGTTAGCAAGCAAGGGGCTGTTTGTGAATGAGCTTCCTAGCCGAGTCCTTGTGAGCTTCATATCAATATGTTCAGCTATATTCAACTACCATTGATATCACTCTTGGCAACTCATCTTCAAATAGTCCAACTAGCTGAGTTTAGCTAGCCTTGAGCTCCTCCAGCTGAATTGAGCTTTCTATAGTGTTCCACGAGCTTCCATGTACTTTTTGAGTTGTTTGTGAGCTGCAGATGATGTTAAAATAACCTACCAAGCTACCCCAACGTGTGTCATGCTCAAATGTACCTACATGTGCAAGGAAACAAGGTAATTCCATGGTATTGAACTGATATGAGCTAAAAACCTTGTTGTCATGCATGATTATGATATTGTGAGCGATGTTTGCATGTCATGAGCTAAACATATCATCTCATAATATGTGTGAGCTAATTTATAAAGTACAGGAGCTAATATGAATGTATATGAGCTACTAAAATGAGGGATATGTATGCTGTCATGATGTATATGTGATAATCAACCTTAATATGATTGTAAGATTATTCTAACATGCTTATCGTATTAAAATAACAATGTGCATGAATTATAAGGATGTGAATATGTTGCATGCATGAATATCATATAACATGGTAATAAATGATAAATGGAAACCTGTAATAATAGTATTCTAAGAAGTGATATGTAATCATAGCATATATTTGAATGAATGATATGAAAAACATGATAACCTAAGCATAGGATGGAAATACTAATATGATAATTTATACTAACATGTGAATGAATGCTTATGATAAGATAGAATGTATAAATGATTTCATATAAGATAGGGTAAGGAAGAACTCCCTTAGAAATGGCAATGAAAACCTTCGTAGGAAATTAACTAATGAGGAACATTTCTGTTGAGACAATGTAATTCTCAAGGGCTAGTGGAACAAAGAGGATAAAGACAATGAGGAGAAGATTTATCTCGCCAAGGCAAGGCTTATCTTGCAAGTCTGAAGCGGATATGATGAATTGCTTATGTCATATGCCAGTTGTACGACTATCCTTACGTGCAATCAAGCCTTAATGATTCTGACAATAGCCATCCATCTTTCCTTTTTTAGACTGTACAAGAAAACATCGGTTAGTTAGAGAATCTTTACTTGTATAAAACCCTAGGAGATTTCCCTCTATAAATACCCAGTCACAACCTACAAAAACATGATGCAATGAAGCAAGAAGAGCTTTAACTGAAGCGTTGAGTGAGCAACTGCAGTGCTTTCCCACCATTTTCCAACCCAGCCTTATTTGGTTTCCTCCATAGACAGGCTATAGAAGAGCGACAGTCAAGCTTCAAGAGAGGCTGGCCACCAGGGCAGACGCGGTGCTGGTCAGAGATGTCATGATAGAGCCCCCTGTTTTAGAAGTCGTTCTTCCTTTGTTATTAATTTCTTTATTTTGCTTGGGTGTATTAAAATGATGATACTTTGGTTGACGTTTTTACAACAACATGAACTGCTTTACTTGGTGTTAGTCTTTGTTTTTCTGAGAGAATTATTTTATATTTTATGAATGACATATTATGATTTTTGCTCATGTCTGTTTTGTTCATTTTTTAAATATTTTTCCTTGACACTGTAAGAGCTTCGAGAGATTTCTTGGGGTCTAGATGAAACACGTCTTGACATTGTAAGAGCTTCGAAAGATTGTCGTTATTTTAGACATTGATTCTTATATTCGAGAGAATTAAGATATATTTACGTGAATAATGGAATGGATTCGGGATGGTGATGTTCTAACCTGCCTACCTTAGAGATAAGGAGAGGGTTTTAATCGACTAAAAGGGATAGACAACGATTATAGTTCACACTGAGAGGTATTACTACAACAACAATCTGACAAACCAAGGGTTATAGTTAACACAAAGTAGTATTGACATAACAATCGTCTAAGAATACTCAGTAATCCTGTCGGCCAGCTTAAGTATATCATAACAAATCATTCTAGACTTAGAATAATTGCTTGTCATAACAAAAGATTAGTATGAGTACTCTGTGAAAAGTTTGAATATGTGAGGTTGTTTTGAATATATTTGAATCAACGTTTTTCTTTGCCTTGTTTATTTTAATTCGATAGTTTTGCGTATTTGTTTTGCCTCGACCAAACTCTTCTACAACCATACTTTATGATATTTTCTTGCTTTGTTTAAGTTATTACTAATAGTTTTATAGTTTTACAAGACTTCAGGAATTAGCTCATAACAACTAGTTCTAAGTTGTGGTGAATCTTAAAAGAGTGGACCAATCCCTGATGAGATAATAACTCACTTACCCTTTATTACTTGATTCGACTGTGTATACTTGCACAAACTTGCTTGCCTTAGCATATACATTTACAAGCGATCAATGACATAATACTTTTTTGGTGCCCCCAATCACACCCTAATCAAAGATTGGTGGCGACTCCTCAAACTACGTTTTGCTTTTAACCGATCATCAAAAATTATTTCGAAACAAGACCCCCTTTTCCCTTTCAAAAAAACCGTCTCGATAACATGATAACCAGATATCACTCATCGTGGTATTTTCCTTTGAGAAAGCATCTTCGGTGAAACATAATCAATGGATTCAAACAATATAATAATTGGATCCGTGAATTTATCAACTAAACTCAATCCAAAATTCATGATATTCAATGTTGAATCTTTGTTTTAGCTTAAGAATAAGCAATTTTTTTATTCTAGATCCTATGAATCACTGTTAACCCCTGTAGCCTATGCGATCTACATCACCACTACCACCGCACTGGCCTCCAAGTACCTAATTTCCATGACGACCCAACCGAACATCTAATACATGCACCACAAGGCTGACATCAAATAAATATAGACTAACACTTCCAATTGATCCATATGATCAAGCCTTGAAAAGAATACTAGAACATCAGCGGACTTGCGATGACTTTTTAAATGGGATCCAAGTATTATTTGGTTAACATGTCTTCTGGAGATACAACTGGTTGTCTCTTAGATTTCGAACGTGTTGCGACAACTTTTTCGAAGTGGCTAAAATCAGAAAAAAAAATTAATAAATCAAAATTTGTAGAAAAGATTTGAAAAGTTTGGAGTCACCATCAACTTTTGGGATTAGGTAGGTTGAAAACCCGAGATAAGCCTTTTTAAATAAAAAATTAAAAAAGATGGGATTTGATATGCGATTAAGAGATTTTGGGTTTAGGAGTCGATTACGCTTAGGGAAATATTAGCACCCCCACAACGCCCAAAATTGGTACCTCTAATTATTAATTTTTCCCTATATCAAAACTTATGAAATTTGAATATTTATTTAGTTAATGATCCTTTTATTCCCTAAAATTTTTTAAAATTTTAGAGAGACGCACAATATTTGTTATTTCCAATTAAAGAAGAAACTAACTCCCTAATCGGAATTAAGGAGTTTATTTCTTATGTTTTAATCGAAATAATAAAATATTATCCTCCTTAAAAATTTAAGAATTAATCAATTATTAAACTCTAAAGAAAAATTAAAGGTGACAAATTAGCCAAATTATTATTGAAAAGAATAAGGACTTTCCTCGATTTAAATATCGAAGGCTAAGCTTTTGACAATAATCAAACAACTTTCCCTTGGCAATTTAAATGTAGGAACGAACCTCTACTCTTTCATTTAAAATTAATGAACCTACTTAATTTTTGCTGTGATTACTTAATATAATATTTATTTACTTGAAAAATATTGAACAATACTGTCTAATTATTTTAAGACCACCCCTTTCAATATTTAGGATTAGAAGAATATCCTTTTATGTAACACCCATTTCCCGTATACGTTTCCGTACACAATTCACAAATGTCACTTAACTTTTAAAACATTCCACATTTGGAAAAACAGTAAAATTTTGTTTCTATTCATAAAACATTTTAATTTAATAACGATAAAACTTTCATTAACTTTTAGTATGTAAATAAATCTTAAAGTTTGAACATATTAAATATTACATCATCATAAGTCAAATACTTTTTAGAGCATTATCGTAGGTCTATTACATGCCAGCTAATAACATATTAAATTTTAAATATTATCGTTCAGTTACTGATGAATAGACCCTTGATTGATGATGTCAGTTGCACTCCTTACTCCGCTCGTACTAATACCTACACGTGAAATCATCACACTATAAGTAATCACTTAGTGAGGCATAATAATAATGAGGTGAATTTAAAACATAAATATATCATAACTATCAAAATAAAAATTGAATATTTCAACTCATTATAAATTCTGTGGTTTTGCACACATAGTGTCGATACAGTAATTCACAAACTCATTATGAATTATGTGGGTTGCACACATAGTGCCGATATGGTAATTCACAAACTCATTATGAATTACGTGGGTTGCGCACATAGTGCCAATACAGTAATTCAAAAACTCATTATGAATTAAGTGGTTTGTACATATAGTGCCAATACGATAATTCAAAAATTCATTATGAATTACGTGGGTTGCACAAATAGTGTCAATACGGTAATTCACAAAGTCATTATGAATTACGTGGGTTGCACACATAGTGTCAATACGATAATTCACAAACTCATTATGAATTACACGGGTTGCACACATAGTGCCAATACGGTAATGCAACATATACAGTAAATAAAATACATCTATGACTATCATAACATATAAATACATAATAAATGCACTCACCTGGTTTGCCTCACTATTATGCCTAAAATGTAGTTCGACTATTCGACGACTTTATCCTTGCCTTTCTGTTGCTTGACTCAGGAGCTTGATTACGATCTACACACACATCCATAATCACATATTCAAATATGATGTTAGTATACTTACTAACATTTATCCAAAGTAATAATACTCAAAAGTACTATAAATTTCAAATTCTATTAAAATTCACCCTAACTTAACATTTTAGACTGAATATTAACGATACCCATCCTATGGTATCAATACTTATCTTCTATGGTACCGATACCCACTTCGTTATCGATACCATTTTAGCATTATGGAATTTCATTTCTGATTACGGTGTTGATATCTTCCTCTTGGTATCGATACCTACACCTTAGTATCGATACTTCTTTAAATTGGTATCGATATTGCTCATCCTAATCCTCCAATTTAATCTTATAATATCCGTATTGTTATTCCAGTACCGATACCCTTGCCCATATTTTACATCTTTTACTTCGAATTTTACACAAATTTCACCTAAATCTCTTACTTTTATCTCCAACCATACCATTAAACTCATTATCAATTGTTTCCAACTAACTTACTTTCATAAATGTCTTTATAACATCAAAAATCTCCAAAGAACACTCAAAACTAAGAATCATACCCAAATTTTAAACATGTTTTCAAACACTTCTAAGGCTCCAAATCTCTTATTTACCTCTTTGACAAGTCAAATATGCCTTTAAACTCCAATAACTTACCTTATTTCATCAAATCACTTAATAACACATTTTATTAAATCTCTAATAAATCACTAATCTCTTAGTTTTATTAACTCTTAAGCTTTCCTTAAACTTCTATATTACTTAAGTTTTCAAAACCAAACCATAACCAAAAGGAAAACCCAACTTGAAGGAAATCTTACTTTTGCTGTGGAGGGCACGAGGACGACGGGAAGAAGAAGAAGAATAGAGAACCCAAAATTTTAGCTTTTTTTCCCTTTTAACCATAATTAAATATCCTAAATAAAATGAATATTAAATTTAGTACATATTAAAAGACCATAATTCCCCTCAATTCTTCCATTCTTACAAATAAGTCTTAAACATAATTTCTTAAATAAATCATTGTGTTTTTCAATTTATTCAAATTAACCCACTAAATTTTAAATCCTTTCACTATAGTCACTGACCCGATGATTGGGGTATGCCGATTCTCCCCCTCAAGAAAATTCATCCTAGAATTTTAAAACGTACCTGATGCGAAGAGGTGTGGATATTGGATCCTCATGTCCTCCTCTCTTTGCCAAGTAGCTTCCTCTACTTTATGATTTTTCCAAAGTACTCTAACTAGAGGAATCTTCTTGCTACTTAGTTCATTTATTTCTTTAGCAAGATCCAGACTGGTTCTTCTTTGTAAGTCAATTCTGGTCGGATATATATTTCCTCTAGTGTGATGATATGCGATGAATCTGATCGGTACTTCCTGAGCATCTACACGTGAAAAACATTATGGATCTTGTCCATATCGGGAGGCAAAGCTAACTGATAAGCTACTGGTTCAACCCTTTTTAAAATCTCATAAGGTCCAATAAATCTCAGACTTAGCTTTTACTTGCGCCTAAACCGCAATACTTTCTTCCAAGGCAGTACTTTCAGAAATACCTTATCTCCCACTTGATATTCAATCTTTTTTCTCTTTAAATAAACATAAGGATTTTTTCGATCGGAAGTTATCTTAAGATTATTTTGGATAACTTTCACTTTATCATCTACTTCTTTCATTAAATCAGGGCCAACTAGATCTCGATCTTTTAACTCAAACCAATTTAATGGTATTCTGCACTTCCTGCCATACAAGGCTTCATACGGGGTCATCTTAATACTCGATTGGTAACTATTATTATAAGCAAATTATGCTAAAGGAAAATATCTTTCCGATGATCCTTTGAATTCTATCACACATTCCTTTAGCATATCCTTCAATACCTGAATAGTTCGCTCTGACTGCCCATTTGTGTTCGGATGAAAAGATGTACTGAAATTCAATCGAGTGTCCAATGTCTTGTGCAAGGACTTTCAGAATCTTAAAGTAAACCTTGGGTCTCGGTCGAATACTATCGATACATGTACTCCATGCAGATGAACTATCTCTTTTATATACAACTCTGCATATTTATCCATAGAGTAATCTACTCGAACTATCCCTTTTTACTGGGTGTCAAAAGGTAGCCCTGAAACAAAATCCATAGTAATTCGTTCCCACTTCCAATCAGGAATGGATATCAGTTCTAGTAATACGGAAGGCACTTGATGTTCAGCTTTCACTTGCTGACATGTCAGGCATTTTGCAACAAACTATGGTACAAACTATGATATATCTCTTTTCATGTCAGGCCACCAATAACAACTCTTTATATCATGATTCATCTTATTTCCTCCTGGATGCATAGTCAAAGGACTATAATATGCCTCAGAGAGAATATCTTTCCTCAGTTCTTCATTATCCGGAATACAAAGTCTTCCACGATAATATAAACATCATCAGCCCTGATTTCGAAATCTTTGGTCTCACATTTTTCTACTTGTGTAATTTTTTCCAAATATTTTACATATTTTCCTTGCAATTATTTTATCCGATCCAACAACATCGGCTTCAACTTAAGCTCAGAAATCAAGGCACCATCTTTATTTAATGATATACGTGCATCTAAAGCTCATAAAGCTATAAAAGTCTTTCAACTAAGTGCATTAGCTACCACATTAGCCTTCCCTGTATGATAATCGATGATCACATCATAATCTTTTAAATCTCGATCCATCTTTTCTGCCTCAAGTTCAATTCTTTTTGAGTCAACAAGTACTTTAGACTTTTTTGATCTGTATAAATATGGCACCGCTCATCGTACAAATAATGACGCTAAATCTTCAAAGCAAACACGATCGCTGTCAATTCTATGTCATGTGTCAGGTAATTTCTCTCGTGAGTCTTCAGCTGTCTCGAGGCATAGGCCACAACTTTCTCTTCTTGTATAAGCACACATCCAGTCCATTATGAGATGCATCGCTAAAAACTACATAATCTTTACCCGAATCAGGCTGTACAAGCACTAGTGCCTCTTTTACAATCCTCTTTAGCATTTCAAAACTTTCTTGACATTTCTCTGACCAAGCAAAAGGCACATCTTTCCTCAACAATTTAGTTAAAAGTGAAGCTAATATCAAAAAGTTCTTCACGAACCTTCGATAATAGCCAGCAAGCCCCAAGAAACTCTGAACTTCATAAATATTCATTAGGGTTTTCCAATCCACTATAGCCTAAATATTTTTGGGATATACTTTTTGGCCTTTTGCTGAGACTATATGGCCAAGAAAAGAAATATTTGCTAACCAGAATTCACATTTGGATAGTTTGGCATACAACTTCTCATCTTGAAGAGTCTGAAGAACAATGCGAAGATGAGCATCATGCTCCTCTCTTGACTTTGAATACATAAAAATATCATCGATAAATACCACCATAAATTGATCCAAGTAAGGTTGGAATACTCGGTTCATCAAATCCATAAATACCGCATGAGCATTAGTCAATCAGAATGGGATCGCCAAAAATTCGTAATGTCCATACCGAGTCCGAAAAGCCATGTTTGAAATATCCTTTATTTAATCTTTAATTGGTGGTATCCTAACGGAAGGTCTATCTTAGAGAACACTGTTGCGCTATTCAATAGATCAAACAAATCATCAATCCTTTGAAGAGGATATTATTCTTTATTGTTACCTTATTTAACTGTCAATAATCTATGCATAATCGCATAGATCCATCCTTATTTTTCACAAAAAGCACAAGTGCTCCCTAAGGTGAAACGTTGGGTCTGATAAATCCCTTAATGAGCAATTTCTGCAATTGAGCCTTTAATTCTCTTAACTCAGTTGGATCCACTGGATACGAAGCCATAGAAACATGTTTAGTACTTGGGTAAACTTCAATTTGGAATTCCACCTCACGATCTAGAGGTAAGCCCGGTAATTCTTCCGAAAAAACATTGTTGGGATATCACCTAATCTCGCTTCTAATATTCAAGTGTTTATCACGTTAGCCAAAAAAGCTATACACCCTTTTGACACCATTTTCTTGCAGTCATTGCTGATATCACATGTTAGAGTATGTCCAAACACCAATCATATGATGATTGTAATAATACATTTATTTACCAATTTTTTTTGGAATAAAACCATTGCCAATATATTTTCAGTTATATGTTTGTGTTTAACATAAACTGAAAGATAATAAAGTCCATATAATAACATTATTAAAATATCCATAGTCAAGTATTATTATGGGCATGGACAATAATAATATGCTTAATACTAACATGATATTGATTGATGGCAAGGAATTTTCATTAACATAGAGATGTCAGAATTGATACATGATTATATTGTTAGAGAAAAATATATTGGATTGACCAATCATGAGCATATGTCTTGGATTATTATGTAACAGTCATAACATCGCTCATGGTGATGACTATATGTATGATCCTCAGACTTGAGATCAATGTCATCCCAACATATATTGTTGTATGTCTTGATACAGTTAAACATGCTCTGTAACTAGTTGCACTATAAAGATTGTTATTGAATATATCTTGATATATGTAGTGGGTGTATATGGTTAAGATAAGATTTGTCCTGCCCACAAAATAGGAAATATATCATAGGCCACTTGATTGAGTGAGACTAGAAATGCATGGTCATGCTCGAATAAGTTGATATGTGATATCACAAAGTATTCGTTAATTATAGTCTACTCTAGATATCAAGAAACAATAGATGGGCTATACAAGTGTGACTATTCTAAGACTTGTGCTTATTTTAGATATAAAGGACAAAAGGATGTAATACATAAAAGAGTTAATCAGGAAGATGATATGTCGAATCATAATTTCTTGTAACTTAGTGACAATGATATATTTCTAGACGTCACTCATTGTATGTAATATTAGAATTGTTCTAATAATTACTACTATTGTTACAAGAACCTATATGGTCACACCCTAGGATTGAAATGAGCAAAGATGTACAATTTGTTGTATGTTACTAAAATATATCTAGAGTTAAGATATGTATATTTGATATACACATGATTTTAATTATCCCGAATATAGTAAGTAAGCATTAAAAGAATGTAATTTAGATTACAAATCTTTTAATTGATATATAATTCAGAATAATTAAATAAGTTTTTAAAAAAACATTAAAAATTGTAATTCAGATTATAAGTCTTTAGCGTATATTTAATTTGAATTAATTAAATAATATTTTATTAATTAATTCGAAATAACTTTAAAACCCCTAAGATGTTAGGGTAATTGATATATTTAAAGGAGGAAAGGTCAAGCAGCCGTTTTTACTTCAGTCGTTTTTTTCAAAACCGTTTTTGAGAAAAAAAAATTTTGCACTCAATCGGGTGAACTATGTAGAGGTCGAGACGTGTTTTCGTGGAGGCTTACGATTCGAACTGTTCGTGATCACCACTTCCTGTGCTGTCTTTGTTATTTTTCAAGGAACCCATTGTAAGTATTCGTATCCTTTCCTCCCGATTTCGGTTTTATATACTTGGATCGCTGGTGAGACCATCGAGTTTTGTTTTCGCTGCGTCGTGGGGTGCGCCGACGATCCCAACGTCACATTGGATGGCAATTTCATTTTTTCACATATTACTATGACTACTGAACCTTTCGCATCCTTCAAAAATAATCATTTCTTGCAATAAACCACCCATCCATGATGTGGAGACAACCAATCTATGCCCAAAATAATTTTAAATTCGTCAAAAGGCAATATCACCAAGTTTACCGGGAATACAACCCCTTGAATCTTTATCGGACACTTTTTACATACCTGAGTTACCCTTGTACTATGACCCATAGGGTTCACCGCTATCATCTCACTAAAGATTGGTTCTAAAGGAACTCCTCTAGCTCTAATCAACTTTGCACTAATATAAGAGTATGTAGAACCAAGGTCAACCAAAACAAATACAGGTTCATAAACAAGACAGAATATACCTGTTAAAATCTATGGGTCATCTCGATCTTCATTAGTCTTAATATTATAAATTTAGGCCACTCCCCGAGTCTCTTGTCGTTGGTTTAACTCAGATTATTCGCCAGATCTTCCTCTTTCTCTTCTTCTATTAGATGTTGCTATTATTCTCTCAGTTTGCATTGATCTATCTTCGGATCTCTTAGGACAATTTCGAGCATAGTGACCATTTTCACCACAATGGAAACAAGAGCCAATGAGAAATCTACATACTCCACGGTATGATTTGCTCCACGTCTGACATAGATTATTTCGTTCTCCAAACGCTCTACCCGAGCTAGCAGCAAAAGACTGTGATTGATTATTATTCTGTGAAGCTACAGTAAAACCATCTCTATTATTATATCGAGAACTCGAACCCTTTCCTATCTTAGCATGATAGGAAATTAAAGACGTTCTAACTCTATTTCCCGTCTGCATGCCTAACTCCACGGCTAATGTCTCCTCTTGAGCTCTTTCGATGGCCTTAGCTCGGTTTATGACTTCTTGTAGACTAGGCAAGTTTAAAGCCAATATCATCTCTTTCAAAATAGGCCTCAAACCCTCGATGAACCAACCATGTCGAGCCTTATCATTAGGAACTACCTCAGTAGTAAAATGACTATGCTTGTTATACTCAATATTGTACTCATGTACTGCTTGATTACCTTATTTCAGATTAAGAAACTTCATCATCATCGCCCGTATAAACTGCTCACCGACGTACTTATTTTTAAATTCATCCTGAAAGAACTAACATGTCACTTGCTAAGATGGTGTATACATCATAGGGTTTGTCCACCACACTCGAGCTTATCCTCAAAGTAAAGATACAACTACTCCCAGCTTTTCAGAATCTGAGCATTGAAGACTTTACAGCATCAGCATAACGTCATTTAATCATAAATCAACATCTATAGGACCTTTATCCTCTTCTCCCCAAAACTTAAGAGCTCCCAAACTTTTCAGCTCTTTTGGGATTAACATCTACGGTGCTGGAGGAGTAGGGGAGAGGCAAAGGAGGTTGAAATCGAGTTAAGATTGCATCGAGAGCCTGTATAAAAGCTCCAAACTTTGGCACTGGTATACCCTGATATACCGATGCACTAGCATTTTCAGATGGAATCGGATGCTCACTATTAGCTTCATAGCTCTCGCTACCTGACTGTTCTCTAACTACTTGATCAGTCACTCTCTGTGAATTCATAGATTCCGACATCTAATTGAACATACATAATAATAACAACTCAGGTCAGTAAGAAGTGACATCAATCATATTCTAATGACACCATATCAGTAACATTGACATCGTAGTGGCATGTAAACCCCTTTTTAAATTAAAATACACCCGGTTTCAGCTGAGAATCGACTAAACCTGTAGCTATGATACAAATAAATGTAACATCCATTTCTCGTATATGCTTATGTACATAAGTCACATACGTCACATAACTTTTAAAACATTCCGCTTTTGGAAAACTAGTAAAATTTTGTTTCTAATCATAAAACATTTTAATTTAATAATGATAAAACGTTCATTATATTTTAGTATGTAAACAAATCTTAAAGTTCAAACATATTAAATATTACGTCATCATAAGTCAAATACTTTTCAGAGCATTATCATAAGTCTATTACATGCCAGCTAATAATATCAAAAGTAGACCTAGTTGTCGTATAGTTACTGATGAGGCGACCCTTGATTGACGATGTCAGCGGCACTCCTTACTCCGCTAGTACTAACACCTACGCGTGAAATATACACACGCTAAGTAATCACTTAGTGAGACATAATAATAATAACAAGTTGACTTTAAAACATAAGTATATCATAACTATCAAAATACGATTTGAATATTTCAACTCATTATAAATTTTATGGGTTTGCACACATAGTGTCGATACGATAATTCACAAACTCATTATGAATTACGTGAATTGCACACATAGTGCCGATAAAGTAATTCACAAACTCATTATGAATTTCGTGGGTTGCACACATAGTGCCAATACGGTAATTCACAAACTCATTATGAATTACGTGGCTTGCGTACATAGTGCCAATATGGTAATTCACAAACACATTATGAATTAAGTGGGTCGCACACAGAGTGCCAATACGGTAATTCACTAACTCATTATGAATTACGTGGGTTGCACACATAGTGCCAATACAATAATGTAATATATACATTAAACAAAATACATCTATGACTATCATAACATATAAATACATAATAAATGCACTCACCTGGTTTGCCTCACTATTATGCCTAAAATGTAGTCTCACTATTCGGGGACTTTATCTTTGCCTTTCTATTTGCTTGACTAAGGAGCTTGATTACGATCTACACAAGCATCCATAATCACACATTCAAATATGATATTAGTATACTTACTAACATTTATCCAAAGTAATAATACTCAAAAGTACTATAAATTTTTAATTCTATTAAAATTCACCCTAACTTAATATTTCAGACTGAATAGTATCGATACCCCTCCTTTGGTATCGATACATCTCTTCCATGGTACCGATACCCACTTCGGTATCAATACCATTTTAGCTTTCTGGAATTTCATTTCTGATTACGGTATCAATATATTCCTCTTGGTATCGATACAACACCTCAATATCGATACTTTTTTAAATCGGTATCGATATTTTTCATCATAATCCTTCAATTTAATCTTATAGTATCGATACTGTTCTTCCAGTACTGATACCCTTGCCCATATTTTACCTCTTTTATTTCAAATTTTACACAAATTTCACCTAAATCTCTTACTCTTATCTCCAACCATACCATTATACTCATTATCACTTGTTTCCAATTAACTTACTTTCATAAATCTCTTTATAACATTCAAAATCTCCAAAGAACACTCAAAACTAAGAATCACACCCAAATTTCAAACATGTTTTCAAACACTTCTAAGGCTCCAAATCTCTTATATTTACCTCTTTGACGAGTCAAATATGCCTTTGAACTCCAGTAATTGACACAATTTCATCAAATCACTTAAAATCCATTTTATTAAATCTCAAATAAATCACTAATCTCTTAGTTTTATTCACTCTTAAGCTTTCCTTAAGCTTCTATATCACTTAAGGTTTCAAAACCAAACCATAACTGAAAGGAAAAACCAACTTGAAGGAAATCTTACCTTTGCTATGGAGGGCACGGGGACGACAAGAAGAACAAGAATAATAGAGAACCCAAAATTTTAGCTTTTTTTCCTTTTTAACCCTTAATAAGTATCCCAACTAAAATTAATATTAAATTCATTTCCTTCTAAAAGACCATAATGCCCCTCAATTCTTCCATTCTTACAAATAAGTCTTAAACACAATTTCTTAAATAAATCCTTGTGCTTTTCAATTTATTCAAATTAACCCACTAAATTTTAAATCCTTTCACTATAGTGACTGACCTGATGATTGGGGTATGGCATTTTAATTAATTATGAATTTATATTTATGTATTTCTAATTAATTTTATAAAGAAACTAAGCATAAAAGGTATTACTAAACTTATTTGATTTCTAATTAAGGAGCCTAAACTAAAGCTTTAATTAATAACCAAAGCACTTAAAATCTAAGGCTTAATTAGAAGAACTTAAGGCCAATTAATATTAATGTTAAAATTAAAACATTAAAAAAGCTAAAGGTTTTATTTAATAGTTAAACTATTGACCAATTTAAAAGATTCAAAAATTGAAAGTTAATATTAAGAATTAAACACATTCAATAAAGGAATTAAAACAAATGGAAAAGAAATTAATGACTAAATTGAACTCAATTAAAATTCAGAGTACAAATCATAAACAATTAGTGACTAAAATAAAATAAACGAAAAGCCAGAGACAAGAGCAAAAGTATGTATACAATGGGGTGATTTAAAGAAGCAATGAACCCTAAAAAGCAATCTAATATAAAAGCCAAAAATTTATAAAAGTCTTCATTTTTCACTCTTCCAAAATCTCCTCCTCCCCAAAAGCTCTCAACCGAAAATCTCCAAAATCAACATGTTCTTCTTTAGTTCATCATATTCATCCATGTTCTTGCCCAAACCCCAAGGTTATATCCGAAAAAAAGACCTAAACCCACTCAAAAAAATGTTT
Organism: Hibiscus syriacus; assembly: GCF_006381635.1. Classification (NCBI taxonomy): domain Eukaryota; kingdom Viridiplantae; phylum Streptophyta; class Magnoliopsida; order Malvales; family Malvaceae; genus Hibiscus; species Hibiscus syriacus. The sequence goes on along the minus strand of NW_024063022.1, from coordinate 2,757,679 downwards.
TTCAAGATCAAACAACATCTTTTCTTCCCAAGTTCATCTAAAGTTCTTCCAAAAAAATTAACTTTAATCCTCAAAAACACCCAAACTTTAACCCGAACAAGATTTTATAGATCAAAACACCCAAAATCTCAAAAGCTCCAACCTCTTTCCTATTCTTCCCCAAAAAATCTTCAATAAACAAAACCTAAGCTAAACCTAAATCCAATAGGATTTTCCCAACTTCACCCAACAAAAGCTACCCAAACTGAAACAACCACCATGCTCTGACCCGAACTGATGCTGGAAGACATGCACCAATGCCTTTTTCCACCACCGCCCAAACTTCGACCACCGTTCTCCACCACCTACCAACCTTGACATGTTCGAAACAAAAAGAAAAGAAAAAAACTACGAAGCGAAGCTCACCTTAACGACGAGTGGCGATGACGAAAACTTGAGGGTAAAAAAACTCCTTTTCCAACTCTTTCCTTCAAGATATTTGGATTAATGCTTTGATACTTCTCCTTGATGATTGTATGTGCTTGTTTTGATTTTGTTGTTCTTGCTTAAATGATGGAAGCTTGTTAACCCATGATGATTATAGCATGATTAGTGGTTATTTATACTAACAAATGATCTTGATTTATTAATAATACTGCTTATAGTTTGTGTTTCTTCCAATAAACTTCATTCTTAAGGTGCTAGAAGCTTCTTTTACTTTAACAATTTTTTTGTGATTTTTGATATATTTTTCGATTTGAAATGATGAAAACCGGAGCATGAAGGACAACAAAGTGCGGTAGCAGTGCAACTATGATACATTGGTGACTCAATGGAGAAGATGACTGAACCAGCACATGTGGCTCACACGTCGACAAGCTCTTCCCGATCGGCGGAGATGTTGGTGATGCCTTGATCCTTTGGAGAAGCCAACATCTTGGCCATTGGATCTATTTTTTGATCCAATGGCTTAGATTGCGTTGTGCTTCTTAACCATGGATTGATGACATGGTCTTGTACGAGCCATTGGATCAAATTTCCATCCAAGGGTCTTCATTAACTTGTGTGTTTGTTTCACTTAGATTGAAGCATCCATAACCTTTGGATCAAGGCTCATCAAGAGTGGAGATGGATTTGTGATTTTTGCCTTGGATAGATGACATCATCACCTAAAAACCCACACCAACATTTAATGCTTAGTTTTGACTTTTCAAAGCAAATTCCCCCCCAAAATCAACCCAAAAAATCGACAGCACATATAGACAAAAAATGAGGGGTTTTTTTTTATTATTTAATACATATATTGTAGTAAAAGAAAGTGGTCTTATATTGGGCCTTTGTAAAAAAAATGTAATGGACCTATCTATTAATGCAAATAGACTTATATTTTTTGGGTTTTGTTATTATTTAAAAGAAATAAATGGACTATACTAATATGGACTCACCTATTTATACAACTATATAGTATACAAATTATACAATGAAATTATATAATATGAAATATGTAGCATACTAATTATTTAACTATCTTGTATAACATGCACTATTATTTATAACATTTAACTATATGATATGTACAATCATATACAATTATTATTTAATATGCAACCACCTAACTAAAATTATATACTACACGATATATGATATGTGATTATCTAATATGTATAATATACTCTATATAAACAATATATTATAATATGAAATGTGTCACCACCCGGATAAAAAGGGTGATGAAAGATGCCCCTTTTTCCTCATTGACGTGGAACGGGAATGAAGCAAAGACAAGAAGCACCAATTTTATTTGACTGATTGCCAACCACGAGCTCTATATCCTTATGACATGAACCCTTCACTCTCTGATAAAAGTCAACTCCAGAATCTGAGCAAGTTCTCCTATATGAACTCCTCATTTTTAAAATGCCTTGGACAGAACAGATGAGATCTCCTATATGAACCCTCCATTCTACCACAACGATTCAGTCTAGGTTGAATGAGCTCTCCTATATAAGTTGATTTGTCCTGCAAAAATCCTAATTCACCTCCTTCTGTGATGAAATAGAGCAAAAACACAATGTTGATCCAACTCCTTCTATGAAGAATCAAGCAAAATGATAAAGCTAGCCCACCTTCTTCTGTGATACTGCCTAGCAAAATAGTGATACTGTTCCAACTTCTTCTGTGAAAAAATGAGCATCAAATTGACGCTGATTCAACTCTTTCTATGAAGAACTGAGTGTAAGATTCTCACTGATCCAACTCCTTCTATGAAGGATAGAGTAACACGACAAATGTTGATCCAACTCTATCTGTGAATAATCAAAACAATTACCAACGTCGCTCTATTTTCTTCTGTGATAGAATCAAGCAAAATAAGGTTATGTTGATTCAACTCCTTCTGTGAAGAATCAAACTGAAAGACCTTGTTGATCCAACTCCTGTGAAGAAACAAACAGAATGTCGACACTGATCTACCTCCTTCTCTTTCTGTGATGGAATCGAGCAAATAAAGGTTATATTGATTCAACTCTTTCTGTGAAGAATCGAACAAAATATTAACATTGATCAATATCCTCGTATGAGGAAATCAAGCACCAAAATTGATGTTAGAACCGAACAAGCTCTTATGTCAAAACTTCTTCGACTTCCAACGAGCTTCTGGAAAATGTAATGATGCACATATGTTGAGTTCTTCATCTAACTCTAGTTTCTTATAGGGAATGTCTCCTTTGAAAATCTTACCATCCCTGTCAAAATGTCAAAACATTTAAATGGATGAATGTACATGCAGGCTCTTATTTATATGCCTAAACATGAATACATGATGTCAATTATATTAGGACCACAATTTTCACTGACTCATAGGCCTCTTCTGTTCTTCTTTGCTCAGTCTTCATCTTCATGATCCTTGCAAAGTTCTAACTTATGGTTTCATATATAGTTTCATGGTTTCATCTTATGTTCAGAATCAAACCCTTCTATGTCTTCCCTTCGGTTTCCTTCCTCATACGCTCTAAAGCGCCCTTTCAGGTTTTCCCTTTAGATTTACTCTTCTCAAAGCGCCCTTTCTAGTTTTCACTTTAGATTCACTCTTCTCAAAGAGCTCTTTCGATTTTTCACTTCGGTTTTTTTCTTATATTTCTCTTTTTTTCTCTTTTCATTTTTCTGTTTTCTTCATTTTATTTTTTCTTTTTTATTCTTATTTATTTTTCTTTTTTATTCTGCTTTTCTTTTTCCTTTTTCTTCATCCGTAACAGTCTTTCTTATATGCCCCAAATAGCATCAACATGATGAGAATATGCTCCAATGAGAACTGAAATGTCAAATTTGATTTCTCCATTCCAAATTTTAGGCTCATAAAGCTTCTTATTTAATAGGCTCAACATACACTCTTCATCACTAAACACGAGTGTCAATACCTCATACTTCTTTGGATTCCCTATGCTCTGAAGATTAGCTCAAAGTAATACCAAGAAATCTTATGTTTTTATATATTCACCATATTGACTCACTCGAAAGATGCTTAAAATGAAAGAAACTCTCAAGAGGGTATAAATTGTCAAATGCCTAATATCAACATGCATTTGAGCCGCCCTTTCGAATTTCCAACTCAAATCCTTCATTTGGTTTCAAGATGCCCTTTGCGGTTTTCATCTTGAACCCATTTTTTATTTATTCTTTTTTTTTTATTATTTTTTCTTTTTCTTTTTTTCTTCAAGTATAATATTTCTTGACAACATCTGAGTTTATTGGATTTATCAGCACTTCTCCATCAATTTTTGCAAAAATCAATGCTCATCCGGAAAATGCCTTTTTGATGACATATGGGCCTTCCCAATTAGGTATTCACTTCCCACGGAAGTCTCTATGAATTGGCAAGATCTTTTTAAGAACTAGATCACCCTCTCGGAATTCCCTTGGATGAACTTTCTTGTTATGAGCTCTCATCATACCCTTCCATTACATCTAACCATGATAGATAGCTTTTAATATCTTTTCCTCAATAAGATTCAACCTATCATATCGAGCCTGAACCCACTCAGCTCCATCCAACTCCACTTCTTTCAAGTTCCAAAGTGATGGAATTTCAACTTCAATAGGCAATACTGCTTTCATTTCATAAACCAAAGAAAATGGCATTGCCCCAGTCGAAGTTTGCATAGTAGTATAATATGCAAACAAAGCGAAGGGTAACTTCTCATGTCAATCTTTATAAGTATCATTAGTTTTCGAGATGATCTTCTTTATATTCTTGTTTGCTGCCCATATTGCCTCATTTATCATCGGACTGTAGGTAACTGAATTATGGTACTTTATTTTGAACTACGCACACAACTCTGACATTATCTCATTATTCAGAATAGTGGCATTGTCTGTAATAATTCTCTCCTGCAATCCATATCTATAAATTATCTCTTTCTTAATAATTGCGAACTGTTGATCTCGTGATACTTTGTAGGAAGCAATCTATACCCACTTCGTGAAATAATTGATAGGCACCATAATGAAACTATGACTATTTAAAGCATTTGGAGAAATTTCTCCAATGACGTCCTTGCCCCACATCGAGAATGGTCATGGTACAGTCATTATGTTCAATGGAAAAGGAGGCACATGTGTAGGAAGCAATCTATACCCACTTCGTGAAATTGATAGGCACCATAATGAAACTATGACTATTTAAAGCATTTGGAGAAATTTCTCCAATGACGTCCTTGCCCCACATCGAGAATGGTCATGGTACAGTCATTATGTTCAATGGAAAAGGAGGCACATGAATCTTATCCGCATAAATCTGACACTTATTATATCTTTTGGCATATTCCTACGCAATTTGTCTCTATAGTGGACCAATAATATCCATATCTCGTAATAATTTGGGCCATAGAAAGACTATTTGCATGTGTTCCACATATCCTACAATGCACTTTTTTAATAATAGTTGTTGCCTCTCTAACATCGACACATCTCAGCAAAACTTGGTTTATACCCCTTCTATAGAGAATTTCCTCATCAAGAATATATGCGGCAATCATCCTTCTGATCGTTCTTTTTCTACCTCAAAAGCTCATTGTGGGTAGGTCTGATACTTGATATACTACAAAATATCAAGGTACCATTGGTGACCATTTTCCTCCTCTTCCAGACTGTAACAATGCGCTGAGATTTTATACACTTGCATCAAGATTGGCGGTTATAACCATCAGACATGTGCCTTCCCAGTTGTCTTTTTAAAAAAAAATATTTGTTTGTCCTTTTCTATACCAGAAATGCCAATGCATTTCAAACTGCTTCAGGAACGTGTGATGTCACGACATTCCTTCCCAGTTCAACCTTTTGTTTGCTATTTCTTGCACAATATAAACAACCACACGTTTCCCTCATACAACACCTTTACAAGATAGAATAACACCACCACCACTAATGCAACTATATGCAACTACATGATCCTAAAATGACTAAAATGAGCTTTTAAACAAACAATAAATTAAGTAATAAAGGCCTTAAAAGTTGCCTTTTGATGGAGTTATCACACCCCTAAACTTAAGCTATTGCTTGTCCTCAAGCACTGGATAGCACTTAACACAAACAGAATGTCATAGCAATATTCAATAGCAAAACAATCAAGACAAAAATAAAATTTCAACCCTCAGAAAAATTAGGCTTCAACATGATAGACATATCAAGAATTTAAGTACTTTCCCCTAGGTCAAAAGTCTTTGTGGTAGTGTGTGTGTGATTGTATCCAATCTATACTTAACAAAATTTAAACAATTTATAATCAAGTCTCCTAGTTTTTCCCCAGTATTTACTTATTCATTAAGCACATTTATACTCGCTTTTTTAAATGCTGCTATGAGGAGAGTCAGCCCATCACACCTATCTTCCCACACTCTAGGTGAAAGGGAGCATACCTTACACCCCCAATTAGGTAGAGTCATCCCGTGACTACTTTCATTTACTCATATGCATTTAGCTGCCATTTATTCAAGAAAGTTCCAGGCAATGCCAAAGCAAATAGGAGTGTCCCTCTACACTATGCCAAAGCATTTATTCACAATCTTATATATAATGGAGTTATCATTGATTTAAGTTGTTGGGACCGTCGGTGCACCCCACGGCACAGCGAAAACAAAACTCGATGGTCTCACCAGCGATCCAAGTGCGTAAAATCGAAATCGGGAGGAAGGGGAGCGAATACTTATAGCAGGTTCCTTGAAAAATAGCAATGTCAACAGTGGCGTCGATCAGTTCGAATCATAAGCCTTCTCGAAATCACGTCTCGGCTTCTACTCAGTTCACTCGATTGAGAGCAATATTTGTTTTCCCTAAAACTATTTTTGAGAAAAAAAACGGCTAAAGATTTTGTGTGTTTTAAAAAATGGCTGCTAGACCTAACAAATCCTTTTATATCCGAGTTACCCTGATCATATTAGGAATTTTTATTATTTACAATTAATTAAATCTTTATTTAATTAATTGTAATTAAATATTCAGGATTATTAAAACATATGTATATCAAACATACATATATTAACTCAAGATATATTTCAGTAACGTACAACAATTACACATCCTTGCTCATTTCAATCCTAGGGTGTGACCCTATATGTTCTTGTAACGTTAGCAATAATTATTAGAAAAATTCTAATATTACATATAATGAGTGACAACTAGCAATATATCATTGTCACCTAAGTTACAAGAAAATATGATTCGACATATCATCTTGGTAATTAACTCTTTTAGGTATTACATCCTTATGTCCTTTATATCCAGAATAGGCACAAGTTTTGGAATAGTCACACTTGTATAACCCATCTATTGTTTCTTTGTGATATCTCATATCAACTTATTCGAGCATGGCCATGTGTTTCTAGTCTCACTCAATCAAGTGGCTTGTGATATATTTCCTATTATATATGAAGGACAAATCATATCTTAATTATACATACCCACTATATATATTAAGATATATTCAATAACAGACTTTATAGAGCAACCAGTTACGGAGTTTGTTTAACTGCATCAAAACATATAACAAGATATGTTGGGATAGTATTGATCTCAAGTATGAGGATCATACATATAGTTATCACCATGAGCAATGTTATGATTGTCACATAATAATCCAAGACATATGCTCATGGTGGGTCAATCCGAGAACAATGTAATCATGTATCAATTCTGACATCTCTATGTCAATGACCACTCGTTGTCATCAATCAATAACATATTAGTCTTAAGCGTATTATTATTTTCCATGTCCATAATAATACTTGACTAGGGATCTTTTAATAATAACAATTATTTCATTATATGGACTTTATTATCTTCCATTTATGTTAAACATGTATATATAACTGAAAATAATAGCGGTAATGCCTTTATTCAATAAAATCGGTAAATAAAAGTATTATTACAATCATCATATGATTGCTCTTTGGGCATACTCTAACATAAGTACAATACCAAATTTCAATGCCAAGACTAACCATAGTTCCTTCATAAAAATTTTCGAAATTTCCTAAGTATAGAGAACATACAAATCATGTAAGAATAATTCACAATGCATCAAGCCCTAGAGTCAGTTCTATCATTCACAACAATCATTTACATTTATTTTCTAGCCTAAAAGTTCATCATCATTGGGTATCACCAAAACATTTTTTGTAACTATCTTACTATTTACTAATGCCATGGTAAAACGTTTGGCTAATACCATCATGTACATGTTCTACAAAGAACACTACATCCCCCAAACTTAAGGGAAGAATTGTCCTCGATGATTAAAGAGAACTAACTAAGAAATAAAACTACATATCATGCAATGGAATACAAAATGAATGCAAAAGGAGGTACCTAATGTTTTCGGTGGTGGTGTTGCAATGGAGGTACTGGCAGCTCCTTATCTTGTACACTTGCGAAGTGGTGCAGGGCTAGAATCGAAAGAAGTAGAATAGTAATGAGAGATATTGATGTGTCCAGTCGATTTCTTCGTACGACGATTGTTGCGTCGAGCAGGAGAAGGTTCAGGTGCAGGAACGGAACTGGGGGTTCTATCAGCTGGAACCACATGTGAGTCTAGAGTCGGGGATTAGGGAGGGTCTCGAATTGGTTCATCAATAAGGGATCAGCTTCATCTGGTTCTGGAGATGCCTCAGTATTGAATACCGATAGAATTTTATCTAGAAAACCTGGGAAATTTTGTTGCACGTGGGGAAGTATTTCCTGAAACATAGTTTTCACCACAACATCTCGGTGTTTCACATAATCAAAGAAATTTCTAATATCACCATGCAAAGAATGTAAATGAGTCTGGGTTTGCATGAAAACTTCTTCAAGGGCAAGCAGTCTTGCCTCGACATTGGATGGTACATCATCTGCAAACTTTTCATTAATAAGGGCCTTAGATTTTGGGTTTTCAAAACCCAACAGTAATGGTAACATGGCTCTATTAATACCCGAAAATCCAGATAAAATTTCATCAAAAGAACTCTCACATGCCTTCTTCTTACGACACAAAGAAGTAATCAGATTTAGAAAAACTAAAGAAATAATTCTACCCAAATCAATAGAACGGGTTACCATATTAGAATGTAAGAGCATTAATCGGGGGAGAGATACTGTCATATTATGGGTTGTTGGCATTAGCTTGTGCTTCATAAAATGGTTTCGCAACTTGGCACGCAGTTAAAGGTGTTCACAGTTAACCTAGTAATGACTGGTTTGGGCAATTCCAAGAGGTATTCGAAAAACACAAATCCTCCAAAACTCCTTCATAAGTTGCATTGTCAGCGTCTTTCTCAAACTTTGCATGATGGTCTTCAACACCCTGCGAATGAAAGTAAAAATTAATGGCAGTTGGTGTAAATTGAATGTACTTACCTCACACGAAAATATCATGTTGGTTCAGTTTGGAAATATTGACATAAAACTCTTTCACCAACGATGCATTCACAGAACTGGGGTACTTGCTAACTTGTGTCACTTGTGTGGAATGACTATATCCATCACGTCTGGTCTGAAACTACCATCCTATTCATCTTTAAAAATGAACCCTAACTCAAAGAAAAGATTTCAATTTTTGAAGTTTTGAAACCTTGCTTTTGCTTCATCATTTTTTAACTATTGAGTATTAGGAGCTTCTGCCTCTGTAGGTCTCGTACGCACCATTTTTATAGCGTTTTGAAGAAACAAAAATGAAAAAGGAGTAAGCTTTGTGTTCTTGGAAAACTTGAAGAGTTTCGACTATGGAGGAAAATGGGGGAAGAAGAAGATGTAAGTAAAAATTAAAAGAAACAATGAGAAACATAGAGAGAGTGGACGGTTGAAAAGAAATGAGTGGATGGGGTAAATGGGTAAGTGG